>NC_065585.1:22022500-22647500 GCF_024542745.1 Macaca thibetana thibetana
GTCCTGCTCTTCCAGCCTGCATCTCCCCCAGGAGTTCTGCTCCAGCTGCAACTGTTAAATACTCACTGAACACCTACTACGTGCCAGGGGCACTAGCGGGATACCGTGATCATTAAAGCAGCAGAGTCCCAGCACACACCAAAAGCCGCAAGTTCCCACGTCTGAGAACCACCTGCCTCCTCCTGTCCCGGACCAGACCCCTGCTCTCAGAACTCAGAAGGGGGTCTCTGCGGATCCTGGCGTCCGGAGCCACCTGTTCCACCGCAGGTCATCCAATCCAAGGATGTGGGGCAAGGTCAGAACCAGAACTCGGACCGCTACCTGACGCCCGGCGTACCCTCCTCGCCGGTCTCCGTCCCCTCCACAGCCCGCGCCCTCCCGCCACGGCCTTTACCCGTCCCGCGTGGCCGGGGACGGCTTGCGGTGCCATATCTTGCCGCTCTCCTTGTTGCCGAGGTCAGTGCTCTGCATGGCGAAGGTCGCCCACGACCGCCGGCGGCCCGCTGGGTAACCGTCCCAGTACCTTCCCGGCAGGCCCAGCGCTCCCGGCCCGGGAAATTTGAGCGCCGGCCACGGCGGCCTGGATACTGCACCCGCCGGCCGTACCAACCCCCTTTCTAATAACAACCAATCGGAAGGCGGATCCCTCCCACCAACCTCCGCCAAAGCGGCCACTCCCTCTCTGGACAATGGAATCGACCAAAGACCTTCTCTTAGACTCCGCCTCTTTCTGAGCTCAGTCTCCCCGCCCCCGGACCTAAAGCCTTCTGGGAATCGCAGTTTTCTGCAGGTGGATCATAGACGCGAGGAATTGGCTTGGGAATTCTGCCTTTTGGGACCCTCGTGGGGTTTTAGGCTCCCATCAGAGGCAATAAAAGTGATTTTCTCCTGTGGCCTCTGCATTCCATTCTAAATTGCTTTTAGGGATTAAGGAATTGTATAGAAATAACTAAGAGAAGCACGGAGACAAATGCAGAGAAGGAGACAAATACATTGAGAACTGATGGGTTCCTTTCATAGAACGTTCGGGCTCAAAAGAAACTTACAGATGAAATAGTCCATTCTTCTTGACCTTTTCACCATGCTCAGGGTTTTGTTTTGTTTCTTCAGTTCCGTAATCTGACAGGACCTTCCGGCATTGTGATGTCCAGTCCACCAATCACGGTCCGGGAAAGCAATAATAACAACTGGCTGCCTTGACTTTAGTGTTCCTTTGATAAAAATTCACCTAGTGCCTCCGGAGTGTTTACTAGGTATGGGGCACTTTTCTACTTGCTTTCCGAATATATCAACTCATTTAATCCTTGTAGCAAATGTACAAGTTAGGTAGTACTAATTATCTTCATTTTTAGTGCTCTGTGAGGTTGTGCATTAATTTCCTGAGGCTGCCCTCACAAATTACCACAAACTTGGTGATATAAAAAACAGAAATGTATTCTTCGGAAGTTCTTGAGGCCATACATCGGAAATCGAAGTGTCTGCAGCCTCCTTTCAGGCTCTAAGCAAGATTCCCTGGCTTGTCTATTCCAGTTTCTGGGGGTTGCTGGCTTTCTTGACTTGTGATCGCATGGCTCCATTCTCTGCTTCCATCTTCACACGTCTTTCTCTTCCAGGATGTATCTTTTTCTCTTCTGTCTGTTTAGAATCTCCCTCTGTTTTTCTCTTATAAGGAAACTTGCCATTGGGTCCATGTGAATAATACAGGATGATCTCTTCATCTCAAAATCCTTACCTTGATTACATCTGCAAAGACCCTTTTTCCAAATAAGGTAACAGTCACAGATTTTGGGATTAGTATGTGGACATATATTTTGGGGGACCACCAATCCACCTATTACAGGTAAGTACTAATATTATCCACTTTTGCAGACAAGGAAACCTTAAGTCTTTCCATTCCTAGTCTCTGTGTTATTCCACAACAGAAAAATGACGTTAAAAAAAATTGTATGCTCATGATATTGGAAAAGTTCAAACTCTTGATCAGAAAAGCAAATTCTCAAAAAAAATACTAATGCAGATGTTTAAGCTTTATATTGTTATCAACGGGTATATATGGATATATACACACACACGTATACATTTACAACACTAATTGGTAGTTTCTTATATTCTACTTCCTTTCTGAATCATTAGTCCCTCAGTAACAGGCACATACTGTTTATATGTATATATACACACATATATGTATATATGTTATATAATACATATATAAAGGTATATATATGTATAAAGATATATAGTATAAGTATACCTATATACCTATAATATATATAAGGTATACTATATACCTATTATATATGTAAGGTATACTATATACCTATTTACATATAAATATACCTTTAGTATACAGTATACTTTTGTATAGTATAAAGGTGTACTATTTATATGGACTTTTATATGTATTTACAAAGGTACATAGTTTGGACCTTTATATGTTCTCTTTCTTTCTTTTTTTTTGAGGTGGAGTCTTGCTCTGTTGCCCAGGGTGGAGTGCAATGGTGCAATCTCAGCTCACTGTAACCTCCACCTCCTGGGTTCAAGCGATTCTCCTGCTTCAGTCTCCCAAGTAGCGGGGATTACAGGCTTGTGCCACCATGCCTAGCTAATCTTTGTATTTTTTTTTCCTTAATAGAGATGGGGAAGACCAGCCTCACCATGTTGGCCAGGCTGGTCTTGAAATCCTGACCTCAAGTGATCCACCCACCTCAGCCTCCTAAAGTGCTGGGATTACAAGTGTGAGCCACTACACCTAGCCTATATGTATTTATGTGTGTGTGTATATATATGCCTGACGCCCGGCGTCCCCTCCTCGCTGGTCTCCATCCCCTCCACAGCCTGCGCCCTCCCGTCACGGCCTCTACCTGTCCCACGTGGCTGGGGACAGCTTGCGGTGCCATATCTTGCCGCTCTCCTTGTTGCCTAGGTCAGTGCTCTGCATGGCGAAGCTCGCCCATGACCGCCACGACTTTATATATATATATACACACACACACACACACACAAATATGTACCTTTATATGTATTTACGTACATATAAATAGTATGTACTATATAAATAGTATATACATATATAAACAGAATGTACATATATACATATATGTATATATATTACATAGACACATATGTACCTGTTATTGAGTGACTAACAATTCAGAAAGGAACTAGAGCAGAAGGGACTACCAATTAGTGTTCCAAGTGTACATATAAACAGTTTTACTGAGAAATAATTGACATTCAATAAACTTTACATATTTAAAGTGTACAGTTTTATAAGTTTTTAGATAGCTAACCCCCCCATGAAACCATCACCATAATCAAGATAATGAAAACATCCATCATCCCTAAAAGTTTCCTCATTTCTCTTTGTAATCTTTGTACTCCCACCCCACTGTGCCTGTAAGCAACCACTGATCTGTTTTCCTTTCTTTAGTTAACATTTTCTAGAAATTTATATAAATGGATTCATAGACTATGTGTATGTATTGTACTTTGGTGTCTTTCCTTTTTTTGTTGGTCTGGGTTCTTTCATTCATCATAAATGTGGGATTTTGATATTCAATTGTGTTTTTGTATGTACAGTAGTTCATTCTTTTTTATGGCATCAATTGATATGGTTTGGGTTTTTGTCCCCACCCAAATCTCATCATGAATTGTAATCCCCACATGTCAAGGGTGGGACCAGGCGGGAGGTGATTGGATGGATCAGAGGGGCAGTTTCCCCCATGCTATTCTCATGATAGTGAGTGAGTTCTCATAAGATCTGATGGTTTTACAAGGGGCTCTATCCCCTTTACTTGACACTCTCTCACCTGTTGCCATGTAAGATGTGCCTCTTCCCCTTCTGCCATGATTATAAGTTTCCTGAGGCCTCTCCAGCCCTGTGGAACTGTAAGTCAAATAAACCTCTTTTCTTCATAAATCACCAACTCTCGGGTATGTCCTTAAAGCAGTGTGAAAATGGACTAATACATCAATATACCACAATTTTTTTTTGAGACAGGATCTCATTCTGTTGCTCAGACACGAGTGCAGTGGCATGACCATGACTCACTGCAGCCTTGACCTTCCAGGCTCAAGGGATCCTCCCACCTTAGCGTCCTGAGTAGCTGGGACTACAGGTGTCATGCCTGGCTAATCTTTTGTATTTTTTGTAGAGACAGGGCCTCACTGTGTTGCCCAGGCTGGTCTTAAACTCTCAAGCTCAAGCGATCCACCAACCTCAGCCTCCCAAAGTGCTGGGATTACAGGTGTGTGCTACCATACCTGGCCCAATATACAACAATTTGTTTATCCATCCACCTGATCTATCTGGTGATGAACACTGGAGTTGTTTCCAGTTTTTGGCTATTCCGAATAACAGTGCTGTGAACGTTCTTATACTAGTCTTAGTATGAGCATGTGCTTTCATTTGTCTTGGGTAAACCCTAGAAGTGGAATAGTTGGGTCATATAGTAGGAGTAGGTTTAACTTTTAAGAAACTGTCAAGCATTTACACATTAGTTATGCCATTTTACATTCCCACCAAAGTATGAGAGAGTTCCAGATGTCCACCAATAGTATGAGAGAGTTCCAGGTGCTCCACATCTATGATGAATCTGTAATTTTAGCCATTCCATATCATAGTGGTATCTCATGATTTCCATTTCTGAAATGACAAATGACGTTCGACATCTTTTCACGGGATTATCTGCCTTCTGCATACGTCCTTGGTGAAGTATTTGTTCATATCTTTTGCCTTGTTTTTAATTGTTTTGTTTTTATTAAACTTATTAAAGAAAACTTATTATTCAATTTTCTTTTTTTTTTTTTTTTTTTTTCTTTTTGAGACGGAGTCTCGCTTGTCGCCCAGGCTGGAGTGCAGTGACCGGATCTCAGCTCACTGCAAGCTCCGCCTCCCAGGTTTACGCCATTCTCCTGCCTCAGCCTCCTGAGTAGCTGGGACTACAGGCGCCCGCCACCTCGCCCGGCTAATTTTTTGTATTTTTTTAGTAGAGACGGGGTTTCACCGGGTTAGCCAGGATGGTCTCGATCTCCTGACCGCGTGATTCGCCCGTCTTGGCCTCCCAAAGTGCTGGGATTACAGGCTTGAGCCACCATGCCCGGCCTCAATTTTCATAATTCTTTATATATTTTTGGATACAAACTTTTTATTCTGTATATGTTTCACAAATATTTTCTCTCAGACTATGGCCTTTTTTTCCATTCTCTTAACAGTATCTGTCAAAAAGCAGAAGTTATTAATGTCTGTGAAGATCCATCCATCTTTTATTTTATGGATTGTACTTTTGTTGTCATATCTAAGAAATATTTTCCCAAACCAAGGTCATAAAGATTTCTTCCTTTGTTTTTTTCTTTGTATTTCAAATATATTCTTAAAAGAATGGAAAGTCGTGTGTGTCTAAGGGTATTTTAGATTTTGCTTTGCAAAGCCCTTTCTCCTTGTGCTCTCACACATTACACTTTCACAGTTGAAGGATATCTTTCTTTTTGGGATGATAATATATAATTTGGACAGAAAAAGAGTACTTCTAATTTCTTTGCTAGAGGGAGCTTGGTGGACATATAGATTGCCCAACATCTGAATACCCTTTTGGTTTGAGAAAAGTGTCAAGATATTTGGAAGTAAAGAAGTGAAACTATTCTCTTTCTCAGCTCTTTGGTAACTGTATTGATAACTCTCAAAAAACCTAGGCCAGTCAACAGGTTAGCAAGCAAATTAAAGTAGTACAGTAACAAAAATAATTATTCCAACACTTTGTGAGGTCAAGGCAGGCAGATCACTTGAGTCAGGAGTTCGAGACCAGCCTGGTCAACATGGTGAAACCCCGTCTCTACTAAAAATACAAAATTTAGCCAGGTGTGGTGGGGGGCACCTGTAGTCCCAGCTACTTGGGAGGCTGAGGCAGGAGATTCACTTGAACCTGGCAGGTGGAGGTTGCAGTGAGCCGAGATTGCACCACTGCACTCCAGCCTGGGTGACACAGTGAGACTCCATCTCAGAAAAAAAAGCTAACAAAAATAATTGAAAATACAATTAAAATATTGTCTATAAGAATATAATACAATTCAAATAAATACAGTTTTATTCACATAAATACAATTCAAATAATCTCTCTAAGAGCATCAGAGAGAAAGTAGTTAATAACCTTTAGCAAACTTCTTAAAATATCCCCTTCCCACCTTATTCAGTGAGGCTAGACTAAGTTATGCCACAGTAATGAACAATTTCAAAATCTTCGTTAGATTAATCGCTTAAAACAGCTTTTTTTTTTTTGGCTGGGTTTTCAGCTTATCTCATTCTCTCAGGGATCCAGACAGAGGGAGCAGCTAGTATTTCAAAAGTTTGTGGTTGATGTATTAGTAGGAAAAGAGTTCTAGAGGTTCTCACACTAGCAATTAAATGTTCCAGCCCAGAAACATCATTATTGCTTTTGCTCCCAACTCATGACCAGAACTGATATAGGAGTTAAGAATAAATTATTTAGGCAGATAATGAGGGTAGGGAAGTTCTTGGTAAGGTTTTCCTTTTAATGAAAAGCAGCCCCCAAATCATTTTATTTTCTAACAAGGAGCAGCCTGTAAAATTGAGCTGCAGACATAGACAAGCAAGCTAGAAGCTTGTATGGGTAAATGCCAGCAGTTGTGCCAATAGGAAAAGGCTACCTGGGACTAAGCATGTTCAAAATGGCGTCTCCATCCTCCCTTCCCTTTGCCAAACCACGTGTATAGCAAGGAGCAGACAACATGGTGCTGGCCAAGTAGAAAGCTCATTTGCATAATAAGATTAGGGTGGTGTGGCCAGCATTCCCCAGGCATTACCTAAACGTCACACCTGGTCCAACCAATCTGTGGGCCCTATGTAAATCAGACACCACCTCCTCAAGCCTTTCTATAAAATCTGGAGCACTCTGCCACAGGCTGGACGTCCCATTCGGGCTCCCCACTCTATTGCAAGAGAGAGAGCTGTTCTCCTTTCTCTTTCTTGTGCCTAGTAAACCTCTGCTCCTAATACCCACTTCTTGTGTCTGCATACTTGATTTTCTTCGCGTAAGACGATGAACTTACTGTGGCATAACTTAGTCTAGCCTCAGTGAATAAGGTGGGAAGGGGATATTTTAAGAAGTTTGCTAAAGGTTATTAACTGTTTTCTCTTTGATGCTCTTAGAAAGATTATTTGAATTGTATTTATGTGAATTAAAAATGCCTCAGAACTATGGCTATACCCTTAACACAGAGCTAGGAAGTGCAATACTGCTAAATCAGTTATATATAGTTTCAATAAAGCTGTGAAAAAAACCACCACCAAACCTCTTTAGCATTTAGCCATAAGCATTTATTGCTCATGCATCTGGAGTCAGCAGGTGGCTCCACTGATCTGGGCTGGGCTCACACACATATCTAGGGCCCAGCTGGTTTTCAGCTTTGTAGGCTGACCTCATCTGGGGCAACCGCAGTAACTCTGTTCCAAGTGTCTCTCATCGTCCCACAAGCTAACCAAGCATGCTCTCAAGGCAGTGGCAGTGGTGCAGGTGAGCAAGCAGACATGCAATTCTTCTAGTCCTGGAGCTGGCACACCATCACTTTCACCTCTTCCTAATGGCCAAAGCCAGTATGTGGCTGAGCCCAAGGGCTGAGTATTATATTGCATTCATGGCAGGAGAGCACTGAAAAGTTTCATGGATCCAGGGAGGAGTGCAGAATGGGGACCAGTAATGCAATCTACAACACCTACTGTGTGTTTGGAACGGGGCAGAACCTAAAATATTTGGTGAAAAGCATTAAAAACTCCCACACCATCCCTGTTTCTCCATATCTAAAATCTCCACAACCCTCAGGGCTTCCTTCTTTTCTCTTCTAAAACTTTCCTCAGCGCCCATAAACACTAGGGTTTCTAACTCTAAACTCTTTGTTAGAAGCTCAGCTTTATCTTTCTGCTTATTTAGCTCTTTTTCTCATTAACAGGAGTCAAAAAGAGCCTAGAAGCTGACCCAGAAACTAGAATCCTGCCTTGTGAGAATGTTGAGGGCCAGGCACGGTGGCTCAAGCCTGTAATCCAAGCACTTTTGGAAGCCAAGGTGGGCAGATCACTTGAGCCCAGGGGTTCGAGACCAGCCTGGGCAGCAAAGACCCTGTCTCTATTTAAAAGAAAAAAAGAAAAAATTTTAAAAAGAAAAGGAAAAATATTGGGAAGATTATACACTTATGGAACTCTCTTCCCTCCATGTAAGATACTCATTAATTGTGTGATTCTTTGATTAATGTTGCCTGCCCCACAGGACTGTTAACTTCACGAAGACAGAGCTCCCCAGAGCCTGGCAGAGTGTGGCATGGAAAAAGTTGACAAAAGACCAGTGCTGGCCGGGCGCGGTGGCTCAAGCCTGTAATCCCAGCACTTTGGGAGGCCGAGACGGGCAGATCACGAGGTCAGGAGATCGAGACCATCCTGGCGAACACGGTGAAACCCCGTCTCTACTAAAAAGTACAAAAAAACTAGCTGGGCGAGGTGGTAGGTGCCTGTAGTCCCAGCTCCTCGGGAGGCTGAGGCAGGAGAATGGCGTGAACCCGGGAGACGGGGCTTGCAGTGAGCCGAGATCCGGTCACTGCACTCCAGCCTGGGTGACAGAGCGAGACTCCGTCTCAAAAAAAAAAAAAAAAACAAAAAAACCAGTGCTGTGGCTCATGCCTGTAATCCCAGTACTCTGGGAGACAGAAGTGGGAAAATCCTTTGAGGCTAGGATTTCAAAACTAACTGGTCAACATAGCAAGACCCCATCTCTACAAGATAAAAAGAAAAAGAAAAGTGGACAAAATATATGTGTTGAGTGGGGGACTTGACTTGTTTTGTGCTTCCTAGCATCTGGCATAGTGTTAGGCACACAGTAAGCCCTTAAGACATGTTTGTTGAACAATTGAGCTATTATTTAAACCTAAACTACTTCAGGCTCTCTCTCTATATATATAATTTATCAAACTATAGTGGGAAAGAAGAAAAAAAAAAAAAAAAACAAGGCTAAGTTTCTAATCCAGCTCAGTCACTACATTGTCGCATGATCTTGGGTAAGTCACAACTTCTCTGAGTCTCACCTTCCTCACCTGCAAATGGCAGGAATGGAAAAATGCTTCCTTAACACCCTTGCATTTCCCATATCCCATGCTGCTAAATAGACAACATGGAAGCTCATTTATGCATCCCTTGACATTTTTCTTCTGCGTAATTGCAAAGAAAATGTTATTTCATATTTTTAGGTATGCATTCAGAAGGCCACAAGCAGACACGATTCATGTTTACACACAAGTTTTCTTCCTGACACACACAAAAACATGGCTGCATTTTATGAAAATACCCCTTGAAGTTATCAATGTCAAGCCTGGACCTTCCAAAAGAGGTTTCTTTTTTGTGGGAAATAGGATTCCCTCCTCACTTACTTCCCTATTTCTTCTGGGATTTCTCATGACACACACGTGATACGTCACTTCATTTTGACTTTTGTCACAAAGAAACCCTGGCACCTATTTTCCACACCTCTATTCTTTTTTGTTACCCAAGTAGAGTCAACTTTTGATGCCCCAAATTGGAGACAGCAGCTCAACCCAATGATTCTCAAAAAAACTGGCTTAGTAACTCCTCTTGAAAAACTTAAGGCTTATAAATGACATATTCAATGTGTCTGCAAAATCCTTTCTATCAAAACTGGAAAAGGGCCTGGATTAGCTCTTCTCCTCTCTATAGGTAGGCCATATCTTGCTCTTGTCACTCATTGATTTAATCATCAGTGGATCATTCACTCAGTATTTTGAATGCCAACTAGGCATCAGGCCCTGCACAAGTATCTGGAGTTGCAGAGGCAAAATAAGATGAGTTTCATGTTCTTGGAAAGCTCACAGCTAAGGGTGGAATGGGAAGTTCTAGGGAGAAATACATGTGTGACTGTAATACCATGTGATCAGCGTTATACTGCCTCAACTTAAGATTAAGTTGTGTCCTGGTAAGTTCAATGTAGTTTAAAAATACCATAAGTTGGCCAGGCATGGTGGCTCATGCCTGTAATCCTAGCACTTTAGGAGGCAGAGGTGAGTGGATCATTTGAAGTCGGGAGTTCAACCAGCCTGGCCAACATGGTGAAACCTCACCTCTACTAAAAATGCAAAAATTAGCCGGCGTGGTGGTGAGTGCCTGTAATCCCAGCTACTCGGGAGGCTGAGGCAAGAGGATCGCTTGAACCTGGGAGGTGGAGGCTGCAGTGAGAAGAGGTCACGCCACTTCACTCTGGCCTGGGGGATGGAGTGAGACTCTGTCTCAAAAAGGAAAAAAAAAAAAAAATCGTAAGTGAACGCTTTTTTTTTTTTTTTTGAGATGGGGTCTTGCTCTGTTACCCAGGCCAGAGTGCAGTGGCACAATCATGGCTCACTGCAGCCTCAATTACCTGGGATCAAGCAATTCTCCCACCTCAGCCTCCCAAGTAGTTGGGACCACAGGTATATGCCACCATGCCTGGCTAATGTTTTTATTATTTGTATAGACGAGGTCTCACTATATTGCTCAGGCTGGTCTTGAACCCCTGTGCTCAAGTGATTCTCCTGCTTTGGCCACCCAAAGTGCTAGGATTATAGGTGTGAGCCATCGCACCCCACCAAAAAATGAATTTAATACCTCTGACCTACTGAATGTCAATCATAGCTTAGCCTAGCCTACCTTAAACATGCTCAGAATACTTACATTAGCCTATACTTGAGCTAAATCATCCAATACAACGCCTATTTTATAACAAATAATATTTATAATAAATTTATAATATTCCATGAATAGCTCATGAAATTTATTGAGTAATGTACTGAAAGTGAAAAACAGAATGCTTATATGGGTTGAAGTATGGTTCCTACTGAATGCCTATTGTTTTTGAATATTCATAAAGTCAAAAAAGCATAAATTGACCTGTCATAAGTTGGGACCGTCTCTAACTGAGGTATTGGTAAATTTCAGAGAAGGGAGTGATTAATTATCTGGGAAAGAGAGAGAGATTTTAAAAGAAGAGTGACAGGCCAGGCGCAGAGGCTCACACCTGTAGTCCCAGCACTTTGGGAGGCTGAGACGGGTGGATCATGAGGTCAGGAGTTTAAACCGGCCTGTCCAGCATGGTGAAACCCTGTCTCTACCAAAAACTACAAAAATTAGCCAGGCGCATTGGCAGGTGCCTGTCATCCCAGCTATTTGGGAGGCTGAGGCCGGATAATCATTTGAACCCGGGTGGCAGAGGTTGCAGTGAGTCGAGATCATGCCACTGTACTCCAGCCTGGGCGACACAGGCAGATTCCATCTCAAAAAAAAAAAAAAAAAAAGAGTGACACTTGAGCTAGGCCTGGAAGGATGAGGTGGAAAAGGCTTTCTACACAGAAGGAAGAGTTTTGGTGGTTTCTTGTTATTGCCTGTATTAGTCAGGGTTCTCTACAGGGACAGAACTAATAGGATAGATGTATATATAAAGAGGAGTTTATTGGCCGGGCGCGGTGGCTCACACCTGTAATCCCAGCACTTTAGGAGGCCAAGGCGGGCGGATCACGAGGTCACGAGGTCAGGAGATCGAGACCATCCTGGCTAACACGGTGACACACCGTCTCTACTAAAAATGCAAAATATTAGCCAGGCGTGGTGGCAGGCGCCTATAGTCCCAGCTACTCGGGAGGCTGAGGCAGGAGAATGGCGTGAAGCCGGGAGGCGGAGCTTGCAGTGAGCTGAGATTGCACCACTGCACTCTAGCCTGGGCGACTGAGCGAGACTCCGTCTCAAAAAAAAAAAAAAAAAAAAAAGAGGAGTTTATTAAGGAGTATTAACTCACATGATCACAAGGTCCCACAATAGGCCATCTGCAAGCTGAAGAACTTGGAGTCCAGTGTTCGAGGGCAGGAAGCGTCCAGCAAGGGAGAAAGATGTAGGCTGGGAGGCTCAGCCAGTCTTGTCTTTTCACATTCTTCTGCCTGCTTTTTATTCTGGCCTTGCCGGCAGCTGATTAGATTGTGCCCACTCAGATTAAGGGTAAGTCTGCCTTTCCCAGCCCACTGACTCAAATGTTAATCTCCTTTGGCAAGTCCCTCACAGACACCCCCAGAATCAATACTTTGCACCCTTCAATCCAATCAAGTTGACACTCAGTATTAACCATCACACTGCCCATCCCACCTAATGCAGTAATTTTGTCCCCATTTGACTAATGAGGAAACTGAGGCTTGAAGTGGTTATGTAACTTGCCCATGGTCATACAGTCATTAAGCCAAGGTTGAAATGTAGACCTAGCTGGCTCCATTGTCTCACTCTGCATTTCCTATGCTTCTCTGCCTTTGTAGATGGGTCTGCTGGTCTGCTAGACTGATGTAGTTCTGTAATTCTTCCAAAAGACCCATTGCTTAGACCACAAAAGAATTTATTGCTAACCTGGGTTAAAAATCTCTGGGAATCTTTATAACAAAATTCTGTTCTAATCTACTAAATGTCAATCATAGCTTAGTCTAGCCTACCTTGTTTAAAAAAATAAAAAAGGAAAAGGAAAGAAAGAAAATAAAGTTTCAACCAAGCAAGGATTAAATTAAAAAAAAAAAATTTTTTAAAAGAAAAGAAAGGAAAGGCAAAAGAGTTCCTTTGCGTATGAAAGGAAGTGTTGGTACATAAAGAGGCTGTCAATGCTGAGAGCATTTTTAAAACATAATAAAGCACAGAGGAAGTGGGGCTGGGGAAGGATTGTAAACATGGATAGTTCCGCCTGCCCAGCACTCTTACTTCCACCCGCAAACCTACTGCCCTCTGCCAAATCCTTCCTGGACCGGCTCCTTAGCCCACGCTCATTGGTCGTATAATTGGCATGGGGCTGGGGCCTGACTCAACTGAGCCAATCAGAACCCAGTGCTGGGATTTTTTTTTTTCTTTTTTTTTTTGAGTGTGAGAACTCCCTGGTAGCAAAGATAGGGAGTAGCCATAAGCAATAGCTTTGTGGTGATGACTCTGAGAGGGGATAGCTAAAGCTCAAGACAAAGCTGGAAAAAGCGGTGGGAAGAGAGCATCGTGGAAGCATTTATGTCCCTTGTTTTTTTATTTTATTTATTTATTTTTTTGAGACACAATCTTGCTCTGTCGTCACTTAGGCTGGAGTGCAGTGGCACAGTCTCAGCACACTGCAACCTCCACCTCCCGGGTTCAAGCGATTCTTCTGCCTCAGCCTCCTGAGTAGCTGGGATTACAGGCATGTGGCACCCCACCCGGCTAATTTTTGTATTTTTAGCAGAGACAGAGTTGTGCCGTGTTGGCCAGCCTGGTCTCGAACTCCTGACCTCAGGTGATCCACCCGCCTTGGCCTCCCAAAGTGCTGGGATTATAGGCGTGAGCCACTGCCCCCGGCCACATCCCTTGTTCTAATTGCCCCAGAAGTTAATCTGGCCTCCTGACTTTCCTGTACTAGAGCTAAAACATTGCCTCCTCTTATTTGGAGAGCAGATGGAATTGGAAGAAAAAAAGGGTGAGGGAAGGCTTCAGCAGGCGATGATGCAAGAGCTCAGTCGGGAAGGATGGGTGGAGCTTACCAAGGCAGAGGAGACATTAGGGGAGGAAATAGCATCCATAAAAATCCAGGAGGTTGTGAAGCGACAGGATACCTTCCAGAAACTAAAAGAGTTCTGTTCAATTAAAGGGCAGATGCACAAGGAGTCATTGGGCATATACAATGCTTAGCACTTTGAAAGCCCTCAATAATAATAATAACAGTTACTGTTATTTCTATATGGAGAATGGCAGAGGAATGAGAGTTATGCTGAAGTTGGAATATAAAAGACCCAGCCAAGCACAGTGGCTGATGCCTGTAATCCCAGCACTTTGGGAGACCGAGATGGGCAGATCACTTGAGGCCAAGAGTTCAAGACCAGCCTGGCCAACATGATGAAACCCTGTCTCTACTGAAAGTACAAAAATCAGTCGGGCATGGTGACACACACCTGTAGTCCCAGATCCTCAGGAGGCTGAGGCAGGAGAAACGCTTGAACCCTGGTGGTGGAGGTTGCAGTGAGCCAAGATTGTGCCACTGCACGATAATCTGGGCAACAGAACGAGACCCTGTCTTAAAAAAAAAAAGAAAAAGAAAAAGAAAAAAAATCACTAGAACAAGAAACACACTGAAACAATGTGTTTAAAAAATATATATATGTGTGTATGTATATATATATATATATATATTTTAGGGGCCAGGCGCAGTGGCTCACACCTGTAATCCCAGCACTTTGCGAGGCCAAGATGGGCAGATCACTTGAGGCCAGGAGTTCAAGACCAAGCTGGCCGGCTGGGCGCAGTGGCTCACGCCTGTAATCCCAGCACTTTGGGAGGCCCAAGCAGGTGGTTCACCTGAGGTCAGAAGTTCAAGACCAGTCTAGTCAACATAGTGAAACCCCATCTCTACTAAATATACAAAAATTAGCCCAGCATGGTGGCGGGCGCCTGTAATCCCAGCTACTCGGGAGGCTGAGGCAGGAGAATCACTTGAACCCGGGGGGCAGAGGTTGCAGTGAGCCGAGATCGTGGCATTGCGCTCCAGCCTGGGTAATAAGAGCGAAACTTCCTCTCATATATACACATACATACATACATACATATATACATATACCGAATCTGCCATTCTAAGGAGGTTGGATCTTATCCTGAAAGGTTCTAGGGAAACTGCTTTTTTCGAAATGCATCCCTTTGACTGCAGTGGGAAGATCACTCAGAGGAGTTTGAGGCTTCAGGCAAAAGTTGAATATTTATTTAAGTAGCTTAGAACACATCTCTTTGATTTTTTCTGTTCTGACTCATTAAAACTGGGAGAGGGAAGGTACACTGTGTCATAGTTCACAGTAGCTTTTTTTTTTTTTTTTTTTTTTTTTTTGCTTTTTTTGCTTCACAAAAAGTGAAGAAGCGTTGACCAAATCAGGCAACAGTTAGGTGACAAATTTATGGACCTATTGTGTAGGAAAGCTGGCATTGCAAAAGAAACAGTTCTGTTTCATCAGTAAAACAAAAATATGTGTCATGCTGCTAACTGATGCAAACCTAGGCAATGCTTTCCATTGCCTAAATGGCTCAACTATTTGGCCTTGTGAGGGGGAGGAAGAAGGCAGAAACCATTGCAGGTGAGCTATGACATAGCATACCTCCCTCTCTCCCCACTTTAATATGAGTCAGAACAGAAAAAAATCAAAGAGATGTGTTCCAAGCTGCTTTAATAAATATTCATGCTGAGGTGTTCTCATAAAACATACATGAAAGCAACCAAGGGCAGTGTTTCATGTATAATCAAAAGGATTTGGCACCTACCGCTGAAGTAGTACAATATCAGAGGAGAGGAGGAAATGTGATGTTGATGTTGACAGACAGCAAGACCATCCCCACATACAATGAGAAAACTGCTGATATAGATTAGGTTTCTAAAAGGCTTTCTCCACTCTAAAGGGAGGAGGAGCCCAAAGGGTGAAACTCCCAGTCCCAGGACAGAATGAGCCCTGCTTGCAAGTTTCCCATCCTTAGAGCCCTTCCACGTGGCCAGGAAAGGAGGCAGGGGTGGAATTATTAGTCTTTATGACATCTAAAGCTGTCCTAAGAAGTAAAGACAGTTTAGAGCCACTTGGGCCATAGCCAGAACTACATAATATTTCATCACATAGGATGTGGCATAATTTTATAATCTCCCAGTTGTTGGCAGTTGGGTTTAAAAAAATATTTGCAGGCTGGGCAGTGGTTCACACCTGTAATCCCAGCACTTTGGGAGGCCGAGGCAGGCAGATCACCTGAGGTCAGGAGTTTGGGATCAGCCTGGCCAACACGGTGAAACCCTGTCTCCATTAAAAATACAAAACTTAGCTGAGTGTGGTGGCAAGCACCTGTAATCACAGCTACTCCGGAGGCTGAAGCAGGAGAATCACAAGCTCACTGTGGAGGCTTCAGTGAACTGAGATTGTGCCACTGCACTCCAACCTATGAGACAGAGTGAGACTCCCCCTCAAAAAAAAAAAAAAAAAATTTGCAATGTGTGTGCCAGAAAAATTAATGTCTAATTGTGCTATTGCAGGAACTAGTATAAACCAGCTTGGGAAGATTCTATCAGTTAGGCTGTAAAATTATAATCTGCAGGTAGTGACCTATTCCAAAGATCTCCCTGGGCAGAAGGCCGTGGGCGTCAAAAGATGTTGGGACAATTTTCCACAGGACTGAATAATTAGCCTTGATTTGTAGGCGCCTGATAACATTTGTGAGCTCAGAGGACAGGCTCTCAATCAAGCATGAGAAAATGCCAGTAAACTATGAGCAAAATGCCTCTAATTGCTGCAAGGATGGAAGACAAAGTGATTGAACTAAGCATTTATTGTCCAGTAAAGTATTCTAGGGCAGTGCAGCATCCCTCCTCGGGCACACTCCCTGAGGCGTAAGGATGACCAGCAAGAAATCAGCATCTAACAGACCCCTCCTCAGCCAAACATCACATCAACTGGCTCTTTGGTTTGTTTCCTTCTCTATGTGGCCTTAGTAGTAAAAACCATTTTTTCCCAAGTGTTTTTGTTTTTATTATATTGATGGGTTTGAGAAATACGGCAAGCAACTTTCCATGTGAGGAAAGAAAAAGATAAGAGGATAAGCACAATGGATCATTGATTTACTCTGTAGACTTTGGAAGAGTACTGTCTGTTAGTGACATCAAGCCCTAGATGTTGGGCCCAGCTACTTAACCCTGCAGAGAATTTCTTTGTAAGGAAGTAGTTGTGAACATCTAGGACATGGAGAGGGTAATGGAAGCAACATTGACTAGACATCTGTGCCAGGTATGTGTTAGCTGCTTTTCACTTTATTCTAGTTTGTTCTTTGGTCTTGCTTCCTATTTATTTATTTATTTATTTATTTATTTTTGACAGAGTCTCACTCTGTCGCCCAGGCTGGAGTGCAGTGGCACAATCTCGGCTCACTGCAACCTCTGCCTCCTGGATTCAAGCAATTCTCCTGACTCAGCCTCCTGAGTAGCTGGGATTACGGGCGCCCGCCACCACACCTGGCTAATTTTTGTATTTTTAGTAGAGACGGGGTTTCACCATGTTGGCCAGGCTGGTTTCAAACTCATGATCTCAGGTGACTGACCCGCCTTGGTCCTCCAAAGTGCTGGGATTACAGGCCTGAGCGACTGCACCTGGCTTCCGTTTTGTTTTTAAATCCCATAGGACGTCCTATTTGAATTTTGCATTATATTAAAACCTCTAACTCACTGGTAATGTAAACCTAGAGCTCCAATTTCACGTTTTCTAGTCTGTTCTCTCCACTAAATACATTTGCATTCATTAGATCTTGTACCCTGAGTAATGGTTGGGAAAATATGCATAATATACTTAAAGGCATGAAACCCAGACGCCTGAGTTCCACTCCATTGCTTACTCTAATAGTACTATAACCTTGGACAAAGTATTTAACTTCTCTGTTCCTTGATTTCTTCATCTGTAAGATCAGTATCATAATAGGACTGACCTCATAGAACTGGGAAAAGTTTAGAACAGCATCAGGCTGTTCTCAACAGGTGCTAGCTATTATTAAAGCCCTGCCAGGAGGGTACCAGTGATGTGCTGTAAATGTTTAGTGACTGCCTCTCTGGACAAAAAGAGTTCTGGTGTGTAACATTTGGCAATTTCTGTGGTGGAAATGCTCCTGTGATGGCCAATTTCAGGCTATCAGTATAATATCACTGAATGCAGAGTTGGACAAAGGTGAGTAACAGTACACTACTATATAGTATGTTCACTGTACAGACACAGTAGACATGAATAACTTCAAGAGCATAGATAACAGTACATGCATTATTATAATTAGAAAGGCTGGGTGTGGTGGCTCATGCCTGTAATCCCAGTACTTTGGAAGGCCGAGGCAGGTGGATCACCTGAGGTCATGAGTTTGAGACCAGCCTGGCCAACATGGTGAAACCCCATCTCTACTAAAAATACAAAATTAGCCGGGCATGCTGGCACATGCCTGTAATCCCAGCTACTTGGGAGGCTGAGGCAGGAGAATTGCTTGAACTGGGAGGCCGAGGTTGCAGTGAGCTGATATCGCACCACTGCACTCCAGCCTGGGCAACAAGAGTGATACTCCATCTGAAAAATAAATAAATAAATAGAAAGTTGGTACTTACTATCTTTTGAAATATAATGAGTTTTAATGTAAGTTTATATAATTTAATTTAATTTTGTTTTTACAGGCAGGGTCTACCTTCGTTGTCCAGGCTGGAGAGCAGCAGTGCAATCATAGCTCACTGCAGCCTCAAACTCTTAGCTCAAGTGTTTCTCCTGCCTCAGCCTCCCAAAATGCTGGAATTACAGGCATGAGCCATTGCACCCAGCCTGATTTAATTAGAAAAATATATTTTTAAATTTTTTGTTTCCATAGGTTTTTGGGGCACAGGTGATATTGCTTATGAGTAAGTTCTTTATCGGTGATTTGTGAGATTTTGGTGCACCCATCACCCGAGCAGTGTAAACTGCACCCAATTTGTAGTCTTTTATCCCTCACCCGCTTCCCACCCTTTCCCCCTGAGTCCCCAAAGTCCTTTGTATCCTTCTTATGCCTTTGCATCCTCATAGTTTAGCTCCTGCTTATGAGTGAGAACATACGATGTTTGGTTTTCCATTCCTGAGTTACTTCACTTAGAATAATGGTCTCCAACTCCATCCAGGTTGTTGTGAATGCCATTAATTAATTCCTTTTCTATGGCTGAGTCATATTCCATCATATATATATATGCCACAGTTTCTTTATCTACCTATTGATTGATGGACATTTAGGCTAGTTCTACATTTTTGCAATTGTGAATTGTGCTCTAATTTAATTTTTAATAACAGCTGTGTTTAATAATGGACCCAGAAAATTCAGCATTTGGCTCCTGTAGCTGGTGTGAGCTGGCTGCAACAGTGCATTCACCTTTACCAACTTAGACATTTGATAATACTTTAGTTGTTTATTGCCATGCAACAAACCAGCTCAAAACTTACTGGCTTAAAACAACTGTGATTTCCATTTTTTTTTTCCCCACAATTCTATGAGTTGACTGGGCTCAGCTGAACAGTTCTGCCCTGCATGGTACAGCCAAGGCCTCACGGTTGCATTCAGCTGAAGCTCAGCTGGGGTAGAACATCCAAGATGGCTTCTCATCCATCAGGGCCTCTCTCCACACGGCTTCTTATCATTCAGTAGTCTAGCTTGAGCTTCTTCACATGATGCTGGCATCTAAGAAAGAAATGTTCCACTGGGTGTGGTGGCTCACACCTGTAATCCCAGCACTTTGGGAGGCCAAGGTGAGCTGATCACTTGAGGTCGGGAGTTCGAGACCAGCCTGGCTAACATGATGAAACCAGACTCTACTAAAAATACAAAAACTTGGCCTGGCATGGTGGCACGTGCCTGTAGTCCCAGCTACTTGGGAGGCTGAGGCAGGAGAATCACTTGAATCTGGAAGGCGGAGGTTGCAGTGAGCTGAAATTGTTCCACTGCACTCCAGCTTGAGTGACAGAGCGAGACTCCATTTCAAAAAAAAAAAAAAAAAACCCAAATAAACTCAGTGGTTGTCAAACGGGGTGATTTTGCCATCTCCCCCACACCCACCACAGAGGATATCTGGCAATGTCTGCATACATTTTTGGTTGTCATAACTGGGGAAAAGTTTCTGTCTTGGGGTGGCCATGGATGCTGCAAATTGTTCTACAATGCACAGGCAGCCCCTCACAAGCAAAGAACTATCAACCCAAAATGTCAACAGTGCCCAGGATGAGAAACCCTGCACGTAACTTGCCACATGCACCATTTTGGCTGTTTAGTATGTACACTTTCTCTTTTCAACACATTTTCCCCTGCTGCTTTTGACAGCAAGTACAAGGTATAAAATTCTCTTAGCGCTTTCTAAATGTGTGTTCAGCCTATTTGGCTTGGCTTCAAACAAACATGACAGATGTAGCATTTTTGGCTCAAATGCCTTGCCAATCAAGCATATGCATGTTTGCACATCACGTCTGCGGTGACAGCAATAATATTCTGTGACTAAAAGAGTTTGCACATTCAACTTTCACTAAAACATCTCAAATTATTTTATTTTTCCTCTGAGTCTTTTGGCTCTCAGGTGTTCTTGGTGCCTCTCTGTGCTCTCTTCTTTGGGTAAATGGTTTTCTCCTGTTCCTCATGATACCAAGGTTACATTTGCTCTTTATTTTTTTTTTGAGACGGAGTGTCGCCCTGTTACCCAGGCTGGAGTGCAGCGGTGCGATCTCGGCTCACTGCAACCTCCGCTTCCCAGGTTCATGTGATTCTCCTGCCTCAGCCTCCAGAGTAGCTAGGACTAGAGATGCGTGCCATCACTCCTGGCTAATTTTTGTATTTTTAGTAGAGACAGGGTTTCACCATATTGGCCAGGCTGGTGTCAAACTCCTGACCTCGTGATCCGCCTGCCTCAGCCTCCCAATGTACTAGGATTACAAACATGAGCCACTACACGCAGCCACATTTGTGCTCTTTTCATAAAGGGATGCCCATTTATTAGCTCAATTTTTTCTTTTTTCTTTTCTTTTTTTTTTTTTTTTTTGAGACAGAGTTTCACTCTTGTCGTCCAGGCTGGAGTGCAATGGTGCAATCTCCCCTCACTGCAACCTCTGCCTCCCGGGTTCAAGCAATTCTCCTGCCTCAGCTTCCCAAGTAGCTGGGATTACAGGCATGCGCCACCGTGCCTGGCTAATTTTTTGTATTTAGTAGAGAAGGGGTTTTACCATGTTAGTCAGGCTGGTCTCAAACTCATGACCTCAGTTGCTCCACCCACCTTGGCCTCCCAACGTGCTGAGATTATAAGCATAAGCCACCATGCCTGGCCAATAACTGTTAATTGAGTTCCTACTGTGTGCAAGAGCTGCTCTGGGTCAGCGGGGGCTACAGCAGTGAACAAAACCAAGTTGTGCTTGCATTCTAGCTGGGGAGACAGACAATGAACAAATAAGAAAATAAATAAATGATATGTTGGGTAATGAAAAGTAAGGAAACATTTAAGCAGAATAAAAGGATGAGACTGATGGTGTGGGATGGTATTTTGGTTAAAGTGTTCAGGGAAGGTACCACTGAAGGGTGTTGTCTAAGCTATGCAGAAGGAAGACCTAAAAACTCCTCTCCTCTCCCCTCCCCTCCCCCGCCTTTCTCTTCTGTTTTAGAGACACAGTCTCATCTCATCATGTTGCCCAAGCTGATCTCAAACTCCTAGCCTCGAGCAGTCCTCCTGCCTCAGCCTCCCAAAATGCTGGGATTGCAGGTGTGAGCCACCATGCCTGGCCCAAGATAGGTTTTCAGTAGTGCACTATACTGTGTGGAGGTTTGGTTTAAAAGAACAGAAATTTATTCTTTCACATACCTAAGTCAAGACCGGGTGTGATAGCTGGGATCACACCTGTAGTCCCAGCACTTTGGGAGGTCAAGTCAGGCGGATTACTTGAGGTCAGGAGTTCAAGACCAACTTGGTCAACATGGCAAAACTTTGTCTCTACTAAAAAATTACAAAACTTAGACAGGCATGGCGAGGTTCACCTGTAATCCCAGCTACTCAGGAGGCTGAGGCAGGAGAATCGCTTAAACCCAGGAGGCAGAGGTTGCAGTGAGCAGAGATCATGCCACTGCACTCCAGCCTGGGCAACAGAGCGAGATTCTGTCACACACACACACACAAAATCCTAAGTCAAAGTATTGGCAGGGCTGGTTCCTATGGTAGGCACTGAAGGGGAGTCTGTTCCACACCCTCCTCCTAATTTCTAGAGGTTGCTGGCGATCTCGGCATTCCTTGGTTTGTAGATGTGTTACTCTAATTTCTGCCTCTGTCTCCACATGGCGCTCTCTCTCTCTTTCTCTCTCTCTCTCTCTCTCTGTATGTGTGTGTGTGTCCACATTTTTTCTTTTTTATTAAGACACCAGTCGGGTGTCTTATTTTATTTTATTTTATTTTATTAAGACACCAGTCGGGTGCAGTGGCTCGCGCCTGTAATCCCAGCACTTTGGGAGGCCAAGGCGGGCAGATCACCCAAGGTTAGGAATTCGAGACCAGCCTGGTCAACATGGTGAAATCCTGTCTCTACTAAAAATACAAAAAAAAAAAAAATTAGCTAGGTGTGGTAGCGGGCACCTGTAATCCCAGCTACTCGGGAGGCTGAGGCAGGAGAATTGCTTGAACCCGGGAGGCGGAGGTTGCAGTGAGCCAAGATTGTGCCATTGCACTCCAGCCTCGGCAACAAGAGTGCGACTCCATCTTAAAAAAAAAAAAAAAAAGACACCAGTCGGTCGGGTGTGGTGGCTCACACCTGCAATCCTAGCACTTTGGGAGGCCGAGGCAGATGGATTGCCTGAGCTCAGGAGTTCTAGACCAGCCTGGCCAATATGGTGAAACCTCATCTCTACTAAAATATAAAAAATGAGCTGGCCACGGTGGTGGCTACTCAGGAGGCTGAGGCAGGAGAATCGCTAGAACGTGGGAGGCGGAGGTTGTAGTGAGCCAAGATCATGCCACTGAACTCCAGCCTGGACTCTGTCTCAAAAAAGACACCAGTCATTGGATTTGGCCTCACCCTGATTCAGTAAGATTCAGCTTAACCTGATTACATCTGCGAAGACTCTATTTCCAAATATGACATTCACAGGTACTGGGCGCTAGGACTTCCACATATCTTTTGGAGGAACACAATCCAACCTGCAACAGTGTTGTTTTGAGTTATCACAATAACTAGGGGACATGCTGCCACATAGGGCAGGGGCCAGGGGTGCTAGGAAGACATTTCACAATTTGTCAGTTCCTCAGATACTGCTGTGAGTGAAAACCCTGTTTGTAATATCTGAACCTAGAACTAACTCTGTTTTACATATAACATAAAGAATATTTATAGGGATTCAGTATACACTAACTTTTCCTGAAATGCAACCACTCTTCTACTGTTTTCTTTCTTTCTTTGTTTTTAATTGTTCTGCTGTTTTCATTGTGAAAGATTGTACTATTTTTCCCTTTCACTTTTTTCCTTTTAGAGATGGGGACTTACTCTGTTGACCATGCTAGAGTGCAGTGGTACAATAACAGCTCACTGCAGCCTCCACTTCATGGCTCAAGTGATCCTCCCACTTCAGCCTCCCGAGTAGCTGGGACTAGAGGTGGATGCCGCCAAACCTGGCTAATTTTTTAATTTTTATGTTTGTGGAGATGGGGTCTTGCTATGTTACCCAGGCTGGTCCCAAACTTCTGGCCTCAAGTTATGCCTCTGCCTTGGCCTCCCAAAGTGCTAGGATTAAAGGCATGAGCCACCACACCTAGCTTTTTAATTCTTTTTCACTTGTGTGTGTATTCTTCTTTCCTCTTCTTTCTTACATGAAAAGTAATCCCAGCACTTTGGGAGGCCGAGACGGGCGGATCACAAGGTCAGGAGATCGAGACCATCCTGGCTAACACGGCGAAACCCCGTCTCTACTAAAACCACAAAAAATTAGCCGGGCGAGGTGGCGGCGCCTGTGGTCCCAGCTACTCGGGAGGCTGAGGCAGGAGAATGGCGGGAACCCGGGAGGCGGAGCTTGCAGTGAGCTGAGATCTGGCCACTGCACTCCAGCCTGGGCGACAGAGCGAGACTCCGTCTCAAAAAAAAAAAAAAAAAAAAGAAAAGTAACACATTATATACTATTTTACACTTTGCTTTTTTCACTTATTAGGGTATCTGACATTTTTTGTACAATATTTTATACTGTTACAAGTTTATCTTCAAGGTAAACTACTAAAATTGACATTGTCGAGTTAAAGTGTAAATGTATGTATTGTTTCTATGGTTATACATTTCCTATTGTACTCTTTTTTTGCCAATCTGATACGTGAGAAATGGTATCTCAGTATGATTTTAATTTGCATTTCTCATATTACGAGAAAAGTTGAGCATCTTTTAATGTTTTAAGTAATTTAATTTTTTTTGTGAATTATCTGTTCGTGTGTTTTATCTGTTTTTCTATCAGGTTTTTAGTCTTTCTCCCCCTCATTTTTTACAAGTTCTTATATACTTGGTTATTTTAGCCTTTTATCTATGATATATCTTGGAAATATTTTCTCCCACTTTGTCATGTACCTCTACGTGATTTTTTGTCATGCAAACACATTTTATTTTTACATCATTGAATCTGTCTTCTATTTTATCACATTTGAATTTTTATGCACTCTATTATAT
Source organism: Macaca thibetana thibetana (assembly GCF_024542745.1). Lineage (NCBI taxonomy): Eukaryota > Metazoa > Chordata > Mammalia > Primates > Cercopithecidae > Macaca > Macaca thibetana. The sequence continues at coordinate 22,046,747 of NC_065585.1, forward strand.
TCAGAATTTTTCCAAGGGCTGTCCACCATTGTGGACACTCATGTAACCAATGCCATTTGATTCAGCTGGTGGTGTTTGAGCCACAAATACAACACATGGATATCTGTCTGCATTTATAGCTGTCAACTCACCGTAACTCTATAACTGCAAGCGCCAGACTCTTTCATGACATTTGCTAATATAGTTGTGCCTGAGCATTAACATTAAAATCTATGTTATAGTAGAAGTTGGTTTCCTTTCTTTCTCATTTTATCACAATTAGGGCATTATATTTATCTTATTGGAGTTGTAATTTATAACCTATGGTTTTCATTATGGGATTGGGATAGCAAATATCTTAAAAGAGAGCATTTGGTCTGATAGGGTTGAGCACCACTCCTCTGGGGGAAGTGTGTTTCAGGCTAAAGATGTAGCAATCACATGAATTGCCTTGGCCTGTCCAATGCAGGGAAGGTATTGAGGCTGGAGCAGAGTGACAAGGGAAAAATGAGAGGTCACAGAAATTGCCAGGGTTCACATCATATAGGGCCTAGAAGGTCATGGTAAGGACCTCCCATCATGCTTTCCACTCTAGCTAGAATAAAGTGCAATGTGGCTTTGAGCAAGCGAGTGACAGGGTCTCATTTAGGCTCCTGTGGGATTGCAGACTGCAGTGGGGTGCAATGGAAGCAGGGAGACCAATTGGAAGTCCACTGCAGAAGTCCAGGCATGGAGGCCAGGTCCGGTGGCTCACTCCTGTAATCCCAGGACTTTGGGAGGCCGAGGCAGGTGGATCACCTGAGGTTGGGAGTTCGAGACCAGCCTGACCAATAAGGTGAAACCCCCGTCTCTACTAAAAATGCAAAAATTAGTTGGGCTGTGGTGGTGTGCACCTGTAATCCCAGCTACTCAGGAGGCTGAGGCAGGAGGATCGCTTGAACCCGGGAGGCAGAGGTTGCAGTGAGCCAAAATCGCACCACTGGACTCCAGCCTGGGTGACAGATGGAGATCTCAAAAAAAAAAAAAAAAAAAAAGAAAAGTCCAGGCATAGCTCAGTGGAAAAGTTGGGAAGTGGTTTGATTTGGGATATATTTTGAAGGTGGAGAGGTCAGGATTTGCTCATGCAATTTATTTAGTCTTGTGTGAGGAGCCATAAAATCCAGGTTCTACCTGTGTGGAACTTATACTCTAGAGGAGGAGACAGCTGCCACACATACAGTTATCAAACCATGTTCTAGGTGCAATGATGGTGATTTGTGCAGGGTATTCTAGGAGTACAGAGGAAGTTGGTCGTGGGTATTTAACCTAGCCTGGATAGTGGTGATTGGGATAAGGGTAGGGAAAAGTTCTAGGATTAATCACAATTCATTGCAGCCAACAAGCCTTTATTAAGCACCTGCTCTGTACCAGGCACAATTCTAGGCACTGGGGACGCAAAAGTGATCAAAATAAAGTCCCTGTCCTCATGGAGCTCACATTCTAGAGGGCACGATCTGAGACCCTCTTCCTGTTTTATTTGGTTTTTCTCTAGAGACAGAGTCTTGCTCTGTTGCTGAGACTGGAGTGCAGTGTTGTGATCATGGCTCACTGCAGCCTTGACCTCCTGGGTTCAGGTGATCCTCCCACTTCAGCTTCCCAAGTAGCTGGGACTATAGGCACATACCATAATGCTTGGTTAATTTAAAAAAAATTTTTTTTTTTTTGTAGAGATGGGGTCTTGCTATATTGCCAAGGTTGGCTCTTCCTGTTTTTGGTGAAAGCAATTAATACTTGTTAGTATATATGTAACATAACTCATTGGTGTGGTAAAGCTATAGTCGTAGGATTCTGGAATGCCATTCTCTTGGGGCATCTGACTGTTTTCAGAGAGAAAGAAAGAGGAAGGGGAGGGAAGGGCTTTGACTTGAGTGGGAGGAAGGGCAGGTAGGACTGGAATGAGATTTTTATTTTTATTTTTATTTGTTTATTTATTTTGAGATGGAGTCTTGCTCTGTCACCCAGACTGGAGTGCAGTGGCATGATCTCGGCTCACTGTAACCTCTGCCTCCCAGGTTCAAGCACTTATCCTGCCTCAGCCTCCGAGTAGCTGGGATTACAGGTGTGCACCACCATGCCCAGCTAATTTTTGTTTTTAGTTGAGATGGGGTTTCACCATGTTGGCCAAGCTGGTCTCGAACTTCTGACCTCAGGTGATCCACCCACCTTGGCCTCCCAAAGTACTGGGATTACAGGTACGAGCCACTGCACCTGGCCCAGAGTCACCTTTCTAAGGCAAAAAGCAAAATGGCAATATGAAGTATGTGGGCAGATCTGGATTTTTTTGGACCTAGAATTTATACAGTTTGGAGGACCTACTTCAAGAAACATCATATAAAATTGTGAATACGGGGCTGGGCACGGTGGCTCATGTCTGTAACCCCAGCATTTTGGAAGGCCGAGGTGGGGAGGTCACTTGAGGCCAGGAGTTCAAGACCAGCCTGGTCAACATGGTGAAACCCATCTCTACTGAAAATATAAAAATTAGCTGGGCATGGTGGCAGGTGCCTGTAATTCCAGCTTCTCAGGATACTGAAGCACGAGCATCGCTTGAACCCAGAAGGAAGAAGTTGCAGTGAGCCGAGATCGCACCATTGCACGCCAGCCTGGGCAACCTGGGCAACAGAGTGAAAACTCTGCCTCAAAAAAAAAAAAAAATAAAATAAAATAAAGTTTTGCACAGAGCCTTGGAAAGGCCTGTGCAAGTGAGGGGCCCTGTAGCCTAAGTTTGATTAGGTTCACAATCACACCATCTCTAGGAGGAAGAGTCATTGAGCTGTTAATATCTTTTTATTTTAAATCCCACTCCTGGAAATCAGTTCAACAAAATGATCGAGAGGTAGTGTGGTCTGGTGGGTAAGAACGGCAAAATACAAAGTCCTTTCAATAACCTACAGCGTCCTCTATGGTTCCAGTGACTCTCTCCTTCCTTTGTCTCTTGACCCTCTGTCCCCACTCTCACTCCACTCAGTCACATGGGTCTTCGTGATTAAGGTCTCCATGCCAGCCACGTTCCCACCTCAAGGTCTTTGCCATTCCCCCTGTCTGAACTGCTCTTCCCCCGGATCTCCACACTGCTTGCTCTTTCACCACCCTGAGGTGTGTACTCAATATCTTCTGAGTTTGCAGCGAGGCCTTCCCTCACCAGCCCAAATCTCCTTTTCTTCTTTTTTCTTTTCCTATTCCTATTGCCAGTTTACCTACTGTACATATTACTTTTTTTTTGAGAGGAGTTTTGCTCTTGTTGCCCAGGCTGGAGTGTGATGGTGCGATCTCAGCTCACTGCAATCTTCGCCTCCTGAGTTCAAGTGATTCTCCTGCCTCAGCCTCCTGAGTAGCTAGGATTACAGGGGCCTGCCACCATGCCCGGCTAATTTTTGTATTTACAGTAGAGACGGGGTTTCCCCATGTTGGCCAGGCTGGTCTCAAACTCCTGACCTCAAGTGATCCACCCGCCTCAGCCTCCCAAAGTGCTGGGATTACAGGTGTAAGCCATGATGCCCGGCCACCATAGCATCTTCATCTACAAGGTGGAACTAACAAATTTGCCTACTAGTCAACATCAAGATTAATTACATACTTGCATTGTGCTTTGAACTTATGGAAGACAGATGCCACTGACTTGGCAGGCATCCCACAAGGATGGTACTCCTGTGGCTGTGGGGACAGAGTGGTATTTGAGTCCCTAGCCCTCTGTCAGTAGCGTTCAGCAGCACAGGGCCAAGCTCCAGTGCTAGGCAATACTGGGCATTGAAATGTTGGTTTCCCTCCAATTTTTTAAGGTTCTGTTTTTTATATAAACAGTAGGAAATATATTTCAATTATAGCAGGAAAGGCATGGCTAAGGCCATCTTTATTACCTCGATCTTTCTGAAGTTTCTGACATTAAACACATTCCTTTCTGAACAAATCTCCCTATATCTGTAAAATTAGCTTTTAAATACATAGCACATATACATGGAACAAATTTAAAAGGTAGAAAAGGATATGCAATAAAATATTATCTTCCCATCCCTGTCTCCCTGCTTCCAAGCTCCTCTTCCCAGAGGTAACTGCTATTTTAAGCAAACACTGTATGTATATCTGGGTGTGTGCTTTCTGTACAATGCAATGGTAGAGTGGCTATTACACTGTGTTATACTACAATATTATGCACATTGTACTCTTTCTTTCCCTTTCCTTCCCTCCCTCCCTCCCTCCCCCCCCCCCTCCCTCCCTCCCTCCCTCCCTCCTTTCCTCTCCCTCTTTCTTTCTTTCTTTCTTTTTTTCTTTCTTTCTTTCTTTCTTTCTTTCTTTCTTTCTTTTCTTTCTTTCTTTCTTTCTTTCTTTCTTTCTTTCTTTCTTTCTTTCTTTCTTTCTTTCTTTCTTTCTTTCTTTCTTTCTTTCTTTCTTTCTTTCTTTCTTTCTTTCTTTCTTTCTTTCTTTCTCTTTCGACGGAATCTTGCTCTGTTGCTCAGGCTGGAGTGCAGTGGCAAGATCTCAGCTCACTGCAGTTTCTGCCTGCCAGGTTCCAGTGATTCTCCTGCTTCAGCCTCCTGGGTAGCTGGGATTACAGGTGCACGCCACCATGCCTGGCTAAGTCCTTCCTTCTTTCCTTCCTTCCTTCCTTCCTCCCTCCCTCCCTCCCTCCTTCCCTCCTTCCCTCCTTCCCTCCTTCCCTCCTTCCCTCCTTCCCTCCTTCCCTCCTTCCCTCCTTCCCTCCTTCCCTCCTTCCCTCCTTCCCTCCTTCCCTCCTTCCCTCCTTCCATCCTTCCCTCCTTCCTTACTTCCTTCCTTCCTTCCTTCCTTCCTTCCTTCCGACGGAATCTTGCTCTGTTGCTCAGGCTGGAGTGCAGTGGCAAGATCTCGGCTCACTGCAGTTTCTGCCTGCCAGGTTCCAGCGATTCTCCTGCTTCAGCCTCCTGGGTAGCTGGGATTACAGGTGCACGCCACCATGCCTGGCTAAGTTTTGTATTTTTAGTAGAGACGAGGTTTTTACCACATTGGCCAGTCTGGTCTCGAACTCCCGATCTCAGGTGATCCGCCAGCCTCAGCCTCCCAAAGTGCTGGGATTACAGGCGTGAGCCGCCACACTCGGCCTTTTTTTTTTTTTTTGGAGACGGAGTCTCGCACTGTCTCCTGGGTTGAAGTGCAATGGCACGATCTTGGTTCACTGCAACCTCTGCCTCCTGGGTTCACAAGATTCTCCTGCCTCAGCCTCCTGAGTAGCTGGGATTACAGGCGCACACCACCACACCCAGCTAATTTTTTGTATTTTTAGTAGAGAATGGTTTCACTATGTTGGCCAGACTGGTCTTGAACTCCTGACTTCGTGATCTGCCCGCCTCGGCCTCCCAAAGTGTTGGGATTACAGGCATGAGCCACTGTGCCCAGCCCTTTGTTCTTAATACTATATGTTACAGATTATTCCACTTTGGGGTATACAAAGTTGTTTTATTTTAATAAAGATTATCTAGCATTGGATTATATGGATAAACAAGTTTATTTAATCAATTTCTCATTGGCAGATATTCAGGTGTTTCCAATCTTTGCTATTTCAAAAAATGCAGCACCTCCTCAGGCAACGCAGAGTTAAAAATATTTAAAAATGCAGCAATAACTATCCTTTTACATTAAAAAATATGTGGGAGTCTATCTAAAGCTTAAATTCCTAGAAGTGCATTTAAATATTGCCAAATTGCTTGCTATAGAGGCTGTACCAATCAATGTACATTGTCATCAATAATTCATGGAATGCCTACATCTCCACATTTTTTTTCCACCTTACCTCTCCATATTCTTTCGTAGCATTTAGCCCAATATCATTTACCTGTAAGTTTTTAAAACATGGCTTGTATTGATGGCAGCAACCCAAGAACTTCCTTACAAGTTAAGTGATAAATTCTAAAGCAAACTATCTGGGAAGATTGAGGAAGTCCTTTATTTAAGATATCCAATATTAAACTATCTTTGTATTTTATGCCTAAAATAGTTTATTCCAATATATAGAGAGAACAGAAAAATAAATGTTTAATGTGATGGTTCTCAAAGAATAATGTGCAGATCAGCTGCTATCAGAATCACGCGGAAGTTGCAGGGAGGGAGGGCTTTTGAAAAATGGAGATTTTTTTTAGGCTCGTCCCAGACTTATGAAACTTGAAATCTCCAAGGGAGGGGCCACGTTCTCATTGGCAATCCTTATACCCACTGTCATTTGGAAACAGCTGCTCTATCCTTAGGGTAGGACAATTTGCAGGCAGGCAAGTGCCCTTACTAATTAACTCTTTAAAAATTACAAAGTGATACACTTTTATAGTAAACATTTCAAAGAAAAGACAGCTAAGCACAAAAGAGAATAGCAGTAACATTGCTTCAAGTACTGTACATAAATTTATCTCATTTAAATCCTCACAACAATCCTAAGAGTTCAGTACTATCATTACTTTTCTCTTCTGCATTTTACAGATAAAGAAACGGAAGGACAGAGAGGTTAACTGATTTTTACAACATGATATTGCTAAAAAGTGGTGTTGCCATAATTTTATTTATTTATTAGAGACAGGGCCTTGCTATGTTGCTTAGGATGGTCTCCACCTCCTGGGCCCAAGTGATCCTCCTGTCTCAACCTCCCAAAAAGTGCTGGGATTACAGGCATTAGCCCCCACGCCTGGCCTACCATTGGCTGTGATTTAAACTTCAGTGTTTCTAAAGGCTGAAGTTGAATTCCAGAGCATTCACTCTCTGTGAATTCTAGAGCACAACTTAGAAATAAACACTGCCAGATATTGGGTGTGTATTTTTCTTGTTCTTGTCTTTTTCTCAAGCACGTGTACTTATGAGTTTATCAGAGAAACTTTCCTTAGCCCTCCACCTAAGCCAGATGGCCCCTGTTTTCTTTCATTGTACCTTGGGTATGAGTAGTGGGTACAAAACAATAGTGGTGGTGGTAAAGGGAAATAAACAGAATAAATCTCAGGCAATATCGTCAAATATTATCTGTTATTTATATAAATAGCTAGCTTTTATTTTATATCAAAATTATCTTTTTGTAAGGCTGTATCAATTTATATTCCCACCGGCTGTGTTCTTTATATATTTGCTATCCATTGGTCCCCAAATGTTGTTTACTCTCATTACACTGTGGAATATTTAATGCCTTTTTGTTCTGCAAAAACTGTTTTTATTAATTAACATCAAGGATACGGTGCTGACAAATATTCTCTACAATTACAGAATGTTGGAAACTCTGCTGTCTGACATTCTTTCCGTGTGAATGGAACACCCCATTCTTGTCCAGAGCATCTGAGCCAGGCAGGTGACTTTGACACAGGATTTTCAATACAGGTACAAAGTTTTACATAGAGTTTTCAGACCCAACGTTTCACATTTGTCTTAACTTTGAGATTTCCAAGGAAAAAGCCTGCTTCTTACTCAGTCTAATGTTAACCTGATGCTACGCACAGCTCTGCTTTGCTTTGAGTCTATCAAACACTGCTCCATTTAATTTTTACCAAAAATCCCCCTCATTCCCATAACCCAATAATGACACTTCTGTTTGATGAGAGGCATTGAGGTTCCTCTGGAGTGCAGTCTCCCTTGCTGCAGCAAGTTAATACATCTAACTTTGTTGACTACAGGTTTGTTCCTGGTGGTCTTTATGGGAAGACTTTAGCAATCTTAAACTGCAGGCCCCAAATCCCAAAACAACAGGAAACTCTACTCAGCATCTTTTCTTTTCTTCTTCTTCCTTTTTTTGTTTTTTTGAGACGGAATCTGGCCCTTGTCCCCCAGGTTGGAGTGCAGTGGCGCGATCTCGGCTCACTGTAACCTCCACCTCCCGGGTTCAAGCGATTCTCCTGCCTCAGCCGCCTAAGTAGCTGGGACTACAGGCGCCCGCCACCACGCCCGGCTCATTTTTGTATTTTTAGTAGAGACGGGGTTTCATCATGTTGGCCAGGCTGGTCTCAACCTCCTGACCTCGTGATCCGCCAGCCTCGGCCTCCCTTAGTGCTGGGATTACAAGCCTGAGCCACTGCGCCCGGCCAGTATCTTTTCTTAAAGATTCCTTTTTATACAAGATGAATTAGACAAGATGGATCATTTTGGCTTTTAGTTTTTCCAACGTTCCAACCTAGTTAGAGCGGCTGTTTTCTGTGCATGGAAAATTCTTTCCCCAGATCTTTGCCTGGCCCTGGCCCAGTTCACACCTAAAGTAGCCATCTGTCCTCACACTGCCGCACCCCGACCCCGTCACTCTACCTCATCTCATTTCATTTTCCTATTTTTCCAATCACTCTCTGAGATTATCTTACTTCATTATCTATTTGTTTATAAATTATCCCAATGAAGATGCAGGATCAGGAGAGAGGATACCACGACAGCGCGGACAGCCGCAGCTGCCCGGTGTCTAGAACTGTGCCCGACGAACACTTGTGGAATGAGTGAGTAGACGAGGAACTAGACACTTCGTTTGCCTTCGTCTCCTTTAAATACCCTCCAAGTGGATCCAGCCGTATTAAAACTCTGAGAAATAGGTGAATGGCATTTGGCCTCGCCATTGGCTGGAACTTTTGCCGTTGCTCCTGGCAACCACTGTTTTCCCACCAGTCGTGTCGTCGCCCTACCTGGCTCCGCCCCTCAGGGCGCCGAGCCTCGACCGGGCGGTAAAAATCGGCCCTTGCCCTTTAAGCGGCGGGACTTCTGGTCACGTCGTCCGCGGCCGCCGGAAGGGGAAGTTTCGCCTAAGAAGGCTGTCTCGCTGGTCCGAATTCGGTGGCGCCACGTCCTCCCGTCTCCGCCTTCTGCATCGCGGCTTCGGCGGCTTCCACCTCGATACCTAACAGTCGCGGAGCCGGCCGCGTCGTGAGGGGGTCGGCACGGGGAGTCGGGCGGTCGTGTGCATCTTGGCTACCTGTGGGTCGAAGATGTCGGACATCGGAGACTGGTTCAGGAGCATCCCGGCGATCACGCGCTATTGGTTCGCCGCCACCGTCGCGGTGCCCTTGGTCGGCAAACTCGGCCTCATCAGCCCGGCATACCTCTTCCTCTGGCCGGAAGCTTTCCTTTATCGGTTTCAGGTACTTACCAGAGACGGGGGGGGGGGGGGGGGGGGGGGGCGTGGAGACTACAGGCCCCAGGAGGATCCGCGGCGGCGGAGCGTAGGCCGGCATGTTGCGGACGCGCGGTGCCTGCTGGGATTTGTAGTGCATCCGGAGCCGGCGGTTTAGGGCGGGGTCCTTTGGGCCGGGGGAGGCTGTGGGAGCCGGGTCCTGGATAGCTGGAGTTGTGGGCTTGGCCTGGTGGGGAGGGGTTGACTTAACTAGTTTAGTGAGATTGTGCTTCCCGCTCTTCGCACTCATGAAGGAAGCAGTGAGATTAGTCGGCGGTAGTTGTCAATCTGTTGGACGCTGGCAATTAGGTCCGCCTGGAGCATTGCCCTCTGACCTCCCTCTGGTCACCCACGTGGGTGGCCTGTAGGTGTCAACTTCACCAACTTCTAGCTGAGTTCCTTTCACGTTAATGGAGTTTTTTTGTTTTGTTTTGTTTTTCCTATAGGAATGATTTAAAGTCAGAGATACAAAGAACGAGTGTATTTTTCTGCATTTCCCCCTAGCCCTAATTTAGTATCCCCCACGTAGTAATAGAATGTACGAAGGAATGGGCGAAGAGTAAATTTGTCCAGAAATGGAAGGCCTTGTTATTTTCTTAAGCATGAAGGAAACGGTCCAGAGTAACATTTGTGTCAAGAGAGTGCTAGTTTTCAGAAGGTTATTTGTATTCACCAATTTCTGATTTAAAACTTTAATCAGCGGCAGGTCAGATAGCAAGATCTGGCATTAATTTCAGCCCTTTGCTTGGCCTGTGGATGACGTTTTCTTGTCTTTCTCTCTCTTCACTGGGTATTATTTCTTGGTTTCCTTTGCTGGTTCCTTATCCTCCTGACTTTTAAATGTTAGGATGTTCCTTAGGAAACAGTTATAGGACTTTCTCTATAGACTCTCCCTAGCTTTAGATGGTCTCATGCATTCAGCCTCAGGGCTTTATGTTCTTTCTGTAAACTGGAGATTCTGAAATGTCAATATAAATATCTTCAGTCCAGATCTGTCTCCCGATTTCCAGATTTGTACATCCAACAGTTACTTGAAATCACGACTTGGATGACTAAGAGTCATCTTCATCTTAACGTGTCCAAAACTGAATCCCCTTTCCCCCTTTGCCTTAGAAGTGAATAGCAACTCCATTATTAGAGGAGCTGAAGTTAATTGTCAGAGTCATCTTTTATTTTTCTTGTTTTTCTCACACCCCGCAATCTGTCAGTAAATCCTGTTGACTCTATTTGAGACATATATCCAGAATACAATCCCTTGTCATTCTCCATTGCAAACCATTATCACTGCAATCTGGTTCCTTTCCGTCTTTTCTCTAGACAGCTAGAGTGATCCTTTTAAAACCTAAATCAAGTGCTGTCATTCCTCTGTCCAGAATCCTACCATGTCTTCTTATTGAGTAAAATCCAAGTTCTTTCAGTGGCCTGCAAGGCCCCTGCTGCCTCTCTGACCTCATCTCCTACTGCTCTCCAAAGTCTACCTTAGGCTCCACAATGAGATCCTTGCTGTTACTTCAGTGCTTATCTGGATCTCTCCTTAGGGCCTTTGCACGTGTTGTTTCTCTGCCTGAGGAAGATAACCGTGGCTCACTTGTTTACCTTCTATCATTCTTCAGGTCTCTGCCCAAATGCCCTCTTATTGACAAGGCCTTCTCTGGTGGCCCTGTATAAAATAGCCCCTCCTTCACTCCACTCCCTTATCCTTCATTTTTCTTTTCTTTCTTTTTCTTTTTTTTTTTTGGAGACGGAGTCTCGCTCTGTTGCCCAGGCTGGAGTGTATATGGTGCAATCTTGGTTCACTGCAACCTCTGCCTCCTGGGTTCAAGCGGTTCTCCTGTCTCAGCCTCCCAAGTAGCTGGAATTACAGGCGCACACCACCATGCCCAGCGTATTTTTGTATTTTAGTAGAGACAGGGTTTCGCCATGTTGGCCAGGCTGGTCTTGAACTCCTGACCTCAGGTGATGCACCCGCCTCAGCCTCCCAAAGTGCTGGGATTAGAGGTGTGAGCCACCGTGCCCGGCCTTATCCTTCATTTTTCTTGCTGCATATTACCCTTTGGTATTTGTCTGCTTCCCCTCAGAGAATAAGGCTCCAAGAGAGCCGGATCTTTGCCTTGTTCACCACTGTCCTTGTTACCTAGAATAGTGCCTGGCACATAGTAGGTGCTTGTATATTAACTGAGTTGTTGGAAGTAATTGTTCACTTGCTGTGTGTGGGCACTGGGGTGCAATAGTAAATAGGACTGAAAAGGTTTCAGATCCTGTGAAGACATAGAGGCACGTGATTTAAGGGGTGTAATATTTGATAGGGTGTTCCACCCCGAAAGGCCTCAGAGAAGACATTTGAAGAAATTGGAATACTGAGGAACCAGCCAGCTTTGAGTGGATCTGGCTCTGGAGACAACCAACCAATTCTGTGACTCAGCCTGGTGCTTATATTTGCCAAGCTTTTGCTTACATAACACATTTAACCTGATGACAGCAACCTTAGGAGACTGACTTAAGAGTGTATTGGGGAAGAGAGACATTTCAACATAGCAGGGAGGAGAATGAACTTGGACTATAGGCTGAGCGTAGAAGTTCTATATCCATCATTAGTAATTCTAGATCCTTTCACTAGTAAGTGAAAGACTCAGAGGTAGGAGCTGGGAACAGGAAGAAGACTGGGTTGCCAGCTGGCACAGGGTCAGCTGTAGGATGAGGATTGGTAGATGAAGGCAGGGAGATAGCCAGAGCTGGGTGCAGTAAAGCTAAGATGGAAAGGTGGGTGAAAGCTAGATCGTAGTTGAGCCTTGTATGTCATGTTAAGAGGTTTGAACTTTATTTTGAGGGCACTACGAAGTCTTTGGAGCCTTGTGAACAAAGGACTGACAGATTGCCCCGACTACTCTGTGGAGTGGACTTTGTGTGTGTATGGAGGGGGTTGAAGGAGGAAGGGCTAGGTGATGAGATCAGAGAGGTGAATCCAGTTAGGAGGCCAGAGAGATGGTGGTTTGAAACTGTGGCTGTGAAGATAGAGAAAAGGGCATAGACTTGGCAGAGGGGACAAGATTACAGCTGAACGGATATGAAGAGTGAATGGCTGAAGCAAGCAGGACTGAAAGATACTACTGTTTTCACAGGAGCAGCTGAGTGGATGGCGGAGCCCTTGACTGAAATGGGGAATGGTCAGGGATGCCTAGGTTGGGAGTGGGGGCTGGTATGGATGAAGAGTTGGGTTTTGGCCATGCTAAGTCTTGAGATGCTTTTTAGGCATCCATGTGGAGAGTCCCAGGGAGCAGTTGGAAATAAAAATATGATTCTGGAGTGCAGCCGGAATTGCATACTGTTCTGGGTTTATTACTTTAGTAAATATTTGTTGGCTGAGTTAATGTTGTGCACTTTGTTCCTTGTGGCTTGTTGGGTAATATGTGGTCATGGGGAGCAGTGGTGGCATATTAATGTGTGAGAAGGACCTGGTCAAAACCGGCTCGTCCCTGTTTGCAAAATCCTCACTTGTGTGGTGATATTAGTGACTACATGACGTAGATAAGCACGTTGTAAAGAAGTAATGTAAATAAGCCTCTCTAACAGGCTGCGAGTGTATAACGTTAAAAGTGGTGAACTGATTAGAAAAAGTCATTGTTCTTGTCACATCTTCCACGATTTTATCATCTTCCCTGTATTATTTCTTCTCAGCTTGTTATCCCCAGGCTGGGAGAAGCTACCAGCAGGAGGCAGGACAGTGGGCTGCCCAGGTGTGGAAAGACCAACAGCTGTACCTTGTCTTTTCTTCCTGTTACTCTGATTCTTGCCTGTTTTGGACACATGTAACTCTCAGACCCACCTGGAGGAACTCATTTGCAAATGAAGCAGTCAAGGAAAAACTGCATTTGAGAGGCTGCTGTGCACCGACAGTGTGAGGTGTGTTTTAGCAGAATTCTGCTCGAAAGCTCCTCTTTTCCTTAGAAGCTGAATCTTTCACAGCTTGCAAAAATAGGGGAGTGATTGATTTAGAATTGTGTGCTCATGTTGGAAGTGACAAGTTATTTTTCCTCCTAAGCTATCGATTCCTGTGTGTAGCTTGTTGGTTTGAAACTCTGAGGTTTATAACGTTATTTCTTCAGGTTGGATAGGTTGAAACAGGTGTGTGTCAAGACTCATTATACTGTTGTCTACAATTTCTCCCTCTTCTGAGTCCCTCAGATTTACGTTCATCAGTCAAATAGTTCACAGTAATGAAATGTCTTCATATTAATCCTTGATTAACTACACAAGAGGTGGCAATTCCTGCTGCCTTTGTGTTTTCTAAGGTTATGTCTCCCAGGGCTGCCTGAATGGCGATATTTCTTCATTTCTTTGGCCAAAATAACATCACCCTGTTACAACTTCCCTGAGGTTATGTCATTGAACTCCGACAATCATCCTGAGATAAGTGTTACCCCCATTTTGTAGACAGCTTCAGTTTCAGTTTCTGTTTCATTGAGTCAGAGATAGTTCTAAGCTGTCTTGTTTAACTCCTTTGCATAATATCTATGAAAAAAATAAGTATGTAGCAAAACATTTTTGAAGGTGATTTCTTCCAAATCAATCATAGCAAATTATTTTTCCTTTTTTTTTTTTTTTTTTTTTTTTGAAACAGAGTCTCGCTCTGTCGCCCAGGCTGGAGGGCAGTGGCCGGATCTCAGCTCACTGCAAGCTCCGCCTCCCGGGTTCTCGCCATTCTCCTGCCTCAGCCTCCCGAGTAGCTGGGACTACAGGCGCCCGCCACCTCGCCCGGCTAGTTTTTTTTTGTATTTTTTAGTAGAGACGGGGTTTCACCGTGTTAGCCAGGATGGTCTCGATCTCCTGACCTCGTGATCCACCCGTCTCGGCCTCCCAAAGTGCTGGGATTACAGGCTTGAGCCACCGCGCCCGGCCTATTTTTCCTTTTCTATTAGAGGAGAAAGACTGTTAGATTTTAAGTAGTTGAATCATGGTCTCAAGGCCTGGCTCAGCCCCCTGCTAGTTGTGTATCCTTAGGCAAGTTATTTATCCTGTCTGAGCCTCAATTTCTTTAGGATCTGAGGATAATATAATAGCATATTAACTTTGTTCTGAGACTCCATTGATTATACAATGCACCATCAATTTAATGCAACTTTTTTGGGGGACAGGGGAGTAGAAATTACATTAAACCAGTGTTTTGATTGTAAGACACTCTAATTTCAGAAACACAAGAACGAGTACCTTCAAACTGAGGAAGTATGTTATCTGCTTCTTGCCTATAGTATGTAGAACACATCGAAAAGTGTTTGTAATACCCAGTAAATAGCCTGATAAATAGGCTATTCAAAAATAGTTGCCTCCTTTGTAGTTAATATGGGAAAAAAAAAGTTGCCAATTTTTATTTATCAGCCAGTACTTTGTGCCTTATTTCCTTCTCTCCTGGACAGTAAGATTCTAATTTTAATTAGTAATTGAAATGTAACTGCTGGATGATTATTCTGCTTTGTCTCCTTAAAAGCATCCTGACTTGAAATGGGAAGATGTGAACTCTTGATTTCTCTAATTTGTTTCCAGGGATAAGAAATGGTACCAACCAATTCTGTGACTCAGCCTAGTGCTTATATTTGCCAAGCTTTTGCTTACATATCACATTTAACCTGATGACAGCAACCTTATGAGACTGATTTAAGAGTGGATTGGGGAAGAGAGACATTTCAACTTAGCAGGGAGGAGAATGAACTTGGGCTATAGGCTGAGCATAGAAGTTCTATATCCATCAAGGTTTGGCTATAGAACTCTAGTGGCAAGTGTTTTGGTATGTTGAAAATCTAAGTTGAAAATCTTTCCTTAGTAGTCCTGTCCACATTGAACAGTTCAGCTGTGGTCTGTAATAACGTTGCCCATTGGATTGTGGCTTTTTAAAAAACTTTTTATTGAGTTATAATATATAAGCAGGAGAGTGTATGTATAATAAGTTTATAGCTTGAGTTTTTAAAAATTCAAAACATGTGCATAGCCAGCATTCAGATCAAGAAACAGAATCCCTAAAACCTTCCTCCTGCTTCCTTCTGGTCACTGTCCTCTCTAAGGGTGACTGTGCTCTGGATTTTTAATACCATGTATTGTTTTTGCCAGTCTTTATGCTTTCTATAGATGGCATTATGAAGTATGTTCTCTTTTGTGTCTAGCTGCTTTTATCAACATTATGTTTGAGAGTCACCCATGTTGTTGCCTGTGGTTATAGATTGCTCATTGTGGGACCATACCACAATCTATTTACTCATTCAGCTATTAATGGACCTTTAGGGCAGTTTCCAGTTTGGCTGTTATGAATGGTGCTGCTGTGAACATTCTAGTACATGTCTTGGTGAACATATGTATTTCTGGGTGAGCATGAATAGTCATTTCTGTTGCTTATATATCTAGGAGTAGATTTGATGGCTTCTAATTGCTCTTTTTAAAGATTAAGTGCGTTTCATTTGTTTAAATGAGTGGAAGGGGCCTTTTCTTGCCTACTCGTCGTGTCCCCCCCACCCAGCAAAAAAGGCTACAGTTTGCTAAACCAGCATTTTGTCACACAGGTGCTCATCATCTTTCTTGCTTGGTGGCTGATACATACTTAAGTTCAAATCAAGTGATCCTTCTTATTTCAGACAAATCTTCACTTTTCATACTTAAAAAAAAAAAAAACAACGAAACACTCTAGACTCTGGATGGCAAATTATTTCAGTAGCAGATTGTTTAGAAGATTTTAGTTAAAGGATGGCTGCAACCTACACTCTCAAGTTGTTGGACTAATAACTGAGGAACAATGTCTTACATCTTCTTGAAGAGTGTATATAGCAGTGAGCACATGGGCTACATGTCCTTGTTAAGTGAGGAAGTCTGGGTGGATTACCGGAACTCTAATTAGGGCCCAGCTTTCCTCCTGAAAAAAACTGGGATCATTATGGGCCTAGCCTTGGGGTTGCTGTGGACTTAAAATGAGATACTCCCCAGTGAGTGCTCTCAGTAAGTGTGAGGCAGGCAGTCCTCTGTCTGCAAGTTTTGGCTCTTTGTGCTGCAGCTGGCTGCCTCTTAGGCTCTCCAGGGTTGAAAATGGGCCTCTTTACTCCTGGCGCTGAACATAAAGCCAATTCCTTCTCCTTACTGTTTACATATCTGGTAGAGGAAAAAATGGGATTTAGTTGGATACTTACAACGGGGATTTCCGAAATATGTTACACTGTATCCATCTAAAGAGATAAGCTGTCTTCTGGTGTTTTTAGATTATAATTTTAAAGTAAAACAAAAATAATATTAAGTCTTTTAGATCAATGAAAGCAAGTATAACTCAAGGGTAGGCTTAATGAACAGGGAAAAGAAGTGAGATATTTTGACAGACACTGATTTCCAAAGAACAGGTGCGCACAGTGACTAAAAATAGTCTTGTGTCATCAGCATTAGAGAAAATGTAGTCAGACAAAAACGAGGTTTCTTTTCCACACCAGGCCTTGAGTAACTTATAGGAATATGGGGGTAGTTGAAATATGAATTTATAAAAACCGGTTAGCAGGTGTTTCCGAAAAGATTGTGATAATACAATTAATACACCCACACATATTAATTCTTTTTACAAAGCATCTTTTTAATTCACTGTCTTAATTCCAACCTTTTACAAACCCTGTAAGATAAGGAAGGCAGAAGTCATAGGATAATGTCATTGGGTAGATGATGAAGCCAATTTGACGTCCATACGTTTCTAAGGTTCCAGGGCTACTTAGGAGGTTTTGCTTCTGGTCTTTACTCCCAGTGCTTTTCTTAAGCACAGAGAATGAATTAGTAGGTTTATTCTGAGTCCATTTCAGGATTATACAAGTGTCTTAGTAGTGAACACTTACACTAATTATAATTGTACCTCATAATACTGATGCCATTTGTGAGAGGGATTGTAAAAATAGGGGCTTAATATCACAAACTCTGGAGTCAGACTGTCTGGGATAAAATTCTAGCTTCACCACTTACTGGCTGATGCTTAACCTTTTCTTACCCTGTTTCCTCATCTATGAAATCCATCTCCTGAATCAGTGCATGTAAATAAGCAGAGTAGCACACTAATTTAATGATTTATTTAAAAAAACCCATTAACTATGGAAATTGAGGCTCAGAAGTGGTGACTTATAAGCAAAAACTGAAACCCAGGCCTTCTCAAATCATCTCCAGTTTCTTTCCAACAAACTATCCTGTTTCTGTGATAAAGTTGTGAATAAATCAAAACAAATGTTAACCTATTTTATTTTTCTGGTTTAATACAAGTTTCTTGGAAAGTCACTTTTTCGGTATGCACATCGTGCTTCCCTCTGCAAGGTATTAAGCTCTGAGGGTTACATTCCCATACTTGGAGAGTGGAACTGGCCAGTCTGTATGTGGCCAGTCCCCGTGACTGATGTCCTCCATTCCAGCCACACTCGAATTGTTAGCAGTACCCATTCAGTTATTGTGCTCTTGCAATTCTTGGGGCCTTTGTAACAAGTCCACATGTCCCCTCCCTTCTGCCAACTCTTTCTTCTTTTGACAGCCTTCCCCACTACTCTGAGGAATTCAGGGGGCATGTCTTTTGTGCTTGGTATATGCTAGTGTGCAATGAGATAGACATATAGCTCTCATACCAAAAGCCAGCATTTCGCTGCCATTTTCAAAAGTTTAGGAAGGCCGTCTACTTCAATCACTATTTAACATTGTTCTGGTGGGGGTGCCAGCCAGTGAATTAAACAAGAATGAAATAAGATACAAAAGTTGATTTACAGCTAGGGTTGTATGCTTAGAAAGCCCAAGAAGCTCAATTTTCTTTTTTGTTGAGACAGAGTTTCACTCTTGTTGCCCAGGCTGGAGTGCAATGGCGTGATCTCGGCTCACTGCAACCTCTGCCTCCTGGGTTCAAGTGATTCTTCTGCCTCAGCCTCCGGAGTAGCTGGGATTACAGGCATGCGCCACCACGCCCGGCTAATTTTGTATTTTTAGGAGAGACGAGGTTTCTCCATGTTGGTAAGGCTGGTCTTGAACTCCCAACCTCAGGTGATCTGCCCGCCTTGGCCTCCCAAAGTGCTGGGATTACAGGCATGAGCCACTGCACCCGGCCGAAGCTCAATTTTCAATATTGTAGGCAGTAAGATACTCAACTTTTGTGGTTAGATATAAAAAGATAGAAAGAGAGCTCTATAGACAACTCTAAAAGCTATGAAAAACTTTTTGGCTGAGAATTATATCAATATCACATGGATATAATGAAATAATGGTTCTAATTCATTTAGAAAAATAAAATATTGAGACTAACCAAGAAAATTGTGACAATTGTCGAAGAAAAAACAGGCGGGGGGATATCATTTAGCTATTTAATTTTACCAGGTATTAAAATATATTATAAAAGTAATAGAAATTAGGCTAGGCACAGTGGCTCATGCCTATAATCCCGGCACTTTGGGAGGCTGAGGTGGGAGGATCATTTGAGGCTGGCAGTTTGAGACCAGCCTGGACAACGTAGGGAGAGCCCGTCTCCAAAAA
This sequence comes from Macaca thibetana thibetana, assembly GCF_024542745.1. NCBI lineage: Eukaryota > Metazoa > Chordata > Mammalia > Primates > Cercopithecidae > Macaca > Macaca thibetana. The sequence continues at coordinate 22,065,354 of NC_065585.1, forward strand.
AAAAAAAAAAAAATTAAACAGGTACGATGGTACATGCCTGTAGTCCTAGCCACTTGGGAGGCTGAGTGGAGAATTGCTTGAACCCAGAAATTTGAGGTTACAGTGAGCTGTGGTCATGACACTGCACTCCAACCTGAGCAACAGACTGAGACCTTGTCTCAAAAAAAAAAAAAAAAGGCCGGGCGCGGTGGCTCACGCCTGTAATCCCAGCACTTTGGGAGGCCGAGACGGGCGGATCACGAGGTCAGGAGATTGAGACCATCCTGGCTAACACGGTGAAACCCCGTCTCTACTAAAAAATACAAAAAACTAGCCGGGCGAGGTGGCGGGCGCCTGTAGTCCCAGCTACTCGGGAGGCTGAGGCAGGAGAATGGCGTGAACCCGGCAGGCGGAGCTTGCAGTGAGCTGAGATCCGGCCATCGCACTCCAGCCTGGGTGACAGAGCGAGACTCCGTCTCAAAAAAAAAAAAAAAAAAAAAAAAAAAAAGAAATTAAAATAACTTGATATTGGCATAGGAATCAATTCCAAACATAATGGTGTTAAAATAGACCTTAATATAAAAGAGGCTAGAGTGTAAATGTTCAATGAAAGTAGTTTTACAAATAATTGGAAAAAATGAGGGTTACTCTGTAAATGGCATTGGGAAAACAGGGCAACCATTTAGAAAAACAGTTGGATCTCTTCCTCATTCCTTGGATGCACCTTGAAAGTGCTAAAATAAAACCGTAAACACTTACATTCTTGGAGCAAAAAGACTTTCTAAACATGACACATCATGGACACATTTGCTTACATTTAATTAAACCTTTGTATGACAAAATATGGCAAAAATACCATGAAAGTCAAATGACTGATCAGAAAATGCTTGCAATGATGAGAAAGAGAAATTTCATAATGTCTGAAGAAATACAGCCAGGTGCGATGGCTCATGCCTGTAATCCCAGCACTTTGGGAGGCCAGGGCAGGTGGATCGCTTGAGCTCAGGAGTTTGAGACGAGCCTGGGCGACATCATGAGACCCTGTATCTACAAAAAATACAAAAATTAGCCAGGTGTGGTGGTGCGTGCTAGTAGTCCCAGCTACTCGGGAGGCTGAGGTGGGAGAATCACCTGAGTCTGGGAGGTGGAGGTTGTGGTGAGCTAAGATCATGCCATTGCACGCCAGCCTGGGCATCAGAGCAAGATCCTATCTCAGGGGAAAAAAAAAAAAAAGAAATGTAAATCCAGAAGAACAGATGAATAAAGGAAATGCTCAGGTTTTTAAAACATGAGAAGGTGCTTGACTTCTCATAATGCAAATAAAAATTAGTTTTCAGATTGGTGAATATATAATACATGAAATGGTGAGAGTATGGAGAGAAGACAGGCAGTCATCTACTTTTTAGGAGGAAGTATAAATCGAGCAGACATTTTTGTAGGCATTTGGCAGTATCTACCAAAATAAATGCTTATGTCTGTTGCTCTAGCAGATTTATTGACAGGAACTTATTCTGTATATGCACATATAAAGAGGATTTACAGGAATATTCATTGTGGCATTGTAACAGTTTAAACAAAAGTTTAGACATTCACATACAAGGAATACTGTGAAACCAATTAAAATATTTTGTCGGGAATGAACCAAGGTATAAAACAGTGCCATATAGAGTAGAATAAAGAAGAATGAGTAATAGTAACATGTGTTTCTTAGAGGAAATACAGGACACTGATCAGCTGTTGTTGGAACTGGGAGACTGGAAGTTGGGAATGAGGCTTACTTGTTACTTTATTATTTAATTTAATTTAATTTAATTTTTTTGAGATGGAGCGATTCTCCTGCCTCAGCCTCCCAAGTAACTGAGATTACAGGCGCCTGCCACCACACCTGGCTAATTTTTATATTTTTAGTAGAGACGTAGTTTCACCATGTTGGCCAGGCTGGTCTTGAACTTTTGATCTCAGGTGATCTGCCTGCCTCGTCTTTCTAAAGTGCTGGGATTACAGGGCATGAGCCACTGAACCTGGCCTACTTATTACTTTAGACCCTTCTTATGTTTTGTTTTTTCAGGGAAATGTTTTTAAAGAAAAAGTGCCCCTATTGCCTATTTAGTGCATTGGTTTGAATAAAAAATTGTTGTTTTACTTCTGCCTTTGTGGCATTTTTGGACAAGGTTTGTCATTCTAGAATATTCTTTCCCTAAATAGAGGCATTACTGTACTGTTGGAAATTAAGCCTTTGTAATTCATTTTTTGATGTAGGCTTACTTGTATGCCTGATCTTAGTAAAGACTGATCATGTACTCATATAGTATTGATTTTGTTTCAACTTGTTTAGAAATATTTGTTGCTTATTTTATGATGTCGTTTTATTCCATTGATTTGCAAATTGATGTGATCGTAACTGGTGTGAACACTTTTCTTCAGCTGTTTTCTTGAATTGTGTTGGTAGTATCACTTTCATACCTCTCATTGAGGAGGATGCTTTGCAGGGTTTATTTTGTTTAGTTAAAAGGGAAAAAAATAAGCAGGCTTACAGAAACTAACAGCTGTGTTTATTTTGATCTGGACAGATTTGGAGGCCAATCACTGCCACCTTTTATTTCCCTGTGGGTCCAGGAACTGGATTTCTTTATTTGGTCAATTTGTATTTCTTATATCAGTATTCTACACGACTTGAAACAGGTATGTTACCCATAGTTGTTTTAAGTATTGTTTCTTTCTCATTTACTAATCTATGTGTTTTCTTTGGAGGAATTTGGAGGGCAGTTAGCATTACAAAAAGAAACTGGGTATGGATAGTAAATGCTCAGTGACTGTGCTGGGACTGCACCAGGCACTTAGCTTATTCAATTTTTAATACTCACAACATCCTGAGGTATAAGTAGCAGTGTTACCATTTTATAGATGCAAAAAGTAGCAGATCAGAGGTTGACATGTCTTGTCCATCTCCTTAGTGGCTAAGCTGTATACCTCTCATTTATTTTGACAGTCTCACTCATTTCTTTTGCAGCAGTCCTTGTCCTTCAGTGCAGAATTGGGCTGGAGTATATATGTCTCCTAGATTGGGGTTGAAAAACACTAATTTATGTAATTAAAAGCCTAGATTTGTTCTCCAATTGAAAAACTCAACTCTAAAGTACAGTATATGACCAAGATTTAATGATATATAATAGTTTATCAGGTATGAATACCAATGTAATATTTTATTTATTTATTTATTTTTTGAGGCAGTCTTGCTCTGTTGCCTAGGCTGGAGGGCAGTGGTGCCATCTCAGTTCACTGCAGCCTCTGCCTCTCGGGATCACGCAATTCTCGTGCCTCAGCCTCCTGAGTAGCTGAGATTATAGGCACCTGCCACCATACCTGGCTAATTTTTGTATTTTTAGTAGAGACGGGGTTTCACCCTGTTGGCCAGGCTGATCTCAAACTCCTGACCTCAAGTGATCTGCCTGCCTCGGCCTCCCAAAGTGCTGGGATTACAGGTGTGAGCCAACGCGCCCAGCCAACCTACGTAATATTATGGATAAATTCGAAAAATCTTACTGAATTGTCATTTATTTCCTACGATACCTTATATGCTTTTCTGAGTCGCTTACACTAAAGAAACAATGCATCAGTACGCTGTGTTACAGTATGGATATAATTTTGTTAAATTTAAATGATTTTGAAAAGGCTGACTGACTTCAGAGACTTTATAAACTTGCTGGCTGTTACCTCAGGGTAGAGAACTCTGAACCACCCTTAAATGTAAGTCAGTGTTCATGTGGTTGAGAATTGTGAATCAGCCTCATCACTGCAGGGAAATAGTAGGATGGGTATTTGATGTCAAGCAACATTTTTCCTTAAATTGGCATTTGCTACTAGGTTCTTTTTCAAAATAAAGAAATTGTATTAATACAAAGTATAAGGTCATAGACTATTATATTACTATTGGGAGAAACCTAGTTTATTTCCTGAGTTTTACCAAAAGATGAATAGGAGATTCAAGGAAGTGAAGTAACTTGGCAGAAGTGAAACTGACGACCAGTCCTCTCACCACCATATCAGGGGTTTGATCTTTAAATCTACCAGAATATGTGATTTTTATTCTCCTTTGTTCCAGTTGGACCCATTGTGATACTGAGTGCTTAGCAGTCTACCTTTCTGGTATAACTTAATTGAGGATTAATTTGTTAGAGTAATTTTTTTTGTTTGTTTTGAGACAGGGTCTTATTCTGTCACCCAGGCTGGAGTATAGTGGCACGGTCGTGGCTCCCTGCAGCCTTGACTGCCTGGGTTCAAGTGATCCTCCCACCTTAGCCTCCCTAGTAGCTACAAGTATGGGTGTTAAACTGCCACACCTGGCTGACTTTTGTATTTTTGTAGAGATGGGGTTTCACTATGTTGCCCAGCCTGGTCTTGAACTCCTGGGCTTGAGAGATCTGCCCACCTTGGCCTCCCAAAGTGCTGGGATTACAGGTGTGAGCCACTGTGTCCAGCTGGAGTAATTTTTTTATATTGATAGTAAATGTTATCTCAGTAGTAAAATAGATTAAGTGTGGATGATCTATGATCAGTTATTTAAAATTTTATTCTGGAAAATTTTCAAACATATGAAAAAGTGGAGGGAAAAGTCAATGAACCTTTTTTCTTTTTGTTGAGACCAAATTCGCATAACATAAAGTTCATCATTTTAACCATTTTAAGGTGTACAATTCAGTGATCTTTAGTATATTCACAATGTTATGCAGCTGTCACCATAATCTAATTCTAGAACATTTTCATTACTTCCTAAAAAAGCCAAAGCAGTCACAGTTTACCCTCCTCTTCCCCTCCTCCCAGCCTCTGGCAACCACTAAACTACTTTCTGTGTCTATGGATTCACCTATTCAGGACATTTCATATGTCCTCTGGTGACTGACTTCTTTCACTTATCACAATGTTTTTAAGGTTCATCCCTGTTGTAGTGTATGTCAGTACGAACCCTGCTTAACCATCTAATGGTTATCACCTCTAATAGTTACCTCATAGCCAATCTTGTTTTATTTATATCTATGACTGTCCTCCACCCCTGATTTTTTGAAGCAAAATGCCAGACATTTCATTGGTAAATATTTCAGAATTTAACTCTGAACTATAAGGACTTGAAAAATAATTCTAATGCTATTTTTAAACCTAAATTGCAATAATTCCATGGCCACTCTTTTTTTTGTTTGTTTGTTTGTTTTTTTTTTGAGATACAGTTTTACTCTGTCACCCAGGTTGGAGTGCAGTGGCATGATCTCAGCTGACTGCAACCTCTGCCTCCTGGGTTCAAGCGATTCTCGTGCCTCAGGCTCCTGAGTAGCTGGGACTCCAGGTACGTGCCACCACGCCCAGCTAATTTTTGTATTTTTAGTAGACAGGGTTTCACCATGTTGGCCAGGCTGGTCTCAAACTCCTGACCTCAAGTGATTCGCCCACCTCAGCCTCCCAAAGTGCTGGGATTATAGGTGTGAGCCACTGTACCCGACCAAAACCAGTGATCTTATTGACTCTTTAGATTTGCCTGTTCTGGGCATTTCTTAAAATCATTTTGTTGCCTTTTGTGACTTATGTCTTTTACATAGCATAATGTTTTCAAGATTCTTCCATATAGCATGTGTCAGTACTTCATTCCATTATATCGCCAATTAAGATTCCATCGTATGGACATACCTCATTTTGTTTATTCAGGCGTCAGTTGATAGACATTTGACTTGGTTTCATTTTTTGGCCATTATGAATAATAGCTGCTATGAACTTATAGAGGGGAGCTTTTGAGATCATTCTACTTAATGCTCTTATTTCATAGATAAGAAAACAGTGATCTGGAGTGGTGGTGACATGTCCCAAAAGTCGCAAAGCTCTTTGAGTTAATGCAGTTAGGACTGGAACCCAGGTTCACTGATCCCCAGTTTTCTCTCAGCCACATAGCTTTAAGTTAACATCTTGACAAAATGTTTGCCACCTGCATATTTTCCCTCCTGGCTAAATTGTTAGGTATATAGCAGAGTTGACTTATTTATGAGGTTTCTGATTTGAACTGGAAGACTGTAATTTGGAACCAGTTAATTTGTAAATTCTGAGTTGCAAGCATGTCAGATAATATAGTACTGTAATTTATATGATTACAATATTTTAAGTACTCAGTCTAAAGACTCCTTAGGGATCAGACAGCCAAAGCCACATCAAAAGAAGCACAGCTATTATTAAAATTCAGAAATTGTGTTAGAATTTCAGCTCTGATTCATCATTGTGATCCTCTAGCATTAGGCCTGCTTAACACTGTGGCTGAAGTGTGCTTTGAGGTATCAAGCGAGAAATAAAGGAGAGTAGAAGACACTTTTGCTGGAAACCTATTTTGTTTTAGATATATCTTTCTGCCTTGCTGACACTTGTTGGGTTTCTTTTTTTAAATTGACTAGCTATATCATGTAACTGTGAGGGGGTGTGGAGTGGGGAGGGAAAGTAACTTTCAAGCTAGAGTGATCTTACAGTCATTTCTGTTTTTTTTTTTTTTTTTTTTTTTGCTTCTCTTAAAGTCTTCTAACCGAAGGCATTAGGAATCATGCTTATAAGAGAGCTCGTTGTTGATTATTCTGCCCAGTAAGGCATATGGCGCAGTGACAGCAGCACTGTGCTAGTAATTTGATGTCACTCTGCTTCTAACAAGCTCTGTGACTTTGGTCATGTGACTTTAACTCCGCATCTGTAAGAAGCAGGTCATAGGTCTTTCCGTTCTCCCTTCCAGATGCAGTATGAGGACTGAGTCAGAGGCTATGGAAAGGTTTTGGGACGCTTTATTCCCTCCTTCCCCCACATTGTTTTCCCGTGGTAGAATGTAAGTCTCTGGAAGACAGAGACTTTCTTTTTCAGTATCTAAGGCCAGTGTGGTACAGGGGGTTATGTGTGTGTGTTTGTGTTTCTAATAATAATGGTAAGTACCTCCCAGCATAGCCATGCTGGAGGAGACACAACAGGAGACCAAACAGCCATGGTTCCTCCTCTGACAGAGCTTACAGTCTAGTGGAGGAGGACAGGGATCAAGCATGTCATCCTGAATGCGGCCTTCAGGTCACGGTGAGAGCCAAGAAGGAAAGGCTGACAGGCTGGGAAGGAGCTTGGGGGGCCTCACTGGTCTTTGGGATGCAGGGCTCAGTAGCTGTGGAATTGACTGTACTTTCTCTGCGTCTATTTTAGCCTGTGGTAGTCAGAGCATGTCACTTACTGGAATTCAGTTAGGAGAGCATAGATTAACCTTATTCAGGTAACTTTGATTCAGGGCTTTATTGGGGACATTGTTTAGATATTTTAAAAAATTCACTTTTCTAGAGACGAGTGGTTTTTAAAATGTTCTCATTTTGGCTTTTTCTATAACTTTTTGAAGTGTTTCTCTATGTAGATGTTACTTTGTTCTGAAATTCCGAACCATGACATTTGGCTTGTTTTTGTTTCCAGGAGCTTTTGATGGGAGGCCAGCAGACTATTTATTCATGCTCCTCTTTAACTGGATCTGCATCGTGGTATCCTTCAGTCTGTGATTTTGGGCCAGAAATAAAACCAGTTTTTTCCAGGTTTGGGGAAATAGACCATATTATGTAAACATTTCAAATTACAATATTTGCATCTTGGTTGACTGCAGTTAATAGGAATAATTAAAGTTTTTTTGAAAAAAAGCTGTACTAAATCATATAGCCCTTGAGTTATGCATTGTCTTACCATTTGTGGGATTTTTTTCCCACCTTTGGTTGAGTAGTTTTATGACTGTTCCCTCTTCTTGTTCCCAGTTCTTTGTGTTCTCATGTGTGACAGCTTGTTGACTGAGGCACAAAGAGAGTCCGTGCCATGAAACAGCTTTTGAAATCTGTGGTCCTTATCAGAAAATTAATTTACAACCAGCATCCTTTTCTGACTTCATTTTTGTCCTTCTCTGGGGTCCTACATAGTAATTCAGTCCCTCTATAAAGTACCCAGCTCTGGGAAGGGACACAGTACGTTTCTCTGCTTTGTATCAATAGCAGTTGTCAGCCGCCCTCCAACTGCAGGACTCTTACAGATGGTGAGAGCACAGCAGCTCTTGATGTCTCAGGTCCTGTGCAAAATTGGTGAGCTCAAAATTGCCTTTGGGCTCAGCTTCCATTTAAACTTGGCCAAGGGCCAGAAAATGTGGTACTGTGGATGCCCTTTGCCCTCCTTTAAGGGAAGGAAAAAAATGTTTTGGACTTTAACCATGCTATAGAGCCCTGAGAATGTAAGTAGAATGATTATTTCCTTCAAAGGCTACAGACATCTTTATCCTTTATTTGAAGGAGAGACGTTAAAATGTAATAGCAGAGGAAAAGAATGCCGGGTGACCAGACTAAGTCATAGGCTGAAACTGTTGATTTCTACCGTGTTCTTGTCATGGTATCGTCGAATGAAATATGCATAATGAAGATTAGATACCTTTGTGTTGTGGACCGTTTTAAGCAGTCTGAACTATAGAAAAGTATTTTCCTTCAGAACACTGGAATTAACTTAAAAATTTTTTTAATTATAAAACTATGTATATAAATTAGAGATGGGGTCTTGCTGTGTTGCCCAGGCTGGTTTGGAACTCCTGGCCTCAAGCAATCCTCCCATCTTGGCCTTCCAAAGTACAGAGATTACAGGCATAAGCCAAATTACACCTGGCCAAGTGAACTTTTAAGTGGGGGGAAAATAAACACATCAGTCTTGACTAGGTACAGAATGCTTCTTTTATGTCTGATCTTTAACTTTACAAACCAAGATTACTGGCTTGACAATGGATATGCAGGTAAGTGTCCCTGTAAACTATCTATTTGCCCTTTTATATGTTTCAAATCATCAGTCGCCATCAGAGAAATGCAAATCAAAACCACAATGAGATACCATCTCACACCGGTTAGAATGGCAATCATTAAAAAAATCAGGAAACAACAGGTGCTGGAGAGGATGTGGAGAAATAGGAACACTTTTACACTGTTGGTGGGATTGTAAACTAGTTCAACCATTGTGGAAAACAGTGTGGCGATTGCTTAAGGATCTAGAACTAGAAATACCATATGACCCAGCCACCCCACTACTGGGGATATACCCAAAGGATTATAAGTCATGCTGCTATAAAGACACATGCACACGTATGTTTATTGCAGCACTATTCACAATAGCAAAGACTTGGAATCAACCCAGTTGTCCATCAGTGACAGACTGGATTAAGAAAATGTGGCACATATACACCATGGAATACTATGCAGCCATAAAAATGGATGAGTTCGTGTCCTTTGTAGGGACATGGATGCAGCTGGAAACCATTCTCAGCAAACTATCGCAAGAACAGAAAACCAAATTCCGCATGTTCTCACTCATAGGTGGGAATTGAACAATGAGATCACTTGGACACAGGAAGGGGATCATCACATACCAGGTCCTATTGTGGGGAGGGACCGGGGAGGGAGAACATTAGGAGATATACCTAATGTAAATGACGAGTTAATGGGTACAGCACACCAACATGGCACATGTATACATATGTAACAAACCTGCACGTTGTGCACATGTACCCTAGAACTTCAAGTATAATAAAATATATATATACTGTTAGTGGCCTTTGTCAGAAGTTGAAATTGCATTAACTATGGGGTTAATTACGTGGTATTTTGAAATTATAGAATTACAACTGTTTTATTTATTTGTTTATTTTTGAGACAGAGTCTTGCTCTGTTGCCCAGGCTGGAGTGCAGTGGCTCGATCTCGGCTCACTGCAGCCTCCGCCTCCCGGATTCAAGCGATTCTCCTGCCTCAGCTTCCCAAGTAGCTGGGATTACAGATGCGTGACACCACGCCCGGCTAATTTTTGTATTTTTAGTAGAGATGGGATTTCACCATGTTGGTCAGGCTGGTCTTGAACTCCTGACCTCATGATCTGCCTGTCTTGGCCTCCCAAAGTGCTAGGATTACAGGCGTGAGCCACTGTGCCTGGCCTACAGCTGTTTTATTTTGAAGATCTTAAGTCAGCTAAATCTTTGAAGCTCTTACATGAGTTATCTAAATCATTGCTTTCCTTGCTCATTTCTGGCCTCTTTTTGGTGTTTGAACATTGACAATAATGGTTGTCTGGTATTTTCTAGGCATGTGACGGTAATGGTTGTCTAGTATTTCTAGGCATGTATATGGATGTTTTTTAAAAATTGAGATTATATGGTAATGCTTTGTTGCTTTTTGTAAATAACAGAGCTTGACTCTTACATTTCTGAATCCATCTAAAATGATGTAGTTTTGTTGTATTTTATTATAGGCTTTTGTAGTATTCGTTGTATGATAAATAATAGGATCAATTTATAGTTCTGATCGGTTGAGTTTCCCTTTACCCAGGTGAGGATTGTTGTGAAGAGGAGGGGTAAAAAGCATAGTAGATGTACACGGTTTTACGTGCCTCTGGAGCTTGGTTTTTACATGTCGACTTCTTTTGCAGTTGCTGATGATTCCTCTGATCATGTCAGTACTTTATGTCTGGGCCCAGCTGAACAGAGACATGATTGTATCATTTTGGTTTGGAACACGATTTAAGGTACTTTACCTTGATTGGAAGTGTCCTTTTCATTTGTCTTTGCAGAAATCCCTCTTCAGTCCAGAGATGTACTTTCTGACTCACCCAGAAGAGGTCACTGCAGAGCAGTGTACCATAGGCAAGCCCCTTTCTGCCCTCCTCAATCCCAGCTCTATTTAATTAGCCAACCTGGAGTCTGTTGCTGGCCTTTGTTTCTTCACTCCCTCTCTACCTCAGGCCCCTCAGGGATATGTCCCTGAGTGATCTTATGTGTCTGTGTTAGAGAGAAGGAGAGAGAACTCATGTGAAACCCTGCCTTTACAAATCAGTTCTTATCACTCCCTCATTCCCTGTTATTTGCTTTATACTGTAGCTGAAACAGACTGTTTTTGCCCCCAAAAACTTCTCTTTGTACATTCTTTCACAGTTTTCCACCTGTAACATCTTGATTCTCTTTTTCGTATAAATCCTACCCATTCTTAATTTGAATTGGAACTGAACATATTTCCTGAGTCTCCTGCCTATAATTCATCTTACCTTTGGGCTTTTTCAATACTTTGTGTTTCTCTTTAGTACTTACCACATGTAGCTGTAAAGTTATTTAAGTATAACCCTCTCTTTCCTAGTTTGTGAAGTTTCTTGCAACTCCTTTAGCTCTTGATATGATGGCTTGGATTTGGTAAGGGGCTCAAATGTTCATCTGGAGAGCTTTCTTATTTGGGACAGTATTAGTTTAAGATATCAATATGTGATGAGATAAAAATTCAGAGTAATTTTGCAAGATATATAAAAGAAGAACTTGAAAAGATGGGGTATGTTTATTTTATTTGTAACAATTTGTTGGCTGGAATCTTAGTGTGATTCTCTCATGGGCCTTGCTTTCAGTAGCATCTGTGGGACACTCATCTGCTTTTTGAAGCTGTTTGTTAATAGCAATTCAGCAGGGCCTGTATTGCAGCAGACCTGTGGGCAAAGTACTGTGTCCTTCCAGTTACAAATACACAAGTAAGTCTAGTTTTAGATAGGAAGGTTTAAGTATAGTGGGAATAATGCTAGATTGATCTGAGAAATTTTGCAGTGACCTTCCAGAGGATTTATATAAAACCCTTGTCAGTGTATCCTTACCCATTTTAGTCCCAGTAGTAGCTGTGTCCTCGTCAGGTGTGGCTACTCACATTTGCATATATTTATTCCATCCTAGGCCTGCTATTTACCCTGGGTTATCCTTGGATTCAACTATATCATCGGAGGCTCGTAAGTGATATTAGATTTATTTAATTGGAAACTAATCCTTGGGAAATTTCCATTAGTTTTTATCTTTCTCTAACCTTTATACAACTTTAAAGAATCCCAACATTGATGCATTAGAACCTTGTACTTATGGGATAATTTTACTTCGATGGAATTGATTAGATTGCGGGGCTTTAAGCACATTTAACATTGAATGGTTGCGATTTTGTTAACTTATTGTTACACACAGTGTGTTCCTATGTGTGTATAGGAATAAATATGTATTTCTGGATTCACTATTCAGATTGACAGAGACCTAATTTTTGTCTGAGTTGACTCCTCTAAGAGCTATGTATAAAATTACTATGTCTTATATTCTTAAGGCATTTCCAGAATGCCTTGGAGACTGCCGATCAGTCATAGAAATCCAGATTCTTAGATAGGATATAATTTTGCCAGTGGTTTCATAGTATAGAACTTTTTTTTTTTTGAGATGCAGTTTCACTTTTGTCGCCCAGGCTGGAGTGCAATGGTGCGATCTTGGTTCATTGTAACCTTTGCCTCATGGTTCAAGCGATTCTCCTGCCTCAGCCTCCTGAGTGGCTGGGATTACAGGCACCCGCCTCCACGCCCGGCTATTTTTTTATTTTTTTTATTTTTTTTATTTTTAGTAGAGACGGGCTTTCACTGTGTTTGCCAGGCTGTTCTCAAACTCCTAACCTCAAATGATCTGCCTGCCTTGGCCTCCCAGAGTGCTGGAATTACAGGCGTGAGCCACCGTGCCTAGCTGATAATACAGAGCTTTTGGCCAACCAGGGTCAAATATCTAGTCTATTGGTCAGGAATTAGAACTAGACATAGGAATACCTTTAATTCATCCAGTCAGAATTTTAAAGGGAGGATACTAAGATGGAGCTTCTCTAAGAACTCCCATTTCTTCATATTTTCTGTTTATTTATTTACTTATTATTATTATTTTTTTTGAGATGGGGTCTCGCTCTGTCACCGAGGTTGAAGTTCAGTGGCACGATCTTGGCTCACTGCAACCTCTGCTTCCCAGGTTCAAGCAATTCTCATGCCTCAGCCTCCCGAGTAGCTGGGATTACAGGCGTGCACCACCACACCCAGCTAATTTTTGTATTTTTTGTAGAGATGAGGTTTCACCATATTGCCCAGGCTGGTCTCAAATTCCTGACCTCAAATGATCCTCCCGCCTTGGCTTCCCAAAGTGCTGGGATTGCAGGCTTGAGCCACTGCACCCCACCAGAACTCCCATTTCTTATACTAAAAACTACTTTTTAATATTTCAATCGATTTTTATAGTGCTGGTTCTTCATGTATCTGACATACTTGCTCTGTGTGATCCTGACTTCTTCTGCATATTGTTGGGGAGAAGAGAATGAATGGAGCGGACTGTTCAGAAAAGCATGTTCTGAACTTGGTAAAGCTGCTCTTCCAGCCAGGAAGGCGAAGTCTAAAGTAGTTGCAAGTGTTGATTTGTCCCTGACAGGAATCATGTTGCAGGTGAAGACAAACAGGATATGTAATAGTAACAGTAGATCTATACACTCTTGAGGTGACCTGTGTGTAAGCCATGGGAAAACTGAAGAAGGTCAGCGTTGATTTCAGGGTGCAAGTCAGCTTTCCTAAGTGATCTCTGTGGTGTCTTACACTCAAGGGTACAAGAGGCAAGAGAGAAGTGCTTAATAGTTCCAGGAAATGGGGAACAGGCATTTATTGTTCCTCTTTTCCTTACTCCCACGCTTCTCTCTTGGTAGCCTTCATGTTTGCCCACATTTTATCAATACAGTATTCATGACTGAAAGCATTCAGAAGCATGCTTTACAACTTCCCCAACTCTTGAGGCAGGAAGTAGCAAAAACAATATTTTGAGGATGGGCTGGTGCTTGAAAGAGATGTCGGAGGGGCTGCTGGCCTTGAAAAGTGGCGGGCCTCATTGGTTCAGCAGGACTGATTTCCCGTCTCCCTCAGAATGCATTTGCCACTCGGACTACAAAAGGGCTCATTGTCAGCTCTCACAGACTCCCAGGGACTAAATGGTCTGCCTTGAAGGCTCTCTTCTTTATGATATTAGTTAAAACTTGGTTCGTTTCACTATATTGCTTGAATGTCTTTAAACTCATTTGGCTCTCTTTGCAGGGTAATCAATGAGCTTATTGGAAATCTGGTTGGACATCTTTATTTTTTCCTAATGTTCAGATACCCAATGGACTTGGGAGGAAGAAATTTTCTATCCACACCTCAGTTTTTGTAAGTGTTTTTGTCCTGTCTCATCTAACATTTTAGTGCCTGTGTTCTTAATGCATCCTAATAAGAGCTCCATGAGGAGTATGATTTAGCCCCGTGCCCCATCTGATGGAGTAACCTAAGGCAACAAATGACTTATCCTCGTCACATAGTCACCGGAAGTCAGGCATTAAAGCCTTGGCTCCATTGCCTTCTTGTTACTCTTTTAGCCAGGGACCACTGACAGCTAGGTTCCAGCATTACAGGAGGCTTCTCAGCCCACCGAGCCTGCCGAGGGACCCGATGCAGCTCCAGAGTACGAAGCAGTGGGCTGGGGAATGGGCAGTCACAGGATAGTGGGGTGTCTTTTCTTGGCCCATCAGTTTTTTACCCATGATTTTGCCCAAGGAAGGGTAAGTTAGCTTGTTAGTCAGCAATTTTAAGCATTTTAATATTAAATACTATGGATTAGCCATTTTACAGGACTGTTCAGAGTTAAAATGAGAGCCTTGAGGTTTGTATGGTCCCAACCCCCTGGGAGTTTGTGCTCTTTGTCTGCTTTTAGGGTTTACTGAAGTAGGATGCTAAGGGCAACAGCTTTGATTTTTGAGACAAACTTGGGTTTGAATCTCAGTCCCCTCAGATAGCAGTTTTTATACTGGGAAAGTCACTTAATCAAGCCTCCAGGTTTCAGTCTGCAAGTCTGTAAGTTGTGGGGGAAACCACTGTCTCACAAGACTGCATGAGGTAAGATACACCGTTGGGAAGCACATAGTGGGTTCTCCATAAGTAAAGCTAGCTGCCATATTCCTGAAGGTGGGGGTAGGAGAGCAGGATTTTGATGAGCTGAGAGGAGATGCGCACACACATAGAAGCATGTAATAGTCATGTGACCGTTCTGTCAGTGAGGCAAAAAGGCTGTCGAAGAAGGGACCAGTTAAATCACCATCTGGGTGTCACAGCCTGCCTGACAATCACGCCTAATCTCATATCAGGGATATGCAGTAATAGCTTGCATTTAAAAGCTTTAAAAAAACAAACAAACCAAACCCTTTCACATCTTGCTAATTTTAATGTTTTGCAGTTCTGTCATTCTTCTAAGGGATCAATGAGGGCAGTAAAACTTGAGCAGGCCTCCTCTTTCTCCCCCTCCTTTTATAGGGTAGGGGTATGTTTTTCAAAGACTTTTCAAATTGTGAACTGTAATTTACAGAGATATACCATATTGGTGGTTGTGGTGTGTGTGTTTTTCTTTAAGAGAATAAAAGGAAACTTGTTTCTCTTCTGAGCCTTGAATTGCCTTCAGGCTAAAAAAACAAATGACCAATCTGGTTTCTAATTATCAAAGGACATAATAACAGCAGGTTTGGCTTTCTGATCTAGGTTTATCAAGTAGGATGGCAGATGCATCAATTAAAAAAAGCTTGGTGCTTTTGGGGGGCAGCCAACAGTTACTTTACTTTAAATGGCCATATTCTAACTTAACGGCTTGTAGCTACTTCTCAGTTGTGGGCAACACAGGATACAAGATTCTAGTGGCAAAATCAGCAGAGCCCTGGAGCCTGCCTTCCACTTGAACTTTCTCTGTTGGTGGAAGTCCTTCTGCTAAATTTTGCATAAAGATCAGATGACAAAATATAGCTCCTTGCAAAAGCAATAACTGCTTTGAAATTACCATACATTTTTGTTGATTATGTATAATTGGGTATCTTTTTATACTAATTATTTGCATTTAATTTCACTATCTACTTAATCAGTGGAGATGGCTTCCATATTGTCTTAGAGTGAGTAGCAAAGCAAGACAGCCCTAGCATTGCCTTCTGTAAGTGTTCTATTTTATCATGTACTTTGGAGGAATATTATTGTACCAGAAGGCATGGATGTTGAGAAACCAGCACTTGGAAAATACATTTTGATTTAATGGTAAAGCTGTATTTGTTTAAAATGGAGGAGGTGAGTATAAGAAGGTATAACTACCTTTCTAAATGGAATGCTGATACATTTGTATCACCATTTTCCATTCCATTTAGAGTACTTATATCTTCCCTGTACACATTAAATTTTGTGTTTAAAAGGGGTTGTTGGCCGGGCGTGGTTGCTCACGCCGGTAATCCCAGCATTTTGGGAGGCCAACAGGGGCGGATCACGAGGTCAGGAGATCGAGACCATCCTGGCCAACATGGTGAAACGCTGGCTCTACTAAAAATACAAAAATTAGCTGGGCATGGTGGTGGGCGCCCGTAATCCTAGCTACTCGGGAGGCTGAGGCAGGAGAATCGCTTGAACCCAGGACGGGGAGGTTGCAGTGAGCTGAGATCGTGCTACTGACTCCAGCCTGGTGACAGAGTGAGACTCCGTCTCAAAATAAATAAATAAATAAATAAAAATAAATAAATAAAAAAGCGGGTTGTTTTCTGTTTTGGGAAGAGGCATGAAGGTATTGAGTATGATGTAAACAGACTCCAGTCACTGACTGCTGTCCCTTCCCAGGAAGGAGGCATGTAGTATAACAAGTAGTGCAGGGTGCAGGCTCTGGAGCCAGGCTCACTGGGTTGGAATCCTGTCACTTTTGAAGCGCTTCACTCAGTGTTGGCTCAATTTTCTTGTTTATAAAACAGGAGTAATAGTAATGCCTACCTCATGGGGTTGTTGTGAAGATCAAATGAATTGATAAGCAGGCAGCACCTGGTGTAAGGTAATGCTCGCTGAGTAAGTTCACAGAGTAGCTGCTCTTGTATGAGGTCAAGTATAAAGCCTGTCCTCTTCAGGGTTTCTGCTGTGGACAAGTCACTTGTCATGACTTACTCTTGCTGCCAGGAAGGGTTTAAGCAGAGGTATCAGATCATCCTCTCTGCCTTCAAGCAAAATTTTAAACATTAGGATCTGCTAAGTGGAATAGGTTTAAACACATTCTCAGTTCAGTAATAAAAGAGTCAAGGATGGGAAATAGTTGGAAAATACTACTGAGAGTGTAGGCTTGAGTTTAAATTCTCTTAGCTGTTCTGTGAACTCTTAGTTTATTAATTTTAAGGTGGGAAATCATGTAACCTTCTGGGGCCCCAGCTCTCCCACCATCCGTGAGAAGGGAAGAATGTACCTGGAAGGCAGATTCTGAATACATTTTAAAACATACCCATACTTCCAACATAGAAAGCCTTCTTCCCCCGTCTCCTTTGATGGGCTCAGCTGAGAGCCTTTTAGAAATGCTGTGCAAGGCTCAAACACGCAGGCTGTGGATTTGGCCTTTGAAAGTGAATGTATTTTGTATCCTTTGATCCAGTTTGAGCCGTATTTAGATATACCAAGATGCTATCAGTCATTCTTTGGTTGCTGGGCTTGTGGGTGTAATATTTTTGTTTCCATACTGTTCTGCATGGATTACTTTTATAAGCGGAGAAAAAAACGTTCAGAGTGTGAATTTAGCTGAAATCTGAATACATTTAAGAAACATGAAAAACGAATGCCTTCTGTGGTCAGGTCATGGAGCTGAGTACTGAAAACACAAAGTTAAATAAGACATTGTCCCTCATCGCCTTCAACATGACAAGTGCCATGGGAACAGCAGGAGAGGGAGGTCAGATAACTATGTGGAAGTGACTTTGTTCTCTTCTCTCCCTTTGTGTCCCCGTCTTTCTGCACCAGGTACCGCTGGCTGCCCAGTAGGAGAGGAGGAGTATCAGGATTTGGTGTGCCCCCTGCTAGCATGAGGCGAGCTGCTGATCAGAATGGCGGAGGCGGGAGACACAACTGGGGCCAGGGCTTTCGACTTGGAGACCAGTGAAGGGGCGGCCTCAGGCAGCCGCTCCTCTCAAGCCACATTTTCTCCCAGTGCTGGGTGCGCTTAACAACTGCGTTCTAGCTAACACTGTTGGACCTGACCCACACTGAATGTAGTCTTTCAGTACGAGACAAAGTTTTTTAAATCCTGAAGACAAATACAAGTGTTCCACAAGTTTCCCGATTCTCATTCAAGTCCTTACTGCTGTGAAGAACAAATACCAACTGTGCAAATTGCAAAACTGACTACATTTTTTGGTGTCTTCTCTTCTCCCCTTTCCGTCTGAATAATGGGTTTTAGCGGGTCCTCGTCTGCTGGCATTGAGCTGGGGAGCTGGGGCTGGGTCACCAAACGCTTCTCAAAAGGACCCTTATCTCTTTCTTGCACACATGCCTCCCTCCCACTTTTCCCAGCCCCCACGTGTGCAACTAGAAGAGGTTGCCCATAAAATTGTTCTGCCCTTGACAGGCTCTCTTATTTATTGACTTTTGCCAAGGCTTGATCACAACAATCATATTCACGCAATCTTCCCCTTTTGGTGGCAGAACTGTAGCAATAGGGGGAGAAGACTGAAGCAGCGGATGAAGCGCTTTCTCAGCTTTTGGAATTGCTTCGACCTGACATCCGTTGTAACCATTTGCCACCTCTTCAGATGTTTTCATGAAAAAGTACCACTGAGTCAGTGAGGGCCACAGATGATATTAATGAGATATGAGGGTTATTGCTGGGTGTTTTTTTCCTGAGTTAAGTGATCAAGACTAGTGGAGTTGTGTCTAACGCAGGGGTTAGGTTTCAACCATGGGGGATGCAACCCCTTTGCGTTTCTTATGTAAGGCATACTGGCTTTGTGTACCCAGAGTAGTTGGGTTGCTTTGTGTTAGGAGGATCCAGGTCATGTCGGCTACAGGGAGATGCTCTCTTTGAGAGGCTCCTGGGCATTGATTCCATTTCATTCTCATTCTGGATATGTGTTCGTTGAGTAAAGGAGGAGAGACCCTCATACGCTATTTAAATGTCATTTTTTTGCCTATCCCCCATTTTTTGGTCATGTTTCAGTTAATTGTGAGGAAGGTGCAGCTCCTCTCTGCACGGAGGTCATTTTTTAAAGTTAATATAAGCACAGCTAAGGGAATAACATGATTTAAGGTTGAAATGGCTTTAGAATCATTTGGGTTTGAGGGTCTGTTATTTTGAGTCATGAATGTACAAGCTCTGTGAATCAACCAGCTTAAATACCCACAACTTTTTTTTCATAGGTGGGCTTTTCCTATCAGAGCTTGGCTCATAACCAAATAAAGTTTTTTGAAGGCCATGGCTTTTCACACAGTTATTTTATTTTTTGACGTTATCTGAAAGCAGACTGTTAGGAGCAGTATTGAGTGGCCGTCATACTTTGAGGCAACTAAAAAGGCTTCAAACGTTTTGATCAGTTTCTTTTCAGGAAACATTGTGCTCTAACAGTATGCCTATTCTTTCCCCTGCTCTTAAACAGTGTGATGTGTGTTAATCCTAGGAAATGAGAGTTGGCAAACAGCTTCTCATTTTGAATAGAGTTTGTGTGTACCTCTCCATATTTAATTTATATGATAAAATAGGTGGGGAGAGTTTGACCCTTAACTGTCATATGTTTTGTTGTTGATCTGTGGCCACAATAAAGTTTACTTGTAAAATTTTAGAGGCCATTATTCCAATTATGTTGCATGTACACTCATTGTACAGGCGTGCAGACTCACTGTATGTATAAGAATATTCTGACGGTGGGTGACCCGGAGTCTCCGGTGTACCATCTTACCAGTCAGCTGCCTGCGAGCAGTCAGTTTTTTCCTAAAGGTTTACAAGTATTTAGAACTCTTCAGTTCAGGGCAAAATGTTCATGAAGTTATTCCTCTTAAACATGGTCAGGAAGCTGATGACATTATTGATTTTGTCTGGATTATCTTTCTGGAATAATAACAAGCTATTTGAGTTTTGACTTGGCAAGGCAAAACATGACAGTGGATTCTCTTTACAAATGGAAAAAAAAATCCTTATTTTGTATAAAGGACTTCCCTTTTTGTAAACTAATTCTTTTTATTGGTAAAAATTGTAAATTAAAATGTGCAACTTGAAGGTTGTCTGTGTTAAGTTTCCATGTCCGTGCTCTGCTGTCTGTTAGGTATCACATAATTTGTGTAACCAGTCATCTCTTGAAGAGCATTTAGGAAGTACCCAATATTTTTTGCTGGATTAATTTCTGGATGCAGAATTCCTGGGTTTTCATTTTAATGAAGGAGGATGCTTCCTAACTTTGAGTGAGGAGTCATACCTGCTTGTAGCATGCTTTATGGCATTTTTATAGCTTCTACTTATGAACCTGAGCCCTGGAACTTTATAAAATTAGATTAATCCCATTTCCTCATGAGGCACACACAGACTAGACAGCAAGTGCCATGACATTCCTGACCCCCCCCTTTTTTTTTTTTCTCGAAGGTGAACTCCCAGTCTGTATCTTGGGCCTTCGGCAGGCCAACTTCACTCATCACAAGGTGAGGTGACAGGAATCAGGCTGTATGTATGTCCCTTTTCTATTACTGGGCAAATACTGAAGCAATAGAAAAAGATCCTGCTTATTTAGAAGGACACGTTGCCAGTATCACTGTGTTCTAAGCTACCTTTTGAATGACACTGATCTAATAATAGGCAGTGTTGCAGTTGCCAACATCTTCGTTTATTGCCAACTCTGTTTCTGAGGTCCCTGCCCCTCTTACACTTTCAGCAGTAACTTAACACTCTGAATAACTAACCTTTGGAAGAAGTTACTCCTTTCTGGACTTTATACTGTTTGTATCTTAGAAGGCTGGGCTGAGCAAATGGGTTTATTGGCAGTTCACTTGTTCGCCTTCCAGAGTGACTGGTGATCAAAATTGGCCAGAAATACCATGTCCCGTGTTTACTTCTTTCTTCAGTCCTTCATACTCTTCCCTCCCTCCATACTTTCCCTCCCTGTCCCTCCCTCCCCCTCCCTCCCTGCCTCTCTCCCTCCCTCTCTCTCTCTCCTTTCTTTCTTTTTTGAGATGGGATCTCACTCTGTCACCCAGCTTGGAGTCCAGTGGCATGATCTCAGCTCGCTGCAACCTCTGCCTCCCAGGTTCAAATGATCCTCCCACCTCAGCCTGCTGAGTAGCTGGGACCACAGCTGTGTGCCACCACACTCGGCTAATTTTTTGTATTTTTGGTTGATACGGAGTTTCACCATGTTGCTCAGGCTGGTCTCAAACTCCTGAGCTCAGGCAAGCCACCTGCCTCGGCCTCCCAAAGTGCTGGGATTATAGGCCTGAGCCATGGTGCCAAGCCTTTCCCATGATTTGTATGTGTGGTTTAAGCCTAGACTCCTTCCTATATGGTCCCCTTATCTCACATCAGCTCTGCTTGTTCCAGTAGGAACCCCATGTTCAGGGGCACACCTGGGCACTGAGCAGTAATGTGCCAGGTACTTTGTGAAAAAGCCTCCAGCTTACGGTTTTTAAAATCTGGCTATACACAAGCATTAAACTTGAGATTTTTAAAAAAATGCAGTTATCTTGGCTCATTCCCATTCTACGTATTTTTGAGGTTCCTAGTGATTCTGATGTTCACTTGGATTTGGGAACTTACGTTTAAACAAACTTGTGAAATAGTATTATCCCCGTTTTCCAGATAAGGAAACGTAAGCTTCATATCTCTTGATTAAAATCAGGCAGCAACCAGGTGTGGTGGCTCACGTCTGTAATCCCAGCTGTTTGGGAGGCCGAGGTGGGTGGACCTCCTGAGGTTGGGAGTTTGAGACCAGCCTGACCAACATGGAGAAACCCCGTATCTACTAAAAATACAAAAATTAGCTGTGCGTGGTGGCATTTACCTGTAATCCCAGCTATTCGGGAGGCTGAGGCAGGGGAATGACTTGAACCCGAGAGGTGGAGGTTGCGGTGAGCTGAGATTGTGCCATTGCACTCCAGTCTGGGCAACAAGAGCAAAACTCCGTATCAAAACAAAAACAAAAACAAAAAACAACAACAAAACAAATAAGCTAGAAGGTGCCAAAGACAGGATATGAACCCAACTCTGAGTAGAGACCTCTGTTGCGGCTTTTCAGTGAAGGAAGCCAAAGCAGATGCAAATAGACAACGTCTCTGCCTTCACGACGTGTCCTTTCTACTGAGGCAGTCAGCTGGGCCCATTGTAGGGACTCATATTTGTTGAATAAGCAAACAAGTCATTATAATACAATTTCACCAAACTACCAGAATAAAAGGAAGTAAATTTCTTGGATGAGAGGCTAGGTCTTGAAAGATTGATGGAGAGTTCTGGTCAAGATGGGGGAAGTCACTCATTCTAGCTGGATTTAGAAACAGCAGCAGCAAGAGCAGGACCTTTGGGGAAGACAGAACTGTGTGCCTGGACCTGTAGAATACAGGCAGGGAGTGGCAGGGAAAGGGGCTAGAAAGATAGATGGGGGCTTGTATCAGGAAAACTTGTGTGTGATTGCTTGGACTTCAATCTGTGGGCAGTGGGGAACGTTGAAAAGCCTTCATGTTTGGTCTTTAAAAAGTAGCTGGCAGGCCAGGTGCGGTGGCTCATGCCTGTAATCCCAGCACTTTGGGAGGCCGAGGCGGGCAGATCACAAGGTCAGGCGATCGAGACCAACCTGGCTAACACGGTGAAACTCCATCTCTACTAAAAATAAAAAAAAAAAAAAAAAAAAAAAAAATTAGCTGGGCGTGGTGGCGGGCACCTGTAGTCCCAGCTACCTGGGAGGCTGAGGCAGGAGGATGGCGTGAACCCAGGAGGTGGAGCTTGCAGTGAGCCGAGATAGTGCCACTGCACTCCAGCCTGGGCGACAGAGTGAAACTCTGTCTCCAAAAAAAAAAGTAGCTGGCAGCCAGGTGTGGTGGCTCACGCCTGTAATTCCAGCACTTTGGGAGGCCGAGGCGGGTGAATCACCTGAGGTCAGGAGTTCGAGACCAGCCTGGCCAACATGGCGAAACCCTGTCTCTACTAAAAACACAAAAATTTAGCTGGGCCTGATGGCAGATGCCTGCAATCCCAGCTACTCGGGAGGCTGAGGCAGGAAAATTGCTTGAACCTAGAAGACGGAGGTTGCAGTGAGCCGAGATCGCACCATTGCACTCCAGCCTGGGTGATAAGAGTGAAACTTCCTCTCAAAACAAAAAACAAAAAAAGTAGCTGGCTGCCTCTGGGGAGTAGAGGGAGAAGGCTGGGAAGAGGAGAAACGAGGTAAGACGACCACGTTTTGTACTGGTTGCTGTGATGCAGGTTTAAGGGAAGAGTTGGTTTAAACCAAGGCAGTGGGATTGGGGACTGGATCGGAGGGACCTCCCTGACAGAGAATTCCTGGCACTCAATGAGGAAGAGGAGGGTTTTCTTGAAGGGGTTTCCATTGGCGACCAGGGCTTGGATCTGTGTTTCACACACAAGCTGGGTAAAATGCTATTTCTGGCTGTTGGTGCCGCAGCCATTGTAGATAATTAGGTGCTGGCATCCTAACCTGGAAACCTAGCCACTATTCGCAAGTATATTTCTGTGGAAAAAAACATTATGAGCTCCAAATCCATCAACTTGAATGAAAATGAACTTTTAAAATATGATGTCTTCCTGAAATGGGAACAGCTTTGCAGAAGGCCCCAGTGAGGAAGAAGCAATTCTCTTGATTGTATCACCAGCCTTTAGGGCCCAGTTTAAATGTCATTTCATCAAGGAGAGGTCTATTAGACCTGCAGGCAAGGTGAAATGTCTCCTCACATAGCCCCCGGCACCCTGATCTCTGCCTTTGACACTTGTCCCACCTGTGATCATTTGCTTAATATCCCTCCCATGGTTTGTAACCATCCTCAGGACAGGGACTGCAGCTTATTTACAGCTATTTCCCAGTGCATAGCACAGGCCTGCCACATACAGGTGCTTAAGTGTTTCTTGCACTGAACTGAAATTTGGCCTGCGTAGGAATTTGTCCTGCTTAGGGAGAGAGCTAATAATGGCCAAGTCTCCCAGGATCATTGAATGATTTTTTTGTTGTTCATCTAAGGGAATCATAATCCCCTGAAACAGGATATTAGAACAGGTTAGAGACAATGGAAAGAACAGACTCAAAATTAAAATACTTAAAAAAAATGAGCAGCAAAGCAGCTTCTATCTGCAGTGTGTAATCTGCTAATGGGTATGAGTACTGGGGTGATTTGGGCAAAAGGAGACTTGGTACAGAGTGAAGGCAGGCAAGAACACTTGGGAAGATTAATTGAAGATGTAAATTTAGCTTTCTCTCCCCCGAGGAATTCCCCAGTGACTTGTACAAATTCACATGTATTTGGAGAGAAGGAGAAACCCCTGCCATGTCATCACGGCCAGAGAGACCCACAGGGAGTGCAGAATTAAATCTAGGTGCTAGGCGTAAGGATTGCTTAGGAAATGAGCTCAGTGTGTCATTTGAAGCCTTAACCTGACCCAGATGACTCTGATCTCTCTTTTCTCTCTGTCAGTGTGTTGGCCTTTTCCTGAGGGCTGGCACTCATCTTCTAAGTGTCCTTGTTGGTTAAGGGCAGTCACTGTTAGCTTAAGGGAGCCTTTGGATTTTGATCATTCCTGTCTTAATGTCGAAGTAGGCTCTAAGGATGTAATAAGATGGCTCTGTCTCTACAGCCAGGCCCTCGTCTGCTCTAAGCCAGTTTTCTCTTGGAGGTGCCCAGACCCCTTACTGGGGAGGAGGGATTGGAACTTTTCATGATCACAGGCATCAGATAGGGTTTTTCTGACGGCAGGTACCCAAAAAGGACCCTCGCTAAGTTAAGCCAAAGATGAGTTATTGGAAGGATATAAAATAGCGCACAGATTCTAAGGGCCTGCTGAGAACCCTCACATGGATGGGGGACCAGGGAGCCAGGCAGTAGGCATTGATCTCATCACATCTCTTGCTGGGCTAAACCAGCTTCATCTTTGATTCTATTCTTGTATCTCTCCCTTTTAGGATTTGACTCCCAAGACTCACTGCCCCAGCTTGGACCTGGTGCCTCTCCTGTGGCTAGGAATTCAGGGAAAAACATTTGACTGACAGTCCCATTATGGCTACCCTCAACAGGAGAGAGGAAATTTTCCAAAAGCGAATCAAAGTTCTCTTGCCATAAGAAGGAGGACATGGATGCTGGCTGCCTAAGGAGCCCTACCTGGCCCACTAGAGCATGCAAGCCCCATGTTGGGCCTCCTGTGAGGAGCCTCTGGCTTTGTTTCCTTCCAACCCAGGACAAGACAGCATTTCCTTATGTCTCCTCACTCTAGCTCGTCTACCGAGCATTTGCGAGCAATGTGTGCTTTGCTGAAGATTTTGGGGGAGAGGGTGGAGAGCGTTGACATTGGACATCACAGGGAAAGGGACTTCCCATGCTTGAGGGCAGGTGCTGTGTCTGTCCCATTCATCATCACATCCTCAACACCTAGCAGAAAGTTTGGCATGAGAGAGCTTTTTGAGATAAATATTTGTTGAAGAAATGAATACATTTTACAACCTAGATTCCTTTTAGCTATCAACTGGCTCCCTCCCTTTCTTCTCCAAATCCTTCTCTCATGTGGCCTCGCCATCTAATGTCTTGGTCAGTTTAGCTCTCTGGCCCCAAACCTCTATACTCAGTGAAACAAAAGCCTTGCAGTGAGTCGGAACTACCCACCATAGAATGGCTCATCAGAGTTCTTCACCAGATACAAAGCAAGACTCTAGGTCAGGGAAGCAGGTGGATTTTGTTTTAAAAAAATTAAGGGCCGGGAGCGGTGGCTCACTCCTGTAATCTCAGCACTTTGGGAAGCCAAGGCGGGAGGACCATGGAGTCAGGAGTTTGAGACAAGCCTGGCCAACATAGTGAAACACCGTCTCTACTAAAAATACAAATATTAGCTGGGCATGGTGGCAGGTGCCTATAATCCTAGCTACTTGGGAGGCTGAGGCAGGAGAATTGTTTGAATCTGGGAGGCAGAGGGTGGTGAGCTGAGATCCTGTCACTGCACACCAGCCTGGGTGACCCGCGAGACTCCATCTCAAAAAAAAAAAAAAGACTATTTCCTATGTACCTACTACTCAGATTCTGATAAACCCTCTCTAGTGTGTTGAATGGAGGACCAAAATGATATACAGGCTGGGCACAGTGGCTCATGCCTGTAATCCCATCACTTTAAAGAAGAGGGCAGATCACTTGAGCTCAGGAGTTCAAGAGCAGCCTGGGCAACATGGAGAAACCTCAGCTCTACAAAAAATACAAAAAATTAGCCAGGCTTGGTGGTGCACACCTGTGGTCCCAACTACTCAGGAGGCTGAGGTGGGAGATTGCTTCATTCCAGGAGGTCAAGACTGCGGTGAGCTGTGATCGTGCCACTGCTCTCCAGTCTGGGTGAAAGAGTGAGGTTCTGTCAAAAAAAAAAAAAAAAAAAAAAAAAAAGACATATACATGTCCTAATTCCCAGAACCTATGAATGTGACCTTATTTGGAAAACAAAAGGTCTTTGCAGATGTCATTCAGGTAAGGATTTTGAGATGAATAGGTCATCCTGGATTATCCGGGAGGGCCCCGAGTCCAATGACAAGTTTCCTACAAGAGATTTGACAGAAGAGGAGAAAACACAGGCGCATAGAGAGGAGAAGGTGATGTGGCCAAGGAGGCAGAGATTGGAGTGACGTGACCACAAGCCAAGCAAGCCAAACAACACCCGGGGCCACTAGAAGTTGGAAGAGGCAAGGCACAGACTCTTCCCTTGAGCCTTTGGAGGACGTGTGGTCTTGCTGACACCTTGAGCTCAGACTTCTGGCCTCCAGAACTGGAGAACTCCAGAACCGTAGAACAATTTCTATTGTTTTACATCATCAAGTTTGTGATAATTTGCTACAGCAGCCTAGGAAACTAATACACCCTTTTTTTTTTTTTCTGAGATGGAGTCTCGCTCTGTCACCCAGGCTGGAATGCAGTGGCCGGATCTCAGCTCACTGCAAGCTCCACCTCCCGGGTTTTTGCCATTCTCCTGCCTCAGCCTCCCGAGTAGCTGGGACTACAGGCACCCGCCACCTCGCCCGGCTAGTTTTTTTGTATTTTTTTTAGTAGAGACGGGGTTTCACCGTGTTAGCCAGGATGGTCTCGATCTCCTGACCTCGTGATCCACCCGTCTCGGCCTCCCAAAGTGCTGGGATTACAGGCTTGAGCCACCGCGCCCGGCCAATACACCCCTTAAAGTAGTGTACTAACCTCCTCACCATCTTCTCTCAGCTCCATCAATGCAACGTGCCCCTTTCTGCCTTTCAGACATGGCACACTCTCAACTCTATCTCTGGCAAGGGGCATTGGCAGTCACATTTCATCGCTTCAGGTGAGCCATTCATGCTCTGCCCAGCACAGAAACATGCATGCCTGGGCGCAGTGGCTCACGCCTGTAATCCCAGCACTTTGGGAGGCCGAGGTGGGTGGATCACTTGAGGCCAGGAGTTTGAGACCAGCCTGGCCAACATGGTGAAACTCTGTCTCTACTAAAAATACAAAAATGAGCAAGTCTTATAACCCAGTCTCAAAATAAATAAAGAGATTAAAAATAAAATTTAAAGAATTAAAAAAAAGGGTTGAGCACCATCACTCTACCACCTAAGATAGCCTGGCTGCATCTCTTCTTTGCTCCCTGAAGAAGCTTCAACTAATTTAGAAGCTGACCATTAGGCCTCTCTGTACATCCCAATATTGGTCTACTTTTGTCATAGACCACTGTCATTGGCAAAACTTTGCAAAAATAAAATTTTAGATTTCTTATATAAGTGCAAAGATCCTTTAGGCCAGAGGGTACCAAAAAGATGATCTAAATCAGAGATTTTCAAACTATTTTTAGACACAGTACTCTTTGCTTGAATGAAATTTTAAATCCTAACAGGTAAAAGACAAGTGAAGCTGATCTAAATTGGGAAGGAAGAGAGGGGTCATGGCTAGTGCTGTTTCAACTCCATCCCAACCCTCATTTCAGTCCCTTTATGCCCCCGTTCTTTAACAAATCCTGTGAAACACTCCTGACTTCTCTTGTTAAAAAGGATTCTTTCAAGCTGGGTGTGGTGTTGCGCACCCATTGTCCAAGCTTCTCAGGAAGCTGAAGCGGGAGGATTGTGTGAGCCCAGAGGAGTTTGAAGCCGCAGTGGCCTATGACTGCACCTGTGAATAGCCACTGAACTTTAGCCTGGGCAACATAGCAAGACCCTCTCTCTCTCTCAAAAAAAAAAAAGAAAAAAAAAAGAAAAAAAAGGATTCTTTCTAATTTGCCCTAGTTTCTGGGCCTCTGCTGCAGGGAACAGCATCTTTCCTAGTCTTTGTTGGTTTTTTAGGAGCCAATAATCCCCCTTTTTGTCTGAGTTTGGAATCAACTGAGAGATAAGCACAATTATTAGACAGATAAAACATGTTAGCGCTATTTCTGAGAAAGTCTGGATTGGAAGATAATAACTTAGGGGTGTAGCCATGTGGACTTTCTAAGACTGAACCCCAGAATCTGAAAGACTCTCCTGGCCACTGGCACAGCGAGGCAAGGACAGTGTCTACTGCAGCAGGCTCACCATGGGGAAAAGCAGAGCAGGCAGCTTCTGGAGGCCCAGCTGGCTTTATACAGTCTGAGCTCAGTTCTTTCATCGACTCACCCATTACATAGGCCTCCCCTTGGGACAAAAATTAAGACCTTCTTATTATTTTTTCTTTTCAGGAAATTGCCTCTCTTTGGAAACCCAAGGAGTAAGGAATATGTATTTCTCTCTAAGAATGTTCACTTCCATTCCCATTTCGAGGCAGAGAAGGTTCCACTTGGAGACCCAGGACCCAAGTCAGGCATATTAGGTATTAGTCAGATAGTCAAGTTAGGCTAATAACTATAACAAACAATCCCCTCTCCGTTGCATATTATAACAGAGATATATTTCTTGTTTAAATCAGAGTCCAAAGCCTGTCATGGTGGCTCACACCTGTAATCCCAGCCTTTGGGAGGCCAAGGCAGGCAGATCACTTGAGGCCAAGAGTTTGAGCTCAGCCTCACCAACATGACGAAATCCCCTCTCTACTAAAAATACAAAACTTAGTGGGGCATGGCAGCTCATGGCTGTAATCCCAGCTACTCAAGAGGCTGAGGTGGGAGGATCACTTAAACCTGGGAGCTGGAGGTTGCAGTGAGCTGAGATTGTGCCACTGCACTCCAGCTTGGGTGACAGATTGAGACTCTGTTTCAAAACCAATCAATCACAATCAATCAATCAATCACAGTCCAATGTGGATAGGCAGGTGGGGTGGTGCAATCAGGAGGAGGCTCTCTCTGCTCCATGCAGTTATTCAGGGACTCAGGCTGCTTTCATTTTTCTTTTTCTTTTTTTTTCTTTTATTATTTATTTATTTATTTTATTTTATTTTTTTTGAGACGGAGTCTTGCTCTTTTGCCCTGGCTGGAATGCAGTGGCATGATCATGGCTCATTGTAGCCTTGACCTCCCGGGCTCAGTTAATCCTCCTGCATCAGCCTCCCAAATAGCTGGGACTACAGGCACCCGCCACCATGCCTGGCTAATTATTTGAATTTTCGTAGAGACAGGGTTTCACAATATTGGCCAGGCTGGTCTTGAACTCATGGGCTCAAGTGATCCACCTGCCTCAGCCTCCCAAAATGCTGGGATTACAGGTGTGAGCCACCACGCCCAGCTCTCCTTTCATTTATTGCAGAGAATTTTTTTTTTAAAACTCTTGTGTGCCGTAATAAGAACTATCAATTGCTCCATCATCTCCCAGGACCTCAGAGTCTCCACTGACTTTTTTGCAGGTGGTGAACAGAATGAGAAAGATTAAGTGGAGGATTGTGCAGGAGACTGAAGGGGCCAGGCTGAAAGTAGCATACATCATTTCTGCCCACACACTATTGACCAGCACTCATCACATGGTTCCACGAACCACAGGGAAGCCCCGAAACGTGTCTTTCTGCATGCATAGGAGGAAAATTAAGTTTGGAAAACACAAAGTATTGTCCCAGTACAGTATCACATTCACATAGATACAGCCCAGTCAACAAAACCAATTATACAGCAATTCATATCTTTACTCGGAGAAGTCTAAAGAACAGATCAACAGCTTGATGAATTTTTACAAAAAGAGCACACCTGTACAACTAGCACCCTGATCAGAATAGGTGACATTGGCCAGGTGTGGTGGCTCACACCTGTAATCCCAGCACTTTGGGAGGCTGAGGTGGGTGGATCACTTGAGGTCAGGAGTTCAAGACCAGCCTGGCCAACACGATGAAACCCCGTCTCTACTAAAAATACAAAAATCAGCTGGGCGTGGTGGTGAGCACCTGTAATCCCAGCTACTCAGGAGGCTGTGCAGGAGAATCGCTTGAACCTGGGAGGACAGAGGTTGCAGTGACCCGAGATCATGTCATTGCATTCCAGCCTGGGTGACGGAGTGAGACTCCATCTCAGGAAAAAGAATAGGTGACATTATCAGCCCTGAAGAAGCCTCTTGAACCCCCTTCTAATCATCAACCCCCCAAGTGAGCACCTATCCTGACTTGTACCCATATAGATTAGTTTTTAAATATTCTACAAATAGACTCATACCATATGTATTCTTTTGTGTTTGGCTTCTTTTGTTCATATTGAACATCATGTTTGTGGGAGTCACCCACGTTGTTGTATGTAATTGCAGTGCTTTCATTCTTGTTGCTGTATTGTCTTTTATGGTATGAATATGACATTATTTACCCATTCTAATGTTGATGTGCATTTGGGTAGTTTGTTGTGTTTTTGTTTTGTTTTTTGTTTTTTGTTTGATATGGAGTCTTGCTCTGTAGCCCAGGCTGGAGTGCAATGGTGCGATCTCCACTCACTGCAACCTCCACCTCCCGGGTTCAAGCAATTTTCCTGCCTCAGCCACCCGAATAGCTGGGATTACAGGTGCCCGTCACCACACCCGGCTCTTTTTTTTTTTTTTTTTTGTATTTTTAGTAGAGATGGGGTTTTACCATGTTGGCCAGGCTGGTCTTGAACTCGTGACCTCAGGTGATCCGTCCTCCTTGACCTCCCAAACTGCTGGGATTACAGGCATGAGCCACCGTAGTTTTAAGATACAACGGATAGTGCTGCTATGAACATTCTAGCATACATCTTTAGTGAGAATATGGATGCACATCTGGTGGGGATATACGAATTGTACCTAATTCCTAGAAGCGGGGATTTCTGGGTCACAGAGTATCAACATGTTCAGCCGTAATAGAAGCTATCAGCTTTCAAAGTGGTGGTATGATCTGAGGATGCAAGTATTACGTGGCGAAAACCGCAATGACTTTCGCACCAATGTAATACTTTGTGGTCCTGTTTTCCTAAAATCTTAACTCTGCTTTGTTTCATTTTTCCCTCACACCTGAGGCTGTGCTAGAGCTCCTTACTCCTCACTGCCAAGAAAACTCTCCCTCACACCCAATTTTTTGAATTTGAGCTTTTCTCTCCCTTTACCTGCTACTTCCTCACCGCTAGCTTGGTTACTGTCAGTCCCATTGTCTGGATTCTTCATCACTCAAACTTGAAATAGGCCTGGCCAGAAGGGAGCTCTTCTCAGAAGGAAGTGGAGGCTGTGGGGGACACGGAATATGCAAAGATCAAATTTCCTGTTAGACAGCGTGTGTGGGAGAAGCTGGGAACATTCACTCATTAATAATTTTTGTATCTGCCACACAGAGAAAGGGAATTAAGGAAAAACCCTTAAAAATCATTAAGATGAACTATCTGGAGGAGTGCGGGATCTTATTAATATTCAAGTCGTTGTGGGGAGAGGCAGGCAGCAGGAGGGGGAGGAAGCTCCCTCAGTCCCCACCCCGGCCCTTTGTGGGAGTCCGAGAGTGGGGCCACTGCAGGGGGACCCGGGGTGCTCCCATGCTGGGGATTCCGCGTGCTCTTGCCAAAAGGTTAATGGTCACGGCTCTAACTCCACCGGCGGCCGATCCTGATTAATGGCGCATCTTGGGAGGGTGCTGAGGCGAGAGACGAGTTGAGTTCCCAACTCTCATGAGAAATACGTAATCATTAATCAACATTACTGGGCCCCACTCAGACTAAGTGGCCTCTTGTGATTAAGAACGGGCCCTTGAAAAATAAAAACGCAGTCTTTTAGCATTTCGAGTATTTGACAATGGCTTTCTTAACAGCAGGTGGTGGGGAGTTGGTAGGGGAGCTTGCTGTGCAGGGTGCACGTGTGTGTATGTGCGTATATGTGTGCGTGCATGCCTGTGTGTGCATGCGTGTGTGTGCCTGTGTGCGCCTGTGTGTGCGCCTGCATGTGCCTGTGTGTGCATGTGTGTTTTTGTGTGCCTGTGTGTGCATGCATGTGTGTTTGTGTGCTTGTGTGCATGTGTGCGTGCATGCCTGTGTGCGCCTGTGTGTGCACCTGCGTGTGCCTGTGCTCCTGTGTGTGCATGCGTGTTTTTGTGTGCCTGTGTGTGCATGCATGTGTGTTTGTGTGCCTGTGTGTGAATGCATGTGTGTTTGTGTGCTTGTGTGCATGTGTGTGTGCATGCATGTGTGTTTGTGTGAATGCGTGTGTGTACCTGTGTGCCTGTGTGTGTGCATGTGTGCGTGTGCATGCGTTTGCCTGTGTGCCTGTGTGTGTGTGTGTCTTTGTGGGTGCCTATGCATCTTTGTGTGTGCATGTGTGTATGTGCCTGTGTGCCTGTGTGTGCATATGTGTGTGTGTGTGCCAGTGTGTCTTTGTGTGTGCATGTGTGTATATGCGGCTTTGTGCCTGTGTGTGTACGTGTGTGTGTGTCTGTGTGTATGAACAAAGACAATGTGATGAGTTGAGAGCTGGCCTGAAGGTAGTCCGACCAGGCCTCCTCATCCACTTTGCAGGGTGATTCTGATGGGGCTGCCTTTCTCTGGCCAGGAACTGGAACCTCCAGGAGGGGTGAGGGTAGCTGGGGGCTGGATTCCCTCTGAGTCTTCTGTGTTACAGATTCATAACACACCCAGAAAGCCAGAATTAGAAGGAAACAATCCAGCCCTCACTTCCAAATGGGAAGTGCAGCTCCCACCTACAAGGCTACTGTGAGAATTAAATCAGGTCATACCTGTAAATCACTGGACTCTCCCCAGAGATGTTAGTTCTCCTTCCCTTCACAACCAGGAACTCATTCAGTCCTCACAGTCACCCTGTGAGGGTTCTGTTTTCCCCATGTTATTGAAGACTTTGAGCTCAGGGGCGGCCACGGGCTCCCCTAACCAGGTAGTTCCAGAACCTAAACCCTGACCTTCTCTCTTCAGCGTGGCTGAGGGAGTCCAATAGACCTGGGTGACGTGGACACCGCCCTTTCCCAGCTCTGTAACTTCCAGCAGGCTATTAAACCTTGGTCAGCCTCAGCTTCCTCAACTCTAGAAGGAGGGGAACCACCTAGTAAGATTCTCATGAGAATGTAAGATTCTCATGAGAACTCAGCGAGCTAGTGCTGGGAAGCATTTGGCACAGACCATCCCCAGCACATTAGTTTCTTTGCCTCCTTCCCCTTTCCTCAGACCAGTCATCAGCTTGATTCCCGCAGCAGCCTGTGAGGTTGGTGTGGTTGTTGCAGATGAGGGAACTGAGGCTCAGGGAGGCAGTGACTGCTCACTCTGCCTTGTCCCAGGGCAATGAAGGACCAGTGGCCTCACTCACCACCAGCCTGAACTGCATGTGGCGTTCATTATAGGGGATGCTATGGGCCCAGGGAAGCAGCCTCCAAGGCCACTGTGAGAAATGATTCTTTCTCTTCCCTCTCCTCCCCCCCTCCCCCCCCTCCCCTCCCCTCCCCTCCCCTCCCCTCCCCTCCCCCTCCCCTCCTCCCCTCCCCTCTCCTCCCCTCCCCTCTCCTCCCCTCTCCTCCCTTCTCCTCTCTTCCCATCCCCTACCCTCCTCTCCTTTCTTTTTTGATGGAGTCTGACTTTGTAGCCCAGGCTGGAGTGCAGTGGCGTGATCTTGGATCACTGCCACCTCCATCTCCTGGGTTCAAGCTACTCTCCTGCCTCAGCCTCCTGAGTAGATGGGATTACAGGCACGCACCACCACACCTGGCTTACTTTTGTATTTTTAGTAGTTATGGAGTTTCACCATGTTGACCAGGCTGGTCTCAAACTCCTGACCTCAAGTGATCCACCTGCCTTGACCTCAAGTAATTCACCAAAGTGGTGGGATTACAGGCATGAGCCACTGTGCCTGGTCTTTCTCTCCCTTTTCTTTCCTTTCCTTTTCCCTTCCCTTCCCTTGCCTTCCCTTCCCTTGCCTTCCTTTCCCTTGCCTTCCTTCCCCTCCCCTCCCCTCCCCTCCCCTCCCCTCCCTTCCCTTCTTTCTTTTCTTTTCTTTTCTTTTCTTTTCTTTTCTTTTTTTTCTTTTCTTTTCTTTTCTTTTCTTTTCTTTTCTTTTCTTTTCTTTCTGCTAGGGTCCCACTCTGTTCCCCAGGCTGCAGGGCAGTGGCATGATCATGGTTCACTGCAGACTTGACCTCCTGGACCCAGGTGATTCTCCCACCTCAGCCTCCTGGACTACAACATGTGCCACCACTCCTGGGTAATTTTTTTGTATTTTTTATAGAGATGGGGTTTCCCCATGTTGTCCAGGCTAGTCGCAAACTCTTAGGCTCAAGTGATTGGTCTCCCAAAGCACTGGGATTACAGGTATGAGCCACTGCACTCAGCTTCTACTTGCTTTAAAGCCAGTTTGAGGAAACATTTGTCCCCAAATCACCTTTTTTATTCCCTAACATTTCCTAAGTTTCTTTGCAGAATTAGAAAAAACTACTTTAAATTTCACATGGAACCAAAAAAGAGCCCATGTAGCCAAGACAATCCTAAGCAAAAAGAATAAAACTGGAGGCATCATGTTACCTGACTTCAAACTATACTACAAGGCTACAGTAACCAAAGCAGCATGGTACTGGTACCAAAACAGATATATAGACCAATGGAACAGAACAGAGACCTCAGAAATAATACCACACATCTACAGCCATCTGATCTTTGACAAACCTGACAAAAACAAGCAATGGGTAAAGGATCCCCTATTTAATAAATGGTGCTGGGAAAACTGGCTAGCCACATGCAGAAAACTGATACTGGACCCCTTCCTTACATATTACACAAAAATTAACTCAAGATGGATTAAAGACTTAAATGTAAAACCCAGAACCATAAAAACCCTAGAAGAAAACCTAGGCAATACCATTCAGGACATAGGCATGGGCAAAGACTTCATGACTAAAACACCAAAAACAATTGCAACAAAAGCCAAAATAGACAAATGGGATCTAATTAAACTAAAAAGCTTCTGCACAGCAAAAGAAACTAGCATCAGAGTGAACGGACAGCCTACAGAATAGGAGAAAATTTTTGCAATCGACCCACTGACAAAGGTCTAATATCCAAAATCTGCAAGGAATTTAAACAAATTTACAAAAAACAAAAAACAACAACAACAACAACAACAAAAAAAACAAGCCCATCAAAACATGGGTGAAGGATATAAACAGGCACTTCTCAAAAGAAGACATTTATGCAGTCAACAAACATATGGAAAAAAACTCATCATCACTGATCATTAGACAAATGTAAATCAAAACCACAATGAGATGCCATCTCACATCAGTCAGATGGCGATTATTAAAAAGCTAGGAAACAATAGATGCTGGTGAGGCTATGGAGAAATAGGAATGCTTTTACACTGTTGGTGGGCATGTAAATTAGTTCTACCATTGTGGAAGACAGTGTGGTGATTCCTAAAGGATCAAGAACCAGAAATGCCATTTGATCTAGCAATCCCATTACTGGTTATATACCCAAGGGATTACAAATCATTCTACTATAAAGACACGTGCACACGTATGTTTATTGCAGCACTAATTACAATAGCAAAGACTTGCAACCAACCCAAATGCCCATCAGTGATAGACTGGATAAAGAAAATGTGGCACATATACACCGTGGAATACTATGCAGCCATAAAAAGAATGAGAAAATGTCGTTTGCAAGGACATGGATGCAGCTGGAAGTCATAATTCTCAGTAAACTAACACAGGAACAGAAAACCAAACACTGCATGTTCTCACTCATAAATGGGAGTTGAACAATGAGGACACATGGACACAGGGCGGAGAACATCCCACACTGGGGTCTTTCGGGGCAATGGGGGCAAGGGGAGGGAGAGCATTAAGACAAATTCCTAATGTATGTAGAGCTTAAAACCTATATGATGGGTTGATAGATACAGTAAACCACCATGGCACATGTATACCTATGTAACAAACGGGCACATTCTGCACATGTATCCTAGAACTTAAAGTTAAAAAAAAAAAAATCTGAATTAGCCCCAGTTTTACCTCCCCTCACATGACTGTCCAACAATCTAATGTTCAAAAAGGACATGTGTAAGAATGCAAATAGCAGCATTATTTGTAATAAGCCTAAATAGAAACAATCCAATGTCTGACAACAATAGGATGGGTAAATTGCAGCTTACTCATACAGTGATATACTACACAGTTATGAATATGAACAAAGTACTGCCACTGATAGCAACACTGGCAAGTAGCAGAAACATAATGATGAGTGAAATAAGCCATCTGTAAAAGAGTATACTATATACTGCGTGATTCCATTTATATAAAATGCAAGAATAGGCAAAATAAGTCTAAGGCATTAGAAGTCATATTGGCAATTACATTTAGAGAGTTACTGGAAGAGGTCAATGTGGGTGCATATCTGGGGTACTGGTTCTGCTTATTGACATGCCTGATGATTGTATGAAAATGTATTGAGTTGTATGCTCATGATGTGCCTACTTTTCTGTAAGGACATTATACTTTAGTCTTAATGTTTGTTTAAAGATTTTTGGGTAACTCAGAGAATCACTGGGAAGGCTGGAGAATCAGGCTCATAACTCTGCTGCAGAATTGATCTGATGAAGAAACTGCCACCACTGAGTATTAAATGGAATAGTTGTACTCTCATGACCACTTTTGCAGCAGGGACTCAATGAGACTGAGAACACAGCTTTGCAGCCACAGCCACCTTCCAGAACATGGATGTTGCATGGTGCTTCTTTCCTCACATGCTCATTTCCATTCCAGCAGCTCCTGCTTGTGTGCTTGATTCATGGAGCTGATGCCCATTCCTAGCTGCAAAGGAGGCTGGCAAAGTGAAATCATAGTCTCCCTTTGGGATAGAAGGCAGGAACTCCTCAAATGTATAAAGACTGTCAAAAGGTGCAGCACAACTAGAAAACATGACAAAGGTCCATGGTGCTTATGTTTATTAAAAAGGGCCTATTGAGGATATCACCTTATGCTCTAGTGGCCCTAATGTTGTATTAGTTGTTGTCTGTTGGTGTTCAGCTCCATACCCGCCATTTTATCCTTTTTCCTGTACCATTGCCACTGAGAAACTGTATTTTCTAGACTCCTTTGTCAGTTGAGTTCCAGTTAATTTTTGCAAATGAAAGGCACTGGGTCGGTGCAGTGGCTCACATCTGTAATCTCAGCACTTTGGGAGGCAAGGCAGGTGGATCACTTGAGCTCAGGATTTCAAGACCAGCCTGGGCAACATAGTAAAACCCCATCTCTATAAAAAATATAAAAATTAGCTGGGAGTGGTGGTGCCTGTAGTCCCAGCTGTTTGTGAGGCTGAGGTGGGAGGATTGCTTGAGCCCTGGAGGAGGAGGTTGCAGTGAGCCGAGATCGTGCCACTGTACATGCCTAGGCAACAGAGCCAGACCTTATCTAAAATAAAATAAAATAAAATAAAATAAAATAAAATAAAATAAAACAAAACAAAATAAGACACCTGTGTGCAATGATATCAGAAGTGGGGAAGATCGTAGAAGTCATAGTCATTCTTCCTCTAGCAGCAGCGTCTCTGGCCAATGCCACTTTTCTCCACTTGCTCCTTCAGCCCTCCTGACACTTGCAAGGAATTGTCTGTCATCATCCCCATCCCGTTTTCCTGATGGACATGGACTGATACCAACAGGCATCCTGAGAGCCACGGGGTGTGAGTTTAGATGTATGTGTATGTGGAGGGCTGTGGGAGAACTGAGCATCTCACGCCATGCTAAGAAGGCAGGTCAGACATCCCCTAAGGGTCCCCTTGTGGAGTGGTTAACCTGTCACTGGAGGGCTCTGAGCAGCAACTGCATGTTTGAATCTCTGGCTAGCGGGCTCCACTCAGTGATCCCAGAAGTCTGAGCCCTGTGATGGAAGAGCAAAGGAGCCAGGAAGAATAGTGCTGAGCTTGGAGGCAGACAGCCCCAGGCGCCAGCGTTCTCTCTGCCATCTCCCAGTGTGCATGCTCGGGCAGCGCACCTGGCCTCTCTGGGCCTCAGGTTCCCCATCTGTAAAGTGGACAGACTGATACCTACCTTGGGGGTGGTGGGAAAGTGGAATAGACAGGTTTGTGAAAGCCCTTTGCTAATATAAGGGCATGGTTTTCTGTATAGAGGAAGTACTCTTGGCCCCCAAAGGAAGACCGAGGTGAAGCCTTGGTTCCTCTCTGTCCTGATCAGTTGATCTCTCAATGGCTCCCGTAAGAGGGAGAACATTCATTTGCTCCTTTAGCCTGGCACATTCACACGGGCCTGTCACTGCACTAGGTGCTGGGGATGGAAGGATGAAAAAGACATGGCTTCTGTCCAGAGGGAGCCCCAGTGCAGGACAGGGGCATGTATTGAGACAATTAACATTCAGTGTGAGGGGCACTGAAGAGGAGGCAGAGGA
This sequence comes from Macaca thibetana thibetana, assembly GCF_024542745.1. Lineage (NCBI taxonomy): Eukaryota > Metazoa > Chordata > Mammalia > Primates > Cercopithecidae > Macaca > Macaca thibetana. The sequence continues at coordinate 22,103,926 of NC_065585.1, forward strand.
TGCGATGGGAGCTTGAAGGAGAGGCAGCTCATTTGGAGGTGGCTCATTCCTGCAGGTGGAATCATGGGCACTTCTGGAAGCAGAGAGTTCTAAGCTGAGAACTAGAAGAGGAGCAGGGGTCAGCCACATAAAGGAGCAGGGCTGGGGGAATGTCTGAGGTGGAGGGGACAGCCATGCAGAGGTCTGGAGGAAGAGAAATGGGGTGTTTGGGGAACTGGAGGCGAGTGTAGATGAAGACTGAGGAGCGGGGAAAGATGGAGCTGGAGGGTAGGTGGAGGCCACTCACGTTATACTGAGGGGTTTGGATTTGTCCTGAACAGTGAGGAGCACATGCTTTGCTCCAGGAGAGATGCAGCTGGCCCTGAGCCGAGCTCCAGGCTGATTTACAGGCGCCAGGTGCCAAGAGTGGCTGCGTCACCTGCTCTGAAATCCGAGGCACGTAAGGCTTGGTGCCTTTGTCCAATGTTAACCTGAGCCCAGAGGAGAGGCTGTCTCTGGGACTCTGTGGACTCTGCCCCTGGCCCTGTACTTCTCACAGAGTGCATGCGGGACCGGGAGCTGCTTCTGCCCGCAGTCTCTCCACCTTCTCTTGCTCTCTGGTCCTTGCTCTTTGTCGGCATCTGATGCCCTCTTTCTTCTTGGCTTGTCAAGCCTGCAGCGAGGCCCACCATCATTTCCCACCTGCCTTCCATACAGGAGACCAGAGCAGGCTTCACAGTGATGTTTCTGTGGCATTCAGTGAAGCTTGTTTTCCCATTGGAGAACAAAACCCTCATCCATTGTGCAGGGAGAGGCAGGTGGAAGTTAAGTAGAAGAGAAAGCCGGAAGAGAGAAAAAGCTGAGTTTGCATTAAATGGCTTTCTGCCAACTTCTGTCCCCTCCACCTCATTTTTCTTGTGGTTTATCCTTGTTTGTCTCAGAATTCAGCTTAGCTGCCACCTCCCCTAGGGAGCTGATCTGAGCTCTGTTTTGCAGTAGGTGCCCTCTCCCTCTGTTTTCCCAGTTTTCTCTAAAGTTGTTGATAACTTGTCTGCTTCCCCCCTGAGACTAACATCCATCAGTTCAACAGAAGTGAACTGAGCACCTCCCATGTGCTGACATTGTGCTGGGCCCTGGGTGACTGGATGAAGTCCTGGAGTGCCTACAACCTCCTGAGGGCACAGACCAGCGGGGTCAATTGAGGGTAGGAGCCAGTATCATTCAATTTTGTTTCCCCAGCAATGACAGTGCTTGACACAAAGTAAGCATTCATTAAGTAAGTATTGAATGACTGTTTTGGCACTGCAGATGTGTTTCTCAGATATCTAAGACAATAAATACAAGAGTACTTCAGAAAGTAACTCATCATTGAAGCCTTTTCCGCCCACACTGCTCTGATGCACCCTCCCCGAGTCATCCCCCTGCTTTTCTTTGTAAGAGTGGGCTCAGGTCCCACAGGCACAGCTGCTGCAGACAATGACCGAATCCTGGGAAGGAGAAAGATGAAGTGCTTGCAGTAGATGGGCCCGCCTCTAGTCTAGGGAACTGGGAATGCTGAGACTGGAGGATTTGGGTCTAGAATGGCAAAGCTCAATGGGAAAGACACTATATTTCTACCTTATGGACACTGGCCAGATGACAACCACCTATATTATCCATCATTGTCACCATTCTCATCACCATAATTGCTCGCTGTGACAAAGCACTATCACATCTATTAGTACATTATCTCATTTAATTATCACAATAACCACCAGGTTTTTTAGGGTAGTGTCTACTGTATCACCCTCATTTTAGTACTAAACAGAGGGTAGCCCACAGAGGTTAAGAATTTGTTCAAGTTAGACAAAAGTAAGAAATGGGGAAAGGATTCCCTATTTAATAAATGGTGCTGGGAAAACTGGTTAGCCATATGTAGAAAGCTGAAACTGGATCCCTTCCTTACACCTTATATCAAAATTAATTCAAGATGGATTAAAGACTTAAATGTTAGACCTAAAACCGTAAAAACCCTAGAAGAAAACCTAGGCAAAACCATACAGGACATAGGCATGGGCAAGGACTTCATGACTAAAACACCAAAAGCAATGGCAACAAAAGCCAAAATAGACAAATGGGATCTAATTAAACTGAAGAGCTTCTACACAGCAAAAGAAACTACTATCAGAGTGAACAGGCCACCTACAGAATGGGAGAAAATTTTTGCAATCTACCCATCTGACAAAGGGCTAATATCCAGAATCTACAAAGAACTTAAACGAATTTACAAGAAAAAAAATAAACAACCCCATCAAAAAGTGGGCAAAGGGTATGAACAGACACTTTTCAAAATAAGACATTTATGCAGCCAACAGACACATGGGAAAATGCTCATCATCACTGGTCATTAGAGAAATGCAAATCAAAACCACAATAAGATGCCATCTCACACCAGTTAGAATGGCGGTCATTAAAAAGTCAGGAAACAACAGGTGCTGGAGAGGATGTGGAGAAATAGGAACACTTCTACACTGTTGGTGGGACTGTAAACTAGTTCAACCATTGTGGAAGACAGTGTGGCGGTTCCTCAAGGATCTAGAACTAGAAATACTATTTGATCCAGCAATCCCATTACTGGTTATATACCCAAGGGATTATAAATCATTCTACTATAAAGACACATGCACACATATGTTTATTGTAGCACCAATTACAATAGCAAAGACTTGCAACCAACCCAAATGTCCATCAGTGACAGACTGGATAAAGAAAATGTGGCACATATACACCATGGAATACTATGCAGCCATAAAAAAGGATGAGTTCATGTCCTTTGCAGGGACATGGATGAAGCGGAAAACCATCATTCTGAGTGAACTATCACAAGCACAGAAAACCAAACACCACATGTTCTAACTCATAGGTGGGAATTGAACAATGAGAACACTTGGACACAGGGCGGGGAACATCACACACTGGGGCCTGTTGTGGGGGGTTGGCGGGGTGGGGGAAGGATAGCATTAGGAGAAATAGCTAATGTAGATGATGAGTTAATGGGTGCAGCAAATCAGCATGGCACATGTATACATATGTAACAAACCTGCACATTGTGTACATGTACCCTAGAACTTAGAGCATAATGATAAAAAAAAGAATTTGTTCAAGTTATTATATGCACAGCTACTAAGAGAAAAAATTGGTAGGGAAATTTTGGCCAAGGTAGGACTCAGGGCTTTTGATCCTGAAACTTTTTTCTCACCACACTATGCAGTTATTATAACCTCTTATTTAGTATGACATTATTTTAGGAGGTAGGCAGGGTAGGTATTATTCTAAGTTGCCCAGGCTGGAGTGCAGTGGTGCGATCTTGGCTCTCTGCAACCTCTGCCTCCTGGGTTCAAGCGATTCTCGTGCCTCAGCTGGGATTACAGGCATGTGCCACCATGCCCAGCTAATTTTTGTATTTTTAGTAGAGACAGGGTTTCAACCACGTTGGTCAGGCTGGTTTCAAACTCCTGACCTCGGTTGATCCACCCACCTTGGCCTCCTAAAGTGCTGGAATTACAGGCTTGAGCCATCGCACCTGGACAGATAAATATCTTTAAACTCCTGACCTTGGTTGATCCACCCACCTCGGCCTCCTAAAGTGCTGGGATTACAGGCTTGAGCCATCGCACCTGGCCAGATAAATATCTTTAAACTCCTGACCTTGGTTGATCCACCCACCTCAGCCTCCTAAATTGCTGGGATTACAGGCTTGAGCCATCACCCCTGGCCAGATAAATATCTTTAAAATCATTTATCCGTCTATGCATTCACCAACAACTCACCTATCTACCCGTTCATTTACTTATCCATCCAAACATCCATCTATCTACCCATTCATTTATCCATCCATCCACGCACCCAATGTCCAACTATCCATCCACTCAAATATTTTCCCCACATTGACTCACCTAAACATCTATGTATCCACTCATCTACCTACTCATCTTATCATTCGCTCATCCATCCATGTTTTCATGATCTATTCATTCAACAATCATCCATTCACCAGTTAATCAATAAACATGTATTGAGCACCTACTATGTGCCAAGCAGTGCACTAGGGTACTGGGGCTACAAGATAACCAGGATGTGACTTCTGCCCTTGGGGACTCTGGTGGAGGAGACAGGGTGTTAAATGCGATAACATAGGTCTATATAAAAGCGCTAAGGGAAATGAGAGGAAAGAGTGATAATCTCCGTGCCCTGCAGGGTGAAGACACCCAGGCTCATCTCTATAGGTAATCATTGTAAAAATAATTGGGTGTGATGCAAACTCATGCCAGTGATCATCCTTGGGTGCTGAGGACTACTTCTGTCATCAGTAGAAAGATGTAAGTGCTTATTGGGGCTGACTTTGTGTGTGTGTGCATGTACGTGTGTTGAGAGGGAGAGAATAAAGAAATAGGCAGACAAATGTTTCAAGGACATGAATCCTATTTATCTTGGTATCCCCAGCATATAGCACAGAGCTGAATATATAGTAGGTGCTCAATAAATGTCAAGAAACCTGGCTGCAATTTGCAGTGACAGAGAAATGAAACGAGCAGACCAGCAATGACATCAACAAGCAAACACCAACAAGCAAACTTTTTTTAAAAATTAATTTATTTTTGTTATACTTTAAGCTCTAGGGTACATGTGCACAACGTGCAGGTTTGTTACATATGTATACATGTGCCATGTTGGTGTGCTGCACCCATTAACTCGTCATTTACATTAGGTATATCTCCTAATGCTATCCCTCCCCCCCCCACCCCATGACAGGCCCCGGTGTGTGATGTTCCCCTTCCTGTGTCCAAGTGTTGTCATTGTTCAATTCCCACCTATGAGTGAGAACATGCGGTGTTTGGTTTTCTGTTCTTGTGATAGTTTGCTGAGAATGATGGTTTCCAGCTGCATCCATGTCCTTATGAAGGACATGAACTCATTCTTTTTTATGGCTGCATAGTATTCCATGATGTATATGTGCCACATTTTCTTAATCCAGTCTGTCATTGATTGACATTTGGGTTGGTTCCAAGTCTTTGCTATTGTGAATAGTGCCGCAATAAACATACATGTGCATGCGTCTTTATAGCAGCATGATTTATACTCCTTTGGGTATACACCCAGTAATGGGATGGCTAGGTCAAATCCACCACCACCTTTAAGGATACTCAGCTTCATTTCTCCTCATCAAGTTTCACTTTGAACTTGGGCTGTTAATTTTAACTTGAAATTGGAGGAGGATTTGTCCTTCGTTATTCCCTGAGATCTGAATTCTGCTTGTGCCTCTTACTTTCTTGAGTCAACAAAAGACAAGTCTACTCTGGTTTCCTATAGCTTGTGTCAGGCAAAATTTACAAGGGACAATTAACCCTTTTTGGCTCAGCAGCTTTGGGAACAAGTGCACTGATGGCTCTAGCAAAAAGCAACTCACTCTGATGTATGGTTGCAATACTAAGGATTATAGGGAAAAAAGCTGGCTGTGGAATCAAAATATTTCAGTTCTGGTCCTGGATTTGTAACTAAGCAGAAGATGACCTTAGGTAAATTAGTTACCCATGCCGAATTGCTCTTCTCTCATCTCTAAAACAAGGTTGGCTGAGTTAGATGAATTTAGACAAATTTTAATGCCTTTTGGTGTCCCTGAATTGATGGCTTGTTTACCTGTGTTTCTGGCTGGAATCCACTTGAGATCATTTAAGTTTTTGCCTTTCTCATGCTGTATCTTCTCTGGGGACCCTGTTCTACCACGGCCTTGGAGGATGACTGGCTTCTGCTGTGTGTGCTTCTGAAGGCAGTCAGTGTCCCTTATGCCATGCCAGTTGAAGCAGGAACCTGAATCTGGATGGGTCTGCATCACCCTGCGTTCCTTGTCAACTGGTTGCTAGATGAACTTGGCCTTGGGAGGCCCTCCAAAGGGATTGGAGGTCAGGAGGAGAGAGAGCACTGGGCATTTCTTCATTTTCTTTCTGCTTTGATGCTGTTTCACCAGCAGCAGCTACAACTACAATTTGAGCTAAGTGGCCCTCTCTCTATGGCTCTCGCTCTTTCTGGGTTCTGGTGACATCTTCCTTCTGCTTGTTCCTTCAGCCCTAGAGGTGACAATGGCTTCCTACTGTCGCTAGTCTCTGGGTGCCTCTGTACCCGTTGCTTGATCTCTTAACTCTACCACACCATCTAAGATGTCCCTGTAATGGAGTCTCTTCAGTCGAGTCACCTGTGGTGAATAACATTTACTCTTGGGACTCTTAATTGCCCAGCATTATATCAGTGCATTATATACATATGTATAGGCACCATCTTGGCTTACTACAACCTCCCCCTCCCGGGTTCAAGCGATTCTCCTGCCTCAGCCTCCCGAGTAGCTGGGATTACAGGTGCCCACCACCATGCCCGGCTAATTTTTGTATTTTTAGTAGAGATGGGGTTTCACCATGTTGGCCAGGCTGGTCTCGAACTCTTGACCTCAGGTGATCTGCTCACCTTGGCTTTCCAAAGTGTTGGGATTACAGGCATGAGCCACCACACCCAGTCACATTATATTTGTTATCCAATTTGAAACTCCATGATGTAGGCATTATCTTCCCATTTTACACTCAAGAAAACCAAGGCTCAAAGAGGTTAAGTCACTTGCCCCAAATTACAGGATTTGAATCACCTAGCTTCAAAGTTTGTGTTTGTATTACCTCATTGTGCGGTCTAACCATGTGCAACATTTCTGGGCCATCTCCTTCCCTATCCCTAGGCGGAGTGGCTTCTAAATCCTTCCATTCTTCATCTTTTTTTCTTTCTGGCTTCTTGGAGACAGGATATTAGTCCGTGTGGGCTCTAACTTTATGTCTAGAAAATGTCAGTGTACCTACCTGGAGTCTTACATCATTTTGGTTGGCAGTCATTGGTGTGAGTCATTAGTTGAAACCTGGCTTTCACACTTGGTACACAGTAAGCTCAGTCAGGCAGGGAGGCAGTCTCCTAACAAGTTTTATTCCGGCTGCAGGAATACGGCATGGATAAGGAAAAACAACAGGCTGTCCAACACCGCTGCCTATGACTCAGGCACGCCTTGAATCCTTCCGGTTTGGCTTTGATCTTGGAAGCCAAAGGCTCTCTCCAATTCATCCTAAGGAAACAATCAGATAAATGGGAAAAGAAGAATAAATAAAGATTATAGTAGCATGAAAATTGAAAATGACCCGTGTGTCTGCCTGTACGGGATTGGTTAAACAAATCATGACCTGTTTATACAATGGAAAGATCTCATTAAATGAAAAGACGTGTTGCACTGAGGTCACAGCAGGCTGGGCACGGTGGCTCACGCCTGTAATCCCAGCACTTTGGAAGGCTGAGGTGGGAGGATCACCTGAGGTCAGGAGTTCAAAACCAGCCTGGCCAACATGGTGAAACCCCGTCTTTATGAAAAATATAAAAATTAGTCAGCATGGTGGCAGATGCCTGTTATCCCAGCTACTCGGGAGGATGAGGTAGGACAATGGCTTGAACCCAGGAGGCGGAGGTTGCAGTGAGCTGAGATCACGCCACTGCACTCCAGCCTGGGAAACAAGAGTGAAACTGTCTCAAAAAAAAAAAGAGAGAAAAATAAAAAAGAGAGAGAGAGAAGGTCACTACATGTAGTACTCCTGCAAAAGTCCTGTAGTATTTGGAAATGAAATCCTGAGGATACAACCAGATAAATGCAAATTAAGGGACATTCTACAAAACAGTGAGCTTTATTCTTTAAAAATGTCAGGGCCATGAAAAACAAAGATAGGCCAACAGACTGTTTCAGACTGGAAGAGGGCAGAGCAAAGAGAATACTGTAAGAAACACCTGTAAATGCATTTAAATGTCTAACTCATCATTTTTTCCATCAACATACCTAATAGTTAATAATAATTTATTATTATTATCCTGAATTATCTAAGATTCATCTATATTCAAATTTCTCCACTGACCTCCAAATGTACAACTGTCTTTTTTTTTTGAGATGCAGCCTCTCTCTGTTGCCCAACCTGGAGTGCGGTGGTGCGATCTTGGCTCACTGTGACCTCCACTTCCCAGGTTCAAGACATTCTCCTGCCTCAGCCTTCTGAATGGCTGGGACTACAGGTGCACGCCACCACGTCCGGCTAAATTTTTGTATTTTTAGTAGAGATGGGGATTCACCATGTTGGCCAGGCTGGTCTTGAACTCCTGACCTCAGGTTATCTGCCCGCCTTGGCCTCTCAAAGTGCTGGGATTACAGGCCTGAGCCACTGTTCCCGGCTTCTAAGTGTTTTTTACAATTACAGTTGGTCTGTTCAAACCAGGATCCAGTCAAGACCACACATCACTCTTGGTTCTTATATAAGAAAAATCTTAAATTTATGTACTATTCTTGGTTGCCAATTTTATGCCAGTTATATAAATCCTTGTTTTATTTATCTCCTTCCAGTCAATAATTTCCTTCCTTCCCACCCCTAGTATTTATCAAGAAGACATAAAGATGACATAAAGATGAAGACATAGAGATGAATAAGTTACCTTTTAGTCATTATAAAAAAAAAACTTCCTATCTATTGATGTAGAAGGAAAGATCAAGCTAGAAAATCTTTACCTTACAGTCACATGGATGAATAATTATAAAACAGTGTGTGACAATTCTGGCAGAGACAGAGACTGGGCATTCCATCACCTTTTTCAACTTTCTTCAAGTGATGAGAAGAAGAAATAGAAAGAAAAATTGGTTTAGGGAGGCAATTGGATTAAGCAAGCACATAAAGCAAAGTTTTATAGGTCGTGATGTGGATTTCAAATTCCCTTAGTCTCCTGGTCCTTCATTCTTAGGAGTAACCTGGAGTTGATCTTTAAAGTCATTTGATATCTGCGTTGTTTAAAGTCTGCTTTTATTCCTCTTCAAGGCTCCTTGAAAGGCTGTCTCCAGCCCATGCCTCCCATTCCCACTCAGCCTTCCATGACCGCAAACACGAAAGAAAGACTCCTACAAAGGAAGACTATCCACTCTCCTGGCCTGGAAGTCTTTGAAGAAGTCCTCAGGGGATATAACACCCGGGGCACATATGCCAATATGTCGGCCCATTTTGAACATATGTGTTACCCTGTGCTGTTACCAATGTTGTAATTAGCTCTGAGCCATGACAACCACTTGATGAGTGGCTAGAGTATTGTGGTTAAATGTATGGGCTTTGGTTTCAGAGAAATCTGTGTTTCAATCCTGGCTCTGACACTTACTAGATATGTGTCTTTGGGCAAATTCCTGAATCCAGTCTTGAAGCGTGCTGAAATCCAAACTTTGTTCGTCTGATGTGGAAAATTATGCAATTTCCCAAGGCAGGGGATCAAAGTTTTAATGTTCCACGGGAGTGCGTCCTTCCTGGAGCCCTAGCCATTCTTACACAATATGCTGATAATCTGGCACACAACGGGGGCAGAAGCACTTCCTCTGGAACACACATGGATTTAAAAATCCCTTGGAGAGAAATTTATCCTGCTAAGGCCAACCCAGCTCTCAGCCTGGTTCTCATGCTGGCCCTGGAAGTTTCACCCACCTCTTCTGGGTGGAGATGGCGTCCTGGGAGGCTAGGAGACTGTCCAGGTACAGAGCAAGGGCAGCTGTCTTTCCAGAGCAGGGCGTTAAATGACTCCAAACAAAGAGTATGTGTGTGTGTGTGTGTGTGTGTGTCTGTGTGTGTTGAAACAAATGCCATTGTGGATGTAGCTTGTCTGAGGAGAGATGCAGAGTGATATGTTCTGGGTTTGGAGAAATATTCCTCCACAGCCTGCTTTCCAGTTTTCCATTCTGTTGTACACTGCTTTTTAATTAAACACTGTTTATGGACACAAATGCTTCTTCAAAGTTCCCCAGGGGGGCTTGCTGACAATCTTTGCTCAAAGCTTTAGTGCTATTGCCCAGAAGCTTACTTAACTCCCTGTTGTCCTAAAAACTCCCCCAAAGGCTTTGGTTGAAGATAAAGGGAGGAAACTGAAGCCTGGATACTTTGCAGAGGTGTGTTGGCCCAGGCTTCTACACTGGAGAGTCTCAGAGTCATAATGAACTGTTCATGATCATCTGGTCTAAACTCTCATTTTTCAAATGAGGAAACTGAGGTTCGATGAGGGGAAGTGATTGACTTGTCCAGTCATGGAACCCATGAGTGGTAAAACAGAGGCCAGAATTCAGAGCCCATGAATCCTGGGGTGGCCTTGCCGTGGATAGTTCATGGGGTGATGGAAAGTCTCCTGTCCTCTGCTGTTTAACTGTGTTTCTGGCTACTCCAGGGCTCAGAAGAATTTCTACCAGACAGAGGACAGTATGGGCAAAAGTGGGGATGAGTATGGGCTGTGGAAATGGGTAATGGGGTGTATCCTATTGATAGCAGGATATGTTTTCAGTTGGTTTTCCAGTTTCATTTCACATTTACTGCAATGACTTGCTCGTGTAGCTCTGTTGCAGCTGTGACCCACGTGATCCAGTCCTAGAAGCAGTTATAAGGCACAGGCCAAATAAGCCAAAACATGATTAAAAGAGAATTTTTTTTTCCCTTCATCTTTCTGAAAGGACATTCAACAGGCTTCCATGTTTAATCCACGGTATCTCTTCATACTCCGGATTCTTGCTGGGTTTTCTCATATCCCACACTCTGAAGTTCTTTATTAACCAAAACTTTGAAGAATTATTTCTTTTGCCAGCAGCCCCAGTGGCTTCTACTTCCTGAACATCCTCTCTTTTCTCTGTCCATTTTTTTATTAGGTAGATTGATTAACTTTTTTCTCGGTGTCCTTCTACTTCTCATCCCACCTCTCTGGTGCTGTCCTTCTTTACTTACTCTGACTCTGCACTCCAAAAACCTAGGCAGTGCTGTGTTGGTGAGATGGGGGAGAAAGGGGTATTGGGCTGTCAATGAGAGGTTCTCTTGGGCAGGTGAGGTGAAGGGAGGAAGTTTATGAACATTAATCTATTTTATCCTCTCATGGGTATTTTACCACAAGTTATTTTTTTCAAATACCTTACTATCATTCCCTAGTCTAATTAAACTTCTAGTATTGCTGTTACAGATGTATGTATACAACACATGATTGAATCTATGCTTGCTTTAAATGTTAGCGTATAAATATAAAGACCTGGTCCTTGGTTCATATGGTGGACAGACACACAGACAATCGTAATTGCCACACCAACAGTGTTTAGTTGGAATAGGGAAAGAACAGGGCCTTAGAAGACCTCTCCAATGGGGAGGGGTATGTGTATTGCTACTAAAAGACAGAGGGAAGTGATGCTGGATAGATGAAAACTGATGTTCAGCACACCTTCTGACCAGGAGGAGCCTCACACAGAGAGATTAAACAACTAAACCCATATGTGATTAGAACTAAACAAATCTTATTGGTGGTAATTGATCCAGGAGTTCAGAGGAACAGAGTTCCTTGAGAGCCAGTTGGAATATGTATGTCTTTCTTAAATCAGTTTCTCTGTCACCCCATATTTACCTTTATTTGGTCTGGTGGAACTTCAACTGGGACTGGAAGAATTAGGTAAAATTTAGGCAAGAAAAGGAGAAGGCATGAGCATTCTAAGAAGCAAAACTGCATCAACCCAAGGGATGTTTGTTGATAAATGAGCAGACCAATAAGGAGAGGTTGAGTAAGGAGGAGCTGGAGAATAAATTTGGAGAGAGGAATCTGATCCCAAGGTTTGTGACACAAACTCAGCTATGGGAAGCAAAGTCCAAGTTAAAGAACCTCAAATATATATTTTTTCATTTTACATCTTTTTTTTTGTTTTGTTTTGTTTTAAATGATATTTTACTTGTTTTGAGAAATCTCAAGCTGGGTGCGGTGGCTCACACCTGTAATCCCAGCACTTTGGGAGGTCAAGGAGGGCTGCTCTCTTGAGGTCAGGAGTTTGAGACCAGCCTGGCCAACGTGGTTAAACCCCGTCTCTACTGAGAAAACAAAAAAATTAGCCAGGCATGGTGGCGTGTGCCTGTAGTCCCAGCTACACAGGAGTCTGAGACAGGAGAATAGCTTGAACCTGGGAGGCGGAGGTTGCAGTGAGCTGAGATCACACCACTGGGTGACAGAGCGAGACTCCATCTCAAAAAAAAAAAAAAAAAAAAAAAAAAAAAAAAAAAAAGAGAAATCTCAAACCACTTTCTGATTTCCCATCATAAAAACTCAGAGCATAATTCTTTGGCTAGTTTTCAGTTTCTTTCCAAGTAGATAAACACTTCTGGTTTTTTCCTACCAGATTTGAATCAGGGTGACTTGATTATCTTTCAAAACTAGTTGTTCAAAATTGATGGTTTCTTCTTTTGTTACACATCATAGACTGCTTGTTGGATTCCTATTACTTAAAATTCTGAAATTGTATATACCCTTATTTATACTTCTTGTGCCTTCCTCTGATTTATCCACTTGTCAAACTCATCCCTCAAACATAGATCAAATTTCCTTGTGTAGGGAACATATTATGCCTAACTTATCTTACCATGGCAGTTAGTATAGGGATAAATGAATGCATGTATAAGTGAAAGGCTTTCTATCTATCTAGCCTAGGGATGGCACATAGATTTGTGTTAACTATGAATGCATTTGATTGCATGTGTTAAACAAAGTCATTGAGTGGTGGGTTAAACAAATAGGGGTTTACTTTTCTCACATATCAAGATGCTTGGAAACAGGCAGCTGCAGCACTTGTTCATGGACTCTGAAGTCAAGAAGGACTCAGTTTCAAGATCACCAAATGCATACAAAACAAGAAAAAGTAAAGAAGGAGAATAGCACCAACTATTCAGTGGCCTTCTGGTGATGTCTCATTAACTGCACCTAGCTGCAAGGGAAGCTGGGAAATTGAGTTTCTCACCTGGGGATGAGTATGTTACTGCCTGCTATAGTTTGGTTTGCTTGACCCCTCCAAATCTCATGTTTAAATGTGATCCATAATGTTGGAGGTGGGGCCTAATGGGAGATGTTTTTGTCATGGAGGTGGATTCACCATTAATGGCTTGGTGCTGTCCTTGTGGTGAGTTCTTGCTCTATTAGTTCCTTTGAGAGCTGGTTAAAGAGCCTGACATCCCTGCCCACTTTATTTCCTCTCTTCATGTGATCTCTGCACAGTCAGCTCCCCTTCACTTTTTACCATACGTGGAAGCAACCTGAGATCCCCACCAGAAGCCAAGCAAATGCTAGCACCATGTTTCTTGTACAGTCTACAGAACCATGAGCTAAATAAACCTCTTTTCTTTATAAATTACCCAGCCTCAACTATTTCTTTATAGCAGCACAAGTAGATGAAGACACTGCCTGAGGAATATCTTGGTTCTGTTAGCAAGGAAGGATGGGGGATGGATATTAGTTGGGCAACCAATGGCATCCATCACATATTTCATCTCATGTTCCAAGGTTAATAGATTTGAGGTGGAGCATTGTGTTAAGTATCATGAAGACCTGACCAAGTCCAGCAGGTGAAGGTACTTTGATTGATCATTAATATCTACTATGGTTGTGGAGTGGGGTATGACAGAAAGTTTAGTGTGTATTTGCCATCTTTTGTCCATCCCTTGCCCCTTCAAGCCAGTCTTTCTGTATCTTCCCTTGTTAGTTTTTCCAAACCCTGCTCACACATGTATAAAAATCCTTTTTAATAAACCACTCCCAGTTTACTCATTGTAAGTGTTCAATTTCTTTCCTGCAAGGATCCAGATTAGGGCTGTCTGTAGTGCTTTGGGGGCTTGTTATGGATGAAAGTTTCAGAATTACTGGTGAACATTTTGGTCTCCCCCTTTGATTTTAAGTTCCTCAAAGTCAAGATCAGGATGCCTCTTACACTCTACAGGATACTCAACATGCAGCATGTCTTGGGATGTGCTCATGAAGTATTTTTTATTCATTTTTATTGATCAACCCCCTTCCCCTGCCCAGGGCAATGATAATTTTTCTGCTGTGCTTTATATGTATGTCCAGCTGTGAGATGTTAGAGACAGGAGCTTTCAGGGATTAGTAGGAGGGAGATGACATCTTTCCTGGTTCTCTCTGGATTGTATTGTGACAGGCCAGTGAGAGCTATCATTTCCAAGCACTGTTGGTTGGAAGTGGCTATGCACCAGGTGGCCTAGAAGGACAAGTATGTCATCAGCTGGGGGACCATGCACTCTCTGCCCTGTTCTTCCTCTGCCTCCCTGTTCCCGGGCCCTAGGGTCTACCCTCTGCAAACAGGCCAGTGATGTGTTATTAGACTTGCCACCCATCCCTTTACTTTTGGCCACTGGAACCACCAGTGATATCATGTGATATCACGTGAATCCCTGGAGCCTGCCATTCCTAAGGTCAACTCCTTGTCTTTCCAGTTTCATAAAAACCAACATATTTTCATTTTTAGCTTAAGCTTCAAATATTTCGAGTTGGGTTTCTGTCACTAGAAACTCAAAGAGTTCTAGTGTGCTGGAGGAGGTTGGGGAGGAGTCATTTAGTGTCTTCAGAGCTGAGTTTCTTCAAGTTTACTGAACATACGAATCATCTGGGGATCCTGTCAAATTACAGAATCTGATTTAACAGGTCTGGAGTAGCGGCCAGAGATACTGCATTTCTAACAAGCTCCCAGTGATACCTATGCTGCTCATCCAGGAGCACATTTGAATGGCAAGGACTAAGAACCGCACCATCCAATACTGAAGCCACAAGTCAACACGGCTATTTACAATTGCCGTCTTTCCTTCCATTTTTATCTCATAATTTCATTAACCCACCAGAACTCTTTGAGTTTCTGGTGACAGAAACCCAACTCAAAAGATTCGAAGCTCAAGCTAAAAAGGAAAATATGTTGGTTTTTATGAAACTGGAAAGACAAGGAGTTGGCCTTAGGAATGGCAGGCTCCAGGGATTCACATGATATCAACATTGTCATCACCACTGCCGTCATCACCACCACCATGATCATCCCTTGCTCCATCCTTTATTGCTCCCTTGTCTCTTTTCTTGATTTTTTGGGCCTCATTCTCTCTACTTAAGGACTGGCTTCCTCTCCCTGGCAGGGGCTTTGGCCGCTGGTGGTTCCAAGCTAACATGATCACACTTACCATCTGAATGGGAAAGGAAGCTCTTCCTCCCAGTGTCTGACTTGGTCCTGTTTGGGTCTTATGCATGGTACTGTACCTGTCCCTGAACAAGGTACTGGAATGTTGTGGGTCACTACTGTAGAAGGGAGAGTGGATTACCATGATGGGAAGCCCCAGAATGAGATGAGCAGAGGGGGATAGGAGTACATCCTCAAGGAAGAGAAGGAGTGCAAGAGGTACAGGGCAGACAGAAGCAGCGGATGATCACTCCATCCCACCACTCTCTTCCACCTCACCAAGAATCCTGCCCATCTATTCCCCCTAAGAACCTCCTTCCTAGTTTCTGCCATTCTTTAATCATTTCCAGTGGAGGAAGATAGCTTGACATATTTTGCTGGGTGTTTAAAAGAACACACCCATCTTTCCTGTGTATTTTCATCCCCACCAATTACCAAGGCTTTCCCTTTGGGTCTTTCAAGCATTTGATAGCATCTCATACCATTGTGCGTGAAAAATTTATTTAAGTTGCCTTGCAGTGGCAAGCTTAAGTGCAAGGGTGGTAAATGGCAGGAGGGGAAGGCAGCCATCTGTCAAGGGAGAGCGTGTTGGAAATGTTCATTAATGGGAGGGAGGACAAGACAGTATGTGGGTGACAAGGTCTGGGGAAGGTCCAGGTGCTCGGGGCACAGGCAGGGAAGGCAGTGCAGGCAGGAACTGGGAGATGAGTTAGCCACAGCCACTTTTAACTTTTTTTTTTTTTTTTTTGAGACGGAGTATCGCTCTGTCACCCAGGCTGGAGTGCAGTGGCCGGATCTCAGCTCACTGCAAGCTCCGCCTCCCGGGTTCACGCCATTCTCCTGCCTCAGCCTCCCGAGTAGCTGGGACTACAGGCGCCTGCCACCTCGCCCGGCTAAGTTTTTGTATTTTTAGTAGAGACGGGGTTTCACGGTGTTAGCCAGGATGGTCTCGATCTCCTGACCTCGTGATCCGCCCGTCTTGGCCTCCCAAAGTGCTGGGATTACAGGTTTGAGCCACCGTGCCCGGCCTTAACTTTTTTTAAAGAAAAGAAGATGTAGGCCAGGCTGGGTGCGGTGGCTCACGCCTGTAATCCCAGCACTTTGGGAGGCTGAGACGGGTAGATCATGAGGTCAGGAGATCGAGGCCATCTTGGCTAACACGGTGAAACCCCATCTCTACTAAAAATACAAAAAAAAAAAATTAGCCGGGCATGGTAGTGGGAGCCTGTAGTCCCACCTACTAGGGAGGCTGAGGCAGGAGAAGAGCGTGAACCTGGGAGGCGGAGCTTGCAGTGAGCCGAGATTGCGCCACTGCACTCCAGCCTGGGTGACAAAGCGAGACTCCGTCTCAAAAAAAAAAAAAAAGATAGCTATTATTTTTACTTTTGTTTTATTTATTTTTTTTGAGATGGAGTCTTGCTCTATTGCCTAGGCTGAAGTGCTGTGGAGTGATCTTGGCTCACTGCAACCTACGCTTCCTGGGTTTAAGCAATTCTCATGCCTCAGCCTGAGTAACTGGGATTACAGGCACCCACCACCACACCCAACTGATTTTTGTATTTTTAGTAGAGATGGGGTTCACCATGTTGGCCAGGCTGGTCTCGAACTCCTGACCTCAAGTGATCCGTCCTCCTCAGCCTCCCAAAGTGCTGTGATTACAGTTGTGAGCCACTGTACCTGACCTATTTTTATTTTTGAATAGCTGTCTACATGCAACTTTGCTGAGTGGTAAAGAGAACTATGGGGATTTCGGAGATTGTGTAAAGTTACGGAGAATCTACGGCCCCTGCTCTCAGCTTGGGGGAACTGACAAGCTGACCAAATGAATCCTGAGCTGTGTGGTGAGGGCTATGTGCAGAGATGGGGATGGTGTCATTGGAGCCTACAGGATGGGAGACTGAGGGCATCCCCCAGAGAAGGCCAGGCCCTTTTGATTCTTGAACTTTTCAGTGTTTCCTGTATTTTGGGAAGTGGGTCTTTCCCCTTATCTGTAGAATAAACACATGCTAAGTTTAGATAAACTGGCCAAAAGTCTGTAAGTTCCCGTAAAAATGAAGCATCTAGACCAGAAGTTCCCAAAGTGAAGAACTTGTTAGCAATGCACATTCTCAGTTCCCACCCCAGACATACCCATCAGACATTCTACCCAACCTTCCAGGTGATGCTGGTGCCCACTCATGTTTGAGAACCACTGGTCTGGATGAGTGTCAAGTGCGAAGAGTGAGGGACTCTTTAAACCTCACCAGAGCAGAGATACTTAAAAGCCACCTTCTCAGAGAAATGGCAGTGCCCCAGCTACCACTCGCCAGCAGCCCAGGGAGGGGGAGTGACTGAGCTCAGGTCACCCAAGGGCGAGCCTGCACACAGAGGGGCTTTTCACTCCCACTCGGAAGCTCTTCTCTTGACTATTTTATGAATCTATTTGAGAGACCCTGGAGAAGGGGGGACCTATAATTTCCTTCTCTGTGTCAAAGAGATCTGCTGAAGATTCCTACAACAACACTTACATCTGGTTATTTTCTGGGAGGGAGGGAGGGGCCAAAGTTTCGCTCTTGTTGCCCAGGCTGGAGTGCAGTGGCGCCATCTTGGCTCACTGCAACTTCCGCCTCCTGGGTTCAAGCGATTCTCCAGCCTCCTGAGTAGCTGGAACTACAGGTGCACACCACCACTCCCAGCTAATCTTTGTATTTTTAGTAGAAATAGGGTTTCACTACATTGGCCAGGCTGGTCTCGAACTCCTGACCTCAGGTGATCCACCCGCCTTGGCCTCCCAAAGTGCTGGGATTACAGTGTGAGCCACCGCGCCAAGCCTATATCCCACTTTTAAAGTCCAGTTTGTGATGTCAGATCCCTCCTAGATGGTAAATGAGAAATGTGACCCTATGAACTTGAAACCGGAGGTACTCAAGTCAGAACCCTTACACCAAGCCCTCGGGAGCCAGACAACAATAAAGAAGACGAAGTAGAGGAAAAGGTTATAAAAATGTTTAGTCTTTGCTTTATTGAGTTACAACAAATGAGCGACAAGTTAGAAAAATTGGTTTTATTCAAACTTCCTAGCAATTGACTTGTGTGGTGTACTCAAATGGGGGGCAATGTGGGACGGGGGAGGGATTGCAACCAGAATTCATATTGCAACATGTACACCAGATATGTCTCTTGGTTTTCCTTCTTTTAAAAGGTAGGGCTAACTGAAAAAAAGTGCACTCAGGTATCTAAAATTTTCCCAAAACAAACACACACACAAACAAAAAAAATCAATTCATGGTGAGGCTTTGAGCTAAAATCTTGTCAAATACCACACCGAGAAAAGGCAGTGAAGAAGAGAAATGAAAACCAAAGCCATTCACCTTTGTACCCTCCAGATAGGAAGATCTTATTGTTGTTGTTTTAATGTCACAATAGTACTGATCATACTAACAGAGGCAGGAGCCTCTTCCGCTGGTATTTAGAAAGGTGCTTAAAGAGGCCGGGCGCGGTGGCTCACGCCTGTAATCCCAGCACTTTGGGAGGCCGAGACGGGCGGATCACAAGGTCAGGAGATCGAGACCATCCTGGCTGACACAGTGAAACCCCGTCTCTACTAAAAATACAAAAAACCAGCCGGGCGAGGTGGCGGGCGCCTGTAGTCCCAGCTACTCGGGAGGCTGAGGCAGGAGAATGGCGTAAACCCAGGAGGCGGAGCTTGTAGTGAGCCGAGTTGGTGCCACTGCACTCCAGCCTGGGCGACAGAGCAAAAGACTCCGTCTCAAAAAAAAAAAAAAAGAAAGGTGCTTAAAGAACTCAGCCACCTGCTACCCAGTTCTCCCAGGGCTGGCTGGACACAGCCTGGCCCAAGAGGCCAAGAATTTGCGAAGCCAGATCCCCTCTTGGCAGTTCATAAAGCCTTCTGTTGGAGTAAGGCAGGGACCCCCCCAAAAAGCAGCCAGGGGAAGAACTGGAAAGGAATTTGATTTGGAGGATCTGTCGCCTGTCACCTCTCTCCAGGTTGAGACAGAGGCCTGGATTTCAGCCCTTCCTGCCGAGAAATCTCCCAAATTTCAACCTACCTTTAAAAATAAAGTCTCCCTACTTAAAATCCAGTAGATATCATGGCACTAATACTAACACCCCTTTCCCCAAATTAATAAAACAAAAATAAAAAAAGAAAAGGAGAAAAGAGAAAAGCAAGGTGGTTAGCCCTCCCTCCTGAAAAAATCCTTACAATGGTAGTGCTGGAAAAGGAAGTTGCCCTTGATTAAAAAGGTAACAAAATTCCCATATTGTACAAATCAGTTCCAGTATAGCAAGAGGTGAGGGCTAGGGCAGAGGAGCAAACTATGTACAAGGACCCATTGAAAACGCAGTAGTAGGACTTTGGCACTATGAACAATTCCCACCGGTCCTCTGGGAGGTGCGTCTGAGAGTTGCTGGGCTTCTGCCCCCTCCAGGCACACACGAGCTAAGCAGTTCCATTTGGAGTCACTGGCGAGGGTGGCCCATGGCTGGGGAGGGACCATTTCTTCTTTCTTCAAAGACAGAGCATCCCCTTGATCAGCACAGCAGTTCTAACTGACTTCCCTAGAAGACACAAAACCACAGAGTCAAGATGTCAGGCAAACGACCATTGTTCCCTGGGGGGAAGATATCATGGTTTGCTTCTCCCTGGCTCTCCTGCGTTGGGGTGGGGGCCTTCCAAAGCCATCCTAGGGCCTGGAAGAGAGACACGTGCCCTTCACGTACGGGGCCTGTTGTAAGGAAACGAGTATGTTTTCTGAGCACAGATCACCACTATAGGAAAAGCCTCCAGAATCAGGCCTTTGAAAACAGAATGACTTTCTGGGCAAGCGAAGGTGGTGGCCTGTGATTCTTTTCATCCTTACAAGACCCTTTTATTATTCCTAGGCAGTCAACCAGTCCCAGTGGCTCCTAAAAGGCCCTGGAGTCAGACAAATCTGGATTTGGGTCCTAACTTCTCCCCTTAGTGGCTGCAGGGCTGTACCTATATGACTTGATCTCTCTAGGGCTTAGTTTTTGCTTCTGTATAACACGGATGACACTAGCACCGACCTTAGAAAGTTGCTGCAATGGTGCCATGAGTTGATGTACACAACAGTGTTTGGACTAGCACCTGGCACATGGTAAGTATTGTAGATACTTCTACTGTTTTTATTAGATGGAGCCTTTTCCAAATGTGGTAGGATATAGAAGACGGATAAGTTGAGGGATTGTAAATGTGTTTTTATTTAATGTTTATATGAACTCTAAGAGGTGTAAATATTACTATTATTCCTATTTTACAGTTGAGGAAACTGAACACATAGGGGCCCAATAGGTTTCCCAAGATCACACAGCTAGTAAGTGGCAGAGCCAAGATTCAAACCCAGGTAATCTCTAGAGTCTGTGCACTTAATAAACAGAATTATTAAGAATCAGTAGGAAGAAATGTTTAATTCTTATACCCTTGGAAATAATGAAAATAGTCCAAGGACCTTGTGATAGGTGGAATGGTGTCCCCCCAAAAGTATATATTGAAGTCCTAAGTCTCAGTACCTCAGAATGTTACCCTGTTAGAAATGCCTTTAGAGAGGTAATAGTTAAATCAAGTGAAAATGAGGCCATTATGGTGGACTCTAATCCAACATGACTAGTGTCCTTACAGAAGGCGGAAATTTGGACACAGAGACAGATGTGCATAGAGGGGAGATGTGACGATTCACACACAAGAAGGTCACGCGATGATTGAGGCAGATATTGGGCTGACGCATCCACAAGCTAAGGAATGCAAAGGATGGCTGGCAGACACCAGAAGCTGGGAGATGGGCACAGAGCAGATTCCCGCACAGCTCTCAGAAGGAAGCAACCATCACAGACTCCCTGATTTTTGTCTTCTGGCCTGCAGAACTGTGAAACAATACACTTCTATTGTTTTGAGTCATTCCGTTTGCAATACTTTGTGGTAGGTTGAGGAAATGAGGACAGGTCTCATCATTACTTTTGCCTCCTCCTAAGATCTAGAGATCCTGGGAAAGGGATCCAAGGCTCAGGTCTGTAGAGCACACAACCAGTATCCCATGACGGGCTGGAAGTTTCTCAGATCTGTAGATTCCTGGAGTCACTGGCCTTTTTTTTTGCCTCCCTCCTGGGAAGGCTGTTTGGCCACTTCTCTGGCTGAGAAGGTGCTGATAAGTGTTTTTTTTTTTTTTTTTTTTTTTTTTTTTTTTTTGTACAGGGGCCAACAGCAAGCAAAGTAGACTTCTCAGCCAGAGGCATCAGATGATCATCGATAGTGCCATTGATGCCTAACGTCTGGATGTTAAACGTACCCACATTCCCTAGATGCTCCTGGGAGTAAGACTGAATATTGGAGTTAAGAAACCAATTTATAAAAGTCTGCAGACAAAACCAGATTCCAGGGTGTCCTTAGGATCTCGACTACCTAAAAGTGATCCAACCAAAGTCATCAAGTTGTAAACACTGCAGGGATCCTTATAGCTGATGCTGTCAAGATCACTCATTTCACCAGGGGGGAAAAAAAAGGAAGCTTGGGAGGAAAAGTGATTTCTCCCAGGCCATGGCCTGCTCAGTGGCATGGTCAAAAACAAGAATGATCATGACTTTCCCTCCAACAGTGAGAGTAGCTAGTTTCTGGCACCAGGCCCCATGCTAAGTGGTAATATGGCTCATCTCATATACTCCTTACAGTGACCGGCAGGTGATTGGTAGACCCACTTCACAGTGAAGAAATGGAGGCTTACAGAGACTAAATGTTGTGCTTAACATTGGGTAACCAGTGAGTGGTGGAGCCGGATTCCACCTTGGCCAGTCCAACTTCAGAGCCTCCTGATTCTTAATTGCTCCTCCCTGTACCTATTTTGCATCCAGGTCATGCACAGCCTCTCCATGCACAGAGCTAGGTGGCAACTGAAGACAGCACGATGGCTTCAAAGGTAGGAGGCTGGGACACCCAGTGAGGACCACGAACCTTATTGCTGATCCCAGGCAGAGCCACAGGCACTCCCTGGGTGGGCACAGTAGCCCACCGCCAGCCTCTGCTGGTGCTTTCCAAGAAACAAGGTTTTCCCCAGCAAATGGGGACTTCCGCAACCTTTGGGAGGGAGGCTGCCACTGGTTGGATGTCTACCTGAACGCTTACAGATCCTAGGAGACAAGGCCCAAGGTTGGGAGACAGCTACTGATATTCTTCCTTCCAACCTGGCTAAAGTACGTTGGATCAGCACAGGATTGAGGGATGGGGTGGAAAGAGCTGTGGAGATGGAGAAAGCTGGGATCCAGGATCTGCCACTTCCTGGCTATATGCCGAGGTTGGTTACTTAACCTCCCAGAGTCTCACTTCCACTGCACAGAACCCATGGGCTGCTGGCAGGGTTACAGACAGGGTCCTGTAATCAGGTCAAAGCAATCAGGTCCTGGTACTTGACAGGGGCTCAAGATAGATGGCTTCACTTTTCCTGAGGAAGGCCAGGCATTTAGTTGGGGCCTTAGTGAGCTCACCTGTGTGTATGTGAGT
This sequence comes from Macaca thibetana thibetana, assembly GCF_024542745.1. Classification (NCBI taxonomy): domain Eukaryota; kingdom Metazoa; phylum Chordata; class Mammalia; order Primates; family Cercopithecidae; genus Macaca; species Macaca thibetana. Next base: position 22,126,494 of record NC_065585.1, read on the forward strand.
CTAACCATCTTCTGTCTCTCATATTACAGATGACACTGAACACTTCTCTTCAAGTGATTGGCAAAAACTCCAGCTTTTTAGATAAACCTCATCATTAAGGTGGTTCTCCATCCGGCAGTGTGTTTCTATGATTCCTTGTGTAACTTCTTATGTACAAACATGTACAACCCTCCAGTCATATATATTCCTTAACAAATGATGAGCAAAGCTCTTAAAATAAACACACACGCACGGACTGCAAGGCCAAAAGGATGGCCTGAGAAAAGGGAGACAAAGTCAAATTGACTTTGTGTGGCTTTCGCAGAGGTCTCAGATGTGTATGGATGGCTATGGGCCCTGGGAACCCCCTCAGAACCACTTGGACTTTCTCTGTGGACCTTTTCCAGGGTATTGAGCAGTGGACAGGATTTGGGTTATGGGAGCTGGAGTCACCCTCAAAAGGAGACTGGGAAGATGCTGGCAACAGAAGACAGGGGCCTGCCCCTTCTTCAGGGGTGTCTTCCTTGGACGTCCTTCCCCAAGGCCCTCGGTAGACGTGCGGTAGAGTGGGTGGAGGCTGTCCTCCTAGGGTGGTGACAAAGTCCACATTTCAGGATTGCTGTTCTATAGAGCATTGCAGTGCTTTGGGCTGTGAGGCTCTTGCTAACTCCCCTGGGCTTCTGTCAGAGTCCTATTACCTGGTCAGAGACAGTCACCCTGCAAAAGACCAATGCCCCATCCTAGAGTGCGACTCAGAGCCCTGGAGGACGCTGCAAGGCCATTGGGCAGGCATTTCCTTATGGCCCCCTGGGACATTTCTACCACGTGATGGCCAGTCTGTCGGTGAACACGTCCCAGAATGGGAACCCACCGCCTCCTACCCTCCCTTTCTGTCTTGGGGAAAACTTGGAATGTTAAGAAGTACTAATTCTTCAGCAAAATCTGCTTCTCTGTTACTTTCCTCATTGAAGAAACAAAACCAGAATTGTTTTCCCATGTGACAGCTTTCTGTTTCTGTTTCTCTTTAATTTTCCCAGGAGAACTTTCCCTAGGGCCCTAGGGACTTGGGAGTGAATAATACTGCACTCCATGAGAAAGGAAAACAAACACCGAGAGAATGATTTATTATTTCTCCATAATATTTTCTTTGAGAGGTGTAGCAAGGTTTATTGCTCATTTGCCGAGTGCTTGTTACCTGCTAAACATTTTGTTCCATTGTCATCTGGCTTCATTTTTGTTACGGACCAACTTGCCAGTTTAATTGTAGTTTCTCCGTAGGTAACGTCTTTTCTTTCTGGTTGCATTTTTTTCCCTCTTTGCCCTAGCTTTGTTGAGGTATAACTGGTTTGTAGAAAACCGCACATAATGGATGTAATTTGGTGAGTTTAGGCACATGCATACACTCATGTTACTGTCACTACAATCCAGTAACAAACATAAAGCACCTCCCAAAGTTTACTTGTGTCTATTTTTTTGGGGCGGATGGGGAGGTAAGGACCCAACATGAGATCTGCCCTCTGAACACATTTTGAAGTAAATATCTTACTGTTAACTACAGGCACTATGTTGTACAGCATATCTCCAGAAGTTACTCATCTGTATAACTGCAACTTTACACCCATTGTACAAAAATTCCCCACATCCTCCTGCCCCATCCCTGGTCAACATTACTCCATTGTCTACTTCTATACCACTCTGTAATCTTTCCTCCCCTCCCCTCCCCTCCCCCGTCTTTCCTTCCCTTCTACTTCTATACCACTCGGTAATCTTCCCTTCCCCTTCCCCTTCCCTTCCCCTCCCCTCCTCCTCCTTCACCTCCCCCCTCCCCCCCCCCCCCTCCCTCCCCTTCCCTTCCCCTCCCCCTTCTCTCCCCTTCTCCCCTCCCCTTCCACTTCTATACTGCTCCGTAATCTTCCCTTCCCTTTCCGTTCCCTTCCCTTCCCCTTCCCCTTCCCTTCCCCTTCTCCTTCCCTTTCCTTCCCTCCCCTCCCCTTCCCCCCGTTCCCCCCCCCTCCCCTCCCCTCCCCCCCCTCCCCTCCCCTCTCCCTCCCCTTCTCCCTTCCCCTCCCCTTCCACTTCTACACGGCTCTGTAATCTTCCCTCCTCTTCCCCTTCCCTTTCTCCTTCCCCTTCCCCTTCCCCTTCCCTTCCCTTCCCCTCCCCTTCTCCCACGCTCCCCTCCTGTCTCCTCCCCTCCCCTCTCCTCTCCTTGCCTTTCTTTTTGAGACAGAGTCTTGCTCTGTCGCCCAGGCTGGAGTGCAGTGGCATGATCACTGCAACCTCTACCTCCCGGGCTCAAGCGATTCTCATGCCTCAGCCTCCCGAATGGCTGGAACTACAGGTGTGTGCCACCACACCCGGCTCTAATTTTTGTATTTTTAGTAGAGATGGGATTTTACCATGTTGGCCAGGCTGATCTCGAACTCCTGGCCTCAAGTGATCCACCTGGCTTGGCCTCCCAAAGTGCTGGGATTACAGGCATGAGCCACTGCATCTGGTCTGCTCCATAATATTTCTTTTTTTTTTCCCCAAGACAGAGTCTCGCTCCAGCCCAGGCTGGAGTGCATTGGTGCGATCTTGGCTCACTGCAAACTCCGCCTCCCAGGTTCAAGTGATTCTCCTGCCTCAGCCTCCCAAGTAGCTGGGATTACAGGCACTCACCACCATGCCTGGCTAATTTTTGTATTTTTAGAAGAGATGAGGTTTCACCATGTTGGCCAGGCTGGTCTTGAACTTGTGACCTCAGGTGATCCACCTGCCTTGGCCTCCCAAAGTGCTGTGATTACAGGCATGAGCCACCGTGCCCAGCCTGCTTCATAATATTTGAGTTCAAACTTTCATTTCTTTTATTGAGGGTAGGGGGCACAGTCTGATTTTTAACTAGAATTGAAAAAGGGAAAATGTGTTGGCATGGAGGAGGATTAAGCAACTTCCCAGTGGATGACAAAACTCTGTGCCATCCCAAATTGTCTGTACACTAGACTTGGGTCGGTTTTGGCCACATCCCGCCAAAGCTCTCCTTCCCTGCAGTGGTTTGAAGGGCCTCTAGGGTTGGGGAACTTGCTGAGACCCACAGGCCAGGTATATATTCCCCAAGCTGCTTGCAGGGAGGCTCAAAGGCAGTAGGAATGCCTTTCCTGCTCCTGACCTATCAGTGCATATTGGCCATGGGAATTTAATAGAATCAGAGCAAATGGAATAGTATTTTAAATTCACTGGGCAGAGTCCCCAAAGTGCTTACATGTGTCGGTGGGTTTGAATTCCAGCTCCACCACTTTTTACCTCAAAGACTTGCATAAGCTACCTTTCTGCACTGCCCTCTCATCAGCCCTAAATAAAGAAACTAACGTGAAGCCCTGCCCAAGGAGAGTCTGAGCTCAGACTCGCCTAACCTTGCCCCCACCTGATGGTTTGTCTCTACCTGCCCTGGTAGCTGAAGACAAAAGACATAATCTTTTGGAAACTCTATGGCCCTGCCCATCGCCTAAGAAACCCAAGTACTCATTCTGGTCAATGTAGGGCAGGATTATATCCCCTTCTACTACTGCAGCTGGCACTCCCCTGAAAGCACCACCTCCTGGCTGGAGGCCAACCAACTCAAGCCATTACAGCAACTCATAACAGAACAACCCTGCTTTAAAGGGGCAAACAACAGTTAATGCCACTGCCTGCAACACCCTGGCTAACCAGAGGTCCTGAGTCTGTCCATGTGGCAATTTCACTGCTAGTGTAACCAGCATTCAAGAAAACCAGTGCACTAAACAAAGCTACAAACAAGGACTCCCACAGAGTCCACTTCATTCCCATGCCACCTCCACTGGAGCAGGTGCTGGTATCCAAGGCTGGGAGACCTGAAGATGGATCACATCACAGGACTCTTTATAGACATTCCCCAGCACGAGCCTGGGGCTCAGTAGCCCCACTGGGTGGCAAGACCCAGATAGGCAATAACAACTACTACAGTCTGGTGCTCAGGAAGCCAGAAAGAAAGGGCGAGAGCACCACATCAAGGGATCACCCCATGGGACAAAAGAACCTGAACAGCAGCCCTTGAGTTCCAGATGTTTCAATCGAAACAGTCTATCCAAATGAGAAGGAACCAGAAAAGTAATTCTGGCAATATGATAAAACAAGTTCTAAAACACTCCCGTAAGATCACACTAGCTCTCTAGCAATGGACTCAAACCAAGATGAAATCTGAATTGCCAGAAAAAGAATTCAGAAGGCTCATTATTAAGCCACTCAAGGAGGCACCAGGAAAAAGTGAAAACCAATTTAAAGACATTAAAACAACAATATAGGATATGGATGAAAAGTCTCTAGAGAAATAGATATCAAAAAGAAAAGACAATCACAACATCTGGAAATGAAAGACACATTTAGAGAAATGCAAAATACACTAGAAAGTTTTAACAACAGAATCAAACAAGTAGAAAAAATAGCTTCAGAGCTTGAAGACAAGGCTTTTGAATTAACCCAACCTGACAAAGAAAAAAACTAATTTTAAAAAACGAACAAAGCCTCCAATAAATTTGGGATTATGTGAAATGACCAAACATAAGAATATTGGTGTTTCTGAGGAAGAAGAGAAATCTTAAAGTCTAGAAAATTTATTTGAGGGAATAATCAAGGAAAACTTCCCTGGTCTCGCTAGAGATGTAGATATCCAAATATAAAAAGCACAAAGAACACGCAGGAAATTGATTGCAAAAAGATCATCACCTAGGCACATGGTCATCAGGTTATCTAAAGTCAAGATGAAGGAAAGAATCATAAGAGTTATGAGGCAAAAGCATCAGGTAACCTATAAAGGAAAATCTATCAGATTAACAGCAGATTTATCAGCAGAAATCCTGCAAGCCAGAAGTGATTGGGATCCTATCTTTAGCCTCCTTAAAAAAAATAATTACCAGTCAAGAATTTTGTATCCAGTGAAAGTAAGTTTCATAAATGAAGGAGATATAAAGTCTTTTTCAGACAAACAAATGCTAAGAGAATTTGCCACTACCAAACCAGCACTACAAGAAATGCTAAAAGGAGTCCTAAATCTTAAAACCTCAAAATACACTAAAATAGAACCTTCTTAAAGCATAAATCTCATAGGACCTATGAAACACTAACACAGTGAAAAAAAAAACCCCAAGGTATTCAGGCAACAATTAGAACGTGAATAGAACAGTACCTCATATCTCAATACTAACATTGAATGTAAATGGCCTAAAGGCTCCGTTTAAAATACACTGAATGCTAGAACGTATAAAAATCTACCAACCAAGTATCTGCTGTCTTCAAGAGACTCACCTAACACATAAGGACTCACATAAATTTAAGGTAAGGAGCGGAAAAAGATATTCCATTCAAATGGAAACCAAAAGTGAGCAGGACTAGCTATTCTTATAGCAGACAAAACAGACTTTAAAGCAACAACAGTTTAAAAAGACAAAGAGGGACATTATATGATAAAAGAATTAGTTCAATACGAAAATATTACAATCCTAAATGTATATGCACCTAGTACTAGAGCTCCCAAATTTATAAAACAATTACTACTAGATCTAAGAAATGAGATAGACAGCAACACAATAATAGTGGGGACTTCAACACTACACTGACAGCACTAGACAGGTCATCAAGACAGAAAGCCAACAAAGAAACAACAGACGCAAACTATACCCTAGAACAAATGGACTTAACAGATATTTTCTGAACGTTGTATATTTCCAGGATTATTTATCTCCTCTAGATTTGTAGTTTGTGCTCATAAAGGTGTTCATAGTAGCCTTGAATGAACTTTTATATTTCTGTGGTATTGGTTATAATATCTCCCATTTTGTTTCTAATTGAGCTTTATTTGGATCTTCTCTCTTCTCTTTTTTGTTTGGTTAATCTCACAAGTGGTTTATTGATTCTGTTTATCTTTTCAAAGAAACAGTTTTTTGTTTCAGTTATCTTTTGTGTGTTTTTTTAAATTTCATTTGGTTCTGCTCTGATCTTTGTTATTTCTTTTCTTCTGCTGGGTTTGGGTTTGGTTTGCTCTTGTTTCTCTAGTTTCTTGAGGTGTGAACCCAGACAAGTCATGCCCACCATGGCCACCTTTCAGTTCCCCTTGAGTATGTCAGTTCTTCTGTCTGGAATGTTCTTCCCCTCCCCTCTGCCCAGCATACTCCTGCATGTTGGTCTAATGCTTTGGTTTTCAATTCATCCATTATTTCTTCTTATTATTTATTTATGAATTTATTTATTTATTTTTGAGACAGAGTCTTGCTCTGTGGCCCAAGTTGGAGTGCTGTGGCACGATCTTGGCTCACTGTAACCTCCACCTCCTGGGTTCAAGTGATTCTCCTGCCTTAGCCCCACAAGTGGCAGGGACTATAGGCATGCACCACTATACCCAGCTAATTTTTGTATTTGTAGCAGAGATGGGGTTTCATGATGTTGGCCAGGTTTGTTTGAACTCTTGACCTCAGGTGATCTGCCTGACTTGGCCACCCAAAGTGCTGGGATTACAGGCATGAGCCACTGTGCCTGGCCCCATTACCTCTTTAGGAAGTGTTCCCTAAACCTTCAATCCGCTATTTAAATCCTCAAATTCCTGTATTCTATACTCCAACGGCATCAAAGAACATGTCAGTGTAGCAACTTTCCTTTGTGTTTGATTAAAGATTGGTTAAAACTTCATTTCCCATTAGACCAAGGGCTCCATGAGGGCAGGGACATGCTGGGCACACTGCCTTCCAGAGCCCGGCACACAGCAGACATTCCACAAATATTTGATGGATGAATGAACCAAGTCACTTATTAGGAATGTCTGTGGGTTAGTGACTTCACCTCCTTGGGGCCTACATTCTTCCTCTGAAAATGAGAGGGCTGGATTTCATGGTGGCTAAGCCTCCACGAGCTGCCCAAAGCACAGTGAGAATTCCTAGGATGAGAAGCTCCAGAATTAAGTAAATGGAAGTGGTATCAGTTAACTCCCCATTAGACATGAGGGAAGCCAGACTAACGGGCAGTCCCTGAGAAGCATCACCAGTAAGTATCTGGTGACAGATTCTCCAACAGACCTTTCCCCACACATGGGAAGCAAACTGTACCCAACTCCTCTTGCTGCTGTCAACCACTGGGGTTAATGAGTGATGGAAAAAAATGAGGACAAGCAAAAGGACTGAAACACCAGATCCCAACTATCTTTTAAAATTCTCTGGTTGGTTCAATGAACCGTTATTCAGCATCTGCTCAGAATCTAAACTAGGGATTCAGAGATTAAGGGCATATGGTCCTTGCCTCTAAGGGTCTGGTACAGGAGAGAGGGAAACAGATGACAACAATATTTTCATTCATTCACTCATTAATTAATTAATTAATTAATTAATTAAAACATCTGCATTTGGACAGCTAATCTGAACAGAGTGTGAGGGCATACCTCTTCTGGATCTTAAATCGTAACCAGAATGCAACGCTTAACAGCCTTAAACATTTTAACCAAGCTGAACCATGGAAAATATCTTTCTGGCATTTCACAATTTTTTTTCTCTTCTCCAAAGCCATCCCTAATCATCAGGAGTTGGAAATTGTTGACAGAAATTGGGAGGCAGCGAAGGTGGTGGCTGGAGCTTTGGAATCAATTTTAGACACTGGCTGAGTGAACTCTGGCAGTTCCTGAGCCTCAGAATTCTTTGTTTAAAATAAATGGGAAGGCGGCTTGCACATGTGGGTTGCTGGGAAGGTTCTGAATCAGACAACATGTTGGAAAAGCCACCTCTCCTCCTAGTTCCTCCGGTTTCTGTGTGCACTGCTCTCAGGAAACTGGTGTTTCTATGTCCATTTCTCACCTTTATTAACTGAGATTAGGTAGGGGCTGTGTCTTGGTCATTCTGGCAAATCTACACAGACTAGCACAGTGCCTGGCACAAAGAGGGCTCTCTAAAGTTCTTGCTGAAAGAATACATTGTGGATTAGTTTCCACTCCCACACAAAATCAAGAAATGACCACACTCTGTTTGTTCCAGGCTGTGGTGGTGGGTGCCACTGTTGGAGAGGGCAGGGCCAAAGTGGCTGGCGTCAGGCACTGGCCTGACAGTTGAGAGGTAGCTTCCAAGGTCTTCCAGCTGTTGGCTGAGGAACACAGGGCAAGTCACTCATTTTCTCTGACCCTCAGTTTTGCCCTCTGTAAAATGGGGAAAAGCCTGTACCTACCTCACAGGGTGGGTATGAAGTTGAAATGACTTAGTAGACATGCTTAGAAGGCAACTGAACACACAGTGGGTGTCAGTCAATGGGTACCCTCACTAGCAATAGTAACAGAATATTCTGTTTCACCAAACATCAAGGCTGATGTCTGACAATGTCTTGCTCAAGTACGTTGACTCATTTTTCCGAAAAAACAAACTTAATTTTCAGCCTTTTCCTAGGACACGTCCCTCAATGGAATGACTCAAAGATTCTTCAGACACAGGGACTGAATCGAGACAACACAATTCAAAGGCTGGGAAGTACTCCTTATCTTTGTGCCTAACCTCAGGGCCAAGGTGAGTCTGGACCGAGTCAAATGCTGTCCTAAGCCTTGCAGGGTTTAGAGAGATTTGGTTGCAGGAAATGCTTAACGCCTACAGAGGAAATCTAGTCCTAGAGCCAGCTCTCAGCTGCTTGCTCAAGTTCCTCCCCCTTCACCCTCTTGCGCATCACATAACACCTTTTATAAAGTCAAAACCATGAATTATTTCAGGATTATTATGTGTCATAACTGAACTGAACTGCAGGTTCCTAAATAAATAAGTACTTAAATAGGGACATCACTGAATATTTATGAATTCAAGAGACTCATGTGTTTGGTTCACGAAAACTGTGAAGTAATTTGGAGAGATATCTTTTCCCTTTAAATTGAAAGAATTCTTTAAGGAGTGCCTCTGTCCAGGATGTGGGAGAACCTTCAATGCCACCCCTAGTGCAGACGGCAGCCCCTTTCTCAATACAATGGACCTCCAATGGTGGGGCATGGTGGCTCACGCCTGTCATCCCAGCTCTTTGGGAGGCTGAGGCTGGTGGATCACCTGAGGTCAGGAGTTTGAGACCAGCCTGGCCAACAGTGAAACCCCATCTCTACTAAAAAAAAAAAAATACAAAAATTAGCTGGGTATGGTGGCACGCACCTGTAGTTCCAGCTACTTGGAAGGCTGAGGCCAAGAGAATTGCTTGAACCTGGGAGGCGGAGGTTGCAGTGAGCCAAGATGGCACCACTGGACTCCAGCCTGGGCCATAGAGGAAGACTCTGTCTCAAAACAAAACAAAACAATGGACCTCCAAAATATCAGGGAGCCATCAGGGATATCTGATGTTGCCACGTGTGGAACAGATCTTAGCATCCTGTTTAGGGATGTTTTCTAGCTCACGGCTGGGGCATTTACCATAATGAAACATAAAGTGGGGTTCCTGTATGCTCCTTTTTTTTTTTTTTTTTTTCAGACACAGCTAGTCCCTGTCCTGAGAAGGGAGGTATCAACTAGAAATGGAGAATTTCTGTCAGAAATAATGAGGTAAAGATGGCAGGAGGAAGAGTGAGGACTCTGGAGACAAACTCATGTGTTGGCTGGGTGAATGTGGGTAAGTTCTTTGGTTTCTGAGTCTGTTTCTGGGTTTATAAAACTATAGAGAAGCTACCTCCCGAGGAGAATTAAGTAAGAGCAGAGCATCAACCTCGACCTCTGCTATTCAGGTGGCCTTCGTTCATCACTCCATCCTTCCTCCCCAAAGGTTTTCTGTATGATTTTAACATTCCCTCCCTCATTACTGTCTTCTTTGGGCCACTGGGGCATCAGCCAGGGTAACATCCCACCCCCATGAGCATTTTCAGCTGGTGGTGGTGGTATAGCTTGGGAGAGGAGAGATGGGGACGGGGTCCTCAGGGGCCTCTGGAGAACTGCTGCCCCTAGACAACCTCCTGCTCAGCCATGGGGCCCTGGAAGTGCCATCTGAGCTTACCTTGGGATATAGAGACACTAAGCATCTTTCTATTCAAATTCAGCAAACACAGTTTGTTCAGAATAGCTTTTGCCTGTTATGGGAAACCATTGAGTTTGCTTTCAGTTTGCCTCCTCTTATCCTTTACCGAACCCAAGCTCTACCTTTTGGCTATGCCCAACCTCTTTTGGTTTCTCACTAGTGCCATTCCTTTTCTTGTCTCTGGACCTTGGCCATGCTGCTTCTTCCATTTGGACCCTTCTTTCCCTTATCTGTGCACCTGGATAACTCCTTCTCATCCCATCAGTCGGATGTCCCTTTCTCCAAGAAGCTCCCTAACCCCCGACCTGGGTGTTCCTCCTCTGAGCCCCCACACAGAGCTGTGACACACATCACAGTGATGAGTAAAGGAAAGTGCGATTTCCTCTCTTCTTGGCCTGCCCGAGCTCCGTGTGAATGGATACTGTGTTGTCTCTCTCTCTCATGGCACTGTTTCTAGCACCTGGAGTAGCAGCAGGCACACAGTAGGCGCTCAGAAGGTACTGTTGAATGGAACTGAATCCTATTGTCCTCTCTGGGGTGGGAAGAAAAAGCAATCATGTAGACAAGTGTCATGGACGGGAAAAGATCAAGGATAGAAGATGGGAGGCCCGGCATGGGTGCTCACGCCTGTAATCCCAGCACTTTGGGCGGCCAAGGCGGGTGGATCATTTGAGGTCAGGAGTTTGAGACCAGCCTGACCAACATGGCGAAATCCTGTCTCTACCAAAAATACAAAAATTAGCTGGGTGGGGTGGCACATGCCTGTAATCCCAGCTACTTGGGAGGCTGACACAGGAGAATCTCTTGAACCTAGAAGGTGGAGGTTGCAGTGAGCTGAGATCGTGCCATTGCACTCCAGCCTGGGCAACAGAATGAGACTCTGTCTCAAACAAACAAACAAACAAAAAAGATGGGGCAAGCAAGGAGCTTTCATGTGGACCAAAAACAAACAAACAAAAAATCACCCCCTCATTTTAATGAGGGAGGTATGGGCTAGACTGGTAGGTTCTCCCAAGGTGGGAAAATGGCCAGAGGTGCCTAGGTAGAGGTGGGAGGTTGCTGTCATTGTGGCCTCAGTGCACTTCTATCCCCGTCCTTTCACTCGTGCCCTCCCCTTTGGGCTGCGCCCGTACCTTTGACACACAGGCATTTCCTCCTCCAAGTGGGAGGAAAAAGGAGAATGGAGAATGATGGCATTCTGGGACTGGCTGCTCGTTAAAGTGCTCTTTTAATAGCAGATGGAACTGGCCAAAACAAGGTTTCTAGAGAATTTCATTTATTTGTCAGCTGCCTCATTTTATTACCGAATCAATGAGTTAATGAGCGACCTGGTTGGCCAAAGTTGTCCAAGTTCATTAAGACAGAGGTGTGGTAATTTCCAGGGCTGCCTTTGGGACCTTATCAGTCGTTCGGGAGGTTCTTACATTTATTTTATCCTTTGTAAAGATAACTGGGGAGGCCCATTCTGTGGTCTTTTCAGTGACCTCTGGAGAAGCCTACCTGGGCAAACCCTGTATCTTCCTCCTTGTAATATTTCCTTTCCCTCCCGCAGCCTTCCCCCTGCCACCGCCCCCATTTCTCAACTCACCACCGAGCTGCTGTGCTTCAGGCCTGGATTTGCACTGACCTCTTAGGAAGCAGAACACCAAGGCTTCAGTGGCATGTCCCATTATGGGGATGACATGGCCATTAGTAACCATGGAAACCGCCCTTCCCCATGGCTTGTGTGGTTCTACAGGCCTAATTTACACCCGGCTCTTCCAGATTTGAAGGGGTTATGGGGACCCAAGCACAGTGGCACCTTCGTTTAGCCCTGACAAGGCAAATACCAAGCACTTTCAAAGCCTTTTCCGATTAGAATAACCTCAAGTCTTTGATTCAGTAAACGTGGATACGTATTTTTAAAAAATCCAAAAAGAAAAGGGGAAAAAAAAGAGAGAGAGAAAAAGAAACAACCACTTCACGTTTGGTGTTTTTACAGCAACAAACCTAAAACACAGAGGGAGGATGTGCTTTCTAACAGTCACAACTAAACTTCAGAATGGACAGGCCTGAAGGCTGGCACCCAAACAGGCTACAGCCAGCAGTGCTGTTCCCTGGGCACAGCCTTACAAATGAGGGCATAGTTTCCATCAGCCCCCATTTTTCTTCCTTTTTCAAAGAACCTTTACAAATAACTCATCAGCCGGGCTCAGTGGCTCATGCCTGTAATCCCAGCATTTTGGGAGGCAGAGGTAAAGGGATTGCTTGAGTCCAGGAGTTTGAGACTAGCCTGGGCAACAAAGTGAGACCCCGCCTCTTCCAAAAAAGTTAAAATATTAGTTGGGTGTGGTAGCAGGTGCCTGAAGTCCCAGCTACTTAGGAATCTGAGGTGGGAGGATCGCTTGGGCCCAGGAGTTTGAGGCTGCAATGACCTATGATGGAGCCACTGCACTGCAGCCCGGGTGGCAGAGCAAGACTCTGTCACTAAAAACAAAACAAAACAAAAACACCAAAACCAAAACCAGACCCTTCCACTACAAGAATAAGTATGTGAGGTAATGCGTACGTGAATCAGCTCGATTGAGCCATCCCACTAGGTAAACATATTTCAAAACATCATGTTGTACGTGATCAACATACACCATTCTTATTTGTTAATTACAAGAAAAAGAAGCCACCATCTACGTCAACATCTCTGTACCCTACAATCTATACCAACCCTGGCAACGAAAAGAAAGCAAGCTGCATTCTCCGCTGCTGCCTGGGTGAGCAGGTGGAATTACCTGTCTAGGCCTGGCCAGCCTCTGCAGGGACGCAGTCGGAGTCCGATTCGGCCAGTTCCACCGCGCCTTCTGCTGCAGCCTGACTCCAGCTATCTGATCTATCTGAGATGGCATCCTCCTCCCCGACCGTCACCTCCACGTAATCCACAACGCTCGACTCCTCGTTCTCGTCGCTGCCCTGGCCGTCCCGGCTGCTGCCCTCTGACCGGTCTGAGGTAGCCTCTGAGGGCTTTGCTGGCAAACAGTCTTTTGCTGGCTCGCTGCCTACTTTTACCCTGGGTACCAACTTCTCCAAGTCCTCCTCGCAGAGTTTTTTGGGGTCCTTGTAATATTGTGGAACCACGTCACCCCCGTTCTTTGGGCTCTCGGCGATGGGTTTTGTTGCTTTCCTTGCTACGGCATCGTAGCCGTGATCATCTGCCACGGGCTGGTGCTGGTACTGCTCCATCCACTTCACGGTTCCTGTTTTTAGCAAGCATCTGTTCTCCTTGAACCAACGCACTATCTCAGTTCGGACCAGGCCCGTCTTGGCCGCTAACTGGTCGTACTCCTGGGGAGTAGGCCACTGGGTTCTTGCAAACGTGCTCCTCAGGAGATGAACCTGTTCTTGACTTTTTGCAATTGCTGGCGAAGGGCTGGGCAGAGAACTGGTTAACTGGGCACCAGAGAGCTGGTCGAGTCGAGACAGAGCACCGTTGGGGGCTCCCGCATCTTGGCCTTTTTTGCCAGACCCCATGGAATCCAAGACAGCTTGTTCCATGCTGTCTCGAAGCTTCCGCCTCTCCGAGAACCAGGAGTCGATCTCTCTCCTGCTGAGCTTGGTCTCCACCCTTAGCCGATCCAGTTCTGCTTGGGTAGGAAAAGAACTTTTCGAAAAGCTGTCTTCCAAGATTTTCACCTGACCCTGTGTTTTCTCTTTGAACTTCTGGGGGGCAAAGTCTGGGTATGCATGGTAGGTGCGACCGTGTCGGGAGGCCGCGATGGCCAACTGGTCTTTGGCAAGGGATTCGCTGGTGATGTGGACGATGCCCCTTTGACACCGATACCGGTGGTCACTGAACCACTTCTTGATCTCGCTCCTGGCAAGGCCAGTCACCTCGATAAGCCGGTAAACCTCAGCATCATCAGGGAACTGGCTCTGGAGAAAGCTGGCCTTGAGATGTGCTATCTGCTCCTTTGTCTTCTTGCGGTCACTGGCTGGCGTGGGCGGGGGGTTGGCCACCTTGGGTGGGGGCTCTGGCACCTGAGCGATGTGTGGACGCTTGGGCTCGGGGGCAGCTTGGGGAGTCACCAAGGGTCTCTTCTGGCCGTGGTTGGTGACTCCTGCCACGGCAAGCGTGATGGGGGAGCAAGAGACGGTTGTTGACCCGCTGGTCACCTGAGTCAGCACCAGGCTAGTCTGGCCGAGGATCTGGCACGGTAGAGCCGTCTGGAGGATGGGCTGCGTCACCTTTGTGGGGGCCAACTGGGCGGGCAGCACAGTGATGGTCGGGGGTACTGACTGGATGGTGCCATTGAACATCTTCTTCCGGGCCTCCTCTACCTCTTCTGGGGACCAGCTGATGCCGTGCTTTAAGCGCTGGGTGGCAAACCAGATTCTGATGTGCTCCTCTGGGTGTTTGGAGGCAGCCGTCAGCCAGGACAACTCAGCCTGGGTTGGGTAAGGAAACTTGTTGAAAGAGTTGATCATTGTGGCATTTGTATCCAGGGCAGAGTTGTATTTGGTAGTATTTAGTGGGACGGGGACCTTGGGCACAAGGTTGATATTTGGTGGCAGCTGTACAGAAGGCATGACGTGTCCTAATGTGTCTTGGAGGAGCTCCACACCTCCGAGTCTCGAGAGGATCTCAGCTGTGTCTGTCACCAGGCGGGCGGTCCCTTCCACGTGGTTCTCGGGGGTGATCTCCTCGGGCTTCTTGGGCATCTTCTTGGCATCCGCTTTTGGTTTTCCGGGCTTCATGATGGGGGTTTTACTCACCGAGATCCCAGAATCACTGTCACCAGTTCCAGGGCCGCTGGTGGTGATGGACACGACATGGTTGGCGGCTTCGATGGACTGTTCCAAGACAGTTTGATTATTGCGCTTAATTAACTTCAGCTTGAAGTTGGCCTCCCCGGGATGGAACTTGGAGTTGTGGTCAGACAGGGAGTCGTACTTTTTGGTTGTGAAGTTACATTCTGCACACACGTAGAGGGGGTTGAGAATCACGTTGGGATGCTGCATGTCAACGTGCTCCGTGAACTCGTTCAGGTTTTGCGTGGAGTAGGGGCAGTATTTGCACTCATAACCACCTTGGAGTTTTTTGGACTGGCTTTCTCCCGTAGATTTCACCTCTATCACTTCATTTTCTTTGGAAGAGTTTTCAAGTTCCGCTGCCCAACTGTCCTTGGCCACGTCAGGCTGTGGTGTGCCGATTCCTTTCTCTTTGGCCCTGTCTACCTCCTCGGGCACATCTTGTTCTACTACTTGTGATGTCCGAACCATGCACGGAGTTGTAGATTTTCGTTTGCTAGCCATGCTGCCTGTCTGTGTGCAATGGCTTAGTTTTGGAGGGGGGTAGGGAGGGGATGGTGAGATTCTTGGAACGAATAAGGTGAAGGGCTTTTGGCTTTATTCCCCCTCAAATGGCTTTGGCTTTCCTTGTATGCTGAAGTCTAGTGTTTGAGTTTTCAGAATGATTTCAGCACAGAAAATTGCAATGGCACCAACCACTAAACACACCAGGAAGCATCATATCTGTGGGCAAGAACAAAGACAGGGTCAGTGTCTCTTCACAAGGCAAAAGAAACTGGCACTTTTTTATGAGTTTTCCCATGACCCATCTCAACTGGCACCCAAATCGAACACCTATGTACGCCCAGATGGCATGAAAGTGCTTATAAACAAGAAAGATCGCATTATTCTTCTCTTCCTTTTTTTGGGAAGGAGGTGAGAACAGGCCCAAACCAAGCAAAGGTGGATGAGGGTCACCATTTCATGTTTAGAGACAAAGGAATGCAGGAAAGGTAGACAGGTACTAAAATCTTCTGAAGTGGTGAGAGGGAATGTCGCAGATGGTGTGCTTGCAAGCCGCTTTTAGATACGGTACCTCGGAAGCCAGACGTGTCCCCAGGGCTGGCAAGTGAAATTTATCCAGGCGTTAGAAGACAGATATGAACATTTTGCTTATCATAAAGGCAAAATCACAATAGAAAATCCAGAAAATGCAGAAAAGTATAAAAGAAAAAAAAAGCAATCACCCCCCAATATTGTAGTTTTATTGTTCATCTCACTTAAACAGTTTCCCATTTCCAAAAATAGTGAGCAAAATGATGATTTTAAAAATCATTATTTCATCACATGGTGAAATCGTCATGCGTGGTCTATCCCTACAATGTAATAACATGCATTATAGGGATATACCACACATGATGTGTTCAGCCATTGGACTTGTTTTTTAAAATATTATTTTAAGTTCTGGGATACATGTGCAGAATGTGCAGGTTTGTTACATAGGTATATATGTGCCACGGTGGTTTGCTGCACGTATCAATCTGTCATCTAGGTTTTAAGCCTCGCATGTATTAGGTATTTGTCCTAATGCTCTCCCTCCCCTTGTCCCCTACCCCCCCGACAGGCCCCAGTGTGTGATGTTCCCCTCCCTGTGTCCATGTGTTCTCATTGTTCAGCTCCTACTTATGAGTGAGAACATGTGGTGTTTGGTGTTCTGATCCTGTGTTAGTTTGCTGAGAATGATGGCTTCCAGCTTCATCCATGTCCCTGCGAAGGACATAAAGTCATTCTTTTTTATAACAATTGGACTTTTGTTGAACATTTATTTCCAGTTTTTGACTCTTATCAACAAAACTGCAGTGAATACCCTTAATCCTTATTTCTGATAATTACCTTTGGATGGATGCCTAGAAGTGGTTCTCTTGACCCATATATATGGTAGAGTGTTGGCCTCAGTTGGCCTTTTCTTTGGTAGTGTATGAGAGGGCTTGATTCACAATCCAGCCTAGGTAAAATACTACTGTTAAAAAGCCTTGCTGATTAGATAGGGAAAAACAGTTTTTTGGATTTTTGTTTGTTTCTGAGACAGAGTCTGGCTCAGTCACCCAGGCTGGAGTGCAGTGGCACAATTCTAGCTCACTGCAACCTCTATCTCCCGGGCTCAAGCAATCCTCCTGCCTCAGCCTCCCGAGCAGCTGGAACTATAGGCACACACCACCATGCCCAGCTAATCATTTTATTTTTATTTTTAGTAGAGACAGCGTTTTGCCATGTTGTCCAGGGATTTTGCCATGTTGTCCAGGCTGGTCTCCAACACCTGGGCTCAAGTTGTCCACCTGCTTCTGTCTTCCAAAGTGCTGGGATCGTGGGTGTAAGCCTTGCCTGGCCAAGAAAACTGTTTTAATATGCTTGTATGTTTTTCTTGATTGACAATAAGGTTTAATTGTTTTCAAAGGTTTGTTCACTATTTATATTCTTTTGTAAATTATCTGCTTATGTCATTTTTATATTTTGATGTTCTGTGGTTTTTATTATGAATTTGCAAGAGTTCTCTTTACATAAATAATACTAATGCTTTACTTAGTTTGTTGCAAAACTTTCTCCAGTCTATCATTTACCTTTTTTTTTCTTTGGTGAGACGAAATTTTGCTCTTGTGGCCCAGGCTGGAGTGTAATGGTTTTTATTATGAATTTGCAAGAGTTCTCTTTACATAAATAATACTAATGCTTTACTTAGTTTGTTGCAAAACTTTCTCCAGTCTATCATTTACCTTTTTTTTTCTTTGGTGAGACGAAATTTTGCTCTTGTGGCCCAGGCTGGAGTGTAATGGTTTTTATTATGAATTTGCAAGAGTTCTCTTTACATAAATAATACTAATGCTTTACTTAGTTTGTTGCAAAACTTTCTCCAGTCTATCATTTACCTTTTTTTTTTTTTGGTGAGACGAAATTTTGCTCTTGTGGCCCAGGCTGGAGTGTAATGGCATGATCTTGGCTTACCACAACATCTGCCTCCCAGGTTCAAACGATTCTCCTGCCTCAGTCTCCCAAGTAGCAGGATTACAGGCATGCACCATCACGCCAGGCTAATTTTGTATTTTTAGTAGAGACGGGGTTTCTTCATGTTGGTCAGGCTGGTCTCGAACTCCTGACCTCAGGTGATCCGCCCGCCTTGGCCTCCCAAAGTGCTGGGATTACAGGTGTGAACCACCACGCCTGGCCCTATCATTTATCTTTCAGTTGTGCATATTATATACATTTTCAATGTTTAACGTGTAGAAATTTTAAGTTTTAGCTAATAAATTTACCAATTTTTTTCTCTTATAGCCTCCTCCATTGTGATTTTATATTTAGGAAGTGATTCCCTGTCTTGATAGCTGAAATATATTAATCTACATTTTCTTAAGAATGTTTTAACTTTATTTTTGCATTTAACTCATCTGCTATTGAATTTATCTTGGGTTAAGCTGTAAGACACAATTCTAACCATTTTTCTTGAGAGTTACCAACCATCTCAGCAGCATGCATTATTATTTCCTTTCTAACTAATTTTTGAGCAACCTCCTTTATCATACACAAACTTTGTATCTACTAGGGTTGGTTCTGGGTTATCTAATCTGTGTATTGATCTAGCTATTGAGTACTGCACTTATGCCTTGCTTCTAAAAGAACTTTTGTAAGTGTAGAGTACATTTTTATATCTAGTGGAGTTCCTCCTCATTACTCTTTCTTTTCGCAAAACAGTTCTTGGTTATTTTGATAATCTAGTCTCATGAATCAATATCCCCTGTGAAATAAAATTCTATTAGAATTTTGATTGGAACTGCATTAAACAAATGATGATTTGGAAGTACAGGAACAATTTGCTTATTAGTTAACAGAGAATGGAGAGCTGATGGACTAAAGGAGGCGGGAGACATGTTTTGAAACAAAGATCCCCGACCTCCAGGAAAGGAAGGAAAGGGAAGGGAAGGCAGGAGATGCCATCTCATCTCTGGCCTCTCCCACGGGCCTGGGTTTGAGTCCCACTGAAGAGTAGGCATAAAGGCCGAAACAAAGAACTTATTTTCACAAACAACTCTGAGAGTCTAGGCCCACGTCCACCTGCTTAGGGGCTCAGGTGACACAGTTGGGCAGGGCTTGGGAGAGGGCCATTCCCCCACTGGTGAACCCAGAACCTGGCCCCTCTAAGATGAAAGCACCGGCATGTGTAGACTGGTCAAATTCATCAGCAGTGGGGTGCAGGCTCCTCGGGCAGCAGTGAGGAGAGGACAGGGGCAAACCAGAGAAGAGGGCAGCTGCTTCTTTTTATTGACCGTGCTTAAACTGCCACCTCCAGCCTCCACCTGCCGTGATCTTCAGGTCTTGATCTCACCTCTCAAATACTTTCCACGCCTCCAGAGTTCATCTCCAGCAATGGCACCACCAAGACCTGGCAAGCTCCGGCCCCGGCTCCCCTCTCCCACCGCCCTTCACACTCCAGTGGCTCTGTCAGGACCTCACTCCCCTCACAGCGCCTCTGCCAGAACATCCCACCCCGAGACAGAGCGGCTTGGTTTTCAGGTCTCCATTGAAAAGTCACCCTCCCACAGGGAGGCTTTTGCTGACAGCCGCCCCTCTGCAAAACAACACCTCCCCAGCACTCTCCATTTCCTCACCCCACGTGGCTTTATTCACGGCACTCTTCAGTAGCTGACCTCATACTTTGATGTTTTATGGTTAAAAGAGGAACAAGTTTCTATCTACTTGTTTATCATTTGCATCTCCCTCCAGAACCATTCTGCCCAATATGGTAGCCACTAGCCACATGTGGCCTTTGAGTTTAATTAAAATGAAATAGGATTAAAAATTCAGTACCACAGTCACGCTAGTCACATTCCCAGTGCTCAAGGAGCAAATGTGGCTGGTGGCTATTGTCTGATACAGCAAAGGACATTTCTGTCATTGTGGGAAGTCATACTGGACAGCACCATTCAAGAACAGAAACTCCATCAAGGCAGAAAGGTTTTTTTTTTTTTTTTTTTTGAGACGGAGTCTTGCTGTGTTGCCCAGGCTGGAGTGCAATGGCACAATCTTGTCTCACTGCAACCTCTGCTTCCCAGTTCAAGCGATTTTCCTGACTTAGGCTCTCAAGAAGTTGGGACCACACGCATAAGCCACCACGCCTGAACTAATTGTTTTTTTTTTTTTTTTTTTTCAAAGACAGGATTTCACCCTGTTGCTCAGGCTGGTCTCGAACTCCTGGGCTCAAGTCATCCACTTGCCTCCGTCTCTCAAAGTGCTTTCTCAAAGTGTAATCTCAAAGGGATTACAGGTGTGAGCCACCACACCCAGCATCACAAATTAAGTTAACAAATTAAATTAACAACACACATGTGAACATATGTGTTGGGGTTACACGAGTGGAGGAACTCTGTAAGGGAAGGGAGACTCTACAGTTCTGTGGGGAGTACTATTAACACAGCAGAATGTGGCTAAATTTGCACCCACTGGCCAAAGGGCTTGGGACATTTGAATTAAATTTTTCAAAACAGGGGGAAAGACACTTTCCTCCTGCAGAAAGAAGGCATCAGGCAGGAGTAGACTAAGGGGAGGAAATATCTTTTTTACCGAAACTTCCCATATCCCGCATTATTTAAATCTGTTGACAAGTGAGTCCCTAAAATGAGGTGAATGGCAGTAAAATGGCCTGGAAGCTTCTCAGTGTTTCAAAAACTGTGGCTGAAAATAAAAGCATCTTCTAAAACTCATTCAGCAACCAGGAATCCAAACCAAAGAAGATGAAAAGGAAGAAGGAAGAAAAGAGAGAAGGAGGAGAGCTCAGAAAACACAGAGCCTGTTGAGAATCTATTGCTTAGGCTTCTCTTGGTGGATCTGCAAGAAACACGGCCTTTAGAAGGATGATCCTGGCACGAGGGATTGGGTGTCTGAAGGGCAGTAGCATGTTGGCATCTGTCATTTTGAAAGCCTGTGAGCCACCAGCAAGGTGAGGACCAGCACCATGAACCCAGGTACTTGCTGGAATGAAGGCTAAAATGTTTTGAGCAAAGTCTTCAGGTCTGATATGCCCGGGTCAAAGTTGGCAAAAATAAAAAATAAGTGAATGAATGAATACATAAAATGCATGTTAAGAATAAACTCTAACACAGTCCCTTCTACAGTGAGTGCCACGTGTCCCAGCAGACCTGCTGCAAGTCGTGGTTCTTGCCCTGGACCAGTGTTTCAGCACGTCTGAACTGGGTACAATCACATCCTGTGCCAACCTGAAAACACTTAAAAGGAGCAGGGCATTCTCTCTTGGGCTGCACCAACCAGGGCCCAGCAGTGGGGAGACTCCAGCCAGTCATATACCATTCCCTGTCTGACGATTTCGGACGCGTTCAGGGTAGTATGGCTGTAGACAGACCATCCCTTATCTGGAGCAAGAAACATCCCTGCCCTCAGGAGGCTGCCTGAACAAGTCAGAACTAAGCACACTTGTTTAAGATTCTGGTTCCCAAGAGAAGGGAGGGGAGGTAAGACAGCTATTCTCTGTGTCGCCCCTCTCTGTCTGAAGTCCTGCTCCTCATGGGATACCCAAGAGTATGACAAGCACATGTTACATGGAAAGGAACCCGGAGCTCCAAATACACCCTTGCTGCCTTTACATGTTTTTGATCTTGACTCAGTTTTCCTTTTATCCACTGCAGCACTTGCTATGCACCTCAAAGAAACCCTAACCATAATGAGACCATAACAACGCCTTGGAATAAATTGCCTTGGAATACATGCCTTTTTTTTGTTTGTTTGTTTGTTTTGCAGAGACAGGGTTTATATAAAAGAGAAATGACCAGTCTACATAGACAATGACAAAGAGGCCATTTCTGGTGTCTGTGCAAGGCTCTCCCCTTCGCCACGAGGTGCTTCTTCCATCATTACCTTCCCTGTTGCCAGTGGAATGCAATTCAATCAGACCCTTGCTTACTGAGTATGAGTATGAGCCAGAACCCTGGGAACAGCTAGGGGCACAAAGATGAAGACGCCACAGCTCTGTCCTCAAGGAGTTCGTAGCTGGCATATTAGTTTGCTAGGGCTGCCATGACAAAATACCACAGACTGGGTGGCTTTAGACAACAGAATTTATTCTCTCACAGTTTTGGAGGCTGGAAGTCGGAGATCAAGGTGCCAGCAGGGTTGGGTTCCTCGGGTGCCTCTCTCCTTGGCTTGGAGATGACCGTCTTCCTCCTGTGTGTTTCTGAGGTCTTCCCTCTGTGGGAGTCTGTTTCCTAAACTCCTCTTGTTATAATGACACCAGTTATACTGAATTAGGGCCCACCTGATGACCTCATGTAACCTTGAAGTTAGAGTAATTAATTACCTTAATAATCCTATCTCAAATACAGTCACATTCGGAGGCATGGGGGATTAGGACCTCAACATATGGATTTTAGGGGAGCATAGCTCATCCTACAACAGTTGGGCAGGGCACCGCCATCCAAACACCCTTCCATGGCACACGAAGTGACTGGTTCAGACAGTCGACAAACACTGATAGGGCATCTAGTGGTGCCAGATGCTGTTCTAGTTGCAGACGATACAGTGGTGGATGGACAGAAATTGTGGCTCGTGGAGAACTCACCATGGGGGAGAGTAAGGCAGGGAACACATTAAAACTGTAGAGCGGGGCCACCTGAGGTTTTAAGCAGGGTGGTCCGGGACTTCCTCCTTGAGAAGGTGACAGTGGAACAGGTGGATGTTGCAAATACAAGAAGGAGAAAGAGTTTGTGAAACAGAGAGGAGGCTGTACTTAATTTTGTAGGGCAGGGTTGGGGGAGGATAGATAAAGGCTTTCCAGGGGAGGTAACTTTCCTTTTCTTAGAAATAAAATGGTAATAGCTACTATTAACGAAAATTCTCCATGCTTTCTTGGTGAGTCTGCACAACTCTGCAGAGCAGCTGTGACTACCCTCAATCTGCAGATGAAAGAACCAAGACCAGAGAGGGTAACTGTCTCACCTAAGGTCACACAGCTAGTTCATGGCAGAGCTGGAATTTGACCAAAGTCTATCCAAACCCTGTGCTCTTGGCACACCACCACAGAGCCTCTCCTGGATAAACAGGGCTTCAAAGGTGGCGTAGAATTCTGTGAGGTAGAGGAAAGTGAGAGTGACTCCTATCAAAGGAACCTAGTTTTCCCAGGCTGAGCAGACAGCATGAGCAAGTCAGAAGGCAAGAAAACATCTGAGGAATGACAAGGACTGAGGGTAAGGGGCAGGGGTGTGAGGGCAGAGGCAGGGAGGAGGCTGAACAACTTAGGTTGCAGCAAGATGGCGAAGAGTCTGGAATGCCGAGCCAGGGAGCTGGGATTTTGGTCTGCAGGCAACGGAGGATCAAAGTCTTTTGGGCAGGGGTCCTGGAAACAGAGGGGTCTTGGATTCAAGGTGTGGGGTGGGGCTGGCAGGAAAAGAGGCACATCAATGAAGAACAAACCCTCAAACCAGGCAGCTGAACAGTAATCTCAGCTAACCCCCAAAGAAATGGTCAAGGCCCAGGCTGCCGAGAGATACCCTTCCCTCCCACCTCCAAGCTTCTCCTTTAAGCAGATACTGGGAGCTGTTCACTTTTCATCTGGAACTTTCTCCCATTTGGTTTGGCCTCTCTTCCCCACCACGGAATGGCTGAATAGTTGGGGTGTGTATGTCACAGCTCTGATTCTCCCTTAATCAATTCCCCAACAATAATGACAGCCAACATTCACCAAAGCCTTAGTGTATCCTAAGTGCTAAGTTTCACTTCTCAAAAACCCTCTGTGGACACTAAGGCTCAGAGAGGTTAAGGAGCTTGATCAAGGTCACACAGCCTGGAGCAGTAAAACTGGGATATGAACTTTATGTGTAGACCTGGGGATTGTGTTAAAATACAGATGCTGATTCAGTGTGTCTGGAGTAGGGCCTATGACTGTGCTTTTTTTTTTTTGAAATGGAATTTCGCTCTTTCGCCCAGGCTAGAGTGCAGTGGCACAATCTCAGATCACCGCAACCTCCACACTCTGGGCTCGAGCGATTCTCCTGCCTCAGCCTCCCCAGTAGCTGGGATTACGGGCATGTACCATCATGCCTGGCTAATTTTTGTATTTTTAGTAGAGACGGGGTTTTGCCATGTTGGCCAGGCTGGTCTCAAACTCTTAACCTCAGGTGATCCACCCACCTCGGCCTCCCAAAGTGCTGGGATTACAGGCGTGAGCCACTGCGCCCGGCCATGACTGTGCCTTTCTAACAGGCTCCTAGGTAAGGATGCTACTACGCAGGTGTGACAAGCTTGAAGGTACAGGGCTCTGTAAGGCTCCCCAAGAAGCACCCTCCTCTGCATCCTTTGTTCTTTCTCCTTCCCACCGTCAGTTCCAGAGACAGGTGGTGGCATTTCCTGACCTTTCCCTGCACGTGGCCTGCAGCCCCTGGGAGAAGGAAAAAATGGTTCAAACTGCCACAGCAGCCCCTGGAAACTTCTCAAGGCGGCTGGCTCACAGTCTGGCTGTCAGGATGGTACATGGCTCCGCTCTTGACCTCCCTAGGGAGGCATCTGGGGGAGGTGAGGAGTCAGACTGCAGAGGCCTTCTGCAGCGGTGGATCTCTAGCGCTTGGGAGTTCAGGGGCCGGAGGGAGCCGCAGAACCTGGATCCCAGGGGTCTATCCAGAGGGCGGCAGTGCTCTGAGCCCAGGGAGTGCTCAAGAGCTGCTCGCTCTCAGGGAATCACACCTCCGGGCTTTGACAGGGATGCCACGTCTCATCGCAGAGCTTTTCACTGGGGCTGTCAGAAGAAATAACAGGGCTGTCTGGGAGCTTTCAAAGGAAGCATCTTGTCAAGACATCAAAACCAAAAAGGATGCTTTTAGCTTTGTGGGGTCTTCTGACAGGGCTGTTAACAGATTCTGCCTCAGTTCATCAAGGGTAGATCTTTTTTGAGGGGATGGGGGCAGGAATTGCTCCTTTGTGTTTTAAAATCACAACATGACACCCCCCCAGAAGGCATTCTGCTGCGTAGATATGTTGCAGCAATGGTGGCGGGTGGGGGCAGGGCGGGAGGAATTAGATGCTACAAAGCGGAGGGCCAGGGCTTTGCTCTGAGCTCCAGCAACCCAGCTCTCTTCTCATCCGTTTCCATCCTCGCCTCCATTTTTCTCATCTGTTAAACAGAATTGCCTCTGAGAGGCCACTGGTGACCGAGAGTTAATTCCTGAGTTTTCTGATTTTTCCCCATTCTGTCTTAAATCCAAATTTGAATTTTGGGGTTGGGCCTATAATGTGGCTCCCAAACCATCACACATCACCTGGAGGGCTTTTTGTAAAAATACCATTCACGAACCTCAGTCCAGAGTTACTACACCCAAGCCTCCAGGTGCAGAGCCTGGGAATGTATCTTTTTAATCAGAAGTCATGCAACTGCTGCGCAGCCTTGTTTGCTACCTTTGGAATCAAGACATCACTCGGCTTCTTCTAATTCAGAACTGGCTGGGCTGAAACACACTGTCCCATGAAGACACAGAGATGTTCATAGCTGCTTTTTTTTTTTTTTCTGCAGCTAAAACTACAAACGACCAAAGCTCTCTGCCCCGCCAAAGAGTGCAATACTGTATTAATACTCCCAAAGGGAATGACAGACAATTTGGAGGATGAGGTAGAAACGGGGGAAGAATTGTACAAAAGTACAATCCTGGAAAAGAAAACAGAATGCTGGCTGCTTGATAACATAGCATACAACATCTTTATAAACAAGATCCACAGAAAGAGGGTTGGTGATTTGGGAAAGCTGAGATGTAAGAAGCGATTTCCTGTTATCTGTGTTTGTGTTTTAACTTTTTGTATTGCTTAGTTGCTCAAACAGACACATTTTTAAAAAGAAAAGATGGGGCTTGTTGATCAAGGAAACCTGATAGTACTAAAATGTTGTTTACATGCATAATCTTTTAAAACTGTATTCTATTTAGAGACAGGTTCTTACTCTGTCACCCAGGTTGGAGTGGAGTGGCATGATCATGGCTCACTACAACCTCAAACTTCTGGGTTCAAGTGATCCTCCCACTTCAGCCTCCTGAGCAGCTGGGACTACAGGCACATGCCACCGTGCCCAGCTTATTAAAACCATTTTTTAAAATTGTAGAGATAGGGTCTCATTATATTACCCAGCCTGGTTTTAAACTCCTGGGGTCAAGTGATCCCCCTGCCTCAGCCTCCCAAGGTGCTGGGATTACAGGTGGGAGCCACCACACCTGGCTTACATGCATAATCGCTACTATTCCCAGAACACCAACCGATGGCTGGGATCTCCATTTTACAGATGAGGAAACTGAGGCTCAGAGAGGTTCAATGGCTTGCTGAAGAGGGTAGAATCCAGATAATCCTGGCTCCATGCCTGCTGCTAGATCCCTATGATACAGAGTTGTTCATTGTGAACAATTCTATTTCCTGATACTGTGTCTATAAATTAGATTTCTCACAAATTCCAAGTGGCCTTGCCCCTCTGGGAGTGTTCAAAGGAGGAAGATTTTAATTGAATCGCGATGTCTTTTTCAACGAGCTATTCTGAAAAGCTCTTGTTAGGAAGAAAGCTGACATGATCCTTTCTAACCAAAAAAGCTACATGAGTGGCCCATGGAAGTTTGAAGTGAGGTCTGCAACTGCTTCACGCCGCCTGCCATGTGAGCATCGCCACACATTTGGGTGACACAGGGCCCTGAGAGGAGGCTGGGTGTCCTGCCAGAGGTGGGATGGGGTGGTGGCTTCAGATAGGGTAGTCAGCACTCAGGGGCAGAGGAAGCCACTGATGCCTGAGAAGATAGACCGGGTCTGGACCCATGTGAACCTGGAGCCCCAGATTTACCCATTTACTCTGAACCAATGAATTCCAAAGCTCTTCAACAGGAAAAGCCTTGGCCTCCAGGGGCCTTGTTCTCCATCAGTGCTCAGCATTAGTGCCCACCAGCTCAGTGCAAGTGGGACACAGGCTGAAGCCAGCACTCCCAGTTTGAATCCTGGCTTCATCACTTACTAGGAGTCTACTCTTCTCTGGCCACAGCCTTGTTGCCCACCTCACAACCCCTAAGCCCACACGCAAGCCAGAGAATACCAAATGCTGCATGTTAATTCACCATGGCCAACCTCAGTTCCTGCAGCTATAAAATGGGGTGAGCCTTCACCTGCAGAACTGGCCCGAGTGGAGACCTCTGACACTGGTATGTCCTGGGACTAATCACAGGGTGATTTTGATTAGTAAGCTAGTGGGAGTGGTGAGGGGATTGGCAAACTGATGTTCAGAAGGACTGCTCCACCCCTTCTCCCATCAGACCCCGTTTTCCTCCACAGCGCCTCTCAGCGGCCAGCCACTATATCAGGTGCTGCGCACTTCCGCTAGCTCATCTCACCTGGTCACGCCGCTCTAAGATTTTTTCTCACTCATCTTTTGTTCCTACCTCTCAAATTTCCTATGTAACTGTTACAATATGAATTTCCCAACTCTGCCTCTCCGTTTTAGTAGATTTTGCCTTGTATCTTGCTGAGATCCAGCTCATCTTTTCCATCTCCAAGCATCTCTTTGCTTTCCAGTTGGTTAGGAGGAGGTAGTTGGTCTCCCTGTTAAAAGGCTAATCCTTCTACCAGGCCTCCAGCTCAGCACTCATGGGTTCTGTCAACTCCTGTCTCCATCCACTGGGTCCCCTTCCTTTTGGGTTACAAACATCTCAGGTTGCCGTTTCCATAAAAAGGCAAACAAAGCAAAGCAAAGCAAACATGAAAAGCAAGGCTAAATCTCTCCTGACAGCTCGATTCCACCGCCATCTACACATCGTTATATCAGCTCCTTCATCCTATGGCAGAGGTGAAGAGCTCAGGCTCCTGAGTGGGAGACTTGCCTTCGAGGTCTGGTTCCACGCCATGGGTGAGAGATCCTGGACAAGTTCACCAATCCTTTGAAGCCTCAGCCTTTCCGTTTGTAACATGGGGATGAAAATGGTAGCCACATCAAAGGGCGGCCGAGAGTATCCAGTGAGCTAATTTGAGTATATTTGGTTCTGTGCCTGATCCTAGATGAGCTTGGAGCTCACAACAGAGGGTACCTGTTGTTAAAATGATTTTATCGTCAAAATTCTCAAAGGAAGTTTATGATTACACCTGCTCACTGCTTCTCTTACTGCATGCTTTGCCCCTCACCTCTGTGGATTCTGCCCTCCCAGCTCTGTTGACAATTTTATCTTAAACTGCCAAATATATCCCCCATCACTGACTCTGCAGGGCAAACTGCCATCCTCAAAACACCCCTACTGGCTGCTCCTTCTTGATCTCGATTCTTCTCCTTCTTCTTCTTCTTCTTCTTCTTCTTTTTTTTTTTTGACAGAGTCTTGCTCTGTTGCCCAGGCTGGAGTGCAGTGGTATGATTTCAGTGATTTCAGCTCACTGTAGCCTTGGCCTCCCGGGCTCAAGCAATTTTCACGCCTCAGCCTCCTTAGTAGCTTGGACTACAGGTGCATGCCCCCATACCTAGCTACTTTTTTTGTATTTTAGTAGAGACAGTGTTTCACCATGTTGCCCAGGCTGGTGGTAAATTCCCAAACTCCAGCAATCCGCCTGCCTCGGCCTCCCAAAGTGCTGGGATTACAGGTGTGAGCCACCATGACTGGCCCCTCGGCTTCCTCTTCTGTTTTTCTGTTCTCAGTAGGTGAATTGCCATGCCCTTGGCTCTTCTCATCCCTCTCCTCTCCATCCTTCTTGATGAACTCATCCATCCCAAAGATCTGCTCATCCTTGCAGATATCTACCAAACCAACCTTCCTAGCCCTGGCCCCTCCTCTCCAGAGCCCCAGACTTTCCTTCCCAGCTGCAGGCGGCTGGCAAGAAGACAGGAGGGACTAGATGGATTCGTAACTGGACAAAGGTTGGAGTGGCCACTCTCCACTGAAAGCTTAACAAAGTCAGAATAATTCATGAAAACCAGGAAACATAAGCTGGGCATGGTGGCTCATGCCTGTAATCTTAGCACTTTGGGAGGTCGAGGTGGGTGGATCACAAGGTCAGGAGATCGAGATCAGCCAGTCCAAAATGGTGAAACCCTGCCTCTACTAAAAATGCAAAAATTAGCTAGGCATGGTGGCACACGCCTGTTGTCCCAGCTACTCAGGAGGCTGAGGCAGGAAAATCTCTTGAACCTGGGAGGCGGAGGTTGCAGTGAGCCAGGATCTCGCCACTGCACTCCAGCCTGGTGACAGAGCCAGACTCCATCTCAAAAAAAAAAAAAAAGAAAGAAAACCAGGAAAAATAATACATGAATAAGAAAATAGATGATCTGGCCAGGCACGGTTGCTTATGCCTATAATCACAGCATTTGGGAGGCCGAGGCAGGTGGATTGCTTGAGTTCAGGAGGAGCTGGAGACTGGCCTGGTCAACATGGTGAAACCCTGTCTCTACTAAAAATACAAAAATTAGCCAGGTGTGGTAGTGGGCACCGTAATCCCAGCTACTCAGGAGGCTGAGGTGGGAGAATCGCTTGAGCCCGGGAGGCAGATGTTGCAGTGAACCGAGATAGTGCCACAGCACTCCAGCCTGGGTGACAGAGTGAGACTGAGTCTAAAAAAAAGGATGATGGATGATCCAATTTCACTTGGAGAACAAGGTCTACTCATTTATCCCCACCAGGAGAAGGGGAAACTTGGCAGCAGCTGAGCTGGGTGGCTTAAAGAGTCTCTTTCAAGTGCATGCCATGTGCATCTATGATCACCACTGGGGGAAGGAGTAGGGGTTCTCACTTAGACCTCAGATTTAACACATCTAGAATCAAGTTCATCACCTACTTCCCAAACCCTATCTTTCTGTAATGTTCCTTATTCCAAACAAACGCTCCAGTATCGACTTAGTCATTCGGGCTGGGAACTGGGATTGCACTGGCTCTTCCACGTCCTCCCCATCCTGGAGTCTGCTATGCCCCAGGCCTTCCTGACTCTGCTTCCATGAGGTCTCCTAATTCTTCATTCCTCTGCTCCAGGCCCTGCTCGGGGGCTTTCCTCCACAACTGCAGTGAGTGCCGCACCTGGCCTGAGCCCTGGGCCTCCCCGGCTGGATGCCGGCATTGCCTATCTAGTGCCCTTTCCCTCCTCCTCTGGCAATGACCATCCAGTTTTTCTAGAGAAAGACCCCTACACATGCCTGGCCCATTTCAAACCCCCAGCACTGCACATGTGACTTGGTCCTGCCCAGTGAGAACATCATTGCCTCCAGGAACAGTGAGTGATTAAGGAACAGCCCGATCCAAGTAGAGCAGTCAGAATCAGTGGGATTCCATTCTGGGGCGTTTACTGGAACCCTTGGGAGAATGAATGTGCTCCCTTCTGGTGGAGTTGCTGAGGGCATTGGATGGAAGCCAAGAGGCACCAGTGGCTATCTCGCCACGATGGAGGAGAGCATGCCTGGGTGCTGAGCTGCAGGCTGAGTTGAGAGATGCAGAGAACCAGTCCCGATGATGTCCCACTGAATCCCACTGGGTCCCAGTCCAACAGACTCACAGATTTTTCCACGGTGTCAATTTGTTTAAACCAGTTTGATGGAGTTTTCTGTCACTTGTAACTGAAAACATCCCGACAGACCCAGTTTCAGGCCAGCCGCCTCGCTGCCACCATTCCTTTCTAAAACAGCAGTTCTCAGCCTTTTCCTGCCATGACAGCATGGTTGCTGGGATGCCTATTTGTAACATTCTCTCAGGGTCACCTGTCATCCTTGTTGGGTCGGTTCTAACCTCACACCATTCCCTCTTCCTTAAGAAAGAATCTCAGGACATGAGTGGGATGACATTTTAATAGGAATAACCTTGCCTATCCAGTCCTTGCCTATCAAGAAAAGTAAGCCACTCACAAACTTCAAGGCTTTATTTTTAGCAATAGATTGCTTACTGCCCCATACCTCACAACCGATGCCATGACTGAACATCATGTTTCTAAACACGAATCTGATCACGTCATCCCTGTCTTTAACACCTCCCTGCACATACTGGGAGTGAGCTGTGAGAGGCACTCATCGCCAGCAATCTGCATCTTATCACCCTGTTCCCTTCCTCAAACATTCCTGGTGTTTTAAAAGGGATCTACAGCAGATCTGTTTTTTTTTTTTGAGACGGTCTCGCTCTGTCGTCCAGGCTGGAGTGCAGTGGCTGGATCTCAGCTCACTGCAAACTCTGGTTCCCGGGTTTATGCCATTCTTCTGACTCTGTCTCCCGAGTAGCTGGGACTACAGGCGCCCGCCACCTCGCCCGGCTAGTTTTTTGTATTTTTTTAGTAGAGACAGGGTTTCACCGTGTTAGCCAGGATGGTCTCGATCTCCTGACCTCGTGATCTGTCTGTCTCAGCCTCCCAAAGTGCTGGGATCATAGGCTTGAGCCACCATGCCCAGCCTTTTTTTTTTTTTTTTTTTTTTTTAGAAATAGAAAAAACAAACAACCCCATCGAAAAGTGGGCAAAGGATATGAACAGACAGTTCTCAAAAGAAGACATTCATACAGCCAACAGACACATGAAAAAATGCTTATCATCACTGGCCATCAGAGAAATGCAAATCAAAACCACAATGAGATACCATCTCACACCAGTTAGAATGGCAATCATTAAAAAGTCAGGAAACAACAGGTGCTGGAGAGGATGTGGAGAAATAGGAACACTTTTACACTGTTGGTGGTATTGTAAACTAGTTCAACCATTATGGAAAATAGTATGGCGATTCCTCAAGGATCTAGAACTAGAAGTACCATATGACCCAGCCATCCCATTACTGGGTATATACCCAAAGGATTATAAATCATGCTGCTATAAAGACACATGCACACGTATGTTTATTGCGGCACTATTCACAATAGCAAAGACTTGGAGTCAACCCAAATGTCCATCAGTGACAGACTGGATTAAGAAAATGTGGCACATATACACCATGGAATACTATGCAGCCATAAAAAAGGATGAGTTTGTGTCCTTTGTAGGGACATGGATGCAGCTGGAAACCATCATTCTCAGCAAACTATCGCAAGAACAGAAAACCAAACACCGCATGTTCTCACTCATAGGTGGGAACTGAACAATGAGATCACTTGGACTCAGGAAGGGGAACATCACACACCAGGGCCTATCACGGGGAGGGGGGAGGGGGGAGGGATTGCATTGGGAGTTATACCTGATGTAAATGACGAGTTGATGGGTGCTGACGAGTTGATGGGTGCAGTACGCCAACATGGCAGAGGTATACATATGTAACAAACCTGCACGTTATCCACATGTACCCTAGAACTTAAATTAAAAAAAAAAAAAAAGAAATAGAAATATAAACATAGCATAGCTCAGGCATTCATTTGTTCGTTCATTCATTCATTCATTCATTCTTGAGTGCCTACTATGTGCCAGGCACTGCCTTAGATACTCAGGGAATGAGGTATAAGAATCTTGCCTTCAAGGAGTCCACCATCTAGGAGGGGAGACAGAAAGTAACCAGAAAACAAAGAACTTACAGTGGTAATTGCTATGCAGAGAGGTTTTAAAAATGATGTGATGGTGACAAAAAAGTTATGTTTGGCCAGGCACGATGGCTCAGCCTGTAATCCCAGCACTTTGGGAGGCTGAGATGGGCGGATCACGAGGTCAGGAGATCGAGACCATCCTGGCTATCACGGTGAAACCCCGTCTCTACTAAAAATGCAAAAAATTAGCTGGACGTGGTGGCGGGTGCCTGTAGTCCCAGCTACTCAGGAGGCTGAGGCAGGAAAATGGCATGAACCTGGGAGGCGGAGCTTGCGGTGAGCCGAGATTGCACCACCGCACTCCAGCCTGGGCGACAGAGCAAGACTCCGTCTCAAAAAGAAAAAATGGTTACTCTTAATGGTATAATCAGGGAAAGCCTCTTTGAGGAGAGGGTATCTCAGCTGAGATCAACACGTGAGGAACAGTCTTGAGACACTCGTGAGTGGCAGTGAAAATGGAGGAGGAGGCTCACTGGCGATCTGTGACAATTTTATGTTCACTGCAAATACTTTTCAAATTATTCAGTTATTATTTAAAATTCATATTCTCCCCAAAGATACTTTTTTGAAAGGTCTTAAAAAGCTTCACTGAAATGTACTTTTCCCTTTTCAACATGAAAACAAAGCTCCTCAATGGTTTTATAATGGAAATAAGTTTTTCTTTCTCCTACTTAAGACAATTCAGGAAGAGATAAATATGAGATAAGAGCTTCAAACAGATTAAAAAAAAAAAAAGAGAGAGAGAGAGGAAAGAAAGTCATCTGTGAGTCCTGATCAAATATAGAAGAAATTTTAATTCCAAATAATAGTTATTATAAAGTGGATCAAAAAACTATAGCACACGGCTTTTTGAAGTAGTCAAAATGATGCACTGTCTTGACAGCTTATAAAAAGAACTTTGAGGCTGGGTGCGGTGGCTCACGCTTATAATCCCAGCACTTTGGGAGGCCGAGGAGGGTGGATTACCTGAGGTCAGGAGTTCAAGACCAGCCTGGCTAATGTGGTGAAACCCCATCTCTACTAAAAGTACAAAATTAGCCGGGCATGGTGGTACATGCCTGTAATCCCAGCTACTTGGGAGGCTGAGGCAGAAGAATTGCTTGAACTTGGGAGGCAGAGATTGCAGTGAGCTGAGATCGTGCCATTTTGCACTTCCGCCTGGGCAACAAGAGCGAAACTTCATCTCAATAAATAAATTAATTAATTAAAAAAAGAACTTTGCACCCAAATGCCATGCTCCATCTTTGATGGGAGAAGCTGATGGAGAAAAGCCAGAATCAAGAAGGTCCATAGGGCACTGGAGTGGGAAGACTCTTAGAGGTGACCTGCGCTATTCATTAGTCAAAGTCCACCACAAGACTTGGGAAGGAACAGAATATAAGTATGGTGAGAGGACCTTCACCACCATTACAAGGTGTTTGTGGCCTGTCTGGGCAGGTGAGGGAAGTGTCTTCCAGAGGTGGCTGTCTGTTCTCAATGTCAAGGTCAGGGTGTTTTAGACTGCACTGATTCTTGAGACGTCAGTTGAGTGGGTAAGTCCATTAGCTTTAGAATCAGTACAGAACGGTTTGAATTGCAGCTCTATCCGACACTTCCAGTTGTAGGAGGTTGGCAAGATACATGGCTTCTAGATTTGGTTTATTTATTTATAATAAATAAATGTATCTGGAGCTAATGACAACCTCATAGGGGTATGATGAGGATTAAATGGTATAATGCTTGTAAAGACTCCATCATAGTGTCAGGTACCTGCAAACGTGCAATAAATGGCAGCAATGTTTATGATGACTCAAGGGCAACCCCAATAGATTGATTAATTAATTAATTAATTAATGTAGACAAAGTCTCACTATGTTGCCCAGGCTGGTCTTGAACTCCTGAGCTCAAGTGATCCTCCCGCCTTGGCTTCCCAAAGTGCTGGGATTACAGGCGTGGGCCATTGTGCCCAGACCTAGATGTACTGTAAACCTGAAATTAGTGTGTGAGAAAGAGTATGATAATGAGGCTAATTCGATCCATTTGAGGAGATGGAGGTAACTCATGACTCTACATCTTGAGCCAGGAAGGTCAGGAAATTGTCTTTGTATGTGTATCTACCTGTTTCAAATCATAAATCGATCACATTGTAACACCATTACTCTCCCTCTTTCTCTGAACAATACTCTTGTGTGTGTGTGTTTTTTAAGCAGTAAGATTAAGACATACTTTGAAGCAAAGTAGTTTTATTATTTTTTCAGTTAATTCCTGATGCTATAGTCTTCTCCTAGGCAAAGTATTCTTTCTCTGTGTGGAAAGAATCATAATAGCTGCCACCATGTACAAGCACACACACCTACACGCCCACAACCACGGAAAACCAGGGCTAAGAGAAAAGTGACGTGTTTCTGAAAGCAGAAAAAAAAATCTTGCTAAGACAGAAAGAAGAAAGAATCAATTCTGGTTTTATGTGTCACATACGTAAATAAATAAGGCACTATCAAATGTTTAAGACAAGCCTGCTCTGATTTACAATCCATCAAATTTTGCTATCAAAACATTTAGAGAGGCTGTGAGACTACAGGGATTTATAATATCGACAATTCCTGGTGTAACCTTTTCATTTCCTTCCTCGTAGGTGATTCGTGTGCACTCCATCTTCCTGGAGCCGGGAGAGGAACGAGATTTCTCTGCTCCCCAGGCACGGATCAGGGCGAGACAGGGCTTTTCAGCAGTTCTTAGATTCTGTCCGTCAGATCTTTCTCCATTCTACCCTCCATCCCCGCCTCCAGGCCACCCTTTGCAGCTTTCCCTTGAACCCCTTTCATCTCTACCTCGAAGAGACTTCCCTTTATCTCAAAGCCTTGGATAAAGGGTGAAGGTTTACTCTTATTCTGTGATAGAATGTTCTCCACAAAGCCATTCACTGAAGCCAGTTAGATCCCAGACAAAAACCACTCAGATGCAAACCACATCGAGAGGCTGTGTTTCGGCATCTCTTTGCACAGGACCCAGGGTATGGTAGGCTGAAAAATGGTCCTCAAAGATATCCAAGTCCTAATTCCTGGAATCTGGGAATCTTACCTTGTACGACAAAAGGGATTTGGATGACGTGAAAAGGGACTTTGATGGTGTGATTAAGGATCCTGAGATGGAGAGATTATCCTGGATTCCCCATGTGGGCCCTAAATGTAACCACAAGTGTCCTTATAAGAGGGAGACAGGAGGTTTCTTTCTGAGATGGAGTTCCACTCTTGTCACCCAGGCTGGAGCGCAATGGCGTGATGTCAGCTCACTGCAACCTCCGCCTCCTGGGTTCAAGCGATTCTGGAGGCAGGAGTTTTGACTACGAAGGAGGAGACAATGTGATTATGGAAGCAGACATTGGTGTGATGCGCTTTGAAGATGGAGAAGGAACACAGGTGAACATCAGAGGCTGGAGAAGGCAAGGAAACAGATTCTCCCCAAAGCCTCTAGAAGGAGTCAGCCTGCCAATACCTTGACTTTAGCTCAGTGCATCTGATGTTTGACATCTGACCTCCAGAAATTTAAGAGAATAAATGTGTGGTGCTTTAAGCCACTAAGGTTGTGGTAATTTCTAACAGCGGCCATTGGAAACTAATACAGTGGGTGAGCTGAGCTCGGTTTGCAGCCTGTGCCGTTCCTCTCGCTCCACCTCTTAGGAAGCTCCTCCAGCAGCCCTGGAGAAGCTGAGCTGCTGTTTCCTGGGAATGGGCAGTGAGCTAGAACTCCCAGCCCGAACGCATAAGATTCAGAAGGCCAAGATCTGCTGTTGTTCTCAGTTTCCACAAAATTGCCACAGTTCGGATGATGACTGCCTCTGCTCCACATTTGAAAACGCTAGTCTTTAGAGAGACACGCACCAGCTCATACTGTCCGTGCCACCTCCAAATCAGGTCCACATTTCATCTAGTGCTCTCATTTCCCAATATGACTACCCCGATTCAAGGTACCATCATCTCTCATCTAGGCCTCCTGCCTGGTTTCTCTTGGGCCCCCGCTCATTTCCTTCTCTCATTCATTAATCCTCCAGAAAGATATTTTAAAATCAGAAATCACATCTGCTTAAATATTCTGGTGCTCATCCTAGACCAATTACATCAGAATCTTGGGGTAGGGCAAGGTATTAGGTTTTGAAGTTCCCTGGGTGATCCTGATGGGCAGCTGGAGTGAGAACCCCCTGAAGACTCTGACGCCGCAGGGTGTAATGACGGGGTACATACGTGACTTACACCCTCGGCTACACACCCCTGTAGTTGCTTTGGGAGGTGAAGGATCTTACTTTGAAGCTGCTGGAGCTAAATCTGTCTTTAAGCTGAACTAATAGATATTTTTCTTTTTATTTCCTAGGGCTGTAATGAGGATCAGATGACATAAGGAGTGCAACATTATCTACCTGCTCTCTCCCCTCTCTCTCTCTCTTTCTTCTTTCTGTCCTGTCTTCCGTCTTATATGAGATGAATGTCCTGTGGTAGGTTCTTCTGCAGGCCTAAGGCTAATGGGAAGAAACACGAGGCCTATTGCACAAACTCTGGCCCTTCCCATGCAGGCAACAGTGTACGAGCCCTGCATAATACTCATGACTCCTGGGGGCTGCAGGCAGGGAGCCTCATGCACGACTGTGTCCTAACACAACAAAACAGCTTCAGTCAGGCAAGGTGAAGGCCAGGCGAATTATGGCTGCAAGTCTGGACCTGATGTTGTTGAGCCTCACTCATTTTACAAGGATCAGAGAAGTATCACGGCCCATGCAAAGGTACACAGGCTAGGGGGTTATTGGCAGGTGACCTCTGACAGCCTAGTGGAAGATGTGCCCTATCTGGACCTGGAACAGCCCTCAGGCCACGGAGGCCTCCTATGATAACACCAGGACCAACTTTGGGTCGAAAAAGGGATGGTTCTGGTTGACTTTCCTGGTGTGATGTCATGGTGGATGGACCAACAACTGGTGGGTGCCAGTGTGCCAGCCAGTCCCCCTACTTCCCGGGGGTCTGACAATATTCCCAGCACCCCCATCCTCCATCTTTTAGACGGTCTCTCAGGCTGGACACAGTGGCTCACACCTGTATTCCCAGCACTTTGGGAGACCGAGGCAGTCAAATCACCTGAGGTAAGGATTTTGAGGCCATCCTGGCTAACATGGTGAAACCCCATCTCTACTGAAAAAAAAAAAATTAAAATTAGCCAGGCGTGGTGGCAGGCGCCTGTAATCCCAGCTATTTGGGTGACACAGCAAGACTCCATCTCAAAAAAAAAAAAAAAAAAAAAAAAAAAAAAAAAGTCACTCAGGACACGTGTGGGATGTACCAAAAGGTGGGAAGACAACGGCCTTTGTAGGATCACCTTCACCATGGAGGCAAAATTCTTACCAAGTCTGTCCAGTGTGGAAGGGTTCTAAAGAGGCGTGATTTTTAATTTACACTTTAGAAAGAACCTGTGGGGGCTGTCCTTCTTCCACAATCCCTCTTTCACATTTCTAAGCAATTCTGTAAACTGTCGCTCTTTTGTAGAAAGTCACCAGGCTGCTTGTTCGTTTTTGCCAACAGTCCTCTCCATCGCCTCTGCACCACTAATGACCATGGTGATGCTGCTGATGGTAATAAGTATCCCTCAGGTCCTGAGTGAGCATTATAGCCCACAAAACATTTTTACATGCATCCTCTTGCAGGAGCCTCTTAGCCCTGAGGAGGCAGAGCAGGAAATGCTAGGACCTCTGTTTTCCCCTGAAGCTGCTGAGGCTGAAGAGAGGTTTCTCAGCGATCTATCTCAGAGCCTTCATTACACCCACTCTGTGCTGTTACCTTCCGGGTTTTAGAAGAAGGTAATGGGAAGACTGTCTCCTTCCTGTCGCACAAACAAGAGCTACAGCATGGAGCCGGCCTGCTGAATTAAGGTGGGGACCAAAACTAGATCCTTCTTTGGCCCCTGTGGTTCCCCATTAGGTGCAAGAACACGTTAGTCAATTTCAAAAGCGACGTGGCAGCCATAACTTCCCATAAAGTCATAGAGTTGGATTTATACTGGTAACCTCTGTACTCCATAGGTTTTGAGACTGAGTGTGAGCTACGGGTATATAAGAATAAGAAACAAAATAATGTTCAGTGGATTTTTTCAGACATGAAAGCCATGTGTTTGTGATTTGCTTTATCCTTTTCCAGAGGAATTCCCAACAACTGTCTATTTATTTATTTATTTATTTATTTATTTATTGACATGGTCTCGCTGTTGCCCAGCTGGAGCACAGTTGCACAATCTTGGCTCACTGCAACCTCTGCTTCCTGGGTTCAAGCTTTTTTCATGCCTCAGCCTCCCAAGTAGCTAGCATTACAGGCATGCACCACCATGCTTGGCTAACTTTTTGTAGGTTTAGTAGACACAGGGTGTTTCCGTGTTGGTCAGCCAGGTCTTGAACTCCTGACCTCAAGTGATCTGCCCGTCTCGGCCTCCCAAAGTGCTGGGATTCAACTGTCAGTCCTAATGTTCCAAGATGCAATGACCCTGGGTAAGGAAGCTTGGCCAAAATATAAAGACATATACAGATATGGAGAAGCAAAACCCTACACACAAATGAGAAGTGGGGTTACTTCTTGGCTGATGGAATGAGCAAGTCTGATCAAGGAGCTCCGGCTGATCAAAGCAGGCATGCAGGGAAATAAATGAAAAAGTAAGTGCACCTGGTGTCCCATGGGTGGTAGTAGAAAAATGTTGTAACAACTAGCTTGTTTGAGGGAAAGCGCATTTCAGAAGTAAAAGAAAATCTCAGTTTTCTCATCTGTATCATGGAGATAATAGAAACTAACACAAGATTGCTGTGGAATCAAATAATATTGATTGAAGAAAAGTGCACAACACCACTTGGTATATAGGAAATATTCAATAATGTTAATCAACAAGATAATAATGATAGTAATTGTAACAACCACAATAAAAATAATAGGATGTCCTATCTTTATGGAAAACCCACTTTGTCCCAAGTCAAGATGATCACCTGGCTTCCTCATTTCCTTTCCCAAACCTGTGGGGGCACCAAGCTTTGTCACTCAGGTTGGCAAACACAAGAGTCACCTCAGATACCCACTGCTGGCCCAGGGTGTGAGGCCTTAGCTCATGAGTTGGTTTATCTCCTATAATCTGAATCCAAGCTCTGTCGTCATTTGTTCGTAACATTCCAGATGGCTCCACACTAGTCCCTACCATCCTGACACCTTGCCTAGATTATGGGAATCAAATGACTTTCCTTCCTTCGCAAGTCTCTCCATCTCAATTTGCCCTGTGCCTGCCA
This sequence comes from Macaca thibetana thibetana, assembly GCF_024542745.1. NCBI lineage: Eukaryota > Metazoa > Chordata > Mammalia > Primates > Cercopithecidae > Macaca > Macaca thibetana. Next base: position 22,166,022 of record NC_065585.1, read on the forward strand.
CCAGGCAAATCTCCCCTAAATCGTACCCATCTCTTCTTTCCGTAATGATCCGTGCTGGCTCCCCATTCTCATTGAATTCTATCCCAACTCATCTCCCAAGACATAATTCCAAGGCTCTTCCCAAACCTCATACACTCTTCTCCCTGAACATTCTGCCCCAAGACCCACAGGCTCTTTGAATGTCCCCTACTTCTCCCTGCCAAATATTTTTTGATGATTTGTCAGCCAGACCCCTGGTGTAGGCACTGGGGATACAGTAGTGAACAAAACAATCCAGTTTCCCCCGATAAGCCAGTATTCTCAAAAGCAAGGTTGTTGGGTTCTAATCCACTCATGAGTAGTTCCTCTATTCATCTAACAGATATTTGAGTACCCACTAAGTGCCAGCTTCTGTCCTGGTGGGAGTGGGGGAGATACATGAGACGGAGGAGATGGAGCCTGGCTTAGGGCTGTCCTCTTGGAGTTGAAGTGTAGTGGAGAAAAAGAAAACAGAAGTACTGATAATGCAAGCGTGCTAGGGCCAACTTTAGGGGCAGTATGGGACTTTATGAAAGTGGTGAGAGGAGAGGGGAAGCAGGAGCTCAGTAGTGTTTATCCTGAGGGCAATGGAGAGTGGCGCAAATTGATGTGCATTTCAGAAGCCACCGAGTTAAATCCCCCTGTGCCTGGTGTTCCCTAGCTTGCCTCCAGTGCTCTTTCTGGATTCCTATGAGTTTGATTTCTAATGCAATGGGATCTTGATCTGCCAATATGGTTTGGCTCTGTCTCCACCCAAGTCTCATCTTGAATTGTAGCTCCCATAATTCCCACATGTGTGTCATGGGAGGGACCCGGTGGGAGGTAACTGAATCACGGGGGTGGGTCTTTCCTGTTCTATTCTTGTGATAGTGACTGAGTCTCACGAGATCTGATGGTTTTATAAAGGGGAGTTCCCCTGCACAAGCTCTCCTGCCTGCTGCCATGTAAGACGTCCCTTGCTCTTTCGCCATGATTGTGAGGCATCCCCAGTCATGTGGAACTGTGAGTCAACTAAACCTCTTTCCTTTATAAATTACCCTGTTTTGGGTTTTTTGTTTTGTTTTGTTTTTAAAGATGTAGTCTTATTCTGTCGCCCAGTGGAGTGCAGTGGCACGATCGTAGCTCACTGCACCCTCTGCCTCCCGGGTTCAAGCAATTCTCTTGCCTCAGCCTCCCAAGTATCTGGGATTACAGACATATGCCACCACATCCAGCTAATTTTTGTAAAATACAAAATGTTGGCTAGGCTGGTCTCGAACGCCTGACCTCAAGCGATCCGCCTGTCTCAACCTCCCAAAGTGCTGGGATTACAGGCATGAGTCACTGTGCCCTGCTTGGGGTATGTCTTTATTAGCAGCCTGAGAACAAACTAATACAACACTATTTATTGATTCATTCGCTATGTCACCAGCTAACCCAGTCCCAGGTGCTGTACTAGCTTGTGAGGCTACAAAGAAAACACATAATCCCTGTGATGGGCTGCATCGTGGTCCTCCAAATGACACCAGGTCCTAACCCCTGGAACCTGTGAATGTCATCTTATATGCCAAAAAAAGATGTTATCTTATACTGCAGATGTGATGAAGTTAAGGATCTTGAGGTGGGGAGATCATTCTGGATGATCTGGGTGGGCCCTAAATGCCATCCTCAATGTCTTTCTAAGAGAGAGGCAGAGGGAGATTCCAGACAGAAGAGCAGAAGGCCACGTGACAGCAGCAGGGGGAAATGGAGTCAGAGAGAAGATGCTACACACTAACACTGAAGACAGAGGAAGGGGCTGTAAGCCAAGGAATGCAGGGAATGTAGCCCTAGATGCTGGAAAGGCAAGGAAACAGATGTTCCCCCAGAGCTTCTCAGTGAGTGTGGCCCTGCTGATGCCTGTGCCTCGTAAGGAGTTCCCTAGGACCAGCTGAATGAGGAAGAAAACACACTGGGGCCTGGCTTCCACATGGTTCATATCTGCACTCACCACCTGACAGTGAACAACTGCAACTACAGTGCAGCGACGGGCCGTGGAACTCTCTGGTCTTCCCACATTCCCCATTGTCCTGAAGCGGCTGGCTTGACAGAATGGCAAAATGGCTTTTTAAAGGCTCAGTTACAGCAGTCATAGGAAAGTATTACAATCCCTATACTCAGGGAGTTTACTATCTAGTGTGGGACATAGCCTTTAATTAAGGAACCACACAAATTAATACCTAATGACAAACTGACAGCAGCCAGACTGCTTGCCTTTACACAGGAAGACATTTCTCCAGGCAGGGCCCTCAACCCTTGTTCCGCACTGGCATCAGCAGAGGAGCTTTTAAATACCCCAGTGCTCAGGTCTCACCCCATACCAATTAAGACAGTTTCTCTGTAGGTAGGGCCCAGGCATTTATATATATATTTAAAGCTCCTGGACAGTTTCAGGGAGCAGCCCAGCTTAAGAAGCACTGGTCTCAGGCCAGTCACTTCCCAGGAGATGTGAGCTGGGGCGCATGCGTGTGGCTTCCGTGAAGGACACCGGTAGGAGAGATTATTTCCATTGGTTCCTCTGTTAGGTGGGTTTGTAAATCTGGGCTGTCATCTCACTTAAGCTGCCACCAGAAAGTCCATTTCTGGTGTGTGTCCCTGCCTCTGTCCCATGTCCTCTTCTCTACCTGCAGTCACAACGGCCTCCCAATCAACCTTCCACTCTGTCCCTGTGATCTGCTGAAACACATCACTCCCTTCTTTTAACCCTTCCCTAGGGAGCCAGGGAAAATAGTTCCCTGGCTCCCTAGCGCTCTCCAAATATTGTCCAAGTTCCTCCGTTTCGTCTTCAAAGCCCTGCTTAGAGAGCTGGACTTCTGATTCACCCAGTGTGTGCTGGCTATTGTGGAACCTGCTCTGCCCTCCTCCACCTCTAGGCTTTGCTCGAGCTGTTCTCTCTGCCTGAACCAGCCCTCTCTCCAAAATCTTCCTATCAAAGGCCAACCTCTAGGGTATCTTCAAACTCTCACTCATACCCCTCCTCCTACAACAGTGTGTCCGGATTCCCTCTGCCAGATTGTTTACTCCCTCCCCTACTAGCAGAGAACACAGTTTGAACTTGTTACTCTGTAACATCTATTAGAGTTACTCCAGCCGGTGCTTCTCTCCCCTAGTGGGTCAAGAGCTCATTTTGGGCAAGAACCTGGTGCTGTTCATCACGGTGTTTTCCACAGCACTAAGCACTGGGGCCTGCTCAGCAGGTGGTCAGTCAGCAGTTACGGAAGATCAATCACACACCATCGCGTGTCCTCCTCTATGCTGCATATCTCTTGGTATCTACTGCAATTTGCACAAGACACTACCAAGAACCTCACTTGGCAATTGTTTGATTTCAAGGGGAACAGTCAACTAGTCATTCATGCCACAACTGTGTAACAAGTTCCATCCAAATCAGTTTAACATACTCCAAAGTTATCTTGGGGTGAAGACACAAATCTCAAATGCTGAGAAGTCAGGCTGATGCTGGGACTGCTTTTGTAGAGCCAACTAGTAAGTCTTTCAGTAGGGTCCTCCTTTTCCTCTCTAGGAGTTCTTCTAACAGCTGACAGCAGAGTAAGTTATGTAGTTGCTCCTATATTTTTCTTAATAGCGAGATGTCACTGACTCAACTTCAAAGGACGGGGAGAGACCTGTGAATTCTCCCGTATTATTAGCAGCAGAAGAAACTACAGCAATAACTGCAAGACCCCAACACAACTGAGACCACAACTCAGAGACCCTCAAATACCTGGCCACTTAAAGATCAGAAGCTACAATATATGGGGTATGGTGGACCTTTTGTTCTCTGTCTGGTCACCAGATGTTCACTGACTGGCCAATCGGTTCATTCAATCATTCATTCAGTAAAGTATGTCCCGAGGGCCTAATATCACAGCAGCCTTGTTCTGGGCACTGAGACTATTGCCCTCTGGATCTTCTATTCTAGAAGATCCCTTACTCTGACCCAGGCCTGCGTTATGACCTGTGGCGATCAGGAGAGACTGGAAGTGAGGTTGCGCGAGGCCAGGCTTTGGCCCCAGTCCATCTCTGCTCACCAGCTTTAATGGATTGAACTTTGTCCCCCTAAAAAAATATGTCAAAGTCCTTAGTACTAAGTACCTTAGATTTTGAGTCTATTTGGAAATAGGGTCTTTTTAGAGGTAATCAAGTTAACATGAGGTCACTGGCATAAGCCCAAATACCATATGACTAGTGTCTTCATGAAAAGGGGAAACTTGGGTGCAGAGGCAGACAGGCACAGAGGGAAGATGATGTGAAGAGCCACTGGGAGAAGATGACCGTCTGCAAGCCAAGGAAGCCTGAGGTGCCCAGCAGCTAGGACATGGGTCTGGAACAGATCCTCCCCTAGAGCCTTCAGAGGGAGCATAGCCCTGTTGACCTCAGCGTTGGACTTCTGGCCTCCAGAACTAGAAGACGATGAATCTCTCCCAAGCTACCCAGTTTGTGGTGCTTTGTTACAGCAGTCCTAGGAAACTGATATACCATGCAAAGCAGGAATCTTTCTTTCCAGGTAATCATGGCCTGGATAACCTGCTGGGGAAGACCCACCTGGCTGATTCTGCCAATTTTGACAATCTGGACCCACCTTTCATCAGGACAGAGCACAATGACTTGGAATGGAAATGCCTTATATTTTAGCAAATGTGATGTATAAACGCTTAGCATTTACACTTGAGAAGTTGAGGGGTGGTGGTTATTGACAGGACTCTGTCAGGGAGCACACCCATGGAGCATTCATAATTAGGGGCCATCCCAGAATTCTGGTTTGCATACAACTCTTTAAAAAGCCAGCTACCCTGAAAGGTGCACTGAGCTCTGCCTTTGCCTGTGATGAGTGATGTTGGTTCTGCCTCTTAGTTCTGCTCTCAGTTTCCGCCATCAGTTTCTCAGATTTTCCTTCCAGGACCAGCAGGCAGGTGGGTGTGGTGACTTTGTGGCAGACACTGTGGCAGATTAAAGGTGTTTGCAAATTATGTGACACTTTTTCACTGAGAGAGGGGGTCCATGTTCCCATCCCTACCTCCCTTGAATCTGTGCTGACCTGTGACTGCTTTGAGCAGTATAATATGTTGGAAGTGAATCTATGACAGTTCTGGACATGTTTAAGAACCTATGACAGTTTAAGAGGACATGCAGTTTTTTTTTTTTTTTTTTTTTTTTTTTTGAGACGGAGTCTCACTCTGTCACCCAGGCTGGAGTGCAGTGGCCGGATCTCAGCTCACTGCAAGCTCCGCCTCCCGGGTTCACGCCATTCTCCGGCCTCAGCCTCCCGAGTAGCTGGGACTACAGGCGCCCGCCACCTCGCCCGGCTAGTTTTTTTTTGTATTTCTTAATAGAGACGGGGTTTCACCGTGTTAGCCAGGATGGTCTCGATCTCCTGACCTCGTGATCCGCCCGTCTCGGCCTCCCAAAGTGCTGGGATTACAGGCTTGAGCCACCGCGCCCGGCCGACATGCAGTTTCTGATTCTTCCCTTTTGGAAGAGTCAGAAGCTTGACTACTTTGAGGCTACCATGATGTGAGGAAGCTCAGCCTACTCAAGCAGGGAGACAGATGCTCAGCCAGTCTCCAGCTGCTCTAGGCCCATCTCACTTGAGGCCCTTAGGCCTCCTGGAGTAGACAAGCCACAACTGCTACAGTCTGTCTAAACTTCTCACTCACAGAACTGTGAGATATAATACTCGTAAACTTCTGTCTTCAACTCCTAGTTTTGCTGTGGTTTGCTATGTAGCAATAGTTCACCAGAACAGAGGCTGACCCAATGTATCAACTAGGAATGTGAGAAGATGCTCTCTATCCAGACTTTGACACTGACAGGTAATTTTAGGAAGACATGAAGGATGCTGAGGAAGGTCTGAGGTTGAGGTGGAGTCCACACTTGATGGGGCCACCTGGCTGGCTCTGTCAGCTGGATGACAGAGGCTGAACTGCCCCCTTTGCAGTCCCCAGCAGCCCACCGGGCAGATGGAAAATGTGACTAGAAGGGAAGAGAATCTCTATTGTACAATATTACTAACAGCTCTATGCTGGCCACTCTGCTAGGTGGTTCACGTGTTACTGTTAAACTTTACAACCCCTTGACAGTAAGAGTTTCATGCATATGGAAACTGGAAGCTCAGAGATGTTGAGCAATACACCAAGTACCATAGCCAATGCAAGGCAAAGCTGGGATTCAAACCCAGGCTCTAAAGCTGTGCTTTTTGAAGGAACCCAGAAAGGTCAAAGTTGGGGTGATCTGACACAGGGAATGGAGGAGAAGGAACAGAAGGAAGGTCCTAAAATGAAGTGGAGCCTAGTTATTCCAAAGTCCCCCAGGTCATGACTGCCACATGATCCATTTGGCAAACATGGAAGGTTCTAGCCATTGGCCCCGAGACCTAACAGCTTCTCAGAGTCTCACAGGAGCAATGGCTGTGAAAATGCTCTGCTAAGAGTTTTCTGCAGGGCAGAGGGACTGACTCTGTCCGAGCCCTTCCCTAACATCTGCTGATTTTGTAAGTGGATATATTTAGTGGTGGAACAGTTTTTCTTCCAGTTTCATAACACTTAAAAAAAAATCCCGCTTGTCCTATTTTTTTCTTTTTTTCTTTTTCTTTTTTTTTTTTTTCATGAACTCACAAGTGATGTTGCCATTCTTTCCATAGCAACACACTAGGATACGGACTCTGCTTTGCTGGGAGAAGTCTAAGAAAGACCCGGGAGGAGGGAGAAGAAGGTGTTGGTGGGGGTGGGGAAAACAGTTCTAAAACTTCAGCACCTAAAATGAATGCAGAAGCTGCCTGAGCCATTTTGGCACAAAGAGCTACAAGTGTCATCCCAGCTCTGTGCTCCTCTCCTGTCCTCGGGGGGTTCCTTCTTCACCAGCAGGCACAGGTTCTAGAGGTCCCTGTGTATTTGTTTCCAGCCTATCATTTGTTCTTCCTGAAGTGCTCTTTTTCTTCAATTCTCTTTTAATCCCTTTGATGACAGAGGGAAACAGCTTCAACTAGGTGACATCTGTTTTTAACACTTTGGGTTAATATCAACTCATCTCTCTTTCTTTCCCCCGAGCTTTACTGAGGTATACTTGACAAGAAAAATTGTCTGTGTTTTAGGTGTACAACTTGTTTTGACATAGGTATACATTGTGAAGAGGTCATCACAATTGAGTTGATATATCTATCACTTCATATAGTTGCCATTTTCTCCTTCCTTCCCTCCCTCCCTCCCTCCCTTCCTCCCTTTCTCTCTCTCTCTTTCTCTTTTTCTTGATGGAGTCTCCCTGTGTTGCTCAGCCTGGTCTCAAAATCCTGGGCTCCAGCGATCCTCCCACCTTGGCCTCCTAAAGTGTTGGGATTACAGGCATGAATCACCATGCCCACGCTTCTTTTTCTTCTTCTTTTTTTTTTTTTTTTTGTGGTGAGAGCACTTAAGATCTGCAGATTCAAACCCCCAGGGGAGGGGCAGCAGTGGTGGTGGGGATGGGAAAGAAGAAAAACCAGCCTGAGTGCTCATCATTCTGGTCAGCACTTGGGCACTTGAATTAGAGACTGAGAGAAAGGAACGCTCATGCAGGAGTTTAAAATGAATGGGAGAAGGCCGGGCATGGTGGCTCATGCCTGTAATCCCAACACTTTGGGAGGCTGAGTGGATGGATCACCTGAGGTCAGGAGTTCAAGACCAGCCTGGCCAACATGGTGAAACCCCGTCTCTACTAAAAATACAAAAAAAATTAGCCAGGTGTGGTGGCAGGCACCTGTAATCCCAGCTACTTGGGAGGCTGAGGCAGGAGAATCGCTTGAAACTGGGAGGTGGAGGTTGCAGTGAGCAGAGATCATGCCAATGCATTCCAGCCTGGGCAACAGAGTGAGACTCCTCCATCTCAAAAAAAAAAAAAAAAAAAAAAAAAATTCTCCTTCCATCCTCACAACGGCTCTATACGGTAAACATTCTTATCTCCACTTCCTTGAGGAAACTCAATCTGAAACCAAGAATCCAGAAGGTGCCACATATGAGCAAGGGATCTAAAAGCACAAAGCAGGATGCAAATGTCGATGCTGTGCACGGGTACTGTCCAGCCCGCCCATATGGAGCTCAGCCCCCTCGGCCTGAAGGCAGAAGAGCCAGCACCTCCTCTCCGGGTGACTTGTGCTCGTCACATCAGTCCTGCCCTTGTGCTTCCCAATGCAGCTCTCTACTTCTCATGTCTATTCTCTGAGAGGCTGTGGCTGTGAACTGGAGAGCACGTGGCCTGTGGGGTGGCAGGCAGTCATTAAAAAACAATGCTTCTGAAGAGTATATAACCTCATGTGGATACATGCCTACAATGCTAAGTGAAAAATCCACTTATGTGACATCTGGAGAAGGCAAATCATACAGACAAATCCATTGCTTTCCAGCGTCTGAAGGTGGGCGTTGAGCTTTTGGGGTGATAGAACAGTTCTATATCTTGATGTTGGTAGTGGTTATTCAACAGCATGGGTGTGTCAAAACACATAGAATTGTACACTAAAAGTATAATTTCATTGTATGTAAATTATATCTTAATTTAAAAAGGAGTTGGTACCAAAGTTATTAAAAGAAAAAAAAAAAGCAAAAAAATGCAGCTACACACCAGTATATACAATAGGATTCAATTTGAACTTTTTGTTTGTTTTGTTTCTGAGATGGAGTTTCACTGTTGTTGCCCAGGCTGGAGTACAATGGCACGATCTTGGCTCACTGCAACCTCCGCCTCCTGGGTTCAAGTGATTCTCCTGCCTCAGCCTCCAGAGTAGCTGGGATTATAGGCATGTGCTACCACACCTGGCTAATTTTTGTAGTTTTAGTAGAGATGGAGTTTTGCCATGTTGACCAGGCTGGTCTTGAACTCCTGACCTCAGGTGATCTGCCTGCTTCAGCCTCCCAAAGTGCTGGGATTACAGGCGTGAGCCACTGCGCCCAGACTCAATTCAAATTTCTGTAAAAACATGCAAATTGTAAGAATATGCAGATGCTGTCAACGTCGGCTATCTATAGGTGTAGGAATTACCCATAGATTTTTATTTTCTGCTTGATATATTTTCAACAATTTCTATGATAACCTGGATTATTCCCTATAGAATCAGAAAAGTGGTTTTATTTTGTTTTAGGAGAGCAAGCATGGTGGCACAGTTTTGAAGTGAAGCTCCATTTCTCAGAAGCTGTGTGACCTCAGGCAGGCCACATACTTTTGGGTCCTGTATCTTCATCTGCAAAACGGGATGCTCCCATTCACCTCTGACGGTTGTCATGATTCAATGAGACAATAGATGCAGAAGTACTTTATAAATTTGAAGATACAGCTTGACTAGTAATTACCACCACCCTCTCATCTTTGAAAATTTCCTTTATATCTTAATCCATTGGTTTGCAAGCGTGGTACCATCACACATTTGTGCTGGTAACAGCTTGAAGCTAGCACATGATTTATTAAAAAACAAGCAAACAAAAGGAGTACTTAGTATGTGGTGAGTACGCAATAAATACATGAGGAATGAATGACGGTCACGCTCCCCACCATGTGTTGGAGCAGAAAAAATAGACTGAGAACCACTGCCTTCCCCAGACGTTGCAATCAAACAAATCTTCAAAACTGTCTGTCATCTACTGTGCACCGATCCTGAATCCAGCACATGGCTACAGCTAATATACATAAGAGAAAACTTAAGCTGCACACCTCAAGGAGCTAACCATTGAAGGAGGAAGAGATGATTAACAGATGCAAAATGAAAGTGAAAGAGGAACTGGATGAAGGGAGAGATTAGCAAGTGCTGTGCTGATGGTGGGGCTGGGGAGGAAGGCTTGCCTGGCTAGGTGAGACTACCGCTGAGCCTCAAAGGCCAGGAAGCAACAGATGTTACAAAATAAGAGTGGAGGAAGGATATTCCCGGTGGGAGAACACCATGTTGGCCAGGATGGTCTCGATCTCCTGACCTTGTGATCCACCTGCCTCAGCCTCCCAAAGTGCTGGGATTATAGGTGTGAGCTGCCGCACCCGGCCATAAATAAAGTTTTATTGAGACACAGCCATGCCCATGAATGCCTTCATGCTTCAACAGCAGAACTGAATAGTTGCCACAGAGACCTGGCCTGCCCATCCTAAAATATGTCTTGGCCAAGAAGTCTGAACCAACCACAGTGTCCTCCAAGGATGAGGTGAGAAGTGCAACAGAAGTGGGATGAGGGGCAAGGCAAAGGCGAGATGCGTAGGCACTGAGAGGGTGGCTGTGGCAAGGAGGCAGACACCCTGAGACTTGGAAGCCAGGATTAAAGTTCTTGTTTTCTGGGAAGCAAAACAGCTTTGCCCAATTTGCTGGGGAGGCAGAGGTTCTGGGGATCTGGATCAGCCTACGGTCAATCCTGGTGAGGCCTGAGGGTGATGGTTCTATCCCTAAGGGTACAAGACAGAGTCACCTGCAGTGGCTCTGACATCCCCTGCAAGGCTGGGAGAAGCTGCCTCTGTCAGAACAGTGAGGCTGAGGGGGATGTGATGGTGAAGACCCTCCTCTAATACTCCCCAACCCTAGGGGGCACTGGCTCTTTCTACAAATTCCGATGCCAACAGCTGAGTATGGGAGTGTTGGTGGGTAGGAGGTAGGAGCGAGGTTCAACAAGGAGTAGAAGCCTGTCAGAGAGTAAAAGACACTATTCAGACTCCAGCTTTGTCATCTCCTCTCCTGTTCATTTTATTTATTTATTTAGAGATGGAGTCTCATTCTGTCACCCAGGCTGGGGTGCAATGGCACCATCTCAGCTCACTGCAACCTCCACCTCCTGGGTCCAAGTGATTCTCCTGCCTCACCCTCTCAAGTAGCTACGATTACAGGCGCCTGCCAATAGGGCCAGCTAATTTTTGTATTTTTAGTAAAGACGAGGTTTCACCATGTTGGCAAGGCTGGTCTCAAACTCCTGACCTCAGGTGATCCACCCACCTTGGCCTCCCAAAGTGCTAGGATTACAGGCATGAGCCACTGCGCACCACCTTCTCCCATTCATTTTAAACTCCTGCATGAGTGTTCCTCTCTCTCTGTCTCTAATTAAACTCTCCCATTCTTGAATTAAGTTCCCCATGAAAGCAACTCTCAAAAGAAATGATTTTTTAAGGGCTGTATCCCAGTACTATGCTAGGTTAAACTTTCATCCTCAGGGCCTATTGTAGTGCCTGGCACACATGGGTGCCTAATAAAAATGTTGGTTGAATGACTGAAATGACAAAGGTGTGACACAGTCTCTGACTTGGAACAGTGTAATTCCTGTGTCTCAGTTTCTTCATCTGTCACATGGGATTGGTACTTAGTTCACATGACTGTGAGGATTAAATGAGTTTCATAAGAGGCACTTAGAATGGTGCCTGGTTCAAAGTGAGAGCTCAGTAAAGATTAGCCATTAGTCTTATTACTATAATCTAGATGAGCCCAGAGAAGAGTAGCAGAGTCTTGAGGGCTATGGAAGGTAAGAAAAGAGTGGAATCATTTCTATCAAGAGGATGCAGAAAGCCTTCAGAGTAGAGGTGAGGTCTGCAGTGTGTTGAGAAGAATCCTGATGGCCTTACTAGGCAGAACCTGTGCTGTGATTGACTGGTGATGTCTGCTGTGGGTGAGGAATGCGCAATGGTGGTGTGTGTGCCTCTGTAGCCTATATTCTGTTTGTCTGAGGATCCAGACATGTCATGGCACATTTGGAATTTGGCAACACAGGCTTGATAGTGATTTTTTAAATTCCAAGGCCCAAGGGGTTTTGGGTGAAGTAACTGATCCTTAGGAAGGCACATACCCTGACTTAAGAAGACCATGTTAGTCATCAGACAGAAATGCAGTTCTGACTGCGGCCTGGTGCCTGATCTTCATCAGGTCATCCTTTGGCCTAGGTTTCAGAGATCTATGTCTGATTTCAAGAGGATGGGACAAGTATAATTGGATAGAGTTGTCTCAGTAAAAATCACCGTGCGAGGCAGCACTGCTAGGGCTCCATGGTAGAAAGTAACGTGGGGTGGGGAGAGCTCAGGGGTTGGGGGAGAGGGATTCTCACGGTAGCAGAATCCACTGTGGGCTTGGGTGTGCTGGGGATGGAGGACATTGTGGCGGGTCAGGGGCTCTGGCAGGTCATGGTGTAGATGCTGCGTGGTCTCATGGGGATAGGGCCAGGACTCCCAACTCCAGCAGGGGCAGGAAACGGTTTCTCGGTGCCTTTTAGAGTGAAGAACACCTGCAATGCTCCCTGAAGACTCCCAGAAATAGTTAGGGGACTGGCTGTGATCCACTTGGAGGCCACGCCACAGTGGGTGGAGACAAAGCCTCCTGCACAGTGACCCAACTTGGAGCCCAAGGCTGGGAGCCCTGAGAAACGCAGGTCATAATTATAACACTGCGTGGGATGAATGCTCTGGATGATAGGGAGGACATCACTGGCTGTCTGGAGGGGCGACTGGGGACAGAGGTGCTGGAGGGTTTCACAGAGATATGAGTTGAGCCAGGCACAGTTGTGAATGTGGATCTTGAAAATCAGGAGAAATGCATGAGCAAAAGAACAGAGGCATGAAAAGGAAGGCTGGGTCAGGGAAGGGTGCGGATTTGGGTGGATGGAGGTCAGGAGACAGTGGCGGGAGATGAAGCCAGAAGGGGTGGGGAGTGCGGAGACAGATCTGGAAGGGATGTGGATGTTAGGAGCAGACACAAAGTCCTGGCTCCAGAAGAAAAGGTTAAACGATAGGATGGATGGAAGGAAGGAATTAGGATTTAGGAGAGAAGAGACGCTCCTTTTTCTTTCACTGAGAACAATATGGGAAGGAAACTACTTGGGCTTTTAAAGAAAGGGAAACCTGAAAAGCAAGATTACGAGCAAATACAGCAAAGAACTGAGAGTGTGTGTGTACACATACACATAAAGCAAAAGTGCAAGAGATGTGGTATGTTCTCAGTCTTGAGCCTCAAAAAAGTACCTCTAGGGAGAAAAAAAGAAAAAGAAAAAGAAAGGCACCGAAGCCCCTCTCCACTGGATTGAAGTGGAAGGCACAAAGCAGAGGGGATGATCAGAGCGTTCCCAGGATGCAATGCAACTTCCTCCAGGCGCCAAGGGGAAGGGCCCCTCTTAACCTGGTCCTCTGTGCTCCCTTCTCAGCCTCGATGGCTCAAAAGGATGCGGCTGGAAGATGTGCAGGCCGGGTCGCCCTGCCCAGCAGGGATGCGGCCAGGAATGAGCCTCTTCTTCTTGTTCTCGCCTCGTTGCCAGTCTTTGGAGCCTTGCTGGGAAGGAGGAAATCCGGGCCAAAGCTGAGATGAAAGCGTCTGTAATCTCATAAAAGAGCCAGGCGGATGCTCTGAAAGGCACGGAGGAGCCAACACCTGCCATTTGCACTTCAAGGCAGGCTGTTGAAACCCACTGAGGCAAGAGGCCCATCTGCCCTTCCCCCAGGTGCCTGGACTTGGGTGAGAGACGGCCCGGGAACCAGAGTCTGCTGACTGTGCGTTCCCTGGGCTGCAGGAAGGGAGAGGAAGACAGCCACCAGAGCCCTGGGCCTGGGATGTGCCTGTAGGAAGAGCTGGAGAGCGAAAGCTCCATCACCCTCTTTCCTTGCCTGCAAAACATTATTTATCACTTTCTTTGGTCTTCAGACCACTGTGCGGTAGGGAAGAGTTCCCAGCACCACAAACAAATCCTTTACCAGAATCGAGCAAAGAACAGTCTGCTGCAAACGAGACCCGCAATGTGGAGCCTTTTCGGCTTTTTCTTGCTCTCCTGAGAAATTTCGCAATGCTGCTAGAACCCAAAGCCTGGATGTAGTCCTATTGATCACCCGTAACTGAAGGAGGAAATGTTTTCTTGCAGCGTGAAGCCAAGACATCAAAAGCAGAAAGAGATGAATGATTTTCCACCTGAAATCCCCAAAGGATCAGGACAGGACCTCTAACAAATTTCTTACTATTTATTTACTATGTCCCACAAATGATCTAGAAGAGGTACTCAGAGAGCTCTCCAAGTTTTAAAGGGAACACGCTATCCATTGGGGTTGTGAGACACCAAGATGGTGGGGGAGTCCACAGGCAGCAGAGTTAAGTGGGAGGGAGCAGCTGCAGGATGGGTTAAGAGCCGTCCACCCCCGTAGCATGACTGGGCCATGTTGATAAGATCTCAGGTCCTTCTATCCATTCTAACTCTGGATAGGCATCCACATGGTAAAGGCCTTTGAAGGGGCATCGGTAGCCTCAGCTGCTCCTCCTAGTGTTGTCACTCACAGTTATATGGCCCCTTGCAGGCCTGTCCTGCTCTGGGTGTTCACTGCATTATCTGTAAAGCTCAGGGATTGGATGGGATGATCTCTCAGGTCCTTCAGCTCCAGCCCCCTAGAATTCCAAGATGATAACAGCTATTCCAAGAAAGGCGAGTGCACCATCGCTACTGAGAGTCACCAGGAGGGGTGGAGGGCCACAGCAGGCCTTGTTATGACTGTAGGAACTAGATGTGACAGATGCAGCCTAGATTGAGGTTTGGTGATGGCAAAGAAGGAAGGCAAGATGCTCCCCTTTGGGAATAACATTAAAATATTGAATGCAGCAGGAACAATCTTAAAGAGTGAGACAAGCCACCCCAAGCAGTTTAAAACTCTAGGAACGACTCAATTACAGATACAGACCCTGAACATCAGAAAAGTCCAAGGAGATGAAAAAGCTCAGTTAACAAAGCAATAAAGAGAAAAGCACGTTTTCCAGGAATTGATGGAAGTGTCTGAATGAGCACATGAGATTTATTAGCAAATAGAAGTCTGCTGTTGAATAAAGAAAGAAAATTGGTTGTGAGTTTTAATTAGTTGGGGTTTTGACAAGTGGCGAATCTGAGAAGTGGTAAAATGCCAAGTGATGGGCCTGAAGGGGCAGGTCTTGGGAACCAGGGACAGGGCGAGTATTTTGCTCTGGCAGCACCGGGTAATGAGATTGAAACTAGGCCAGGGCTGAAATGGGGCCTGGAGGCGTGGCTGAGAAAAAACCGAAAGGGCCCTTGTGTTTTGTCAGTCGAAGGCAAATGCCATCTGCTCTGGCTCCTGCCCACGCTGCCCCTTTCTCCCCCCACTTCACCATTTGTGGTTATGGTGACCTGGGCTTATGGGACTCGAGTGCCTTCAGTACTTCTCTGTCCCTTCTGGCTTAGTATACATGGCCATCTCTGCTCAGGCCGCCTGGCAGAGCATGGGCTGCCAGGATCAGGCAGGATGAGAGCAGTAGCTCCCTAGCAGGGCTTGCTGGCTTGCTTGCTTCCTTCTACAGACTTCTCTGAGAACCTTCCCAGTGCCAAGGACCATGCTAGGTACTTGGAATATGACGACAGGCAATCTTTTCTCCTGGGGGTTCCAGGAGGAGGGAGGTAGATAAAAACTCAGACAGAGATGAGAATGGCTTAAGTTCTGTGAACAAAGGGAGTGGAAAATACTATTGGTGACTAGAGAAAACAGTATATGGAGTCTGTGGGGGTGGAGATCAGAAAAGGCTTGCCCCAGGAGCCTTGCTCTCATGAAGGCCATTGTTATAGGATGGATTCACTCACGACTTGGTGGCTTGGGCTCTAGGCACACATCCCCCTCTCTATCCACAACTGATGGTGTCATAACCCTTCCTCTGTCATAAGAGAGGACCAAGTAAGGAGGATACTGGCTCAGGAAAGAGCCATAATGGATGTGAAACATGCGCTTCATGGTCAAGGAGTAAGTCCAAGCCAGAAAGGTGTCATATTTAAACTCCATTGCCCAAACTTCTAAATTAGACCCTGAATCCCCTGAGTTTAGGGTTGCTCAGGACAGAAGGCCTCAGCCTTTGTTCTCTGCCTGTTCCTGTCATGAGGAGCAACACAAATGCTGGAGAACTTTCCTACTGCCTCATTCCTCAGGCCTCAGCGGGAGACTCCCACCTGCCAATAAGTTTACCAGGCTCGACTAAGGCCATGGCATGTGATCATGGCATCTTTCCTTCCAAACATGCCTATGTTCAAGGTTGGCAGGCTCCTTGGAAGGCACTATTTTTGGGACATGGAAGCTGCTGAGGAGTACAGTGGTTAGGCTTTGGAGTAGGGTAAAATTGGGTTGAAATCTGTGTTCCCACCATGCAAAAACCTGTACATAAATGTTCATAACAGCACTATTTATGATAGTCAAAAAGTGGAAATGTCCATTAACAGATACATGGCTAAACTAAATGTGGCCTTACCCATACAATGGAATCTTCTTTGGCATCAAAAAAGAATGAAGTATTGATACACGCTTACAACATGTACAAACCTTAAAAAACACTATGCTAAGTGACATAAGCCAGGCATGAAAGACCACTTATTCTATGATTCCATTCATATGAAGTCTATAGAGGCAGAAATAGATGGGTGGTTGTCTAGAGCTGACTGGAGGCAGGGCAGTTTGGAGGGAACAGACTAGTAACTGCCAATGGGTATAGGGTTTCTTTTTGGGGTGATAAAAATGTTCTAAAATTATGGTGATGGTTGCATGACTCTATGAATATATTAAAAACCACTGAATGGTAAACCTTCAATGGATTAATTATATGGTATGTGAGTTATGCCCCAATAAAGCTGGTTTTTTTTTTCTTAAATCTAAATTCCTACCTCTTCTTGGTTCCTCCTAGGGTTACCAGGGCAAAGAACCCTTTGCTTTGCCCCTCAGTGTATTCTGAGGACCTGGGACACAGTAGGTGCTTAAGTATTTGCTAACAAATCAGTATTTGTTACTTGAGAAAGCCACTTAAGTTCTTTAAGCCTCAGTTTTAGCATCTGTAAAATGGAGATTAAAATGCCTTCTGCAAAGGGCTGCTGATTAGGAGACCAGGCATTTAAGGTGCCTGGCAGGGTCTCAGAGTATAACAGTGCTGTCTACAGGGCGGTCTTCTGGATGTGTGGCTCAGTGCCATAGACGAGGCTTCCGAAGGAGGACCTATGCTACTGGGGATTCTGTTTCTTAGTCATCCACCCCACCTCCTATTACATGTCCATCTTGGAGGGAATGGCCAAGATGTCACATCGAGCAGCCTACATGATGCCACTGGTGGGACTGTGAGGAGCTGCTTTGAAAGGCCATGTTTGTGCTGCCCAGCACGCCCAGCATGCCCAGTGCCCAGGCCAGCCTGCGGCGGGTGGACATGACAGATGGTATTTCCTTTTTGTCTGGAGAGGCATCCCAGGCCGTGTCTGCCACTGCCCTTCAGGGTTGTCTCTCGCTCTGAGTCCGTGCTATGTGTCAGCAGGAACACACGGGAAGAGCATGGCACTGGCAAAACATTCAGCAGGGTGAGGGTCAAGGTCACGACCGCTGGAAGTCCCGCCACCATCCTCATGAACCCAATTTGCAAAAATATGGGAAAAGTCTTTCCGGCCACCAGAAACTTAGAACCCCGAGTGCCTATGTCTTTCTCCTCTTCTTGCCTGGGCCCCCAGAGCCTTAGGCAGGGGTTCCCGGGGGCAGCTGCTCAAGCGCATGTGTCCCCTCCAGGCCTCGAAGCCTTAGTGGAGCCTTAGTGCCCTTGGAAGGTGGCTCACTCCCACCCTCCAGCCCACCCTAAAGCTTCCCCTGCAACCCCTCTCATCTCTCAGGAGTCAGCTGAAATGTACCATCTTCATGGAAGCCTGCTCCGATTGTTCCAGATGGGGGTAAGTCCCGCCATACAGGCTCGTAGCTCTGTGTGTTTTCCCTGCCATGGTCTATGTATGATTATTTGTCTAAGGCCTCTCTCCCCCACTATCCTGTGAGCGTTATGAGGATGAAACCTCGGTCCTTCTTGTACACTGCTCTGTCCCCAGGGCTCAGCACATAGCTTGGCACACAGGAGACCCTCAATAAATATTTGTTCAGGGAAATAGTCCCACTAATATTTCTTTGTCTCTTTCTTTCTGTAAACTTCCACTCTGGCCGGCGGCAGCTGTTCCCTTCCCATGAAACCAGGGTCTCCTTGGCTTTCTTTGTAGAGCAGTCTCCCCTCCCGCCCCAGCCCCAGGTGGAAAGTAGAGGGGAGGAGAGAAGAGGAAGCAGGGGGCAGGCACACTGGATGGTGGGGGAAGAGGGTGTGAAGGCCTCTGCAGGACAGGGAGGGGCTGAGGAGACAGGAGGCTGCCTACTGGCCCCACGCATCTCCACCCACCTCACCTTCATTCTCACCCCCACCCCCATCTTGGCAAAGCCCCCCTTCCACCCTCAGGAACCACGAGGGAAGGTGAACAGCTCTAAAGTGGCAGAGATCCTACCAGTGGCCCGACAGGACTATGGGGCTGCCCTACTGGTTTTCAGAGGTTTCTGAGACCCACAGTGAGGGTACGTTTTATGAGGCCATCCTGTGTGTGTGTAGACCAAGGCACAAAACCCCAAGTGGACAAAGTCGTACTTGCTTTCACTATGCAGGGTGTATTTCGACACCTCCTATTGTTTTCTATTCCAGTGTGAAACCACTTCTTGTCATGACATATAACAGGAACACGTAGCCAATACAGTGGGCAGGAGTGATGTTCTGGAAGGGGCCCCACGCCTGGGGTTTAACGCTCTGCGGTCACCATCTTGAAACTCTTAATCATTTTTTCTTTGAATTTGTGCTTTGTAAGTGAGGTCTTGACGCGATGCATGGCCCCACTTCCTGGGTTCTGGGCCACCCATCCCATTCCCTTGCCCCTGGTTAGTGTCAGTGGCTGTATTCCCCACCCCCCACCCTCCAGCAGGGACCTGCACACTGGCTGGGGAAAGGTCTTGATAGGGCGAGCCTCCAGGGTGAGGGTTGGTCGTACTCCCTCACCAGTAATCCCGTGCCTGAGGGAATGTGACATTAAAGCACACATAAAAAACACCACGACAAGCTGAGAGACTGCCAAAGAAAGGAAAAAGCCTTTTCCCTGCCTTTTGAACAGGGGTCCTGCATCTTCATTTCCCACTGAGCCCCACACATCATGCAACCGGCCCTGCCTACTAAACCGATTTCACAACTCACAGACGCATCATGACTAGCAGTTTGAGAAACACTGCATTAGCCAGCAGGACATTGCAGCTGACAAAAATGCAAACCTCAATCAGGTGAACTTAAGCTTCCATCACAATTCTGCAATGAATTGGCTGTGTTCTGGGGCACGTCCCTGAACCCTCAAGTCCTGTGTCCTCATCTGGAAAACCAAGATAATGCTGAGGCCTGCCTTTAGAGTAGTAGTGGGGACTGAACAAGGTGATGCAATGTGTCCGGGGCAGTGCCCTGAATCTAAGAAAGTCATTATGATTATTACTAGGTCCCCACAGTCTTTGGTCCAGCTCTGATTTTTTTTTTTTTTTTTTTTTTTTTTTTTGAGACGGAGTCTCGCTGTGTCCCCCAGGCTGGAGTGCAGTGGCGCGATCACGGCTCACTGCAAGCTCCGCCTCCTGGGTTCACGCCATTCTCCTGCCTCAGCCTCCTGAGTAGCTGGGACTACAGGCGCCCACTACCGCGCCCGGCTAATTTTTTGTATTTTTAGTAGAGACGGGGTTTCACCGTGGTCTCGATCTCCTGACCTTGTGATCCGCCCGCCTCGGCCTCCCAAAGTGCTAGGATTACAGGCGTGAGCCACCGTGCCCGGCCCAGCTCTGATTTTTTTTTATTCCCCCCACTTTGATTTCTTGGAGGAAGAGATTTCTGAGCTGGGCTCTGAGAAGCAAGCAGAGGTTTACTGGGTGGACAAGAGAGGGAAGGAGGATGTCTGAGCAGACAGAACAGCAGAGGCTCAGGGGCATGGCGTGTTTAAAGAAAGGAGAGTAAACCTCTCCTTCTGAGAGGCTGCCCTTCCAGTGAGAGGTGAGCTGGTGGGAGGGGCAATTGGGCGACCTGGGCTCCTGGGGCAGCCAATGAAAGCAGAGTTTTAGGCAGGCAAGCAGCCTGGTGAGACCCGTGCCTTCCAGGATTGCCCTGGCTTCAGGGTGCAAGACAGATGGGAGCGGGTGAAGCCCAAGGCTTCCGGAAGAGGCCAGATGTGAGATGCGCAGCCCACAGGGCAGCAGCAGTGGGGATGGAGCGCAGAAGCCCAGGATCACTCTGGAGGCTGGAGAGAATGTGGAGGCCAGTGTGAGTGCCACACCCTGGCACCTCCCAGGTTTCTGCCTGAGTGAGAGAGAATCAGGAGGAACAGGTTGTGGGGGAAGAAGAGGAGGAGGAGGGCCTTATCTGCCCAGCCCCAGGGCGAATGAATGAGAGTGTTGGGTGTTTCGTCTATTTTTAGAAACCTCCAGGGATGCAAAGTCTAAAAATTAACTTAAAGAGCAACGAGTATTCACAAAGTTGTCCCCTAATGCTTGCCCTACTTAAAAAAAAATTTTTTTTTTTTTTGGAGACAGATTCTTGCTGTGTTGCCCAGGCTGGAGTGCAGTGACATGATCGTGATTCACTGCAACCTCCACCTCCCAGGTTCAAGCCATTCTCCTGCCTCAGCCTCCTTAGTAGCTGGGACTACAGGTATGCACCACCATGGCTGGCTAATTTTTTGTATTTTTAGTAGAGATGGGGGTTTCACCATGTGGGCCAAGCTGGTCTTGAACTCCTGACCTCAAGTGATCCACCCACCTCAGTCTCCCAAAGTGCTGGGATTACAGGCATGAGCCACCACACCTGGCTCACTTTTTAAAACCAAAGCTAACTCTGCTTGGCTACTACATCTAAATCAGATGATCTTTATTTAAGCCACCATGTGTTTGAGTTCTAACCTCCATTGTCTCAGTGCCTTGCCACAAATTTCTGGAACCTGGTAGAAGTTCTAAGTTATGGAACAAGTTAGAACTAACTGGCGGCGATGGAAGGCAGGCAATCATAAGGGAAACTTGAAAAGGTAATGTATCCACCAGCCCCTGGGGCATGGCAAGTTTCCAGCTGCCCATGGAGCTCGGGTAGCCTGGGAAGTGTGCTCAGAGCCAGAGCCAACATCTACTTTTGAAAAAGAACCATCTTGTTTTTTGGAAGGTGCAAGCAAGTCTTCCCTCTGCCTTCTTGCTTCATTGTTCTTATCCTAGCCACAGTCATTCACTGGCAAGTATTTTTTCAGTACACTGAAAAATTAATTGTGGCGTCGGTCTCTGATGCCTGGATGCTGAGTGGGCATGAGAAACAGGTCTTTGTTACAGCTTCAGGTCAAACTAAAGGCGAGACAGTGATAACAAGGGTTTTCCATGCTACGGAAACAAGGACCACTACAGGCTTGGATGAGGTTAAGCAACTTGATGATCGACCACCACTGTCGTCCATGTAAAACAAGGACTTTAGGCCAGGCACAGTGGCTCATGCCTGTAATCCCAGCACTTTGGGAGGCCGAGGTGGGTGGCTCATCTGAGGTCAGGAGATCAAGACCAGCCTGGCCAACATGGTGAAACTCCATCTCTACTAAAAGTAAAAATAAAAATAAAATTAGCCAGGCATGGTGGCACACGCCTGTAATCCCAGCTACTCAGAAGGCTGAGGCAGGAGAATCTCTTGAACCTGGGAGGCGGAGGTTGCAGCGAGCTGAGATCGCGCCATTGCACTCCAGCTTGGGCAACAGGAGCAAAACTTCATTTCAAAAAAATAAATAAATAAAACCAAACAACCAAAGAAACCAAGGACTTTATAGTTGACACAATGCTCCAACTCTCGCCCTTCCATTTGTGCTCACAACAGCTTTGTGAGATTTTGGGTTGGGGGGGGCAAGGATTGTCATTCCAATTTCATTCACAGAAAACTCACAGCCCTGTGAACTGACTTACAGGCACAGGGCAAGGATATACACAGGTCTTCTGTCTTTTGCTGGCTACCCTCCCATTATATTATGTTATCCAAGGCAAACCTCTAAACTGTCTGGAGATCACACATCTGGGAAATGCAGCAATAGGCGTTGGAATCAGTTCAGTTCAGATTAACAAAAAAAACCCCCTTCTGTAGTGCCTATCATGAGCCTGGTCCCGGGCTGGGAGTGGCCTAAAGACACTAATATCACTACCACTTCTGAGAGATCCGGGTACTTGGTGCATCTTTGATCTCATTGAATCCTCACAATGCTCTGATGGGGTAGTGTCATTAGCCATTTTATAGATGGGAAAACATCCTCTGACCTAACTCAGGAGCTCTGGACATTCAAACAAAGAGGCTGGGGCAGCACTGACTTCGTGCTGATTGGGCACTTTGGAAGCAGCTTTACCAGTTTCATTTTTCCAATACCCTTGGGAGATTTCTCATTTTGAATGTCAAGGGAAAATATCTTGGGCCCCCTAAATCACTAAGGGAAACTCAAGCTGGAAACTGCTTAGGGCAAATCTGCCTCCCATTCTATTCAAAGTCACCCCTCTGCTCACTGAGATAGATGCATATCTGATGCCTCCTTTGGAAAGGCTAATCAGAAACTCAAAAGAATGTAACCATTTGTGTATCACCTATCTGTGGCCTGGATGCTCCCTCCTGCTTGGAGTCTTCCTGCCCTTGCTTCAAGATGTCCCGCCTTTCTAGACCGAACCAATGTACTTCCTACATATATTGATTGATGTCTCATGTCTCCCTAAAATGTATAAAACCAAGCTGTGGCCCGATCACCTTGGGCACATGTCGTCAGGACTTCCTCAGGCTGTGTCACGGGTGCGTCCTCAACCTTGGCAAAATTAACTTTCTAAATTAACAGACCTGTCTCAGATTTTCTGGGTTCACATGAGGAAACTAAGGCTCAGGTGGGTTTATGCAACTTGATGACTGACCACTGCGATGGAATAGGCCTTTCTGCTCTATCACTTTTAAGTTGAAACCACTTAAACTTTTTAATTTCACAAGCTGCATATGATTTTTATGAAAATTATAGCTGGGTATGGTGGCTCATGCCTGCAATCCCAGCACTTTGGGAGGCCAAAGATCCGAGGTGGGCGGATCACTTGAGGTCAGGAGTTCAAGACCAGCCTGGCCAACGTGATGAAACCCTGTCTCTACTGAAAATACAAAAATTAGCCAGGCGTGGTGGCACGCGCCTGTAATCCCAACTACTCAGGAGGCTGAGGCAGTAGAATCACGTAAACCCCGGAGGGGGAGGTTGCAGTGAGCCAAGATAGCCCTACTGCATTCCAGCCTGGGCGACAGAGCGAGACTCTGTCTCAAAAAAAAAAGAAAAGTATGTGATACAGAAGTGTTTAAGGTAAAAGTATCTCCCATCTCTGCTTCTCTATTTCCAATCCCCAGAAGTAACTGCTTTTAACAGTTTAATGTATAAGCTTTTCCCATGCATAAACACACCTACATATGCAGTTTATTTTTCACAAAAGGGATGGCACAAGATGCATTATTCATGACTTGCTTTATTCACTCAACCATGTGTCACAGCTATGATTCCCCATCAACACATACAGAGTTGCTTATCCTTTTGAACAGATTTCATTGTCTCAATGTGGCATAAGCCATTCCCCTACGGATGGACTCACAGGTTATCTCCGATTTCTCATAGATTCTGTACCAAATGTCATTTTAAATGCAACAGATCCTTGAGATGTAAACTGTCATAAACATTAGCTATTATTTTTAGCCTTATTTTATAGTTTTATCTAATCGACAGCCTCAATTCAATTTCTATAGCAAATACTCATTTCAAAAAAATAGCTATTAGAGTTAAAGATGTCTCAGTCTTTTGACCATTATGAAAACAAATTATTTTCCATAGTTTGGGGTTTATACTAATTGTTTAATCCAATACTGAAATTGGGTTTAGATAGGTACTTTTGAACTGATTGATAATACTTTTCCACATTTTCTAACTCATTCCCTAAATGAGGCTCTGTTCTTACAGGAAACTACATGGCATAAGGTAAATAAAACTATCTAAGAGAAGCTGTGCAAATCTAGCTTCATATAAAAAAGGGAGGAAGCTGGGTGGCCTAGCATTTCTGTTCTAGCTCAAATCATTTTATTCCATTAGGTTGGTGCAAAAGCAATTGCAGTTTTTGCATTACTTTCAACGGCAAAAATATAATCACTTTTGTACCAACCCAATACTAATTCAAAGGACAAGAATTCTAGTGTATCATCTACATATTGTATTCTCTTATCAGGTCTCTAAGCCACTTTTCTGTCATGGGCATGACCAAGTCATTCCTCTCTTCCTTCTCATAGACTTCTTGAGACTCAGACTGTTTTCCTTTTTCAAAATTCTCATCCTCTGCTTTTTTTTTTTAGCAACAGAATAGGAAACAGCCTCATATTCTTCCTTCCTTCCTGATGTTCTAATATTCCTTCTATCATTTCTTTTCTGTTTAGAGAACTTTCTCAGCCACTGTTTTATAGTAGAGCTATTGGCTAAAAATCCTCTTAGCATTCCTTCATCTGATAATGTCTTGACTACCCCTTCATTCCTGAAAGATAATTTTTGATGGATATAGGATTCTGGGTTGACACTTTTTTCAAAAAAAATGTTGTGCCATTTCTTTCTGGCCCTCATGGTTTCTGATTAGAAATCTGCTGCCATGCGTACTGCATTTCTCATTAGTGGCTGTCTCTCTCTCAGTGATTTCAAGGGCTTTTTGTCTTTGGTTTTCAAACATTTGAGTATGATGTGTCTTGTAAATTTATTTGGATTCATCCTGTATGGGGTTCACCCAGCTTCTTGAATCTGTAGGTTTATGGTGAATATGGAAAGTTTTAAGCCGTTATTTCTTTGAGTGGTTCTTGTTTTTCCAGTCTATTTTCTCTCTGTTGTTCAGACTGGGTTATTTCTAATGTTCTATCTTCAAGTTCACTGATTCTTTCCTCTGGCCCACTGGCTCTGATGTTGAGGTCATCCAGTGAGTTTTAAATTTCAGTTACTGTATTTTTCGGTTCTAAAATATCCATATGGTTGTCATTTATTTGCTGAGAATCTCTTTTTTTTATTGTTTGAAGCATGTTTATATTTGCTTATTGAAACATTTTTATGATGGCTGCTTTATAATCTGTAAAATTCTAACTTCTGTAGCATCTCAGTTTTATCATCTATTGTCTTTAATCATTCATTTTGAGATCTTCCTGGTTCTTGGTGTGAGTGATTTTGAAAACTGAAACCTGGTTATAAGATTTTGGATCTTATCTAAACTTTGTTTTAGCTAGCTTTCCCTGACACTGCTCCAACATGGGTAGGGGGTTTATGCCAGCTCATTATTGCTAAGTAGGGGTCCAGGTTCCCCATTTGGCCTTGACACTTGAAGGGGAGCCTTCTCATTACTGGGCAGCGATGGGAGTTCCAGCTCCTGACAAGGCTTCCATTGATACCTCTCTGTGTCTGGGAAGAGTCAGGAGTGTCTTGTTACTGCTCCCACATGATCTTAACTGACATTGAGGGAGTGGGTAAGTCCAGGTTACCATTAGGTGGGGTCATGAAAGTCTACCCCCCACTTGGCCTTCTCTGACACCACCCTGCTGTACAGAAGGGGGAGATGGGGGAGGCTTGCTATAACCTGGTGAGGGTGGAATTCTAGGTTCCACATTTGGCTTTTGCTGGTGGGAGTGGGGGCTGGACCACAGGTTTTTTCTGTGACCTTTGGCTAGAGCAGAGCAGTTATCGTCTAAAAGTTCTCCGCTTCGCCAGGCTTCCCCTTTCCTGATCCTCTGGCTAGAGAGAGCAGGCTTTTTTTGGGGGGGGGGGCTTTTGTTGGGAGGGGTCTGGGCCCCTTAGCATTTGTGGTTGATGGCCTCTTCAGCTGGAAGTCTACGATATATAAGGCAAAACAAACCAAGCCAAACAAAGACAAGAAATAAAAACCCAGAGAACTCATCACCATGTCATTCCTGGGGTTATGAGGTCCCTAGTTAGTCTGCCTTCTTCTTTCCACTTTTCAGGGTCTTATGCTTGTTTTATAAATAATGCCCAAGGTTTTTAGTTGTACTCAGTGGGAGAAATGGAGAAAGTGTATCTACTTCATTTTCTCGGAAGTGGTGGTTCATCAATATTAGCAATATTCATTCCCCTCTCTTTCCAGTCCTACTGAAGCCCCATTTCTAACCATTCCCATTTGCTCTCTATCCCTGTGTACATCTATCTACCCCCACTATGTCAACACCAGTCTCACCCTTCTAGTTTTGGAGGAAAGCCAACAGTAGGAGATACCAGAGCAACGTGCCATTCCCCTTTCAGTCTTTTATGAATCTACACTGTCTGTAGACCAAAGTCCAAACTTGTTAGCCTGGCAATGGACACGTCAGAGTTCTGGCCTCTGTGTTCTTTTCACTCAGAGGTCCCCTTCATTTGTAGGCAGATGCTTATTTTCTGCCTGGCGTGTCTGCTCCCCCTTCACTCCATCCCTGCACACAGGACCCATTTCTCAATGCCCACATTCTCCAATAATACCTTCCAGCTGAAATGGACACCCAGTTCAGGATTTGGCCCTTTTACTGATAATTACTGAAGGTCAGTTAGACTTATTTTAAATTCATTAAAGGACTGGGTCATGTTTGATACTTCTTTGTCTCACAGCATACATGAGCACCTGATAAATACTCTTTTGGAAAGAATAACTAAAGGCCCTTGCTTGTCAGTGTGAATCTCTTGGCAGAACTCTGAGAATTAAACAGAAATCCAGTGCCAAGAAGATAAGATTAGCTATGGGCAAAGTTATCTTAAACACCAGTAAGAAAGAAGCAGGAGAGTAGGCAGAATTTGGAGAATCTAATCAAAGTTATAAATATATCTAAAAAAGGAATAAGTTTAGAAGAGGACTAGGAGAAGCAGTCACCCAGCTAGGAGGAGTGTCCTGACCTGGGGAAAGGCCCATGGGTCCTAGAGATGGAGACAGCCCCACCTGTGGTATGGATGCCCAGTTTGAGACCTGTGCACATGAGTCTCACCAGCTCTTGAGTGGATTCTGTGCTCACCCAGGCGGCCTTGGGAATCCAGCTTCCCATTACCATTTCTGTATAGTTAGGGAACTGACCCAAAGATGCAACTGTTTGGGCTCATGGCAGACTTGTTTTTCATTTCAAATAGACAGGCCTCTGGTATGAGCTTGGTTGGTTGGCATAAACCTATTTGCAATAGCAATAACAACAACAAAACATTATTTAGTACTATGTATCAGACTGGGCTAGGCATTTCCTAGATCATCTCATTTTATCTTTGCCATCATCCTATGGGGTAAATATATGATCATCCCATCTCATGGATGAAGGACTTGAAGCTCAAAGAGATTACATTGCTTACCCAAGCTCAGAGCTGGGATTTGAACCCAAGTCTCCTGACTCAAGGCCTGATTTTCAGCACTAGGCTTTCTACGATAGCCCTTTCTATGTGCCAGTCATTGTCCTCAGGTCCTTATGTATATGAATTTGTACAACTCTCCAAGCAACTCCTTGAGGTAGCTACTATTTCTATCCCCAATGTACAGCTGAGGAAATAGGCACAGAGAGGTCATGCAGCTTGCTCAAAGTCACACAGCTGATTTTGAACCCAGGATTTGAACCCAGGCAATGTCACTAAAAACCATTATGTCATGCTGTCTCTTTTGGGGCACTTGCCTGACTTTTTCTAATAGATCTAAGCCTCTTGAGGGAGAAGACTCAGTCTTACTCTTTTTTATATCCTCAACAGCTTCTGCAGTACCTAGTACAGAGTAAGGCTGTAACACATGTTGGTTCAGTTGAATTCCCCTACAAGGGGAACCCATTAGCCAACTGATCTCTTCCAGTTACTTTCCGATTCCATGAAGACAAACGTGCAAGCTCATCTAAAGTAGGTTTATGCTAGGCTGCAGGCTACTTACTCTGCTTTACTCACTCCATAAAACATTCTTTTTTTTCACATAGCATAGGACTGGGGCTTCTGAAAAAAAGGCAGAATACAAATTCAAGGGCTACAGCACTATGAATGATTTCTACTGGAGCATAGTTTTCACATCTGGATACTTGAGTTTTCAGTTACTCCAACTTGGCCTAGTGCTTCTCAATGTTGGGTCATTTTTTCCCCCTTACAAGGGACATTTGGCAATGTCTGGAGACATTTTTGATTGTCACAAGATGGGGGTTGGGATATGAGTGCCACTAGTATCTAGTAGGTGGAGGCCAGGGACACTTCTAAACATCGTACAGTGCAGGGATAATCTGTCACAACAAAGAACTAACCGGCCCCAAATGTCAGTAACGTTGAGGTTGAGAGATCTGGATTGGCCAAGCAGCCCCCAGATCGGCACGTACAAGTGGTTTTAAAGAGGAAGCATTGCCCAACAATTAAATTAGGTTTTACGAGATTTGATTCCCAGAGAACAAAGATCACCGGGGGAAAATGAAAGTGAGCATTCCGTGCCAAGGAACCATCTTAGTTAGGTAGCACATTCTGAAACAGTGCTTTGAGAAGGTAGGTCTTAAATCTCCTCCTAGAAACCCAGCTTGGGAGCTTATTAAAATGCAGATTTCTGGGTCTCACCTCAAAACCACTGAAGCAGACTCTCTTGGGGAGAGTAGGAGGGATCTGCATTTTTAGGACACCCCCAGGTGATCCAGATGCACACTGACATTTTCTTCTAGAAGTAGGGGAGGTAGTTTGAGTAGTGGTAGACAGACCATATGCATGGTGGTTTTTAAAAAGTTAACTAAAAATTCTCACATTCTAGCATGATTTCTTCAACTTCCACCATTTATACAGCACCATTATGAGTTGTGCTCTAGACAAATACCATGTGTATTACTCTTTGCTTAATAATTTAAAAAAATCAAATCACTTTGTAAATTCTAACATATTTCTAAGCAACAATACCCAATAAATCATAGTTGTATTTATTGGGCATCAGCTAATTATAATTTTTCTTCATACTCCTGAGAATATATTACCATGAGAATAAAAAGTATCTGCCCACGCCACACAAAATTGACATGCAACACATGGGAAGCAGTATATTATGGCAAAGCAACTGCAGTCTGCCAGGAGAGTGCTACTAATGGTAAGTGCATGCTCTGTAAGGCAGACATACATGGCTCTGCATTTGAATCTCAGAGCTTCAATGGATGGCAATCCTCCTGCTTCCTGGAGGAGGAAGACTATAGTTAGCAAATGCTTACATGCTTGAGCATACTCAGTGGTATTATGTGGCCTCATTGACAGCCCCACCAACTCCCATCTATGAACTTTGGAAAACAACCATCTTAAATCTAGAACCAGGACAACATTAAGGGCCAATGTATTTTGAATGTCACTGAGCCTCAGATATCAGAACCCACATGTGAGGAGCAGAAGTCACTGCAACTAGAAACTGGTTTCCATTTGCTATGGTTTGGATGTTTGATCCCTCCAAACCTCATGTTGAAATCTGATTCCCGAGGTTGGAGGAGGGGCCTAGAGGGAGGTGTTCGGTCATACGGGCAGATCTTTCAAAAATAGATTAACGCCCTCCCTCCTGGGTGAGTCTCGCTCTATTAATTCTCAAAAAGCTGGTTGTTAAAAAGAACCTGGCATCTCCCTGCCTCTCTTGCTTTCTCCCTCACCATGCGATCTCTGCCCACAGCATGAGTCTTCCCTTGGCCTTCCCCATGAGTGTAAGTAGCCTGAGGTCCTCACTAGAAGCAGATGCTGGCACCATGCTTCTTGTACAGCCTGTAGAACTGTGAGCAAATAAACCTCTTTTCTTTATAAATTACCTAACCTCAGATATTTCTTTATAGCAACACAAAATGGACTAAGCCACTATTATCATCCTCCTATTCCCAGAGCACCCTTTATAGGTTGGGGATGGGGAGTATTAATAGAAGGAGAAGCGTGATACAATGAAAGCTACAAAAAACTTAATGCCTCTGCTACAAATCAGGATAAATGTGAGCAGTTCATCTTTCCATTTACATCCTTTCCCAAAATGCCTAAACTCAACATAATGTGAGTTTTAACTGGGCTCTGCACACAGCCCACCTTGCTACAAACCCAGTGAAGAAAGCAGTAGCATGAGATTATGAGCATGCTTGTATTAGCTAACACCACTTTATTTTTGGCTTTTTCCTCCAATTTGCATTAAGCTGCCTGCATAATTTCCACCTCAGGTGAAACCTCTCTGTATTAGTTGTTTCCTACTTGAAATACATTGATTTTCCATGTAAGACAGGAGACCAGCAAGTGGGATGCGACGTGTGACTGTGGAATTGGGTTAGGAGGAGGGTAAGACACAATACCCTTAGACTCAGGTAAGACAAACGCAGCAAAAAACTCATGACAGCATTTCTCTTTGGGGTAAAGATCTGGGAAAGGGGGTGTTTTGAGTGTAGCCATAAATGGATACACCTTTTTCTATTGCCTCAAAGGGCTTGTTATTTAAAACATTTCTCTTTTTGTGCAGTTGTAAATCAATCCCGTTTGGCTCCAACTGAAAAGATAATATGAGGTCTGAGCTTTGATGACTAATATGTATTTACTGAGCACCTACTATAAGCCATGCAGGCTCTGGGTTGAGAACAAAGCCCTGCTCTCACTGAGTAGGAGTGGGGAAGAAACGCAGATAAAATACATGTCTGGGAGAGGAAATGTTCCCAGTGCTGTGAAGAAAAATTAAGTGGCAGAGCTAGAGAGGGTGTAAGAGGATCTCTGTAGGAGTTAGAGGGGGTTGTAGCTCTGAGGACAGAGATTAAAAAAAAAAAATAGAAAATGCATTCCAGCCCTCAGGAAACCTGGAATTTCACAAGTACCTGGATGAGGACTTGGATTTACAGTGTCCAGCTCAGTGCCTTGGGCCAGGAGGGAATTAACACACATTTGCTGCATAGGTGTTCCATGGCTGTTGAATGAATCCCTAACCCTAGACACCAGGACTTCTATAAAACTGTGAGAAGCTCCAGTGAGTGAGTATTGGGCAAGTCTGTGCAAAACCACTGCTATAACCAGAAGAACAAGGCCGGGAGTGGGTTCTGCTGAGTAAGAGCAGGAGCCCAAAGGTGAAGAGGGGAAGGGCAGACTTGGGGGCTGGCCTGCCTGGGCTTGCACCCAGCATGCCGCTCTCCAGCAGAGTGACCTTGGCAAGTGGCTTAGCCTCTCTGCACCTCAGTTTCCCTATTTATTAAATTATTATGATATTGGGATCTATCTCAGAGGATTATTGTGAAGTTTTAATGAGTTAACACAGGTAAGTGCTTAGAGCAATGCTGGTCACAAAGAGTGCTTAATAAGTATCAGCTCTTAGTGTTTTTCTGTGGCCGAGACATATTAGGATTGCTAGCTCCTATTTGGACTTGAAGCCAAAAAAAAAAAAAAAAAAAAAATCTTACAACGTGGAGCTTGAGATGGATGAGGGGGAGACGGGAAGGCAATTAGAAGTGGGGGAACGAGGCTTAGTTCTGCCTCTGACTTTGGAAATTTAGGTCTGCAAACTTCACTCCTTTTTTTTCATTTCTTTAAACAGAGTTGAATATGTACCTATTAAGTGGTTGTTGCATCCTTTTCTGAAAATGGATAGTTAATGATATCACCACTATCAGGATGAACAGCAATTTCCCACTGATGAATCCCACCACCACCACCACCACCTCTCCCACCACTATCACCATCAACTTTCCCTGAGGCTTTTTCTACTCTTTCCTCATCCGCAATTTCTTTCTGGTGATTTGACAAAATGACAAGGGCTTTGAAACTCAATAACTTCACAGCTGTGTGACCTTAGGCAAGTCACTTCACCTCTATGAGGTTAAGTTTCCTCATCTATAAGATGGGTTTCTTGTAAAAACTACAAGGCACCTAGACAAGGATTGTCACCTGCATGGAGATCTGAATAAATGGTGGCTTATTTTCATGGTGTGGACAAATCAGTCACCATACCTTGCTGATTTCCGTTTTAATGTCCTGAAGTGTTTCATTCACTTGAAGGGAGCGGACCACCATTATTTCTCTTCATGAATTTTGGTTTCCCAGTTGAGCAATACTGCTTGAGGCCTCTAAGCCAAAAATGTGGGTTTTAGCGATCTGGGCCACCATATCTGGCAAAAAGAACAAAGTTGTCCTGACATGCTGGGTGAGGATTTGTCCTTGTGTGACCCTCTTAGCCCCACTTCCAACCATTTAGTTATCCAGAGAGTTGACTGGGCATGAGGCAAGAGGCAAGAGGCTTTGCCATGAACCAGCTGAAGGAAATAGAAACTCTCATTCTTTTTTTTTTTGGTCAGGAAAACATGAAAAGTCACACATATGTGAGGCAATACTCTGGGATGCTAACCTAGTCTTTAGTGTTTCTGTTCCTTTGATAATCTACTTCAGTAAATGGAAACTAAATTGCTCCATTAAATTTCTAAACACTACATTAAGAAAATAAACAGACAAAACAAAAGCCTCTCAGTTTGCAAGGGATAAATCTAAAACCAAAGAGTGGGACACAATGTTCTCCAGAAACAATTAGACTTGACTTTCACACCAAAAAATGTAATCATCAGTGATATGTTAGAATTGTAGGGTTTTGAATGAAACTTAACAATGAAACTATGGTGCGCAAAAGCATTGACTCATGGTGGTTACTGTTATCCCCCAAAGATCATTTCATTCTGGTAACCCTATGAGGTAGATACTATTTTTCTTTCCATTTAATAGGTGACAAAACTGAGGTACAGTGAGGTTAGCAACATAACTAGTAAGTGAGACACTAGAATTTTAACATGGTTGATAGCTACCATGCTGTCTTGCCTCTTGTGATCTGGAAGTGACTCCAGTGCTCAGTGCCAGGGGAAGCCCAGGTTCCTATTTGAGCAGGCTCCCAAGACACCCAGGGTCTATCAAGTTGCCAAGGAAAAACTCATTCTGGCTCAGGACATCAGTTTCTAAAGTGCATTCCCATACCCTAGGTATCTGGAAATCCATCATAACCTTAAGTATTAATAGTATATTTATCCCCATTTCACAGCCACAGGAACTAAGGCTGTTGAAAGTTAAACAACTTTTCTGAGTTTGGACACGTCATCTACATTTCTCATCTAATTCCCAGACACTGTTCTTTCCCTGATGACATATATCCAAGTTTAAGCACAACCAAACAAGGGTTGAGAAAGCTTTAGACGTTTACAAAGCTCCCTTCATACCTAGTACTGTGCTTAGACCAGGAACAGAGGGAGGTAGAGGGCAGCAGAGCAGGGACTGGCTTCAGAGCCGGAAAGGTGGCTATGTGACTTAATGTGTCTGAACCCTGGTGTCCTAGTCTATTAAATGGTTTAACAGCAGCTTCTAGTATGTAAGTTCCTTGTCAGGAGAAAAACTGTTTTGCTCAGGGCTGGAGCCTTAGCATGTTGCATCATATTGAGCATGTAATAGATGCTCAATAAATATATTTTAAAGAATAAATGAAAATTACTTCACAGTGTTTCTGTAGAGATTTTATAAGATATGGTATACACAATGCATAACATAGAACTGACGCTCAAAAATGCCAATTACCTCCATCATTGTGTCATAGGCTTTTGTATTCATTATCCTGTTGTATCATCCCAAGAATCCCATGAAATACGTAATGCTTTGCTCATTTTTCTGCAGGAGCAAACTGGAGAAGAGGGCAGGGAATAAAATAATTCTTAGAGAAGAGTTCATCCCTTTTAAAAACAATATGCCCTTAAGAAAAAAAAAAAGAGTCCTAGTAAGGAAATATAGGAAGGTCTAGAGTCAGCCCAGGGAGAACAGAAGAGCAATGGGAACTTTGGATCAGGACTGTTGGGTCCTTTGGCCTCTTTTAGTCTTCCACCTCTGAGGCATTCCAGCTTCAGGCAGGATGGACTCCCCACCTCTGCATTTGCCATCAGCCCCTCCTGTCAGCAGAGAGCTCCTGACTGAGATAGAGTGCCCAGCTGCGCTATTATCAACAATAATGGTAATCCTAATGAATTGCAGTCTGATGAATCACTGATTGCAAGAAAGAAAAAAAATAAGAGTGAGCTGATTGAAACTCTTAATAAAGCTTATTCTTTGGGAAGGGTCTGGGTTGGCAGGTGGGAGGGCTGGGGGTATTAGAATCTAAGGGGAGATTTTTTGCATGGTTCTGATGGTCCAATTGCAGAATACTCCTCTCTTCTATGCTTATCTTGGCGAGCGTTTTTTTTTTTTTTTTTCCTACACCATATCCAAATTGCCTGGGTTTTAGACTGCAGATGTCTAAAGAGCAAGGATGACATCTACCTTGTTGCCCTACATCTTAACACAGCATCCAGAACATAACGGGTGTGAAAATATCTGGTCCTCTTCCCTGACACCAGGATGCTAGCTAGGTAGCAGTGAGAGGAACAATGAAACAACAAAAAGAGCAGAAAAAAGAGCCATAGGGTGAGAGCGCACAGATTTGTTTATGAATTCCAATTTTAAAAGGGCTTATAGAAATTGACTGCTAAAACTTCAGCCATGCAAAGCCAATTGTGCTGGAAATAATCCTAGTGGTCACACATTCTTCCTGTGCTATGCAGTAGCATCTCCTGGCAGCTCATCTGAAGAGAAGCCTGCGTGCCTTAAGCCAGTAACACCCGCTTGGTGTTCCTTCCTCAGAAAGTGCATTTCTCCACCAGCAAAAGTGTCACCTAATTTAATTGCAAATGCCCTTGCCAATGCTCACACCTCCTCTATGATGTGATTACTATTGGCTCTTCAATTTTCTACCACCCATGTGCCCCCTTTAAAGAAGGGAGAGAGCAAGAGGAAAACAAATGTCAACATTAATTGCAATTTAATACAGTTCACTGGAGATGACCCTGGGGAGAGGGATGAGGGAAATCAATTCTGGTGATTGAAAAACAATATGAGAATTACAAGAGGCTACAGCTGAAATCTGGAATACGAGAAAAAATGCCTCTCTGAATTTTCTGCCTGGGGCTCAGTCAGACTGTTACTGATTCAATGTACTGTGATTCAAACATTTCTTGAGAACATGCTGTGCATCAGTCACTATACCAGACATTGAGGGGGACAGAGATGTCCAAGACAAAACCTGTGTCCTCAAGGGGGCTTCCCAGTGGGTGGGTGAAGGATGGGGGTCATGATACTGAGATGGATTTTTAAAATTGACAAAGCAGAATCAGAAAAATGGCTAAAGAGAGAGATGAATGGCTACCTTCTTTTCCATGCATAAAGGATGTGAAAATGTCAGGCAGGGCAGCTGGATCTTTATTTTATGGTTTCATAGAGAGTGACCTGGCCAGAAGCCCTTGGGAAACTGGGTGATACAGGGCAATTTATTCTAGCACCTTCAAAGGAGAAAAGGCCAGTGTCCTCCCTTCTCAACGGGCATTGCCTAGCACCTAGTGCATAACTCCCTTAGCCCAAGAATCAGCCTGCCTGGCATCTCCTGCCCCCAGAAGGGCCATGCCACTGTCTCCACAAAAACCTGCAGTCTAGGCCACTGAAGCATTTGTAGGCACTTCTTACATTGATTACAGCCAAAGAAATCACATGGAGACTATACTACTGCATCCACCTACCACCAAAGCCAAAGCACCTACCCAACCAATGCTATAGGACACATCTACAGGAAAAAGTCTTTGCTTATGAATATAAAATTGGAAGAGGCAGCTGTCCCACCAGATGCACAGATATCAATATAGGGACACAGAAATAAGAAAAAACAAGGAAACACAACACTTTTAAAGGAAAACAATAATTTTCCAGTAACAGATCCCAAAGAAGAGGAAATCTACAAAATGTCTGAAGAGAAATATAAAATAATGATCTTAAAGAAACTCAGCAAGATACAAATAATACGGATAGATAATTCAATGAAATCAGGAAAATAATTCATGATCTCAATGAGAAAGTCAACAAAGAGATATAAAAAAGAGCCAAACAGAAATCTTGGGGCTAAAGGATTCAAAGAAGAAAATAAAAATTACAATTGAGAGCCTTGACAATAGACTAGATCAAGTAGAAAAAGAATTTCTAAACTTAAAACAGGTCTGTGAAATAACTCAGTCAAACTTTTTGTTTTTTTTAAAAATAAAGACTAAAAAAGTATGAAAAAGCCTACAGGGCCTATAGGATACCATTAAGTAAACAAATATTCACAGTATAGGGTTCCAGAAGGAGAAGAGATGCAAAAAGGCACAGAAAACCTATTTAATGAAATAATAGCCGAAAACTTCCCAAGTCTTGGGAGAGATTTGGACATCCAGATCTAGGAATTTCAAAGGTTCTCTAGTACTTTCAGAGGCACACTATAGTCAAACTGTCAAATGTCAAAGACAAAGAATTATAAAAACAACAAGAGAAAAGCATCAACTCACATATAAGAGAATTCCCATTAGACTAACACCATATTTTTCAGCCAAAAACCTCACAGAGCAGGAGAGAATGAGATTATATAATCAAAGTGCTGAAAGAAAAACAAAACGAAACAGAACAAAAGCCAGCTACTCAAGAATATCATAGCCAGCAAAGCTATCCTTCAGAAATAAGGGAAAAATAAAGGTTTCCCCAGATAAGCAAAAAATAAGGGAAATCATCATCACTAGACTGGCCTTATAAGACATGCTTAGGCTGGGCATGGTGGCTCATGCCTATAATCTCAGCACTTTGGGAGGCTAAGGCAGGCAGATCATAAGGCCAGAAGTTTGATACCAGTCTGACCAACATAGAGAAACCCTGTCTCTACTAAAAATACAAAATATTAGCCGAGTTTGGTGGTGTACACCTGTAATCCTAGCTACTTGGGAGGCTGAGGCAGAAGAATCACATGAACCTGGGAAGCAGAGGTTGCAGTAAGCTGAGATTGTGCCTTTGCACTCCAGCCCAGGCGACAGTGCGAGACTCCGTCTCAAAAAAAAAAAAAAAAAAAAAAAAAAAGACATGCTTAATGGAGTCCTACATCTGCAAGCAAAAGGATGATTAACTACCATGATGAAAACACACAAAAGTATAACTCACTGGTAAAGCAGATACATAAATGAGAAAGAGAAAGGAATCAAACCTTAAACTACAAAACCATAAACAATAAGAGATGAAGAAAGGAACAAGAAATTACAAAACAACCAGAAAACATTTAACAAAATGATGAGAGTCAGACCTCACTTATCAATAATAACCTTGAATGCAAATGGATTAAAATTTCCAATTTAAAAAAATACACTGGCTTAATGAGTTAAACACAAGACCCAACTATATGCTGCCTATAAGAAACTCACTTACTTTGTAAAGACACACATAGACAGAAAATAAAGGACTAGAAAAAGATATTCCATGCAAACAGAATCTGAAACAAGCAGCAGTATCTATACTTATATTAGATAAAATAGACTTTAAGCTGAAAAGTATAAAAAGAGACAAAGAAGGTCATTATATAGTGACAAAGGGATCAATTCAGCAAAGTGATACAATGATTGTAAATATATACGCACCCAGCACTGGAACACCCAGATATAAAAAGCAAACATTGCTAGACCTAAAGGGAGAGAGAGAGACCCCAATATAATAATAGCTGAGGACTGCAACACCACACTGTCAGCATTGGACAGATCATCTAGGCAGGAAATCACCAAACCAGCATCCTATTTAAACTACACTATAGACCAAATAGACCTAGCAAACATTCACAGAACATTTCATCCAACAGCTGCAGAATACACTTTCTTTTCATTAGCACATGGAACATTCTCCAGGATAGACCATATATTAGGCCACAAAACAAGTCTCAATAAGTTTAAAAATCAAAATCATATCAAGTATGTTCTCACACCATAATGGAATAAAACTAGAAATCAACCACAAAAACTTTGGAAACTGAACAAATACATGGAAATTAAACCACATGTTCCTAAATGACCACCGGTTCAATGAAGAGGTTAAGAAAGAAATTGACACATTTCTTGAGCCAAATGAAAACATAAACACAACATACCAAAACCTATGGGATACAGCACAAGCAGTTCTAGGAGGGAATTTTACAGCAATAAACACCTACATTTAAAAAGTAGAACAATTTCAAATAAACAACCTAATGATATACCTCAAGGAACTAGAAAATCAAGAACAAATCAAACCCAAAATTAGTAGAAGAAAAGAAATAATAAAGATCAGAGCAGAAATAAACAAAACAGAGATTAGAAAACAATACAAAAGATGAAAAGTTGGCTTTTTGCAAAGGTAAACAAAATCAACATTAGCTAGACTAACTAAAAGACACTACACCACACACACACACACACACACACACACACACACACAATCTACCAAGATTGAACCAGGAAGAAATAGAAAACTTGAATAGATCAGTAACGAAGAAGATTAAATCAACAATAAAAAGTCTCCCAACAAAGAAAAGCCTAGGACCGGATGGTTTCATTGTTGAATTCTACAAAATTGTTAAAGAAGAACTAACACCAATTCTTCTTAACTAGGCCAAAAAATTAAAGCAGAGAGAATTCTTCTAAACTCATTCTATGAGGCCAGCATTACCCTGATACCAAAACCAGACAAGGATACAACAAGAAAACTACAGGCCAATATCCCTGGTGAATATGGACGCAAAAATCCTCAACAAAATACAAGCATATGATTTGCATATGGGAAAGGAGGAAGTAAAATCATCAGTGTTTGAAGATGACATGATATTATCATATAGAAAAAGCTAGGTTCCACTAAAAACCTCTTAGAAACGACAAATGAATTTAGTAAAGTTGAAGGATGCAAAATCAACATATAAAATAAAAAGTAGTGTTTCTATATACCAATAATGAACTAGCTGAAAAAGAACTCAAGAAAGCAATTCCATTTACAACAGCTACAAGAATAAAATACCTAGGAATAAATTTAACCAAGGATGTGAAAGATCTGTACAATGAAAATGATAAAACACTAATGAAAGAAATTGAAGAAGACATACACAACAAAGGAGATTTCATTTTCATGGATTAGAAGAATTACTATTGTTAAAATGACCATACTATATAAAGACATCTACAGATTCAATCCAACCCCTTTCAAAACACCAATAACATTCTTCACAGAAATAGAAAAAAATCCTAAAATTCATATGGAATCACAGAAGACCCCATGTAGCAAAAGCAATCCTAAAGCAGAAAGAACAAAACTTGAGATACCACACTACTTGACTTCAAAATATGCCACAAAGCTATAGTAAACAAAACAGTATGGTATGGGCATTAAAAAAGACATATAGACCAATGAAACAGAATACAGAACCCAGAAATAAATCCATGTATTTACGGCCCACTTATTTTCAACAAAGGCACAAAGAACATACATCAGGAAAAGGATAGTCTTTTCAATAAATGGTGCTGGGAAAACTGAATATCCACGCACAGAAGAATGAAACTAGATCCCTATCTTTCACTATATACAAAAATCAACTCAAAGTGGATTTAAGATATAAATGTAAGACTCCAAACTATAAAACTACTAGAAAAAAATCAGAGGAGAAATGTTTCAGGATTGGTCTAGCCAAAATGTTCATGGATAAGACCTCAAAAGCACAGACAACAAAACCAAAAATAGACAAGCGGGATTATATCAAACTAAAAAGTTTCGCATAGTGAAGGAAACAATCAGAGTGAAGCGACAGCCTTCAGAATGGGAGAAAATACAGTCCTCTCATGGTATATTCAGGTGATTGATTCCAGGATTCCCCCACCCCCCAACCTCCATCACCTATACCAAAATCTGCATATATTTGAGTCCTGCAATCAGCCCTGAGGAACCCACTATGTAAAAAGTTGGCCCTTGGAATATGCAGGTTTTGCATCCTGTGAATACTGTATTTTCTATTTTTATTTGGTTGAAAAAAAATCCCTGAATAGGTAGACCCACACAGTTCAGATCTGTGTTGTTCAAGGGTCAACTATGTTTGCAAACTATTCATCCAACAAGGGATTAATATTCAGCATATACAAGAAATTCAACAGCAAAAAATAAAAATCCAATTAAAAATGGGCAGTTGATCTGAATCAACATTTCACAAAAGAAGATATCCATATGGCCAAGAAGTATACGGAAAAAATGCTCAACATCATGAATCATTAGGGAAATGCAAGTCAAAACCATAATGAGATATCATCTCACCCTAGTTAGAATGGCTATTATCAAAAAGACGAAAAATGACAAATGCTGGTGAGGATGCAGGGAAATGGGAACCCTTGTACACTGTTGGTAGGAATATAAATTAGTACAGCCTCTATGGAAAACAGTATGGAAGTTCCTCAAAAAGCTAAAAATAAAACTACCATATAATCTAGCAATCCCACTACTGGGTATATATCCAAAGGAAACAAAATCAGTATGCTGAAGAGATATCTGCACTCCCATGTTTACTGCAGCACTATTCACAAGAGCTGAGATATCAAATCAAACTAAGTGTCCGTCAACAGAGAAAGAAAAAAAGTGTATTATCAAAAATACTATTCGGTCATGAAAAAGAATGAAATCTTGTCATATGCAGCAACATGGATGAAACTGGGAACATAATGTTAAGTGAAATAAGTCAGACACAGAAAGATAAATACTGCATGTTTTTGTTCATATGTGGGAGCTAATAAAG
Organism: Macaca thibetana thibetana; assembly: GCF_024542745.1. NCBI lineage: Eukaryota > Metazoa > Chordata > Mammalia > Primates > Cercopithecidae > Macaca > Macaca thibetana. The sequence continues at coordinate 22,206,465 of NC_065585.1, forward strand.
TTGATCTCATACAAGTAGAGAGTAGAATAGTGGTTACTATAGGTTGGGAAGGGTAGGAAAGAGGGGATAGGGAGAGGTTGGTAAATGGAGACAAAATCATAGCTAGATAGGAGGACTAAGTTCTAGTATTCTGTAGCACTGTAGAGTGACCACAGTTAACAATAATTGTTTATGGCTGTGCGCGGTGGCTCACGCCTGTAATCCCAGCACTTTGGGAGGCCGAGGAAGGCAGATTACCTGAGGTCAGGAGTTTGAGACCAGACTGACCAACGTGGTGAAACCCCGTCTCTACTAAAAATACAAAAATTAGCTGGACGTGGTAGCGTATACCTGTAATCCCAGCTACTCAGGAGATTGAGGCAGGAGAATCGTTTTGAACCCCGGAGGCGGAGGTTGCAGTGAGCCGAGATTGCACCACTGCACTCCAGCCCAGGCAACAGAAGCGAAACTCCATCTCCAAAGAACAAAAAACCCCAATAATTGTTTATTTTTGAATAGCTAGCAGAGAGGATTTTGAATGTTCCTAACACAAAGAAATGTACATGTTTGAAGTGATGAATATGCTAATTCCCCTGACTTGATTCTCACATATTGTATACATATAGAGAAATATCACTCTGTGCCCCATAAATATGTACAATAATTATGTGTCCATTAAAATAATTTTTTAAAAAGAAAAACAAAAACAAAAAACAAATCAAGAAAAGGGCCGTTTCTGTGTTTCTGGACTCTGAACTCCACAGGCTCTGTCGGCAGTTTCAGAGGCAGAGGCAGCTCTGTGGATCCTGAGTTGCTTGGTCCCACTGAAGAATGAGATGACTGCTGCCTGGTCCTCTTAGTCCCTTTTTAAAAGGGACTACCCCTGGGGAAGGGGTGGAGAGGGGGCTGCTGCTGTGTGGCTTGGAACCCTCCGGACAACCTGGGGTGAGAGAAGTAATCCAGGACCACCCACGGCAGGAGGCCGGCGGCAGTACAGCTCTCAGGCTGGCCAGAGCCCAATGCAAACACTGGTCAGCCTGGGTCACTGCTGCACACTGTCCCCTGATGAGCCCTGGCTGGCAAGCGCGGCAAAGGGTGGCACCACCAACAGGAACAGACTCAGCCACAGGGCCGGGGGGTGGGTGGGAGAAGTGGGACAGACGCCACCTGGAAAAACCTTTCTCAGCCCAAGGCCCAGGCCTGCGACTCCAGGCAGCTCCAGGCCACACGGCTCCTTGCCCTTTTCCGGGGGCTCCTTCTACTACCTCCGGTTTTCCATTTTCTTTTCTTTGCTTTGGTTATTTCTAACTTTTAGAACATTTTTGCAATGAAACGTAATTGCAAAAACCACTTTACCTTTGCACCAACATATCTATGTTATGTACATATACAGTTGTATATATGTATACGTTTTTTCATTTTTGATGTTTCTTTTTTTTTTTGAAATGGAGCCTTGCTCTGTCACCCAGGCTGGAGTGCAGTGGCGCAATCTCGGCTCACTGCAACCTCTGCCTCCCAGGTTCAAGCTATTTTCTTGCTTCAGCCTCCCAAGCAGCTGGGATTATAGGCACCTGCCACCATGCCTGGCTACTTTTTTTTTTGTATTTTTAGAAGAGATGGGGTTTTACCATGTTGGCCAGGCTGGTCTTGAACTCCTGACATCAAGTGATCCACCCACCTCGGCCTCCCAAAGTGCTGGGATTACAGGCCTGAGCCACTGTGCTAAGCTGAAGTTTATTTCTTTTCACCCACACTCATGAATCACCACTCCATCTCCATCTGTGTCACACACTCACACGTGCTCATACCCTCACACTCCCACTCATGCACTTCACACCCACTTCCACACTCCTCACTCACTCATGTACACACACACACACACACACACACACACAGTGGCAGAGCACTGTGTCAGGTACATGAGCCCCGCAGTCAATTAGATCTGGTTAAAATTCTGCCTCTAATGCTCTGTGACCCTGGGCATATGACTTAACCTATCTGAACTTCCATTTCCTTGTCTTATAAAATAAAGATAGTAATAGGGCCTTGCTTGTAGGGCAGTGGAACGGACCAAATACAAAAGGCTCAAATATTTGTCTGCTTGGACCTGAGGAAGTGCTCATTCCTTTCTCTTAGTTTTTCTGTTATATCCTCTCCAACAATAATTTCTATTATGTGTTTGTCTCTTTGGAAGTACTCAGCAAGTGTTCGCTATGATGATGATTACAACAAGTTTGTTAATTCTGTTATATTACATTGCTTAACTTGAAACAAAAATCAACACACTTTGATTTTTAGAGTGGTTTTAGGTCTACGGAAAAAAAATGGGCACGAAGTACAGAGGGGTTCCATATAATTCCTCTCCTCTTCTTTTCCTGGTTTCCTTTATTATGAGTATCTGGCATGGTGGGGTACGTTTGTTACAAGTGAAAAACCAATATGGATACATTATTATTAACTTAAGTCCATGGTTTACATGAGAGTTCACCCCTGTCCTGTCCAGTTCTATGGGTTTTAACAAATGCATAGTGTCCTGTATCCACCGTGACAGTATCACATAGAACAGTTTCACTGCCCTAAAAATCTTTTGTGCTCTGTCTATTCATGCCTCCCCCTGAACTCCTGGCAACACTGATCTTTTTACTGTCTGCATATTTTTGCCTTTGCCAGAATGTTATATAGTTAGAATCATACAGTATCTAGCCTTTTCAGATTGGCTTCTTTCACTTAGCAATACGCATTGAAGGTTTCTCCGTGTCTTTTCTTGGCTTGATAGCTCATTTCTTTTTATGGCTGAATAGCACCCCACTAGATGGATGTATCACAGTTTATCCATTCACCTACTGAAGGGCATTCTCGTCGTTTCTCATTTTTAGCACATATTACCTAACTTGTATTGGCATTTTGGTATAATTTTCTCTTTTTTTCCCTGAATTGGCAGCCTTTCAAAAACCCTGACCCAAATATATGTGTACTCAGTTCTTCATGAATGCCTCCCAAACATATAGAGGAAGAAAGGTCTGGATCAGGTGTAGAGACTAGCAGAGCCCACTAGGCCACACAGCCAGGGCTACAGACTATGGACTTTTACAGCAGGCTTCAAAAGAATTACCTATTCCTCCAATGTTGAATGTTTATGATAGTCTCAAGGGTCTCTCAACCTTGGCAGAACTGATATTTGGGGCTAGATAAGTCTTAGTTGGGGGGTCTGTCATGTGTGGTATAGAAGGATTAGCTTAGTGCATGCTAAAATCCTTCACCCACTGGGTGCCAGTAGCAACCCTGCCTCAAATTGTGACAAAAAAAGATGTCTCTAGATGTTGCCCCCTTGGAGGTAAAATTGATCCCTCGCTGTCACCCAACCCACTACTGAGAACCACTGTTAAATATTTTGTTATTGTCATGCTGTTATGATGAGAACTTTCCACGCCACCCAAAAACTCCAAGAAAACTCCTACGCTCGAGGAGAGGGCCTTTTCTGTGCAAGGCAGAGTGAGGGTGTCCACCGTCCCCTGATGGCTCCCCGCATTTCACTCTTGCTGGGTGTGTTTGCTTTGATCACAACCAAATGCTGACGCATGCAGACTGGCCTCTGGCTGGTTTCTCTCAAGATGACAGATTCAACATCTTGATGAGTTTAAGCTTTCACTGACTTGCCAAAGATCATTCTGCTAGCTGAGGTCGGGCCTGTCTCTTGACTGCAATCCAGTGACTTTTCCATGAGCCACAAAGGTCTCGCTGGTGAAGTCCTGACAGGCCACAATTGGCTTTTCCACTCACCCTGGTTTAGCCATCAGCAGCTCCTGTTGGCTCTTTCTGAAAAATATATCCTGGATCTGACTGTGTCTCACCAACCCTGCTTGTCTAATCCTGGTCCAAGCCATCATCACCTCTTGCCTGGCCTTCTGCTTTGATCTGAATTCTCCAACAATCCATCTTTTTACACTGACCCAGCACAATATCTAAAAAATGTAAGTCAGATCACGTCACTCCCCGGCTCCAATGGCTTCCCATTTTTTTTGAAATTCCAAAGCCCCATGGATGAGTTCTGTGGTGTGTTTACCACCTTGTTTATGGCGCTTGCCTCCATCTTCTGAAGGGGTGTCCTTAAGTAGAATTCTGAAGGACTGGAAGCTGGACGTGTGAGGCTCCTGAAAGGGCAGGCTGGACCGGGCACATGTGCTCCCACAGGTCAGCTTGGCCCACTGCACCCCGCATTTCTACCACGTGTTCCTGATTCCACCAGTTTCCTCCGTCACCTCTTCCCCTCGATGAAGACCAGGCTTCCATGGCCAGCGGACGCCCATGATACATACATGAGTTCCTGCAGCTTCTGCGCTCAGGTTCCACCTGACTGACCCAAGGGCTCTGGCTTCTGAATGCGAAGGCAAGGTAGTGCTGGTGGGGGGGATCTGTGACCCCAGCAAGAGGCACAAAAGGGAAGAGCTGACAAATTCCTCCCTCTTTCCACCCCAGTGAACTTTCTTCTGAGACACAGCACTGTCAGTTCTGCCGTAATGCTTGAAAAATCTGTTCCAATGTGACTGACAAATTAGAAAACAAGTTGAATACACCATGAATCGTGCATTTGCTTGTGCCCAACTTTATCAGTGAGAAACAGCAGGTGAGCACAGAAAACTTTATCCAACTGAACAGAGCCATACAGAAAAACAGTCATTCCCCACATAACAGCACTTCAGTCAATGACAGACCACGCGTGCTACGGTGGTCTCCTACATTTAGGATACTGTATTTTGGCTGTACCTTTAAAATAGTTAGATATGTTTAGACACACAAATAGTTCTCATTGTGTTACAGCTGCCTGCAGTGTTTAGCACAGTAACACGCTGTACAGGTCTGCAGCCGAGGAGCAATAGGCTATCCCACATAGCCGAGGTGTGCAGTTGGCTATCCCATCTAGGTTGGTGTGAGTTTACTCTATGATGTTCACAAATGACAAAATGGCCAAAGAATGTATTTCTCAGAGCGTATTCTCGTCATTATGTGGCACATGACTACACACAAAATACACACATGCATCTGTCTCAAATGTCTGCCAGCTACCTCAATTTACATCATGCATTATGAGCCAAACCCGTCCACACCTGGTGTTACAACTTTCATCTGATTTCAACTACTTTCCACAACTTCACAGCAACTCACAAGCTGAAACCCTTCCGACATTTGGTTCCACCCACAAATGGGTCTTTCTTTCTGCAAGGTAAAGTACCACATTTACTGTACTATTTGTGTATTTCTAAACCATATGTGACATGTAAAACTATGCTACTGCTTTTATTATCTCTTTTTTTTTTTCCAGTATTGTGTTCCTAACAACATTTTCCCCATAAGCCCTGGGATTTGTAAAGTGCAATTCTGCATAGCGTGGTGGTTTGGGGGAACACATATGCTGCATTATGGTACAAGTGTGTTCCATATTGCCTCTCCAAAGAATCCCATGTGTCAGAGCAACTGGCTAGAGTTTCTCAAGAAGTGATGGGTCAGCTGGGTAATTCATTTGCAGCCTTTGTTTTCTGTCTCTTGCTTCCCTTCTCCTTCACTCTTGCTGCTGTCTGGGATTAGACATTCTCCCGCCCACCTCCATCTCCTCCACCCCATTAGGAGTTATGAGTGTGGCGTCAGCCTCTGTTTTCCAGGGAACCCGGGCTCAGGTTGAGCATTGCACACACAGGGAACAGCAAATGCAAAACCATAAGGTGGAACCAGGCTTGGTGTATCCGAAGAACAAGAGAAAGCCTGCATGGTTGCTGCACGGCAGATGAGGCGGTGTGGGAGGAAACAAGGGTGGAGAGGAAGGGAAGGGCAAGATCTTGGGGGGTTTGGATAGCCAGAGAAAAGAGTCTGGACATCAGGCCAAGTGCAATGAGAAGCTCTCAGGTGGTTACAATCCCTGGGAGTGATGTGATTTTTTGTTTGTTTGTTTTTCGGGGACGAAGTCTCACTCTGCCACCCAGGCTGAAGTATAGTGGTGCCATCTCGGCTCACTGTAACCTCTGCCTCTCAGGTTCAAGCGATTCTCCCACCTCAGCCTCCCGAGTAGCTGGGATTAAAGGTGTGCACCACCACATCTGGGTAATTTTTGTATTTTTAGTAGAGATTGGGTTTCATCATGTTGGCTAGGCTGGTCTCGAACTCCTGGCTTCAAGTGATCCTCCCGCCTCAGCCTCCCAAAGTGCTGGGATTACAGGCATGAGTCACCATGCCGAGCCTCTTGGTATCTTTTAAAAGATAACCCTGGCTGGGGTGTGATGAAAAGATTGCAAGCAGCAAGACTGGGAGTGGGCGGACCACTCAGGCGGGGTGGCTGGGCGGACCACTCAGGCGGGGTGGCTGGGGAGTGCTCAGGAAGCGGTCAGCACTGCTGCTGTTTCTGGGAATTTGGGAGGGAAGGGAGAAAGTCTAGGGGACCCAAGGTCCAATTCTGTATATTTCATTATTATCCAATTTGGGGTGGGTCATGATTCTTTAAAGAGAGGAAGAAAAAAACTTGCAAATAATTCAGGAAGATTCTTGAGAGTAGAGGCAAAGGACCACATTCACAGTGGTTGCAGAAGGGCAAAGCTTATCTACTGGCTTGGGAAATAAGAGAGCTGTCTCTCTCTCTCTCTCTCTCTCTCTCTCTCTTTCTCTCTTTCTCTGTGTGTGTATGTGTGTGTGTGTGTGTGTGTGTGTGTGTGTGTGTGTATTTGAAGAACAATGCAAGTAGAGGCTATTGTTTCCATTCAGGAACAATAACCACAACATGATACACTGCAGTGCAAATCTTGCCTATGTTTGAAATGTGGCCAAAAAAGGTGGGGGAGATTAATCACACAGGGAGGGCTGGTATCTCAGGGGCAGATTAAGACAAGGAGCTGGCAATTTTGAGTCTGATTAGAAACTGCTAAAATCAGAACTTCCAGTGAGGGACTATACTTAAAGCAGCCCTCTTTTTCGAGGTGGGGGGGCATGGGAGCAGGGAGAGAGGTTGATTTAAGTTAATTAAACCTAGTGCTTAATTAAGTATTCTTAGAAACAAACTGTATCCTTCTTCCATGGTTAATGCAAATCTGGGTGCACAGTGCCACTAAATTTGCCGGTTGAAAGTTTTAAGGAAATGGGGGTTTCCATATGAATGCAGGTACTTTTGGATTGTGAGAATTGTGCAGTGGCTTGATTTAGGGATGGAACAGAAGCCCCTTCCCAGAAAGTCAAGTAGCTTGGAAAAGCAGAAAGGGTATGGATTTGGAATCAGGGAAGCTGGCTTCTAGTCCCTATGCGGTCTGTCACCTGCAGGGTGGCCTTGGGCAAGTCACCTATTCCAATGGACTCGTAAATGTTTTCATCATGAGATGCCTTTTGTGGTTTCATCCCCATGCCCCAAACTATATTTATCAAATTCTACTTCATTTCTACATATGATTAAAATGCACACATTAATGTTAAATAGGTAATATTTACCAAATGCTTCCTATGTTTATTCCAGATATTGTTCTAAGCGCAACAATATGGATTAACTCATTTAATTCTCAAAACAACTCTAAGAGGTAAATACAATTATCCCCATTTTACAGAGGATAAAATGGAGGCACAGAGAAGTCAATAACTTGGCCCAAATTCTCACAGACGGTAAATGGTGGGCCACAAATATGAACCTAAGATTTTGATCAAAGGCAAAGAAATAGAACTTTAATTAGTATTTTAACTAATAGAGCTTTAATTAGTATTTTACAAACTTTACCTCCTTAGTTTGGTTATCTATAAAATACAGACTCTCATCTCTGCCATGACCTCCCTCCAGGAGTTAAAAGGCTCCAATGTCAAGGTGCTTAGAGGGGCTCTATAGAGATTGATGCCTCAGGATGAGTGGGGAGGGCCTGAGTGCCCCCGCACGGATCCTGCAGCCATGCTCACATTCCCAGCAAATGGTCTGTCCGTGATATCACATCTGTATCAGGCACTCAGTCACGTAGGTCATTGGACATGAATCAAGTGTTAGGACTTGGAGAAATGATGCCACTGCTTTCTCAGTGACTCAGGTTCACTGCACTGAAACCCCAGGTGGGTTTCTTTTCTCCTGTGGTTTCTTGGGACATGAAATCGGGGTTCTCTAACTTGACTTCCTATTGTCAAAGTGAGTGGGTGATTGGGCAGCATCTGTTTTAGATGCTCTTTAGGGTAATGTCCAGGGTGTCACCTGGACTTCCACTGTGGCATGTTCTTGCTCACAAGCATCTCTCTCTCTCTCTCTCTCTCTTTTTTTTTTTTTGAAGTGGAGTCTCACTCTGTTGTCCAAGCTGGAGTGTAATGGCGAGATCTTACCTCACTGCAACCTCCGCCTCCTGGGTTCAAGTGATTTTCCTGCCTCAGCCTCCTGAATAGCTGGGATTACAGGTGTGCACCACCATGCCTGGCTAATTTTTGTATTTTTAGTAGAAATGGGATTTTACCATGTTGCTCAGGCTGGTCTCCAACTCCTGACTTCAGGCGATCTGCCCTCCTTGGCCTCCCGAAATGTTGGCATTACAGGCGTGAGCCACTGTGCCGGGCCCCTCATGAGCATCTCTATCTCAAGGTTCTAAAGGGACAAGGGTAGGATTTCCGGTGTCCTTGCTGGGCCTTTCCACAGGAAGGAGGGGAGAGGGCAGAGTGCACAGGCTCTGGACCAGCTTGCCTCTGAGTCCCAGCCCCACCATAAGGGGACCTCTGGGAGTCACTCCGTGTCACCAGCCTCAGATTCCTACCTATAAAAATGAGATAACGGCCGGGCGCAGTGGCTCATGCCTGTAATCCCAGCACTTTGGGAGGCTGAGGTGGGTAGATGACCGGAGGTCAGGAGTTTGAGACCAGCCTGGCCAACATGACGAAACCCCATCTCTACTGAAAATACAAAAAAATTAGCCGGGTGTGGTGGTGGCACCTGTAATCCCAGGTACTCGGGAGGGTAAGGTAGGAGAATCACTTGAACCCGGGAGGTGGAGGTTGCAGTGAGCAGAGGTTGCAGTGAACTGAGATCGCACCACTGCACTCCAGCCTGGACAACAGAGTGAGACTCCATCTAAAAAAAAAGAGGTAATAATAGTACGTCTCTCAATGTTGGCTTAAGGATTAAATGAGATAGTGCTAGGTACATTCCAAACTGCAGGGCAGCACTCAAGAATCTTAGTCCTTAAATTTAGTCCTCATAACAACACTATCACGAAGGTAAGATGTTCTCCAGAAGCTCAGAAAGGGCAAGTGATATATCCAAGGCCACATGTTAGCAGGAAACAGAATTAGGATTTGAACACAGTCTTAAGAGTGTGTGGGAACGTGGTCCAAGGGCTGAGTTAGAGATTGGTGGTGGTAGAGGCAGAAATAGGGTTGGGGTAACATCTGCCTTTGCCACTCTGAGGAAGTCACGTAACTGGGCCTCACTTTCTTCATCTGTGATATGGGAATAATGCTAGTCCTTGTTGTGGAACATATCAAGTATGAAATAAGCCCAAAGTATTGGGTTATATGAAAAAAATGATGCAGAATTAAGAAAACAAAACAAAACAAAACACGGCCCGGTGCGATGGCTTATGCCTGTAATCCCAGCACTTTGGGAGGCCAAGGTGGGCGGATCACGATGTCAAGAGATTGAGACCATCCTGGCCAACATGGTGAAACCCCATCTCTACTAAAAATACAAAAGTTATCTGGGTGTGGTGGCGGCGTCTGTAATCCTAGCTACTCGGGAGGCTGAGGCAGGAGAATCACTTGAACCTGGGAGGCAGAGGTTGCAGTGAGCCAAGATTGTGCCACTGCACTCTAGCCTGGCGACAGGGTGAGACTCTGTCTCAAAACAAAACAAAACAAACCTTAGCCCTTTCTTTCATCTGACCTCCATTTCTAGGCAGACTGCCTTTCAGGAAACCTTGAGTAACAGATTCTGCCGACAGGCACGAGGCTAACCTTGAGTTCCGAGGCAGTGCTGTGCTGCTCCGCAGGGAAACTGCTTAGGAGAAGCAACACATCCAACCCCGGCACTATGGAGAGTGCATTAGGTCCCCATTCCTCTAATAATGGGTTATATGAGTCTCTGTAGACACTTTGGGTCAGGGATCAGGTGTGGGGTGGAAGACACAGATACTGACTTAAATGCCCATGTCAAGGTCTCACTTTGAGGTCAAGTTCACCTCATGGTTCTTAGAGCAGGAGAAACTATGTAAATGTCCCAAGCATGTCTTTGAGGACTCCTCCATGTGGCTTGAAGGTGTCATCAAGCAGACTTCTAGAAACAAGTTACTGGTTGTGATAACAGTCCCAGTGCTTTACCTTTCCCTATATTCCTGCCTTTTGACATGTCACCTTGTAGAGTCCCCACACTCCGTGCACCCTCTACAGGGACTCTCAGCCATGTCATTTGCTTTGGTTCGTTGGATAATAAGGATGCGATGCAAGCCAAGACCTGAAAAAGCTCTTGAACCTTTCTGCAAGAGCACCCTCGCTCCTCTGCCACTACCATGAAATCATGCCTGGGCGAGACTGCTGGCATTATTTTTAGATGGAGTCTCACTCTGTTGTCCAGGCTGGAATGCAGTGGTGCGATCTTTTGTGAGTTGACAAAGTTTCGCACATCATTCATCCTCTCTGTGTCTTGAGGCATAGAGAGGTTAAGTAAGTCATCCAAACAGAGGTCATCTTAGCCAGCATCCAGAAAACCCCCTAAGATATGGCTGACTCCAGCTGAGATGAGCAGGACCCCCTCACTGAGCTAGGTATGTGAGCAATCCCAACCCAAGCTGAGATTGCCTGAACCCTGTAGACTTTCATGCTAAATAAGTGTTTCTTCTTGTTTACCACTGAGGTTTGTGGGCAGTTGTCATGAAGCACTATTGTGGCAATAAACGGCTGATATACATACACACACGGACACACATATATTTTTAAATGTAACATAGCATGGCTTTGATTGTAATTTGCTACACTGTTCAAGCCTTCTTTTCTTTGCCTGCATCTTTGCTTTTGCAGGTACTGGCAAGAGATGTTTTAATTTATCCACACACGCGCACACAGAACTTTTACAGACATTCTCATATTAGTTTACCCAGTGAAATCCTGCTAGGAGGGAATGGAAATTTCTACAAGCTTTGCTCTCCCCATTATGTCTCACTCTTCCTCTTCCAATCTATTTATTTTAAATAAAAATCCAATGTATATTTTAAATAAATAGGTCATATTTGTTTAAGACAAGCTCCCACTCGGTACCAAGAGTCTGCCTGTTGAAGTCAATCAAACCAGATCGTGCTTCCTTCTCCAAATGCAGCCCATAGTTCCCCTCCTACAGGTCTTAGCTCCCCCGAGTCCTCCTTCTTAGAATTCCTCCTCCACTTTCCAGCCCCATCCTCTCAGTCCATGAAAATGCATCGGCCTTCAAGGCACCTGCAGCCACTTCCCCGGGACAGGCCTCCCCAGCGAGGTCCCCGTGTTCCCAGAGCACCACCATTTGTGTGCTTTTCGTGATACTGTAGTTCGTGTCTTGGTGAGGCAGCAAATCCAGGTAAAGCTGGATTCAAATCCCCTCTTCCCAGGCTCAGGACCTAGGGCAAGTTCCCCCAACTCCCAGAGCCTCAGTTTCCTCATTTGCAAGGTGAGGATAACAATGATGATATAGTATCTATCTCACAGGGTTGCCTGTGAAGATTAAATGATGTAGTACAACTCCAACACTTCGCCTAGTGCCTGGGGTGGAGTAAGCACCTATTACATGTTAGCCATTATTATAATTGTATGCATGGTACCATGGGAACTTGCAGTCCTAGCTAGCATTTATTTACTGCTTACCATGTGCCCACTGTTTTAAGTATTTTAAGTACTGTCCCAGTGCTTCTTATGTGTTTATTTCATTTTAAACCTCATGGCAATGGTTAATGTAGATAGTGTTATTATCCCCAATTTATTGATGAGAAAATTGAGGCACAGAGAGGTTAAGTAAGTTATCCAAGGTCACACAGCCAACAGGCCACCCACTGCCATTGCCATCCTCTCTCCACTTTATTATAGTTATTCACTCATCTTTGCCATTGGGGATCTGGGATGTGTCATTAATTTTTGCTTTCAAGTGCTTAGCACAGTGCCTGGCACATAAACCCACCAACATACGGACGGAGGTTACCACAGAATGGCCTGTATGTCCGTGGTCTTTTCTCTCTTGACATTCACCCCCTTGAGGGCAGAGGCCTGGGTCCCCCAATCCCTGCAACTGCTTGTTGCTGAATTGACTGGGTGGGACAGATGGCTCCTTGCAGAAGAAAGATGGGCTTCTTCTCACCCTGGTGCACAGAGGCAAGGGCTCTCTACACCCAGTCTTACAATCCAGCTCGATTCAAGACAGGAAGCAAACAAGGCTTTCAGCAGCCTCGGGCGAGCAGGGGTGAAATTAGCAGATCGGTGTACAAAGGAGTGTTTAATAATGCTATCACGCTACCCCGTCCTCGTGGAGCCGTTGTGACATTCTGTATTAAAAAAGTGACAACCCTCAATTGCTGCTTGTAACCAAGGCCTGGCATCACGTTGGCTCCCAGCCTCCAGAACACTTGCATTTTCTGGCAACAAATGGCATCCAGGGATCAGGGGAAACTGATGGCTTCATGCAAAAATGTCCTGGCGGACCCTCTAAGCCCTTTGTAGTTCAGCTGCTCTTCTGCTCGTCTGTCAGGAGCATAATTTTCATTAAATATTAAGGAGCTGTTTGTTAAAATAATATTGTCATGGTAACGGGGTAAGGGGGGGTGGTGCTGAAATAGTCTGGTGCTGCCCGAATTGCAGCATATTAATCAAGTACTTGGTACTATTTAATGAGCTTCCCTCTGTGCTTCCTGGTAACAATGAATTTGGAGGACCCAGAAGCTTGGGGTTTGCCCCAGTTGTCAGTGTCAAAGATGTGGGCTCTTATGAGTTCCTGGTGCTGTGTTGTGATGGATGGATGGAGGGATGGAGGGATCGAGGGAGGGGTAGATGGATGGGATAGATGGATGAGTGGGTAGGTGGGTGGAGGGATGGAGGGATGGGTGGGTGGATGGGTGGGTGGATGGATGGATGGGTGGGTGGAGGGATGGATGGATGAATGGGATGGATGGATGGATGCCAAAACCAAAATTATAGATGTCTGTGTCAGAGCTGTTTTGAAAGCTCTTCTATTTTTCAGTTGCCCTTTTACAGTGGAAATGAATTTTGCCAGAGAATTAGGGAAAAGGGGTCAGGGAAGAAAACAAGGGAAGGCAAAGATTTATCTTGCCTGAAGGGAGAGCTGATGGCAATGATAGGGAGGCAATGTAGAAAAATTTAGAGTCAGGCTGCCTAGGTTCCAATCCTGGCTCTGTCCCATCTCACTGTGTAACCATGGGTGGGGGACCCGCTCCCCCAGGCAGCTTCTGTTTCCAAATATGTAAAAGGGGGCTCATAGCCATGTTATCGCAGAGGATTGTTGAGGGGATTAAAGCAGACAATGCTCAGTAAATTCCAACTACCATGTCTACTACTACTGCACCTGCTGTTGCTACCGGCGCTGCTGCTGCTGCTGCTATAAATGTTACGAAAGCCACCACTGTGGGAAGGCCCCAAGGTGCTTTCATGACCTAAAGGTCTAGTTGAGTCCTGACCATCCAGTAGAGCACCCAAACCCAGGTCTAGCTGACACTACTGCCTGTGTTCTTTCTGAGGTCAGCAAACTTCTTTAGTAAAGGGCCAGACAGTAAATATTTTAGGCTTTGTGGGTCACACACAACCTCTGTTGCATATTATTATTCTTTGTTTGTTTTTTAAAACCTTTTAAAAATACAATACCATTCTTCGCCCAGAGGCCACACAGAGCCAGGTATAGTTGGCTGGTCCCTGCCCTGCTGCCTTCTGAGAAAAGACAGGAGAAAAGGAAGGCAAAGTAAAAGGATATATATATATATATATATGGGTTTTCCTTCCTCTAAAAGCAGGTTAAAGATATGCATAAAAAAGAGAAATCTGGATCCAGGAATTTGTTTGACTTTAAAAATAAAAATAAAACCAGCCATGGTGATTCACTATAGCCTTGTCTGCTCATTTTACAGTCAAGGAAAGGGAGGCATACAGAGGTGTGGCGACCGGCCCAAGGTCACACTGCTAGTAAGGGATAGAGCTGGGATATAAACCCAGGTGGTCTGGCACCTGAGAACATCCCCACTGCCCCATCTTCTGCTGCTAATGTAGAAAAGAATCTCCATTTTCTTCTATTCTGAGTCTCCTGACACCCTCTATCAGCTGACTGTCTGGCTAGAAACTCAGACTTTAGGGTCTGGCAGAACTGTGATCTACTGTTCACTGGGTCTGTGGATATTATCTTGGAGATAATTGACTTTCAGGTACCTCTGTTTTCTCAGTGGTAAAATGGGGATGTTTACTGTACCTCTTGGTGGTTATGAAGATTAAATGGCCAGGCATGGTGGCTCACTCCTATAATCCCAGCACTTTGGGAGGCCGAGGTGGGTGGATCACTTGAGGTCAGCAGTTCGAGACCAGCCTGGCCAACGTGGTGAAAATAACTGTCTCTACTAAAAATACAAAATTAGCTGGGCGTGGTGGTGCATGCCTGTAATCCCAGCTACTCAGAGAATTGTTTGAACCCCAGGAGGCGTAGGTTGCAGTGAGCTGAGACCATGCCATTGCACACCAGTCTGGGTGACAAGAGCAAAACTCTTGTCAAGGACTTAGCAAATGGTATTGAGTGAGTGTTGGATAAATATTAGAACTGATGCTTATAATAACAGCTGTGGTAGGCATAGTAATGGACCCCCAAAGATGCCCATGCCCTAATCCCTGGAACCTGTGAATATTTTATGTTAAATGGCAAAGAGGAATGAAGATTGCAGATGGAGGCTGGTTGGAAGGTAGTCAGTAATCTCAACTGACGGTTCACAGTCACAGATCCAACTCCTTATTTACTCTTTCCCCCTTCTCACAACTGCACTCAACTAGTCTAAAAAAGACAAGATTGCAGATGGAATTAAGGTTGCTAATCATCTGACCTTAAGATAAACAGATTATTCTGAATTATCAGCATAGGCACAAGGTAATCATAAGAGTCCTTTAAAGATGTAGGAAGCCGATGAACGTCAGAGTCTGAGAAACTGCATGTTCTCATGTTCTACAGCATGAGAAAAACTCAACCATCCATTGCTGGCTTTGAAGATGGAAGGGGGCCCTGAGCTAAGCAATTCAGGAGGCCTCTAGAAGCTGGGAAGCAAGAAGATGAATTCTCCCTGAGAGCTTCCAGAAAGGAATACACTTTGTCAATACTTTGTCACCTTCAGCTCAGTGAGACCCATTTTGGACTATGACCTCTAGTACCATAAGATAATAAATTGGTGTTAAGCCTAAGTTTGTGGGAATTTGTTATAGCAGCCATCAGATCAAATACACTGTTGTCTGCAATACAAACCAGAGAACTCACCAGAGGGGGAGCATCACCTGAAGCAAAGATGGCGTCCTGCACTGGCCACAGGACGAGGGGCCCTTCTCTACATGCCTGCTCTGATGCCGCCCAACCAGTGACCATCTACTGAGTGCTGCACAGGGGCCAAATATGGGCAGGCACCAGCCCAGGGGCTGCAGGGGAGTGGAGAGAAGTGGAAGCATACAGAGGACGCTGCCCGAGTCCCCAGTGGAGATGACACACCTGCATGTGGGGTTAGCATGCTGCAGAGGGGGACCTGCATGTGGAATATCACTTCCGTGAAAATATCCCACTGCCTAACCTTCACTCTCACATGTGTTCTGGACCACAAAGGCCAGCTCCAGGTTCAGTGCTCCCCACTGAGTCTGCTCTGAGAATTACCGCTACGGTCACTCCTTTTTCTTAACGACTAGGCTTTTAAGGTACTGCAGGACTTACATATGGCACTTTGGCTTTGGTTTCCTCCCTCTCCCCAATTTCCTCACCACCCATTCTTGGTGCATGACACAGGCCTGGCCAATTGGCACCGTGCACCCTTTGGCTCCAGCAGTTGGCTTAGGGATGGACATGTGACCTGAGTCTCTCAATTCCAGGGCATTTGCTGGGAGCACTGTGGAAGCACAGCCTTCTTTCTATGGGGGTTGCTGAGAAAAGCTGCTGGCTGTCGGTGGGGGAAACCTGTCTGAGTAAATCCCACACAGAAGAAAGCTGAGCCGAGAGATGGAGAGACACGACGCCTGCAGACACTGCTTAGATCCAGCTGGGCGCAAAGCCAGGCCAGCTCAGACTTTTCAATTACACGAACGAACCGCCTTTTTGTTTTACACTTATGTCAATTTGAATTGGATTTCCATCTTGTAACCAAAAGTCTGACTAATATAATCAAATACCCACTTAAGTATTGGCATCTCTGAGTTATAGGTGTTTTCATTTCCTCGGCCAAGAAACTTCGAGCTCTGAAATAGCATGGAATGGGGGGTTAGGCCAGGCCACTTAGGGCAAAGTTTTAGCTGGACTACAGAGAAGGATGAAGTGGCCTTTCTCACTTCTTTCTTTCTTTCTTCGGTTTAGCTTAGCCACACTGAGTCCACTCCTAATACTGGAGGAAGAGGCAAAGGAAGCCTCATATGCTATTGAATGGGGCCTGGTTTGAACTTGCACCTGAATCTGTAGATGGACCAAATGCCTACAATGGGGTTTTCATGTCTAGTCCACGAGAGCGAAGTGAATTTCATACGAGTGGCACGTGGCGCAGTTGTAGCTCTGGGTCCTGATGGAGCTATTGCTTTGGGTCCTGCGTCTTAAATGCTGATGCTGCCCCGGGGTTCTGTCTTCAGCCCAGCAGTCTTCCATCTCTGAGCTGTCCCTGAGCGAATTCAATCACTCCATAGGTTCATCTGTCACCTCCATCAGCTGTCTGTGCACCTTTTTTCTTCACCCACAGACCTGAAGGATACAGCACGTACCCTTTGGTAATGGTGATACCTGCCTATGCTGATTTTTTCATAGGACAGCAGGGCTGCGGGGGCCAGGGTCGGGGCTGTAGCACAGTTGGGTAGGATGATACGCTTTGAAAAGAACCTGGGTGATGTTCATTTCTTCCTCCTTAGGAACACACCTATAGGTTGGCAATCACCAGCCTGTATGTACTTTGACTCCCAATATATCTATCCCTTCCCGAGCTTGTTTCTGTGCTCCAGGCCTATGTTGGACATCTCTAGGATGATAAACACTAATCCTAAAATCAGTTTCAATGCTATACTAATGTAATGGAAACTCACACTTAGGAGCGCTCCCTCTGTACCAGACATAGTTCTTAACACTGTACATGTGCCGATCCTAAAAGCCTTCTCAGGTAGGTAAAAATGACTACACAATCCTCATTATGCAGATAAGGAAACTGGGGCTCACGAGAGTTAAACGATCTCTCCAAGGTTACACAGCTAGTGCTTGGCTGGGCCAGGATGTGAACTGAAGCCACGCGGACTCCTGAGCCTACCTGCTTAACTGCTACTCCATGCTGCTCCCCGTCCTGCCGCTCGACCAGTTCATCAAATGCAATGCTCCCAGAGCCTTCGACACCATCTGCCACTTTTTCTGCATTTGTCCACTACTTGGTTAACAAGATCAGTCTCTTAGATTCTCAAGCCAGGAACCTGAGGCTCACTCTGGACCTGCCCTTTCTTACTTTCTATCTTCACATCCAGTCCATTCTTTCTCTGAATTGGTGCTCTGAAGTGAGTTCCCCACTCCATTTCTTCTGTGACTGGCTCAGTTGAGAGGGTCACTCTCTCTCTCTGGGGCCATCAGAACAGCCACCACCTCCTCACTGCTTCCTTGTCTTTGACCTCTCCTACCTGCAATGTCATATGCACTCTGGCCAGCTCTCTCTTTCTCTCTTTCTCTCTCTTTCTCTTTTCTCTGTTTCTTTCTTTCTCTCTCTCTCTCTCTCTCTCTCTGTTTCTTACAGAGTCTCGCGCTGTCACCCAGGCTGGAGTGCAGTGGTACAATCTAGGCTTGCTGCAATCTCCGCTTCCTGAGTTCAAGCAATTCTCATGTCTCAGCCTCTCAAGTAGCTGGGATTACAGGCACCTGTCACCATGCCCAGCTAATTTTTATTTTTATTTTTTTAAAAATTTTTAGTGGAGATGGGGTTTCACCATGTTGGCCAGGCTGGTCTTGAACTCCTGACCTCAGATGATCCACCCACCTTGGCCTCCCAAAGTGCTGGGATTACAGGCGTGAGCTACTGCGCCTAGCCCCAGCTCACCTTTCTAAGCCCAAGCTTGCATCATATCACTCCCTTGGTTAAAAACCTCTGAAAGCCACTCATTGCTTCCTGCAAACAGCTCCATCCTGAGCACGGCACCTGAGGGCCTCTGCAGTCTGTCTCATTGACCTTGCCCATCTCAACTGTCATGTGCTCCAGCAACCTCAGACTCCCCAAAGCCTCCAAATGTCCAAGCTTTGTCTACCTCTGCCCCCTCTGCCCAGGTTTCCCCTTCTTCAGGGTCTAATTGAAAGCCTCCCTGAACCCAAAGGCAGAATGAAGATTTCAATTCTGTGGGTAGGAAACTTACCATCTTGCTGAGGTCAATCCAGTGATCAATGACATACTGACTTCTATGTTCATTTACTTATTAATTTTGTTTTTATTAACACTTTTACTCTGTGGTGGACACTACCCCAAGCACCTTCCACAGACTCATTTAGTCATCATAAGTACCCCATGAGGGAATCCGGTTTATAGATGAGGAAGGCACAGCACATGGAAGTTAGATAACTCATCCAGAATCACAGGACTAGCAAAGGTGGAGCTGAGATTCTAACCGAGGAGCCAGTCTGGCTCCAAAGTGCACTCTCTCGATGGCTCTGCAATATTGCCTCACATTGGATGTGTTGACTGTAAGATCCACGGATGCTCAGAGAGGAGACCAGAGCCTCAGAGGAGGCTGTGGGATCTGCACGGAGTTCTCATGCCCCTGCCTGGGCCTCCGGGTGACAGCTCCCTGAGGGAGCCTATGTTGGCCACACACTCTCATCTCAAGGTCTTCTCTCCAGCCCCATGGTGTCCCCCAGCTCCAGCCTCAGGAGGGAAGAGTCTGAGGGTGGATAAGAATGAAAAGAGGCACTTGGAAAGCTGAGGCAGGAGAATCGTTTGAACCCAGGAGGCAGAGGTTGCAGTGAGCCGAGATCACGGCACTGCACTCCAGCCTGGCTGACAAGAGTGAAACTTCATCTCAAAAAACAAAAAAGGATGAGGAGAGGGATACACCACAGGGCGGCCACACTACGGAGAATGGGAGGGCGGGATGGGGTTACATTCCTCCTTCTGCCCTGCCCATGGAGCCTTGGAAGACTATTGGCCATCCCTTCTCCTGGGAAGGAGGCAGGGGGCTCCTCAGGTAAGGGCAGAGCAGAGGCTGAGGAGAAGTTCGGCTCTAGGCCTCAGGGGAGAGGACAAGAGAGAAGAGGAGGGTCGAGCAGCCCAGCTCACCAGGTTGCAGGCCAGAGAGGACTGGGGGCTGAATAAAGGTGCACTTGTCTGTTGTCTGCCTTAGAGCCCCAGCTCTCAGTCAGTAACCCAGGAGTCCTAATGAGTCTCAGCTTCTGTGATCAGGGCTGCTGCTCCTCCAGCCATGCAGGTCCCTCTCCCTGCTTCACATAAATTTCATTAGTCTTGATTTTTCTGTTTTTCAATATAGGGTCTCACTCTGTTGCCCAGGCTGAAGTGCCATGGTGTGACTGTAGCTCACGGCAACCTTGATCTTTTGGTTTCATGCGATCCTCCTGCCTCAGCCTCCTGAGTAGCTGGGACCACAGGCGGGCCCCGCCATGTTTGGATAATTTTTAAAGCATATTTTGTAGAGACAGGATCTCCCTATGCTGCCCAGGCTGGTCTCGAACTCTTAGGCTCAGGCGATCTTCCCGCCTCAGCCTCCCAAAGTGCTGAGATTGCAGGTGTGAGCCACTGTGCCCAGCCTTGATTTTTTTTTTTTAAGTGGAAACTTAATCTTTCTCCTGAAGATTCTCAGAGACTAACGATGAAAGATTTTCATCGCAAACTTACTACCCGTTATTAACAAGTAAAGCCTATCCTCCTGACACATGGTTGGTGTCAGTCTGGCATTAGGTCACCCTTCTTGTCCTGCCTCTCCCAACAATGGAAGTGGAATTCAGGTGTGGACACTTGCTGTGTTGAAGGAAAGATGTGGAATAGCCAAATCACCGTATGACTCAGTCTCTACTACAAAAACCCTC
Organism: Macaca thibetana thibetana; assembly: GCF_024542745.1. Taxonomy (NCBI): domain Eukaryota; kingdom Metazoa; phylum Chordata; class Mammalia; order Primates; family Cercopithecidae; genus Macaca; species Macaca thibetana. The sequence continues at coordinate 22,226,659 of NC_065585.1, forward strand.
TAAAAGGCTCAATCATGTTACAAAGACATTCATCCACATGCATGTCAGGACCCTTGGAGCTATTCTACCCTGAAGACTAGAGCAGAGGAACTCAAGGTGAAGAATTCAGTGGACATTTCCCATTGAAGGATCATCAGCAATAAAAAGGAAGAGCCTCTGAAAAACTAACAGGAGTCATTTGAAAAGTATGATGCTATTTTAAAAAAATCTATCTGTAACATCATTTCTTGAACATATTGCAAGAAAAAAAGCTATGCTTTCAGTGTGAAGATAGATGGGAGGTGGTACGGGGGAAAAGAAACAGCGTTTCTTGACGATCTTTTGTGAGCGAGGTTGCATGCTACGTCTCTTCCTCATTTTATCTCATCTACTCTCCCAAATAACCCTGTGAGATGTATTATTTCCCCCATTTTACAGATCGGGAAACTCAGGGGAAACCTCGTTCTGGACTATTTTGTCTCATTTTCTGCATATAACTCTGGAAAAACAGCTTATTCCCAGCTAGTACAAAGTTTCTCTAATTCATATTCCCTGGCAATTTGAAATAGAAGCAAAGCTGCCCATTGAATGATTTTCTACTTCAAAAAACACACTGTTTTTGTTAGAGTTTCAGTTGTATTAATTCCTCAGCATGCAAAGACAGTAAGTGGCCTAAAAGTACAGGTCAGGTGCATTCAGCCATGTCGTCAGACCTGCTAAGCACAGGTTCTGTGGCTCCTGCATTAGCACCAGTTGGTTAGCTAGGCTGAGCTAAGTCTGTGGACTGAAAGGTAAGAAGGCTCACCTGCCTGCAGGAAACACCCTGGGCTGAAGATTTTTCACTCACTTGGGTTGCTCCCAAAGTGGTTCAGATTAATGAGGTTTGCCTACACCTTGTCCCTCTGATATAAAATAAGGTTGCTGATATAATACCACAAAGTATGAGGCAGGAAGGTAGACTTAGAAATAGTTTTGTCTAGGGGCTGGGTGCGATGGCTCATGCCTGTAACCTCAGCACCTTGGGAGGCTGAGGTGGACGGATCACTTGAGGTCCAGGGGTTGGAGACCAACCTGGCCAACATGGTGAAACCCTGTCTCTACTAAAAATACAAAAAAAAAAAAAAAAAGTAGCTAGGCATAGTGGCAGGCACCTGTAATCCCACCTACTTGGGAAGCTGAGGCAGGAGAATTGTTTAAGCCCAGGAGGTGGAGGTTGCAGTGAGCTGAGATCGTGCCACCGCACTCCAGCCTGGGTGGCAGAGTGAGACTCAATCTCAAAAATAAAAAATAAATTGTTTTGTCTGGGGATGCCAAAAAGTGGCAGGAATGCTATCATTCTTCTTGCCTCCTCAGCAGACATCAGTAATCCACTGCAGCATACTCTTTCCTGGATATGCCTCGACACACTTCTCAGCATAGTGCCCCTGGCAGCCATGACCAATTGATCCCCTCATGCCATCCGTCTTCCCACCCAAGTTGGAAGTGAGGCTGTGGCCACCTGGCAGATGTCAGGGGGGTTGATGGGCAAAGGAATCTAGAATAGTTTTAGATCCTCTAGTCTCAGGGGCTGTGTTTGTTCATATACAATTTTGGCTTACATTACAATCCTGCTATCCACTAGGGTCTGGGTAAGATGGGGTGAGGGAGCCAAAGGCAGGCCACTAAGCAAGCTCATTCTGTAACTCCAGGTCTACCACTCACGTAAGAAACGTAACCCTGACAAGTGTTTCAGGCGAATGCAATTTTTATCTGAAATATGCTCCAAATCCTGGGGTGGTGGGGAGTGCCTTTTGCAAAGTGAATCATCACTATGGGAATCTGGCGACACGCTGTTTGTCTTCCAGCCATGGAGACAGCCAGACCTCACTGGGGAAGGAACAGGGAACTGTGGGACTTGAGACCACACTACCCAAGCTGGGATCTTAAATGATTCTCCATCTGTATCAATGGAATCTTTCTTTTGTGCTGGTGTTTCTCAGTCTTCACGACTACTTCTCGGAGGGAAGAAGGATAGTAAGGGTGTCCCCATTCATTGGGAAAAAGCGGTGTTCTGAGAGGTCACACCACTCTCCAGGAGGCCCACAGCTAGGAATAAATAGCAGAGCCGCCTCTGCTTTCAACCAGGAGGGACCAGAGGGAGCCAGGAGGAAAAACAGTGCCACCCTGACAGCCTTCCACAGCATCTCCAGCTTAGAGGATGTACTAACCGGGAGGGATTGCTTCCTCGACCCTGCCCTGCAGCTATGCCAGGGCTTCTGACTCCCAGCCCAGTGCTCTGTCCTCCAACCTACACTGCTTTTTCCTGTCCCATTATTGGGCCTTAACCTGGGTTCACGTCTAGAATAAGAATAAGGACTAATATTTATTGAGACTTATTATGTCCCAGCATGACAGCCTGACAGCTTCATGTGAATTAACTCATTAAATCCTCCCAACCACTCTGTGAGGTAGGAACTATCACTATCCCCATCTTCGGAGGAGACTGACGCATGAGGCCCCACAGCTAGTGGAAGGGCTGGGATGGGAACCTGGCATTCTGACTCCAGGGGCCATGCTCTGAACCACAGACATCGCCTCCTTGGGCCGCCTCCTCATCACTATATTTGACGGTCATTTACTGAGCACCTACTACATGCCAGGTTCTGTGAATGCAAGCACACAGCACCTGTCCTTAAAACTCAACTCCTGCTTAAAGACTTGCCAAGAACGTGCCAAGTCACAGTTCAGTCCTCTCCTCTCCCTCCTTTCCCCAGCCCCCCGACAGCAAACAGAGATCAGCTGAATATACAGCCTGTGCACAACCACTGTCAAACTCGATTCTCATCCAGGCTGTCAGTTTCTTAAAGAAAAACACCATCTCTGGCCTCCCACAGAGCCCTGCCCTCTGGGGCCCTTGATAAATATTTACTGTTGCAGCTGACCCAGACCCCAGGGGAAGAAGACCCAGTTACAAAGCACAAAGGAACCCGCGTGCTCATTATTCAGACCCTCCCAAGCGCAATGGGTGTCCCTCTGCGTAACTTCCCCATTTGTGTCTGGAGTGCAATTTTTCTCATGCTCAGTGGGCCAGGTTTTGGCCACTGGAGCATGTGGTATTGCCCCTGCCCAAGGGCCCATGGTTCCAGGTGAGGCCAAGCCACCTGCCTGGGCCACACCCACTTTTGCCTTCTCTGGGGCCCTGGGGAGTAGGGGGTGGGTGGGTCTTGCCACCTGTTCCCCCGTGCCTTTTCCTCTTGTCTATGTGGTCTGGATCTTGGGCCGAGTCCCTTGATGGTATGACTAGCCAGTAACTCTTCTGGTGGTCGGGCATGAGAGAGGCTCCCGCAACACTGTCATCATGCTTTGAGAGTTGCCCCCACACCACATACAGCAGGTGTTTGGGCTCATGCCTATGATATGTGCGTTGTCTGGCATTAGCTCAGGTACAGCCAGCCAATGGGCAACAACGGAGGAGAGACCCGAGGGTCATCTCATCTGGTGGCTTCCAAACAGTTTTATAGCAGAACCTGCACCTAAAACGGAGGCAGTACTGAGCATTTGCAGGCACGAGTTCAAAAGCTTCCCTCATTCAGACTTTCCTTACACCCTCTCCCTCCTCCCACTGCCTGTCCCTCACAGCAGTCTTGATCACCAGGGAACAGGGTCTGTAAACATTGCACTTTCCCCTTTGACATGTCCCACAGACATTTCTCCAGCCTCTGCTTGAATTCTGCCAGCGACAGGGAACTCACTCTACTCCCCAGGTTTCCTATTGCACTCTCGCATAGCTCTTCTGTTAGGAATGTTTCCTTAGGTGGAGTCAACAGCTGCCCACCTCTGTCCTGCTCATGACAGTCCTTCAAATGTGCAAAGGTGGCTTTCCTGCCTCACTTTAGCACTGTCTCTTCAGGGCCATGGTTTCCCAGCTGGTGTGAGCCAGGTAGCTCCCTCTCTGTCCTAAGACTATTTCCCTAGCCCTGGCTAGAGGTTTGCTGGAAACACTTCTGAGCACACGCCCTCTGGATGGTGAGTTTGGGCTGCCGTCATCAGAGCAGAGGGAGGACAGCCCAGCTACCTGCAGGCTCCAGCGCTCCTGGGGAGGGACTGGCAGGAACCCAGTGGATTCCAAGGGACTCACACCTAGATTCTCGGCTCTGTGCTGTTTCCAGGTACATGTGCATGGAAATACAGTCTCAGAGCTGCCAGAGCTCAGCTGCCCCTGCCCCTCCCATCCCTCCTCTCCTTCCCCTTGTTGAAATCCAGCCTAGGCCCCACGACTGCCAAACGCGACAGTACTCACCGGTCCCGTGTTGCTCACATCCTGGGAATCTTTTTACTCCAAGAGCAGTCGGTACGTCCAGACCTACAGGGGACAGAAACTCACTATCAAAAGCAGGGCAGAGCAATTGGGTGTCCATCTCTTTTCCAGCAGGATGGAGTCAATGGGGGACTGGGATGGAGGTGGGGAAGATGAATGAAAAGGAAATGGTGAGGACTGAGCCGCTCATTAAACCAACCTCAAAATCTCTGGGCTTTGTGGTGATTCTGAGAAAGAAAAAAAGAAAAAAAGAAAAAAAAGACCCCAGCCCTGGATGAGTCAGCAGCTTGTGGAGAAGCAGGCTTTCTAGAAGAGCGAAGTGAAAGGCAAAATCGGCGGGTGAAGGGGTGCGGGAGGCCTCTCTTTAACCTCACTCAGAGCCTCCTTGAGTCTTCCTGGCAGCGGCCCTTCATGGTTGCATTTTGGTGAGGGCGAAGGGGGAAAGCTCTGTGCTCAGGCCTCAAGTCGAAAAGATACTGCAGTCCTTAAAACAAAAGCCCCCAAAGCGTATTTATATCCTGGGAGACTCCTGCCAAGCGAACCCCGTGTGCTTTGAAAATTCCTCGGGAGAGCTGTAGCTGGAAGAAAAAGGCATGTGCCCGGTTCTGAGGATGTGTTCACAGCACGGCAAGTTGGGGCCTGAGCCCTAGAGGTTTAAGCACACAGGGCAGAGGCCACCACATGTGCACGGAGCAGCCACTGAGCCAGGGAGCTGCCGCGGAGGGCACACCATTCTCACTCCCCACACCCAGCCCGTCTTGAAAGCCAAACTTGTTTTTTCTTGTTTCCCTGAGAATTCTGAGGTGGGCAGAGCTTTATCTTTCCTTCCATTCCTGTTTTCAAAGGAGAACCTTTTGGCTGGGGGAAAGAAAACTTTCAGGTGGCAGATTCTGTTGACTGAGTACTTACCATGCGCCAGGTCCCTCACACACCTGATCTGGGGTATTGCTATTCAACCGTGCAATCGCACTGGCTGGGAGCTTGCTGCACACGCAGAGTCCCAGGCCCCACCAAGCCCTGTGGTCTGAGAGCAGCCTGCATTTTAACAAGACCTTCAGGTGACTCCTGGGCAGGTTAAAGTCTGCAAAGTGCTGGTGTATCATTCTCTTAATCATGGAAGGAAAGAAGTTGCAGCCCATTCTCCACGTGGGGAAACCAGCTCCAAAAGTGACAACTTGGCCTCCATGACTGTGGACCTGGTGAGTGGTCGGGCTAATCCAAAGCCACGTTCATATGGTTCCAGAGCCTGTGTTCCTTTCCACTGCACTATCTGGGGGAAGGAGTAGTCAGACCTGGCTTTGTGGGAGTGGCTAAGGGAGGGGTCCTAGCCACCGGTGTTGGGTGACTGGAGTCCTGGAGGTGAGTGGTGGCCTCGGGGTATCGGGCAGAGCACTCAGGGAAGGAGACAGTGAATACTGGCCACAGGCTTCCCTCCTCCTCAGTTTTGTCAAAGGCCAGCAAAATTCCCCAGCTGAAAGTTCTGGGCCTCCTTCCTGCAGGGGAATTCAAGCTTCTGCAGTTAATCCCAGTGATTAATTTACTTTGATTCCAAGAAGTTGAGGGCTTTTGTCCACTGCCCTTTAGAACTAACCATTCGGCGGGAGGAGGCACCCCAGGAGATAAGCTAACCTGAGCATTCCAGGCACTGACCTGCGAGAACAATACTCTCCAGAATCCTTCATAGCTTAGAAAGAGCTTTTTATCCACCAGCGAATCAGCTCCTTACTTTTTAAGGGGCATGTCACTAGCCCTATTTTGCAGTTGGGAAAACAGAGAGGTTAACTGACTTTCCTGAGGTCACACAGTTATCAGACAGGCTGGGGTGCCTATCCTCTGACTCTGAGTCCGGAGGTACAACCAGTGTAGTCTAGCTGCTCCTTATGAGGAGGGGGCCATCACAGTGTAGATGTATGATACTCTAAATTAGCGTCTCCCAACTCCATATGCTCTTGCTCCATGCTCTGTTTGTAAGGTGAATTTACCAAATAGATTCACAGACCGAGAGGAAAACAGTCCACAACCCATGCAGGGTGCAGGACCAGTACTTTTTTCAATGTAAACTAGACAGCTGGCATTATCGACTTAATGAGTCATGTGTTATATTAGACATCATTCGTTCTACTGCACTTACTTCCATAAGACAGTTCAGCTAAGTTAAGATACACAGTGGAATGATGTCCATAAAATGTGGAAGTAGTACTAGCTCTTAGGCAAATGTTCCCAGCACATTCATGTTTTGCATCACCAAGTAACAGCATCTGGATGCAAAGATCCCTGACACAGCTGAGTGTAGTAAGCCATAGATGACTCCATGCTATCCATGACACCCGCTCACTCCATGTTCTTCCTCTTGGCTCAGTGTGGCCATGTGCTGTCTTAGAAGAGTTTATTGCTCACTTCTCCCTTATATTTGTGCAAAGGCCATGTTAGACCACTCCTGTCTGATAGTTTTTTTTTTTTTTTTTTTTTTTTTTGAGACGAAGTCTCGCTCTGTCTCCAGGCTGTAGTGCAGTGGCGCAATCTTGGCTTACTGCAACCTCCGCCTCCCAGGTTCAAGCAATTCTCCTGCCTCAGCCTCCCGAGTAGCTAGTACTACAGGCATGCACTGCCATGCCCGGCTAATTTTTGTATTTTTAGAGAGATGGGGTTTCACCATGTTGACCAGGATGGTCTCCATCTCCGACTTCATGATCCGCTTGCCTCAGCCTCCCAAAGTACTGGAATTACAGGCATGAGCCACCGTGTCCGGCCCTCTCTGATATATTTTAGGAAAGCCTGCAACTGCTCTTACACCTGTAACTTCCGATGAAGATCTGTCCGCTCCTGCCTCCATAACTCGGTTGCCTCAAACCTTCTCTAGCCACTTGCCTTTAAGTTCCCCTTTTGGTTTGTAAAATATAGCCCTATGGTTACTCAGGTCCTAAAGTTACTAATGTATTTTTAATTCAAAATTTAGCACGTCATTTTAACTGTGCTATAATCATCACTAGGATTGTGGTTTGTTACAGAGCTGCATGAACTGAGTCGTGCGCTACACCCTTATTATCTCCCAAATCTCTGTGATTTTTGAATTTTTCAGAATGCAAGGATTTACAGAAATGCATATATCATTTAGTAGCAGAAATGCTTGCATAATGCAAGTTACATTATAGGTACCGATATGGTTAGGCTTTCTGTCCCCACCCAAATCTCATCTTGAATTGTAATCTCCACAATCCCCATGTGTCAAGGGAGAGACCAGGTGGAGGTAATTGAATCATGGGGGTGGTTTTCCCCAAGCTGTTCTCATGATAGTGAGTGAGTTCTCACGAGATCTGATGGTTTTATAAAGAGCTCTTCCCCCTTCGCTCGGCGCTTCTCCTTCCTGCCGCCTTGTGAAGATGGTGCCTTGCTTCCCCTTCCACCATGATTGTAAACTTCCTGAGGCCTCCCCAGCCATGCTGAACTGTGAGCCAATTAAACCTTCTTCCTTTATAAATGACTCAGTCTTAGGCAGTTCTTTATAGCAGTGTGAAAATGGACTGATACAGGTACTAATGTCAATATAGAACTTAAATATATTATATATAGCTATTAAACATTGAACATGTTAATATTTAGTATTGAGTATATTAAATATCTAACTAACAATAATTCATTGGGTATCCATATATATCTGATTCTGTGCTATGCACCAGATAGACATAAATAAAACCCGGTCCCTACTGTTAAGAAACTCGTGGCATAAAAAAGGAGAAAGACAAATAACAGACCGAGTGGGAGAAGGTACAATGTATAAAGAAGGGGTGTAAGACAGGGGCAGCTAACAGACTCCTCACCTGTGTCAGGACAAAGATCATGCTCCCCACCCCACGGCTTCTGCAGCCCTGCGAGGCTGGCGCCTGCTCATCTCTCCCCACTTCCCTCCCCTCCCCCATCCCCCCACTGTGTTCCTGGCTCACTGGCAGCTTCTCCTTTCTTGAACCCATCATGCTCCACAGCCACATAGCTAGCCATGCTAGTCCCTCTCTCAAATGATCTGCCTCACTCTTCCCCTAATTAATTAACGACACCTTCCCCTGCAGGATTGAGGGAGGTGATACATATAAAGGGCTTAGAAGAGTGTGAGCAGGTGTTAGCTGTTCTTGTTATTGACAATACCTGTTATTATCCTTGACTAGGCAGAAACTGGAGTACACGGAGCAGAGTGACTTGGCTGGGGCTGCACAGTGAATTATTCTCAGAGCTGGGGACTCCCACTTAATCAGTTCTGTTTTCTCCCTTTATCCTTGAGCCCAGTGCTGCACCATCACCCCACTAGACCCCACTAGATCCTAAGCAGCATGGTGGAAGGAGCGCTAGTCTTGCAGGGCCGAGTCTGGTCCCACTTCTCACACACGTGTTCTGTGTCCTTATGCCAATCAGTTCTCTTCCGGGACCTTGGTTTCCTTCTCAGCTGGGCAGGACTCTAACCAGAGCTGGCTCCTTGGGTTGTGGAGGGGAATCCAAGGCCACAGTGCATGCCGAGTGGAGCTTACGGTTCCTGCACTTGGAAGGCAGCGGCTCTCATTAGGAGTTAACCTGAATTGGGCTGGGCACGGTGGCTCACGCCTGTAATCCCAGCACTTTGGGAGACCGAGGCAGGCAGATTACCTGAGGTCAGGAGTTTGAGACCAGCCTGGCCAACATGGTGAAACCCCATCTCTACTAAAAAATAAAAAAAATAAAAAAAAATTAGCTAGGCACAGTGGCAAGCACCTGTAAGTCCCAGCTACTCGGGAAGCTGAGGCAGGAGAATGGCGTGAACCCAGGAGGCGGAGCTTGCAGTGAGCCGAGGTTGCACCACTGTACTCCAGCCCAGGCAATGGAGTGAGACTCTGTCTCAAAAAAAAAAAAAAAAAAAAAAAAAAAAACAGCCGGGCGTGGTGGCACACACCTGTAATCCCAGCTACTCAGGAGGCTGAGGCAGGAGAATTGCTTGAGCCTGGGAGACGAAGGCTGCAGTGAGCTGAGATTGTACCACTGCACTCCAGCCTAGCTGACCGAGTGAGATTCTGTCTCAAAAAAAAAAAGAAAAGGAAAAAAAAAATGAATTAACCTGAATCATAGGGCTTTTTAGTGCCCTCCGAGCTCCACGTGCACACACGTTTCCAACCTTCCTGGCTCAGGACTCCTTTTGCCAGAAATTACTGGTCATATAGAGAAAATCACAATAAGGACAAAGAAGCCAGTGGCATTTTCCCCATGAGTCCCCACATATTCCCTTTTGGCCTAGTTTGAGCCTGTTGGACTGCCAGGCACCAGAAGGGGGAGAACCAGGGAAACGACTTTAACGGCCTGTGGAAGAGAAGTGCCCTCCCCGAGGGTCATTCCCTCTTACGAAGTTTATCCCATTCCACTTCTTATTCAGCAAACATTTAGCAGATGAGTAAGAAGCTCCAGGTCTAGTAAAAAGGCCATGATGTCCTAAGGTGATAGCATCAAACTGAGGGAAAGGCATGAATGCAGCCAGGGAGCATACGGGAGGGAGAAGCCAGCCCTGGCTGGAGCCATACCAGACCGGAAATAAGAGCAAGGTCAAGCTCAAAAAGGGTGGAAAGCTATAAGCGACTTCTGTGGAGCCCAAGCTTGGCCCTCACTCCACAAGCCGGAAGTACAGTCTTCAGTGACCTGTCTTTGTTCCAGGCAATATTTCACCTTGGTCCCTAACAATAGCCTTTCATTCAGAAGGGCAGAAAATGCTGGTCATATGGAATAAAATGCATATGTCATTTGCTCATCTGCAAAATTGCTCACGTAATAGCTACCACTTCCGGAGCACATGCTCTGTGCCAGGAGGCTCTGGGCTGGGTCTTAAGCCTTATCTCCCTTTTTCACAGCAACTGTGAAGTGCAGGCATTCGCGTACCCATTCTACAGATGGTAAACCTGAACCTGCGAGATTAAAAATGTTGCCCAGAGTCATAAGAGTAGAAAATTCAACATGGAGGTTTGAACTCAGGCCTGACTGAATCATCATTCCATTTCTTCCCCACAATGCCTCTTCAACACTGGCTATGTAACTGGAGTTGTGGAAAACTGGGCCATCTCTTTCTCCAGCCACAACCTAACTTCAACTGAGATTCCCCAAGAGGACAGAAGAGCCTGTGTTCCCAACTGCCCTGGGGTGTGTAGACGCAGCTTGACATCTTGGACGTTTATGAGAAGACTGAATTCAACTCTAGAATTGACCCGTATTTGTTTCAAAATATTTCTCCCTCCAAGTTGTCAAGTACAATTTGACAACTGACACTCTAGGAAGATGTATGTGTCCAGCATTGGGAAGGGCAGCATTTTTTTTTTTTCTTCTGTTTGTGACAGTGTCACTTGCCAAGGGCAGCGTCTATTTTGCTCACTGATGTCTCTTCATTCTTTCAACAACTCTTTATGGGGCTTTGACTAGGGGCCAGGCTATGGGGAGATTAGGTGAACCCTGGCCTTAGAGTCAGGCTAGAGATAAAGACTTCAATGACATTATTGTGCTAACTGAAGCACTGTGCAATGTGGCAAGATTGCATAGAGAGGCACAGGAGGATACAGCAGATTGCAGCGAGACCTGGAGGACAGGCAGCGCACACCAGGCAGGGAGAGGAAGAAAAGCTGAACGAGCAGCGAAGGGCACGTGTGGGCTGTGGCGGGAGGGACACGGTGGACCCCAGAGACTGGCAGCTGCCAGAGTGGCTGGAGCCGAGAAGGCCAGAGAAAGAGCAGAGCCAGATCTTGCCAGGGTTTGGAGCCCTTTCAAGAAGTTCTGTCTTTACCTGCGAGTGATGGGAAGTCGCTGAAGAGTTGGATTCTGTGTCTGTGGTTCCCGGAACATGGTGGCCCTCAAAAGTATTTATAAGATGGAAGGATGTGTCCTTTTCAACTCTGGGCCCCTTTCAGATCCCCCAGCAATCTGAGAAGCCCCACCAGGTACCCCGCGATCTTTAGAAGGGCAACCATAGGGCGATCTGATTCGTTTAGGGAAAAATTCTCCCAGGTACCTGACCTGCGCCTCCTTCTGCCAGGCCTCAGGGAACTCTGGCTCCAACACGGCTGCTGGCAGGTGTGAGGGGGCTGAATACACCTTTGATTACGGCTCCTGTTTCTGAGAGAAAGACACAGCTCCCTTAAGATTGGGAGTCTGTGAAAGCGAGCCCTCACAAAAGAGATATGAGTGAACTGGAAAACAGAAGCCCTCTGGGTGGGTGGTGGTTTCCTTCTTTAAAATAAACAGTAAGGAGAAGATCACCCTGGGGGAACCAGGTTCTTCATAATCCCTAAAAGGCAGGAAGCAAAGGCAAGTGTCAGAAAGTGGCTGAGGACACTGGTCTCCCAGAAAGCCGTGCCTGGTTAGGATCTGCAGACATCGTCTTTGACAAGGGGTGTGTCTGCCTCCCTGCTTGGTATGGAAACTCCACTCTGAGGAAAAATAATTTGAAACCACTTTCTTTAGCATTGGGAGACAGTATATTCTTGGTTAGAGACTGACAGACTCAGTTTAGAATGCAATTTCTACCACAGAAGAGCTTTGTGTCCAGAAACAAAATATTTGATCTTCTCTGAGCCTCAGTTTTGTCATCCATAAAATGGAATATGATGGAGACTAGATAATATTATGAAAGTGAGGTGCTGTGGTTTGAACCCAAGCCTGTCTGAATCAAATTGTTTCATTTTCCCCCCATACAGCCTCTTGAACTTGGGATATGTTCCCCACTCATGGCTCTCTGGTACATCTAGGTGCTTAAGAGACGCCGGTTTGGCTTCCCTGCTTTTACGTATCTCTTATTTCCTGGCCATGTTTAGCAAAAATCTGAGTATTCAAGAGGTATGAGATTAAACTCCTGTAATTTGGATCTTCCTGTGTACAACATGGTAGCTGAGAATACAGAAGGAGGAGGCAGCTAGTTGTGTTTTCTCCCAGTTTTATCTTGTTTCAAACCCTTTATTAAATGTCTTCAATATTACTTGCCTTCTGGGTCTAAATAAAATTTCCAGAGGTTTCTACTTCATACTCATAAATGATTCTCGCTAAACTTCTTTTTTTAAAGAAAAAAATGTGTGTGTGTGTGTGTGTGAGCGCATAAATGTACTGACTCATAGCTGGAAAAACTCTCTTTCCCTAACACATTCCAAATTTGTCAAGTCACATGAATTGAGTAAGAGCATTTAATCTGGCCACGAGCCCCAAACTGGCGGGCAGTTAAGACAGAGATTTGGGAATCCATCTCTCCCTTCCCTGCCCTAGGGGCACGCTCTGACCCGGCCAGTGCCTATGTGAGGCAGTTGCAGAAAATGCAAGGATGGGAAGGGCTTGGCAGCTAGCTAAAGCCAAACTTGAACTGCAAGGTGGTATAATATATTTTCAAAAAATCACACACAAACTTGTATGTAGAATTGCCAAAATGTTACAGCTTCACATATGGAGTCGACTTTATGCTGGCCACTCTATTAAGCACGTCATTTACGTGCATGGCCCATTTAATCTACAGAGCCACCCAGTTAGCCAGGCACTATGATTATCCCTATTTTACAAGTGAGAAAACAGAGGCACTAAAGTGTTAAATAACTTGACTAAGGTCCCACGGTGCACAGAGGCCAGAGCTAAGATTCAACCCAGTCTGACCCTGGAATGTACGGATGCTTATATACCTGACCATTTATTCTGAATGAAGATAACATTTATTCCCCAAACATGTATCCAGCACTTAGAATACTGTATGAGGTGTTGAAGTGGAGGCTAGTGGTAGGCATCAGAAAATGGAGGCAATTTGGTTACTGCTTTGAATGAGCTTGAAATCATGCAGAGGAGCTATGATGTACACACAAGTACTTAAAAGTAAGTGAAAACGCCCACAGGGGGACCATACAGTGCAATGGATGGGAGGGCTTATTAAGATGATGTCTCTTGTGGGGTACCCTGGAAGGGCAGCCTGGTTGGAGGTGCCATGGGAGCTGGATTGAAAGATGCATAGGATTCAAACAGGAGGTAGCTAGAGGATGTCTTGCCTGCTTAATGACAGTGAGTTCACTCAGGTGCCCAGTGCCTCGGGAGTTGCCATCTTGGTTCTGATTCAAGACCAACTCTTGGCATGGCTGATCTTCATGTCCCACAGGTGAGGAGCACAGGCAGGGCGGAAGGAAGGAAAGAGGCATCAAGGGACTGGAAGGTGGGGGAGAAGAGGCAGGACACTGGAGCAAGGTGGAGGTTTGCAGATATGGCCAGAGTGGGAGCTCCAGTCCCACCTCCAACTAGGTTGGCTCTGAGCAAGTCCCCTGCTCCTGGGCCTCAGTTTCTCCTATCTACAAGGCAGGAAATAAAGGAAGTGCCTGAATCCTTCCACTGGGTGCAACCTTGGAGCGCTCCCAGTTTATCCCATCATGTTGTAGATGATGGAAACAAGGGCCAGAAAAGCTGCATTCGTACAAGTCCTTGGCTTTGAATCCAAGTGTGTGGGGTGAGGACTCAGGGTTCCACATCACAGTGCAGACCCTTTTCCCACTCCTCAAGAGGTATGTGGCCCTGCATCAGAAGTCCAGGAGACACCAGGCATGCCGTGAGAGGAGGGGAGACCAAGGGCCACCCAGCATGCCTCAGCTGGTCCAGTGGTCACTCCCACTCCTCAGAGGCCCGGGAGGCTCGGCCTGACCGTGTAGAGAAGTACACCATTCACTGAGGTGCTCCCAGGAGCCTCAGGCTGGTGGCCTGTGGTTCAAATACATGCCACAAAGATGTTTTGTTGTGCTGGAGTGATGTGTTTAAAAAAAAAAAAAGAGTCATCAGATGCCCTTAGGTGGGGCAGGCATTCCCTGCTTCTCACTGTTCAATATCCCAAGGAGTATGGGCTGTGTTAGGTGCCTGTGACTCTGTTGGAAGGTGGTGCAGGTGCCCTGGGAGGGCTGACAGTGGGGTGCGGAAAAGGGCATGAGGAGATGGTAGGTGGGAGGAGGTTGCATGGAGAAGGCGGTGTTTGGCCTGGTCCATGAAGGATGGGTAGAAATCACCAGCCGGAGAGGGGTGGGAGAGTATGAATTCCAAGGAGGGGAGCGGAGGGGTGAGGTCCAGAGGGAGGGCGCGGTTGAGAGGAGCAGCCTGGCTGAGTGTGGCTGAAATGAGGGAAGGTGGAGCCAGCTCGAGGGGTAGGGCATTGGCTGCAGGGGTGCACGCACACCACACTGAGGAATTTGGACATTGTCTTGCATGACTGGGAGTTCCAGAAGGCTTTAGCCAGGGAGGGGATGCTCTGTGCTAACACATTTGGATGCTGGATTCACACTTCCTAGCTATGTGATGTCTGCACGTGTTGGTTGGGGCTATGTGGCTTCAAGCACCTCACCTCATCTGTACAATGGACATCATAGCACTGTGTATCTCAAAGGGGAGCTGTGGGATCAGAAGGAAATACAATGTGAAAAGCCCCCAGAAAAATTCCTGGCACATAGAAGGCTCCCAATCATGGATAGTATCATGATGATGAGTCTTTATAACTCACCTAGTGATGACACCAGTGTGGGAGGTAGCTGCGAGTGATCAAAGGCTGTATTTGTTAAAATCAGTAAAGCACAAAAAAAACCACAGGAAGCACTTGTAGGAGGCAGGAAGAGGTAAATGTGACCGGAAGATCAGTTTTCTCAACCTCTGTCTCCATTTCCTTGTCTATAAAATGGACACGTCCTTGGCTCTGCACACAGGATTTCTGTGTGAATTAAGTAAGAGATATGAGGCTGTTTCAAAGTTAAAAACACCAGGTGACCATAAGGGCTTCATTTTCCTTTGCCCACACAGAGTGAATGAGGGGACACGTGCACCCGGGGCTCTTATTTTTTACAAACCACTGAGGCAAGAAAAGTAGCAAATGACAGCATGGCAAGATGCAAGCAAGAACCAGACAGAAAGGAAGCATAGCTTAGCCCTTCTTTGTAATATTTTCAGCTCTGCCCCATCTCGTCCCATTCTCTTACTCTCCTTTTGCATTCACGCCCATGACTCAAAACTCCTACCAGATTCTCAGTCTCAAAAGCATGGATTTTTTTCAAGCTGGAAACTATGACAGAGTACATTCCCTGAAATGTACAGATACAGAAGCTGAGAGTCACAAATGGGAACCAGTGTGGTTAGGAACTGTCCCCAGGAAAGACTGCCTGAGTTCACATCCTGGGTCTGCCGGTGATTAGCTGTGTAACTTTGGCTAAGTGATTGAGTATCTCTGTGCCTCGATGACTACTATTACATGGTGTTAATAAGAGTACTTACTTCCAAGAGTGGTTTGGGGAATTAAATGAGTTAATAAGTGTAAAGCACTTTGAATGTACCTAGCACCTTCTAGGATTCAGAAATAAGAGTCACTATTATTTAAAGCCGCAAGGTATTTTAGTGATAGAGCTGGGAATAAATGAATCTTGACTCAGATGAAGGCTCTCTGCACACCCTCCATACTGAAATATTTTATTCTAATCAGTATGCCATGTTTATTAAAGGCAGAAAAGTAAACTGATCTGTTTTTGGCATAACGGACACATTCAAGCAGCCTGTTTGCCCCATTTCTAGAGCATTCCGGGCCATCAAACCTGACAGGCACTGAACGACGCTTTGCAGACACCTTTCTTACCACCTCAAGTTGTATCATCCAGGAGGCAGCAAAAATAGTTCTCAAAATTTAAAAAATTAAACAGGAAGGAGAACCAAATCAATTCGGAGGGATCTGCTCAGACGCGCAAGCACGGCCGCTGTCCTTCTGGTACTTTCACGCAATGCGTTTCCATTTCCAAATGTCTTTCACTTACAGTCTTTCATTTCTGCCTCATGACAGATGGTGATTCAGAGAGTGGGTTCTGGAGTAAGACGAGTTGGTTCAGATCCTGCTGCTAACACTGACTTAGTTGGGTAGCCAGGGAACATTTATTTACTCTTTCTGAGCCCCCAAGCCCGGGGCGAATAAGGATATTACAGTACCGACCTCATATGTCTGCTGGGAGATACGAGGTCACGCATACAAAGCCAGTTCCCGGCCCATAATAATGCCCTCATCCAGGAAATGTTGATGATGTGGCTCACGTGTGCCAGGTACTGAGGATCCTGAAGGAATCAAAACAGAGTCCTTCACCTCATGGAGCTTGGGTGTAGTGGGGAAAGCACACAATCTGACCTTGCGCTAAGTGCTTTGAAGAAAAACCAGAATAAAGGGATGGAGGTTGATGGAGTGCTGTTTGAGCTATGATTGTGAGGGAAGGGCCTCCTGAAGGGGGGTATCTTTTAAGCAGGACCACAACTTCATAATCACCACAATCATCATCACCATCATCGTAGCCAACTTTCATTGAGAGACTGCCCAAACTTAACACATCTAAAATTAACTCTTGACTCTTTCCCAGTTTTCCACAGCTCAGTAAATCATACCTCTGTTAACCCCAATGAACAGGCCAACATCCTACAAATTATCCACCTTTCTTCTTTTTCTCTCACACTTCATTCCACCCATAAATCTTGGCCATTCTGTCTGCAAAATAGATCTCCCACCGAATCACAGTCTTCCAGGACCCCCGTGTCGCACCCCCACAGGCATCCTTCACGGTTTGGTGCATGTGAATGGCACGCCGGGAGTTCCATGCAAAACATGTGAGCAGCTAGCGCAGTGAGGGAGAAGACCACAATGACGGCCGGGAAAAGAGTGTTCTAGGCTGAGAACACAGCCAGTGCAAATGCCAAGACTGATGGCCTGTGTCCCAGAGTGAGCCACAGGTCCGGGCGCTACAGCAGAGTGACAGAGGGGCAAGTGAGGATGTGGGGCCTCGGGGGCTACTGGGAGGACTTGGCTTTTGCTCTGAGTGAGATTAGGGAATGAGTAGAGGCTTGGGGCAGAGGAGAAACAAAATCTGATCCATGTTTTTAAAAATTAGCTCCAAGGGGAGTAGACAGTCATGGGTATGTGCAGGAGATGAGGGGGTGTTGGGGGGCAAGAGATGAAGGTGAGAGGACAGCCAACAGCTACTGCCATGATTCATGAGGGAGGTGGTGCTGGCTTTTTTTTTTTGAGACAGAGTCTCACTTTGTTGCCCAGGCTGGAGTGTAGTGGCACAATCTCAGTTCACTGCAACCTCTGCCTCCTGGGCTCAGGCGATTCTTCTGCCTCAGCCTCCTGGGTAGCTGGGATTACAGGTGTGCATCACCATGCCCGGCTAATTTTTTTGTATTTTTAGTAGAGACGGGTTTCACTATGTTGGCCAGGCTGGTCTCGAACTCCTGACCTCAG
This sequence comes from Macaca thibetana thibetana, assembly GCF_024542745.1. Lineage (NCBI taxonomy): Eukaryota > Metazoa > Chordata > Mammalia > Primates > Cercopithecidae > Macaca > Macaca thibetana. Next base: position 22,244,184 of record NC_065585.1, read on the forward strand.
GTGATCTGCCCGTCTTGGCCTCCTAAAGTGCTGAGATTACAGGCGTGAGCCACTGTGCCCGGCTGGTAGTGGTGTCTTGAATGGGGGACAGTGGTAGAAGCGGTGAGAAGCAGCATCACTGAAGTAGCTGCTCACGTGTGTCCTATATAAATCCAGGGGCGTCACTCACAACCATCAAAACATGCAGGGCGCCTGGGGGGTGCAACATGGGCATCTTGCGAGGCTGTGGTTGGGTTGGAGATCTGTTTTGGAGACAGAACAGCCAAGATTTACGGATGGAATGAAGTGTGAGACAAAAAGAAGAAACGTGGATAATTTGCAGGATGTTGGCCTGTTCATTGGGGTTAACAGAGGTACTATTTACTGAGCTGTTGAAGACTGGGAAAGAGTCAAGAGTTAATTTTAGACGTGTTAAGTTCGGAAAGTCTCTCAATGAAAGTTGGTTATGATGATGGTGATGATGATGGTGGTAATTATGAAATTGTGGCTCAGTACAGATTATGAAAAGAACAAACACTTGCTGTGTGCGGGGCATAAGACACATTAGCTCATGTAAACTCCACAACACAGTAGGCACCGATATCATCCTCATTTGACAGATGAGTGTAATGGCTTGATTGTGGTTCCTCTAGTGATATGTCCATGTCCTAGTCCTCAGAACCTGTGAACGTGAACTTATGTGAAAAGAATCTTTGTAGATGTAATTAAGTTAAGGATCTCAAGATAAGATCATCTTGGATTATCCTGATAGGCCCTAAATCCAATGGCAAGTGTCCACCTGAGACATCTAGAGGAGAAACTCACAGACAGAACAGGAGAAGGTGACATGAAGACAGAGGCACAAATGGGAGAAATGCAGCTACAAGGAATGCCAGCAGCACCCGAGGCTGGAAGAGGCAAAAAAAGATGTTCCCTAGAGCCTTCAGAGGGAATAGGGTTTTGCATGTACTTGATTCCAAACTTTCAGCCTCCAGAACTGTGAGAGAATACATTTCTATTGCTTTAACCCACCCAGTTTGTACTAATTTGTTCCAGCAACCCCAGGAAACTAATACAATGAGGAAAACCAGGCACAGAGAGGTAAGCAATTTGCCCAAAGTCACACAGCAAGTGAGTAGCAGAGCTGGTAATGTCTAGCTCCAGAGCCACTCACCCCGCAGGTAGGCAGCATCAACTTCACGTCTCCAACAGGCAAACAGAGACTCAGAGCCACAAGGTACAGAGCTGATGAATGACAGTGCCAGGCTCTCTTGGGCCTCCAAGAGGGAGGCCAGAGGCCCACCCCACTATCAATTCTCACTGTTCCACCTTGAAAAACCCAGAAAGGTCCCTGCCTGGCCATCCCATGCTTCTTGGTAGCCACCAAGTGGATTCAGGGCTTTGCTGAGAATTCTATCCAACCCGGCGGTTTTAGTTCACAGGCAAACGGCCGTGAAGAGACCCTGGTGGGTAGCAGCCTCGGCAAACAGGTTTCAGTGGCACCTCAGCACTCATCACAATCACTCAGGAACTGTGTAGAGTTTGGATTCTGAAACAGCCTCTTCTTTCCATGATATCCATGCTGAAAATCTCTTGGCTCCAGCCCTACCCTGGCCATGAGGACCGAGATCGGAGGAGTGCCAGGGGCAGGGCGCACTGGCGGCCTCAGAACCCCTGCCAGCCGACTAGAAATTGCTCTCTGAAGAAACGGCGATTGTCCATTTCCTCTCCCACCAATGCCCAGGAAAATATTTTACTGGATGAAAAGCAAATATTGGGAATCCAGGCAAAACATCCTCCCTGACCCCCTGCCTGGTCAAATCTTCATTATTTGAACAAAGATGGACAGTGGGACCTGCAAACAAGGCCTGTGAATGGCACCCAAACGTCTTCCCACACAAAACCGACTTCTCAGAACCCTTAATGAGGGGCGGTCAGTTAATGTGGGGGGTGGTGGGGGGCTGAGAATAGGGGACGGGGAAATTGTTCCGTTTATAAAGAATAAAATAATTAAATTCAGGTCAGTGGAGGGAGCCACTGGGCTGAAACAAATTTGCAGGCTATGGGGGAGAGGAAGCAGCAAAGGAATGAGCGTTGTGGCTGACTCCGGCCGCCTTCTTTGCCTTCTTCAGTGACAACTGAAAAGAGGTGTTGCGGTCTGGGGGCTGCCTCCGAAAAAGAGACCATCTCTGGTTCGGAGGCCCTTCTCTCTTACAGGCGCGCACACACAGAGACGCAACAACACACACGCTGTCTCTCAAACCCACACTTCGGCTATGAGGTGATGCAGTTTCACCGCGATAGTCACTCACTCATTCACTCCTCAAAATATATTTTGAGGGCAAAACGTAAACATGCTCTCTCAACTGAGCCGGCCAAAGAAGAGCCATTGTTTGAAAGAGCTCCCTGCGGCGGACCTTCTACCTTTATTTACCTCAGTGATGTGGCCCTTATCTAAGACGAGTTTGGAAGGCCATGTTTGCAGCCGTCTTCAGAGTGGTACTATGAGGCAAAGAGTAAAGCTCGGTTCATTACCGTCTAAGGGTCTCCTATGCTGAGGACCCGTCTCCTCTCAACTGTATTTCTGAAGGGAGGTCACACTCCCGGTTCCTCAGGCGGACTGCAGCCACCTTCAGAGGGCAGAGACTGGCCAACACCAGAGAGGAGAGTGTGGTGCCAGGTGGTGGTGGTGAGGTATGCTCAGGAGTTCCAGGAACTTGGGGTGCCCTGGGCCCTGGCGCCAGCTTTGGAATAAAGGCCACGTTCCCCAAGGGGACAGTCATCATGAGCACATCCCCCATGTGTGAAGGTGGGTTCTGGTGGCCACCTTTGTTGTTTTTTAGAAGCCAGCTGTACAGTGTCTCAGGGCACCTGGTCTGGGCTTGGCACTGGGCCTGGCACATAGGGATGGAGAGTGACAAGGTACAAGGCAAGGCCTCTGTTGCCAAGACCCACCCTTGAGGCAGGCAGCATCCCATGGACCTTGACTCAATGACATCACGTGCCTGTCGTCAGGGCCCGGGGTGCTCCCGATTGGAGAAACCTGTTGGAGAAGGTCACTGGGTGGAGGACTGGAAGGTGACAGGTAGAGGGAAGGCCATCTGGGGCAGGAGGCAGGGCGGGGAGGGCAGGGTAGAGTGCTTCTGGACAGTGGGCTCAACCCCCCTCCGTGGGGAGGCAGACTTGACAGGAGACATGCAGAGATTTCTGGCTGGGGGAGAGGCGGGGAAGCTCACACAGAGGACAGAAGAATTTCACAAGGACCCAGCCCTGGCAGGAGGCTTCCTGTGCAAATGCATGTCCCTTTGGAACATAGATTCCCTCCGAGGGTGGCATCTGGGAACGCAACTTGAAACTGATTCCACTACTGAGTGTGGGGACATCACAGCCTCATCGTGCCGCAGTTTCTCTATCTGGAGGCTAATAGCAATAACAACAACGTCATCTAACATTCATGTTACAGGCCCTGTTCTAAGTACCTTATCTAGCTCAACTCTTTTAATGTAATAATGCTATTATTGTAGTTTACATGCTCGTGGCTGCTACGTTCCTTAGCCTCTCAAATAGAGCTAAACACCATTTATCTTACCTCAGATTTTCATGAGGCTAAAATCATGGAATGTACATAAGAGAGGTCTTTTAATGGAATGACACTCTACAAATGCCTATTGTTGGTGTTGATCTTGTAATTCTACAGGTTGGTGCAAAAGTAATTGCAGTTTTGCCATTACTTTCAGTGGCAAAAGCTGCAGTTACTTTTGCACTAATCCAGGCTTCATCCTTTCAGAAGCCATCATAGGACAAAGGTTATTTAAGGCCTGAGTAACAACATTAAAAAAAAAAAGAATCACTTTCAAACATGAGCAGAGGAAAGATCCCATGGAGACTGGCAAAAGAAAAAGTTACCCAAAGTCTGAAACATTAGAAGGTAGGACATCAGGGGTTTTTGTTTGTTTCTTGTATCAGGCCCAACATTCTGAGAAGGGTCATTACTCGCTCCCTGGTTCCCTGGCGGCAGAAGGAATACAGGGCTTCTCAGAGCCAGCGGCAGAATTCTAGCTCACACAGTTCACAAAAAGCATGTATTCAATGCCCAGGAGCAAGAGTGTCAGACCTGCTCTCCACCAGAGAAGGATGCATGTTTGGGGAACTCGACTCTTTGCAAACGTGTGTGCCTAGGTCGCTGTAACCTGACAAGTGTGCAAGGATCGTCTAACTCCCCTTCCCACAACCTCTAACAGGTTCCTCCTGACGATGACGTCCTAAATCAACCACCCAGCAAACCACTGAGAAACTGTGCCTTCTCCTCTCTCTGCCAACATCTACATCCAATCCTCAGTAAGGCTATCTTTGGACCCTCTACCTATCTCTGAATCCATCCACTTTATCTCCATGGGCACTACCCTCATCTCTTCCTGGAACTTCCACAGCAACCTCCCAGGTGGCTTCCCTGGTTCCACTTCCGCCTTCTCCACTCTGGCCAGTGATCTTCTAAAAATGCGGATCAGGTCGCAGCACTCTCCTGCTTAAACCTTTGAAGGCTTTCCACTGAACCCCAAACAAAATCCAAATTGCTCTACCAAGTCCTCCAGGCCCTACGTGTTGTGGCTCTTTCCTGTCTTTTCTGACTCAGCATCTATCACTCTCCGGATGCTGGTCCTGCCACCTGGCTGAGACTTGATTTCCTCACCTGTGAAATGGGCAGAGTAATGTCTACCTTCCAGGCTGGCTGTGGGGCCACCAGGAGTGGGGACACAAAAAGCACTTTGTAGACTGCAAAGTGCAGCACCTTTAACTTCTACCCCGCTTATAACTGGGCTTTTGTGTTCACACTCTTGTTTTCATGCTTTCTACCTCCATTTTATCTGTACATTTTATTGTTTGTAATTTTATATGTTTTTCAGATATAAGGATATTTACATACACAAGGTATTATTGGAGACCACGTGACAACATCTCAGTATTTCAGAGGTAACAGCCCAGCTAGGGTGTGCTTAAAACCTGGACAATATTAGTTCTTTCCTGGGTAGAAAACCAAAATTTTAATTATGCAGTCAAGATTGCTAGAAGCCTAGTGAGATCTCATTAAAATTATAAACGAGTTAATTTTCTTATGAAAATGACAATAATGTGATCTTCAATATCATCTCCAACATTTTCAACAGCGGCAGATAACATTTATTAACCTTACTCTGTGCCAGCCCTTGTATTAAGCACTTTTTATGCTTTACCTTTGTTAATCCTCAGGACAACATTAGGAAGTATTATTATTGTCCAGATGAGGAAGCTGAAGTTCAGAGACATTAAGTAACTTGCCCAAGGTCACAGTGCTGGTGAGAAATAAAATTCCAATTCTCTTTGTCTGTCTGTGTTTGTAGCCCATGTTCTTTGGTTCTGCCCTATGTGTGTTTGGGTGCAGGGGGACCAGGAATGTGTTTATCTGTGGAAAATAATAGGGATAATATGGTCGGGCTGGGGGTAGTAGGCCACTGTAAGGCCACCAAGCTCCACACACGAAAGGTAGTTTGGGCAGTAGATTCTCTTTAGTGTTTTCCTTTACTACTTCATGTCTTACGTTCTAACTTGCAAAGTTGAATGATGCCCAGTGGGTTTCCTTGTAGTCAGTGCAAAAGAGTGTGATTCTCTCCTGTAAAGAGCAGTCATTGCCTTTCTGCTATTTAAACTAAAAAATGTGCATGTGAGACAGGTATACACACACACACACACACACACACACACACACAGAGAGAGAGAGAGAGACTCAGCGAGAAACAGTAGTCATCAAGTGCTCTGTTTTAGAGGCTGATGAGGGTGCTCTGCCTAGAAAGATTCCCAGAAGTCTTCCCTCCACCCTGACCTTCTTCTACCTCCCTCCTCACTTGACTCACCTGCGACGTCAGGCAAGTTACCTCCTCTCTCTGGACCCCAGTTCTCTCATTAGTAAATCAAAACCTCTAGATTCCCAGAGTTCTTTCCAGATCCCAGACTGGAGGGATACTTTTATATCCATGATCTCTTTTGCCTTCACAATCTCTCTTGGGAGAAGAGCAGGTCAGATTGGCAATGCGAAGCTCAGTGAAGGTGGCATGGTTAATAAGTGGACCCTGTACTAGTGTCGTCAAGTTTCAACACCAATTGCAGTATCAGCTGATTCTTCCAAGCTGCCAGCTGCCTTCAAGGGTGTGGATGGAGACTGTCTAGGACCTACGTGTGTCTACCCTTTCAAAACTGAAAGAATGAGCACTCTGAAGCCTCTGAGCATCTCCAAGCTCTGCATGGAGGCCTCCGGCCACCCCAAGAGATCAATCCCTGCAGCGCAGTTCACTTTTTCCTTCCCTCCTCCCCGCTTCCTTATCTTTGCATGGGGAAGAACACAGGCAGATGTGGTAGGAGATGCCCCAGGAAAGGCATAGATGGCTTGAAGGACTTCCTGATGTCCCTGCGGATGTAAAATTAACTGCAGAAAATCAGAAGCATGGTGTGTGTGTGTGTGTGTGTGTGTGTGTGTGTGTGTGTGAGTAAGGGTGGGAACAAAAAGCTAAGCGTAGAAAAAGCTCTCAGAGCCACCTGTATTTCCTCTCTAATTACTCTGTGTTTTATACTTCTTTACAAATCTATGAGCTTCCTATTATACGCCAGACAAATCTTTACAAATAGGGAGAAAGAAGCTCCCCCACTAAGACTCACCAGCTGGAAGTGTTTCAGTCATGACATAAGCTCCTTCGTGTCTAGCTGGTGAACATTCCCTGGGATCTGGTGCCAACAGTTCTTTCCCAAGGTCCTTACAGCCAAACAGAACATCAGCCAGCCCAGAACCCAGGCAGAAACCCACTAAGGTGGGGTCTCCCCAGATCCAGCAGCAGTTCACCATTTCCATCCAAAGGGCTCAGAATGCTGTAGATGCAACAATCCCTGTTTACATGAGGGGTCTCTTAAAAGTGAGCACTCAGCAGTGCGGTCTCACGGTGGGGGCCAAAGGCCACTACCAGTAGGATACAATTTGTGGGGAACTAATGAAAGGCTCCTCTAACCAAAAAGTCCCGGGTAATGACCCCTGTCTGAACCTGGTTTGAAATTCCCATAATAGAGCCGCTCATGGCTCGGATGACAAAGAGAGGCCTAGTGAGCTAAAGAAAATAGCCCACGTTTTGCTCTAGAAAGTCCTGATCACATTTGTGATAAATATACTCTTAGATGATTACTTAATCTCATTGATCCTTGATTTTTGAATCTTGAAGCTCTGTAAAATAATGAGAAATACTGACGTAGGACATCTAACACAGAGTCTGGCATGTAATAGTTCTGAGTAAACAGCAGTTGTTGCTGTAATTATCTCAATCATTTCGAGGGTCTCTGTTTAAAAAGTTCCCATGCTGTCAGGGATGCTCCACTGCAACCATGGCCCATGAGTAAAGGTTCCTTTGACGGTTTGCTAGTTGGGCTCTTAGAAAATGAGCTGGGGCAATGGTTCTCAAAGTGTCATGCCCGTATCACCTGGGAATTTGCTAGAAATGCAGATTTGGGGGCCTCACCGGCCCCAATCTGTTGAATCAGAGATTCTGGGGGTGAGGCCCAGTCATTTCACACACCCCCAGGTGATTCCAGTGCCCACTGAGTTTGACAACCCCAAAGCGCAGGCAAAGACTGCCAAATCTGGCTGATCATCAGAACTTCTGGGAGTGTTCAGGGGAGAAAAGCCGTGGGCCTTGACTCCCAGGAATTTGGAGGCTTTAGGTTCTGGGGTGAAGCCTGGGAGACAGCTTTTTGTTTTTTCTTTTTTGAGACGGAGTCTCGCTCTGTCACCCAGGCTGGAGTGCTGTGGCGGTGTAATCTCAGCTCACTGCAAGCTCTGCCTCCCAAGTTCACACCATTCTCCTGCTTCAGTCTCTCAAGTAGCTGGGACTACAGGCGCCACCATGCCCCTGGCTATTTTTTTGTATTTTTAGTAGAGACAGGGTTTTACTGTGTTATCTGCCTGCCCAAAGTGCTGGGATTACAGGCGTGAGCCACTATGCCCCGCCAGGAGTCAGCTTTTTAACAAGCTCCCTGATGTTTCCACTGAACTAGAGGTTGAGTTTGTTAGGAGAATTTGCTCCTGGCAAGAACCCGGGGATGGATGTGGTAGGAAGTAGGCTGGGGAAGCAGGCCTGGCAGGGCTGGGGGCCCTGAGAGAGAGGAAGGTGCCGAAGACCCATGTTCTCAATCCCAGGCCTATAGATTTATGAGATGAATTTCCTACAACCTTCTCATTTTCCAACTAGGGAAACTGAGTCCCACATAAAGAGACATGACTGTCCTAAGTCCATGCAACTCATACCTGGAAGAGCTGGAACCTGAGTCATAGGTCTCGCTTCCAAAGCCAGCGCCCTTCCCACTGTGTGCTAGGAGCTCGTGCTCATTTGTTTGTTCCGTCTTCGTGTCTCTGAACATGAAAAGTGGGCTGTACAGTCAAGCGCTACATCTGCACACATTTCTCTGGAGCTGACCATAAGGGAGAGAGCTAGGGTGGACCTGGAGTCAGACGTCATATCTCAGTACAAGTTTAGGTTGTCACTGGGTAGCTGAGCCACCGAGTTACTGTTTAAGGGCCTCAGTTTCCTCCTCTGTAAAATGGGGGATAACATCTGATCTCACACAGATGCTAGCGGTTCAAATACAATCACATACATGAAGAGGCTTTCCAAGCTGCCAATCAGCTCCACAAATGCAGGGGCTTGGGAGGAAAGGGAGGCTTCATCACCAAGTCGCGCCAGACCCACTCTCTCTAGCTGGTGAACTGAAACACCCTCAAAGCAATCAGAGAACAATTAAGCGTTCAGCTGCATGCTAAGTGTGAACTCACACTGTGCCTCTGCTCAGGCTGCCCCTCTGCCTGGATTGCCCCCTCACCCCCGACCCTCCAAGTGCCCTGTATGTGCAAGAACCCTGTGTTTTGGTTCACGGTCTGTTCCTGATTCCCTACTGTGAGGCAGGAAGTGGGTTTTGCAACCCCCAAATGTCTGGCACCTGCAAAGTGTGCTCACGAAGTGGTGGATAGGGAGATCTCCAGGCCTTAGAGAACGCCTTGCAGGTGGCTAAATGCTTCAGGGAATTCTTATCATGCGCCACTGGATTGAATACAGGAAGGACAAGGGCTTTAAACCAGGCTGAAGCCACCAGCTGACTCCCCGCTATCCCCAGGCCTCTAGAGCCTTTGTCATCCACTTCACCATTTGAGAGTTCTCGTTAGGGCTGGTGGTTTCCTGCAGGGAACGGTCAGGGGAAGACAGGGAGGAAGGGGAAGCAGGAACCAACAGCGCTCCACTGGGCAGCAGTACGTAATGCTGCTACTAAAACGAAAGACAAGAACCAAGGGCCAGGTAAACAGTCAATGCTCAGTGTTCTAAACAAGAGTTTTCATGTGTCTGGTTGATTCTCCTGTTTCTCCCTGTTTTCCGGGTGTGCAGGATGAACGGAGGCATGCAGAGGAAACATGGCACCATGGCGCAAAGAACTGTTGGCAGGTGAACAGGAGGTCTGGGCTTTTCCTCCCACTCTGCCCTGACAAACTGAGTGACCTTGAGCAAGTGACACTGGATTTCAGGGTCTTGCTGTTTAAAATGGGTTCTGACAATGGGGAGAGGTTTAACTGTTCTCCTCCAGAGGACAAAGCAAACAACACGGAAAAGGAAGTAATGGCCACAGGTCCAGCAAAGCAAAACGAGTTTAATCTGACACTGTTCTGGTTAGGCTCTTTCCATGAAAACCCAACAGTAATGACAATGACAATGACAATGGTGACTACTCTTATTTACTGAGTATGCACCGAGCATGAGGTGTGGGACAAGTACTTTTCTGTGCTTGTAATGAATTTTCTGTGCAATGTAATGACAAGTGTAATGTAAAGCACTTTTAACGTAAAGCACTTTTTCTGTGCAATGTCATGACAAGCGCTCATCACAATGGTTAATCTTCACAATGGCCCTTTAAAGTAGATACTATCATTATTCCCATTTTGCAGTTGGGCACATTGATGCACAGAGAAGTTAAACCTGGGATCAGGGACTGGCGAGTGGGAGAGCCAGGATTTGAACCCAGGGTGTCTGATTCTAGAACCTACCTTCTTTCCCACGACACTCTACCAAACTTGGAAATCTGTATTTCTACAGTTAGGAAAGAGTAACGTAACTGTGGAAAGAGTAAAGGTCTTAGGCAATTAAAATAATTAATCATTTTCTAAACAGAAGACTCAGTCTGGAAAGATCACACTTGCAGCATGCACAAATTCAAAAGCTACTAAATTATTCCTAGTGCAGGAAGTACGTCTCAGGAAGCTGGTTTAAACAAAGGTAGAATAGGTGCCCTGGAGCTAGTCCGGCACTTAAAGTCAGACAATCTGGATTCTAGTGCGACGGCCCCATGCACCAGCCTCCTCTGCTGGGGTCAGGGAGCCACTTTGGAGTCCATTTTCTAACCCTTCAGGCAGTGCCAGAATATATATTTCTCATTTTTCAGGCAGGACCCTCTCCACTCACGGATCTAGCTCAGAATAGAGTCCCATCAGTGTCCACCTTCTCCACAACACAAGGTTTGAAAGATTCTGTCTCTCACACATTAATTAACTTCTCTATTAATAAAATAACCAGGCATATGTATAACTGCTGGAGTTTCTGAACAAAACAAGGTAACCATTGTTATCCAATTGCAGCCCAATGCAAAAACAAAACAAAACCCCCTTCGACCCTATGATATTTTTAGGCATCCCATGCCACCATATCCTGGGGACTGTAAACTTGCAGTGATTTCTGGAAATACTCTCTATATTGCGGACTTTTAGGAAAACATTGGCCTAAACTGTTCCTAAGGCCTCTTCCAATACCAAGTTCTACAGTTCTACAAAACTATGTCCGTAAGTGTGCTTTGCTAATTGCAAAAGTATCATTGAGGTCCTTATTTTGTTCCCTTAATGCTGGAAATGTAAAAAACAGGGAGGACCCCTCGGAGTCCAGAGGAGGTCATCCGAGGATACGAGCCGGGCAGGCCTCTGCCACTTCACATGGAGGGTGGAAAACACATGGAAGTCATTGGGCCCGAGAGGCTGTACCAGCTAAAAATATAAACAAGTGGAAGAAGGGTTTAGATGAACTCACGGGTGAGTGAACGATGGGGCGAGGGAAGTTGGAAATGTTCAGATTTTGTCCATTGCTTCTGCAACCTGCTCTGTTCTCTGGTAGCAATAGAAAGCTTGGCTGAATGGAGTGTGGATGCGCCCACAGAGAGCAATGCCACATTCTAGTGTGTGCCCAAGATAAAAAAGAAGGAAGGAGAAAAAAAAAGTAACGAGGGTATAGTGTGGTTCCCTGCTCCAACATATAACTTCTATAATCATACATGAAAAACCCTTTGGAATACATTTAGAAATGAAAGAAAGAAAAATAATAATTTCTGATTTGATCTCTAAAGATCTCAACTTTGTTAACATTTTGCTGTAATTTCATCATGCATTATGTGTTTTTCTTAAATAAAAACTATATATACAGTATGAATCCTACATTTTTCAGTTAACATTTACCATTTAAAAAAAATCACATTGACCGGGTGTGGTGGCTCACACTTGTAATTCCAGCACTTTGGGAGGGTGAGGCGGGCAGATCATGAGGTCAGGAGTTCCAGACCAGCCTGGCCAACATGGTGAAACTCCGTCTCTACTAAAAATACAAAAATTAGCTGGGCGTGGTGGCACGTGCTTGTAGTCCCAGCTACTCGGGAGGCTGAGGCAGGAGAATCGCTTGAACCCGGGAGGTGGAAGCTGCAGTGAGCCGACATCGAGCCACTGCACTCCAGCCTGGGTGGCAGAGTGAAACTCTGTCTCAAAAAAAAAAAAAAAAACACACACACACTTCATATATGACCTAAGGGTTTCTACCACGTATTTAACCATTTATTTATTTAGTTGTTGAATTATCGTACTGTTCACCTCTTGTTGAACTTTGTTTTCTTTTCCCAGTTTTCTGCTGTATAAACACGCTGGGATTGACATGCCCGGTTACTTCTTTTTGGAGAAATAACAATATATCTCCAAATCTCAGAGTAGAACATGTAATCAGTTTCTCTTACAGAGACAAAGGGCATGTGAGGGATGGGCACACGAGGAATATTCGCCAGGGTGTCTGTGGTGGTGGTTTGCTGTAATACCATTTTAAAGGCTCCTTGATACCCAGGAAGTGCCCCTGGCACCCCACTATCCTGTGCTTTCTACTCTCTTCCCACAGCTATTTGTTTCTCTAGAAGATTCTTCCATTGCTCTGCAAACTGAGAGCACTTGGAGAGCTACAGAGATGTGCAGCCACTGGGCTAAAGCACACTCAGACGGGGCTCTTATTAGAAATGCAAATCTCCTCTCTGCTGACAAATCCCAAACACAAAGCTCAACGGGCTCTTCCACCCTCCTCTCCCCCAGGCGGGTGGCCTCTGTCTTCCATGTTACCTGAATGAGCTGAAAGGGAGTTGGCTGGGTTGTGGATCAGTAATCTGAGAAGGAAAGGATCTGTCTGAAATGGAATTGTCTCCCCAGTGTTTCCATTTTACCCAATAAGAGGAAGTCAGTCTTTCTTCTCAGCCTTAACTCTACTAAAAGCCATTAAGCACCGACAAAGACAGGAGACATTATTTGTTGGCAAGTGTGAATGCTGCATTCTGTACCTCCAGCAGGGATGGAAATTGAGCTGTTTACTTGGTGGCCACCCCAAGGGATTGAAATGAAGCTCTAATGTGACAGCATTTCTGAAATGCAAGTTTAAAATCCCAAATTCTCACCCTCTATTCCCCACCTGTAAAACTCACTAGGAATTAGCACTATTAATTTAGCTGAATTACACCCTGACTAGATCTGACCACCAGATGCAAATGAACTCACCAGTAGGTGACCACACTAACCTGGGTCTGGTTTTGGAAAGGAGGGTGGGTGTTTGAAACCTGTAGGGGTAGTGGCAGGCCCACCTTATGGAATAACTTGCCTCATTACAAGTGACATCCAGGATGGGGCTCATGATTAGAGATGGGGGCCTGGAGCCCGTTGCTCAGATGGGGTTTCCTTTGATGGTCAGTAATACAGTTACTGAAAAGGGGTCTGGATCTAGACCCCAAGAGAGGGTTCTTGGATCTTGCACAAGAAAGAATTCAGGGCGAGTCCGTAAAGTGAAAGCAAGTTTATTAAGAAAGTAAAGGAATAAAATAATGGCTACTCCATAGACAGAGCAGCCCCCAGGGCTGCTGGTTACCCATTTTTATGGTTTTTTTTTTGATTACATGCTAAACAAGGGGGGATTATTCATGCCTCCCCCTTTTTGACCATATAGGGTACCTTCCTGATGTTGCCATGGCATTTGTAAACTGTCATGATGCTGGTGGGAGTGTGGCAGTGAGGATGACCAGAGGTCACTCTCGTCACCATCTTGGTTTTGGTGTGTTTTGGCTGGCTTCTTTACCGCAAGCTGTTTTATCTGCCAGGTCTTTATGACCTGTATCTTGTGCCGACCTCCTACCTCATCCTGTGCCTTAGAATGCCCTAATCGTCTGGAAATGCAGCCCAGTAGTGTAAGATTCTCCCTGGGGCCTGAAAGCTTCGGGGGATGAATAACTCCTCCCTTCTCAGGCCCAGTCCCAAGGCACAAGGCTACTTGCACCAGCAGCATGCGCCAGCAAAATGGCAGAAGTAGGAAGAAAGCCGGCCGGAAGACACTTAACCTGGATGGAAGACATTTACCCCTGAAGATCAAGAAAGAGGCCATCCGGGTACAATGTAGTAGTTATGTCAGACTAGGACACTTCCCGTTTACAGGAGACTATAAATCCTTTGCCCCATCCTCACTTGGTGCTGATGCCATTTTAGGCCTCAGCCAGCCTGCACCCAGGCACTCATTAAAACAGCATGTTGCTCCACACCGCCTTGTGTTGTCTGTTGGCGCGCTCTTCGGATTGGAACCAATACAAGAACCTTACATCAGGTGCCAAAACCTGGGAGGGGCTCAGGTCTGTGTCCCCAGTGGACCTACCCCTCCACCCCAGAGAGCAGGCCAGAGCAGACGGACAAAGGAAGCTCCTCAGCCTCTAGTCACCTCTCTGTGCATGCACATCGGTCACTGATCTCGCCTACTGGTAAGTTTTCCCAGGAGCCCTGTTAACGGGAAAACCCACACAGCCTCTCCTGGTTTCTCTGGTCCAAAAATCCAACGTTGGTCCAAGAAGGCTCTGGTGTGTGCCAGGCACTTGCTGATCATCTGTTCTTAGGAGGACGCCTCTAAGCCATTTGATCCTGTTCTGGGAACGAAAAAACGGCAGCAGGGACGATTGCTCCTTTTATTGTCTCTCTCTGGCTGTCCAGGACGTCTCCTCTTCCCTGTCCAGGATGGTCTCCTTTTTCCTGTTCTCTGGAGCCTACCCTCTGTTGTGGGAAATTCCCAGTCTTCCATTCCAAAGGACAGCCCTCTAAGCTGGCTGCCTCATAAAAAAACCTACAAACCTTAGGCCTCTGGCAAGATATCCGTCCTAAGTGCATTGTCTTTTTTGCAATTCAGTCTGGCCATAATACAATTAAATAATGGGTCCAAATGGCTCGCAAATGAAACATTCAACTTTACAATTTTAACTGACTTAAGCAATTATTGCCGAAGACTGAAAAAATGAAGATAAGTTCCTTATCTCCAGGCCCTTTTACACTCAGATCACAACCCAACCTTTGCAATTCTTGCTTACCTGTTCAAATCCTTCTCGATTCTTGCCGCCCTGATTGCCTTTCTCCTGCCAACCCTACCTCTTTTTTCCTCATTAAATCCAGCAGACTGCTGTCCACCCCTCCCAGCCCTTACCTCTTCCTGTCAACCGTCTTCTTTAACCCCCCACCAAGCCTCCTCGTTGTCTTCTCAGCCGCCATCTTCCCAGCCGCCGTGTTCTCGGTCAGCAGTATCCACTTCTTTTCCTACACTGTCCCCTCCTCAGAACAATTCTAGTATTGCCTGTATCCATTCTACTCCCCCACTGCCCTCTCCTGAGGCTTGTAAACCCATCCCACCACCTTATGGCCCTATCTTCCACTGCCTATCAACTCAATCCCCCTTCCCCCTTCAAACTCTCAGCAGGAACCACTTCCGGGTTCTTCCTTCTCTCCCACCGGTACTCACTGGGGCGCCATCTTTGGGCCCATGGCCCACTCTTACTTCAGCGCCAGTGCTAGAATGCCCCCTTCAGGAAGTAGCAGAAAATGAAGGTATTGTTAGAGTTCATGTTCCCTTCTCCCTCACTGATCTCTCTCATTTCCAGAAGACCCTACCTCTTATATTGGAAAATTTCAGAACCTCACCCAGTCTTAGGAACTAACCCGGCATGACCTCTAGGCTACCCTCTCTTCCACCCTCACCCCAGAAGACCGAGACCGTATCTAGACCCTAGCTCAGGCACAGCTGATACCATTCATCACCAAGCTCCCGCCCAACCTACTGGTGCAGAGGCACTCCCCAACCAGGACCTCCACTGGGATTATCAAGATGGGGCCTCTGGATGCTGCCATTGAAACCACATAATTGTGTGAGCAGGACTCAAAAAGGGTGCCCATAAAGCAGTAAACTATGAAAAACTTTCAGAAATCACCCAAGGTCCTAATGAAAACCCAGTCCTTTTTCTTTCTCATTTAACTGAAGCCATTAAAAAATATACCAACCTAGACCCAGCCAGCCCAGAAGGAACCACTATCTTAAACCTTCGGTTCATCTCCCAATCCACCCCCAATATTCGGCACAAACTTCAGAAGCTTGATGAGGGCCCTCAAACCCCACAATGAGACCTTCTTAATTTAGACTTCAGAGTCTTTAACAATCATGATGAGGAAAGTAAAAGGCAAAAACAGACAGTTTCAAATGCTTGCCTCTGCCGTCATGATCCCTGCAGGCCCACGGGCCGCAGCTCCACCCAGAAGCCTCCTAGCAATCCACCTCCACCTGGTGCCTGTTTCAAGTGCGGCAATGAAGGCCACTGGTCCAGACAATGTCCCAACCCAGGTAAGCCCACCAGGCTGCGCCCCCTCTGTGGAGGACCCCACTGGAAGTCAGACTATGAGCAGCCCCAGCAAGGACTGCCCCGATCCCTTCCTGAGCCGGACAAAACCTCCAACTCGGATCTCATCGGCCTTGCCACTGAAGACTGATGGTGCCCTGGAACAGACGCCCTGGCAACTACCATCACTTCATCCAAGCCAAGGGTAACCCGATGGTGGCAGATAGGCCAGTATGTTCTTTTTAAATTAATACCGGGCAATCTACTCTGCTTTACCTAATTTTTCAGGACCCACCCAGTCCTCCCAAGTCTCTGTTGTGGGAATTGACTGACAAGTCTCCAAACCCCGAGCCAGCCCTCCACTTTTCTGCTCCCTCAACACCTTTTCCTTCGCTCACTCTTTCTTAGTCCTGCCCTCATGCCCAACTCCACTGCTAGGCAGAGACACCTACTCTCCACTTTCACACCACTCTCCACTTTCACATTCCCCATAGTACCCAATACATCAACCCAGACCCTTCTGGGGCATCTAACTCTCTTCTACTCCTCCAACTTCCCACCTTAAAACATGCAACTTTTCCTTATCCCCTATCCGTAGTTAACCCCGCAGTTTAGGATACTTCCACACCTTCAGTCGCAGAATACCACACCCCCGTCCGCATTACCCTTAAGGAGCCCACCCAGTTCCTATCACAGAAGCAGTATCCCGTCCCTCAAGCAGCTCTCATAGGCCTAAAGCCTATCATTTCTCGCCTCCTCGCCAGTCACCTACTCCGCCCAACAAACTCCCCTTTTAACACACCAATTCTACCTGTTAAAAAGCCAGATGGAACTTATCGCTTAGTCCAGGACCTCAGGCTCATTAACCAAGCTGTACTCCCAGCATGTCCAGTAGTTCCTAACCCATACACCTTACTTTTCATGATTCCCTCCAATACCACCCATTTTTCTGTTCTAAACCTAAAAAATGCCTTTTTCACAATTCCTTTACACTCGAATTCCCAAAACCTCTTTGCCTTTACGTGGGAAAACCCTGACACCCACATTTCACGTCAGCTCACCTGGTGTGTATTACCTCAGGGTTTCAGAGACAGCCCCCACCTTTTCGTACAGGCCCTTGCTCGCGACCTCTGTATCTTATCCCTAAAACCGTCCACTCTCCTTCAATGTGTTAATGATCTGCTCCTGCATAGCCCCTCTCAAAGAGACTGCAACACCCATACTGTCTCTCTCTTTTAAACTTTTTGGCAGAATGGGGGTATTAGGTCTCCCTCAAGAAAGCAAAAATATGCACCCCCTTAGTCACCTATCTAGGCCTGGCTCTTACCCTGCAAACCTGAGGGCTCACAACCAACCACATATCCCTCCTCCAGTCCCTCCCGCCTCTGCAAACTAAGCAAGAAATTCTCTTTTCTAGGACTAGCAGGATATTTTAGGCTCTGGGTTCCCTCCTTCGCTCTACTTGCCAAACCGTTATACCAAGCTGCTAAAGGCCCTCTCCATAAGCCTTCAAACCCTGCACAGCCTATTACCCAGCCTTTCCGTCTACTCCAGAAGGCTCTCACCTCAGCCCCCGTCCTCACTCTCCCAGACCTCACCAAACCTTTCTGCCTCTATACCAACGAACAGCGTGGAGTTGTACTGGTGTTCTAACCCAGTTTAAGGGACCCACCCTCCAGGTTGTTGCCTACCTCTCTAAACAGCTTGAAGTCACAGTTCTTGGACAGCCTGCCTGCCTCTGAGCATTGGCGGCAGCCGCTGTCTTCACCCTTGAAAGCCTAAAACTATCTCTCCATGCCAACCTAACAGTTTATTCAACCCATAACATCAAAGACATGCTAGCTCACCGCAGTGTACTGTCTCATCTCTGCGCCACGGCTCCTCCAACTGTATGCTCTATTCGTAGAAACTCCCCACATCACCGTGCTCACCAGCTCCCATCTAAACCCGGCCACGCTCTTACCTGAAGCTACAACTGCCCAAGACCCTACACACTTCTGTGTAAACACCGTTCAAACCTTTCTTATTACACCTTTTCCAAACCTAACAGATCAACCCATTCCAGATGCCTCCTTTAGTTGGTTTGTAAATGGCAGCTCCTTCCTACATCAAGGACACCGGCATGCTGGCTATGCTATAGTGTCACTCCCCCGCTACACACTATTGAAGCCAAGCCGGACAACAGATCAACATCTATTCAAATTCTCGTTGTATGTTCCACATAGTGCACTCACACTCATCCATCTGGAAAGAATGGGGTTTCCTAACTGCAAAAAACACTCCTGTCATACATGGCTCTCTCATCAGCAAACTCCTTCAAGCTGCCAGGCTCCCGCAGAAAGTTGCCATCATTCATTGCAGGGGCCACCCAATCCCAGGCAATCCTATACTGGCTGGAAATGTGCTCGCAGATCAGGTAGCCAAAAAAGTAGCCCTACAACCTGTGCAAGGCCGGTTTCTGTTCCTGTCCTTGTTCTGTCCTCTTTACTCCTCAGAAGAAAAGGAGGACTTCTGAGCCCAAAACCTTCAAAAGCAAGGACCATGGTGTGTCAAGGAAGGGCGCTTCGTTGTTCCTCACTCTCAAAGCCTTCCTCACCTCCAAAGCCTCTACAACTCTTTCCATGTCGGTTACAAACCTCTCCTGCGACTTCTCCGCCCTATCCTCACCTGTCCTCATCTTTCCAGCCGTGTTTGAGAAATTACACAGTCCTGCTCTGTCTGCCACTCGGTGTCACCCCAGGGCTCCCTCTGGTCACCGCCTTTTCCTACCCACCAAGGGCAGGGCCAGGTACCTGGGCAAGATTGGCAAGTAGATTTCACTCACATGCCGCCCAGTAAACAGCTCTGCTATCTTCTGGTCTTTACCTGTACTTTCTCCGGGTAAGTAGAAGCGTTCCCAACAACTTCAGAAGGTGCAAACATCGTCACACAAACTCTCATCATGCATACAATTCCCTGTTTTGGACTCCCAACATCCATCCAGTCCAATAACGGGCCCACCTTCATCAGCCAAATTACCCAAGGCGTCTCTTCATCCTTAAGAATAAAGTAAGTTCTCCACATACCCCACAGGCCTCAATCTTCAGGCAAAGTTGAAAAATATTAACTCTGTCCTTAAAGCCCGATTCACCAAGCTGGCTCTGGAAATTCGCCAGTCATGGACAAAATATCTCCCTTTTACCCTCAAGAAACTCGGCGCAACACCGAAAGCACCCTCTTTTTATAGTCCCTTTAAAATCATGTATGCCTGAACTTTTGTCTTAGGGCCTCCATCCTTACCAGACTCTGAGCCACGCGGGAATTACCTCCCCTCCTTAATCCAGACACGGTCCTTTATTCATAAAGCAGCAGATGAGGCCATGCCTTTCCCTGTTGACGCCTCCTTGTCCTCTCAACATAACTGTCTTGCGGGCACAGACATATTTCCAGACAATCCAGACGATGCTCCTGCTATGACACGGTGAATACCAACCCGTCTCTCAAGAATACCTAAAAAAGTAAGGTTTTCTTTTTCCAAGGTGCCCAAGCCACCCCCTATGTCCCGCCTGAAGTAGTTATTAAGAAAGTCGTCCCTTTTCCCTTTTCTATAACCAAATAGACAGGAATGTAAGATTCTCCCCGGGGCCTGGAAGCTTAAGGGGATGAGTAACTCCTCCCTTCTCAGGCCTAGTCCCAAAGCACAAGGCTACTTGTGCCAGCAAAATAGCAGAAGCAGGAAGAAAGCTGGCCAGAAGACACCTACCGTGGCTGACATGTACCCCTGAAGATCAAGGAGGAGGCCATCCGGGTACAACGTAGCAGTTACATCAGACTAAGACACTTCCTGTTTACAGGAGACTATAAATCCTTTGCTCCATCCTCACTTGGTGCTGACGCCATTTTAGGTCTCAGTCCGCCTGCACCCAGGCACTCATCAAAACAGCGTGTTGCTCCACGCTGCCTGGTGGTGTCTGTCAGCGCGCTCTTGGGGTTTGAACTGATACAAGAACCTCACAAGTAGGTCTCGGCCTCATTTTACCCAACCACTATTCAAGATGGAGTTGCTCTGGTTCAAATATCTCTGACAATATTGAAAACTTAACATGCTTACACCCCTCAATGTGGCACATTCAGATTCTCCCTAGTGACACACCCGCTTCTTCATCACCAACAGGGCTCCACTTCACAATCTGCCCATGCCATTCCTTCTACCAGTCGAGGGAGGGCCACCGCTACTTCCAAATGCCTCTCCAAACTCACCTTATATAGGCAGAAAGCTTGTCAAGATGAATTCTGTCTGGGGTCATTTATTTTATTTCCTTTTGGCACTCTGAAAATTCAGTGCACTCAACTCTCACAGTTATTGCTTTTCCACTGTTGTCACAGAAACTCGCTTGTGTATTTGGTCTCTACCCTGTTCCTCAGCACTTGAAGGCGGGACCCGTCTTTCATGCGTGGTTCCTAACAGTGCTCAAATAGAAATTTGTTTTCCCCCAACTCTTACAATGAGGTGGGAGAATTTTCATATTGTTCTTTTTTTTTTTTTTTTTTTTTTTGAGACGGAGTCTCACTCTGTTGCCCAGGCTGGAGTACAGTGGTGAGATCTCGGCTCACTGCAAGCTCCGCCTCCTGGGTTCATGCCATTCTCCTGCCTCAGCCTCCTGAGTAGCTGGGACCACAGGTGCCCGCCACCATGCCCGGCTAATTTTTTGTATTTTTAGTAGAGACGGGGTTTCACCGTGTTAGCCAGGATGGTCTCGATCTCCTGACCTCATGATCCTCCCACCTCGGCCTCCCAAAGTGCTGGGATTACAGGCGTGAGTCACCGCGCCCGGCCAAGTTTTCATATTGTTCTTATTCTCACTTTCTCCATAATTTGTATGGATGTAGGTATGTCCATGTCATTATAAAGAGAATATAAGCACATTAAATAAACTTTGAAAAGTAAAGAAAAAACTAGCATAGTTCATCACCCAACTCTAAGCATTGTTATAAGTTCTTGAAGCTTTCATTACAGTCAAAGGAAACAGGCCTTGTTTGATGGAAATTTTGCACAGTTGAACAAATGATTTTGGATTTGCAGATTTGAAGTTGGAATGTATCATAACATAGCCTTGGTAGTTCAGCATAGCTGTGATGAAGAAGACTCATTCTTCCTCGGTTGATGAATCCTGGCTCAGCCATTAACCAGCCGTGTGACTTGAGGCAAGCTGCTTAATCTCTCTGACTCTGGGCATATCTGTATGCCTTCAGAAAACGTTATTCCACTACACATACATTACATATATTCCTCATTTTACGTCATGTCCCATGCAAGCAGCTACCCTTACTATTACACAGTCTTCATAACCAACCTTCAAATTGTTCTATAATATTCTATTTAATCAGTAGCTCAGAGTTAAGTAAATGTTTTCTTTTTGGTGAAATGCAGTGTTTTAATAACTGAAAAAAAGATCAATGTCTTCAATTTGTAGTGGGTAAATAAATGAATTATTATCTGCCATCTCCTGGGTACTCTGTGTAAAATAAAAGAAAATAAAATAAAAACCCACAACACCCTGGGTAGAGCCCAAACCCACTGTACTTCATTTATATTCCCTATGAGAACAATCTGGAATGAGCCTTCTAAGAACCCCTTTACAGGCACGATCCATCAGCCCTGTGAAGCGCGGCAACACACCTGTGGTTAAATGAACCACTCATTCCCTCAGAGCAGTCCCTTCTCAGTGCCCATGGCCACCAGGGCTGCTGCCAGCACATCCCCCACAGCCCAAGGCCCCACCTAATTATTACACAGAGCATGAGGGGCTCTCTGGTCAACAAGGTATGTCGCAGGGACAGCGTCTCCTGCCACTGATTTAGTTGCATGCTGGTAGATGTATTCATGGGCCTCAGTTTTCCCTGTCTTCCTGGGTTTTGGTTTCTCTTCTGTCATTCTTATCCACATAGTGACCACGTAATGGCCCTTATGCTCAGCTAGCATAAGAAAGCACCCTCCCTCTAGTCTCCTGGTGTGTGAGTGAGATCCTCTTCCCCCATATAACTAACATACACGCACATGCACGGTACAGATAATTTCTCTATCTTCAGCTCCTGAAAACACAGGAATTTTCGTTTCATTCCTCTCCTAAGCCCTAAGTCTGTGCTTCTGTCCACTCCACAGGGGTGCTTTTGTTCCATATACGCTGCACTCACCTCTGCTCTCCTGGCCGGTGCTGTCTAGGTGCCCTTGGGTCTCTCCTGTGAGCCAGCTTTTCTCTTTTACTTATGTATTTATTTAGAGACAGGGTCTCACTGTCTCCCAGGCTGGAGTGCAGTGGTGAGATCATGGTTCACTCCAGCCTTGACCTCCTGGACTCAAGCGATCCTCCCATCTCAGCCTCCCGAGTAGCTGGGACTATAGTTGTGCACCAACATGCCCAACTAATTTTTAAATTTTTTGTAGAGACAGGGTCTCACCATGTTGCCCAGGCTAGTCTTGAACTCCTGGGCTCAAAGGGATCCTCCCGCCTTGGCCTCCCAAAGTGTTGGGCTTATAGCCATGAGCCACCGCATCCAGCTCTTCTCTATTTCATCTTGTCTCTGTATTTAATATTAGGTTGGTGCAAATGTAATGGCGTTTTTTTCACTGCAACTACTTTTGCACCAACCTAAATACTTTAAAGAGGGCTGCCGGCCTTAAGAATCCCATGTCTTAATTATTTATGTACGGATTCTCTCCTTTTATTTCCCTAAATATGCTGATTCTGAAGTCAGATTCTCTTCTTTTTTTCTCCTAAAGATTTTGATTCTGAAGTCAGACAGATCTGGGTAACCTTGGGTCAGTTACTCAATTTCTTGAGCCTTGGTTTTCTCATCTGTAAAACAGGGCTCTATTAGTACCAACTTTCTTCAGAGTTGTTGTGACAATTAAGTGATCTAATACATGTCCTGCACTTGGCACAGTGCTTGGGACTTAGAAAGCACACAAATGTTAGCAAGTATTACCACTGTTATCATCATTAATTATATTCATTAATAACAATCCTCAGTTGTTTAAAAAAAAAGCCTATGTAGGCTGGGTGCAGTGGCTCACACCTGTAATCCCAGCACTTTGGGAAGCCAAAGCAGGCAGATCACCTGAGTCTAGGAGTTTGAGACCAGCCTGTGCAACATGGCGAAACCCTGATTCTATCGGGAAAAAAAACAACCAAAAAATCCCCAAAATTAGCTGGGCATGGTGGCGCAAACTTGTAGTCACAGCTACTTGGGTGGCTGAGGTGCGAGGATCAATTGAGCCTGGATTCGAAGGTTGCAGTGAGCCGAGATAGAGCCACTGCCCTCCAGCCTGGGAGCGAGATCCTGCCTCAAAATAAAATAAAAATAAAAATGCCTAAGGTGCCTTTAGAGCTTGTCATTTTCTAAATTTGTCCATCCCAGGCTTTCTCACCTCCGCCTAGGAACCTTATTCAACCTAAAACTCTTAACTCTTGGTTAATTTTTCTCTTCTGTGGACTTATAAAATTAAACCTACATTAAGAGTCAGAAGAATCTGAATTCTACTCTCATAGAAGAGTAAAAATGGCTATGACCCTGCACATGTAACAGTCTCTCTGAGTTCCATCTTTCTTGCCTGAAAAATGAAGAAGTTGGACCTGAACACATTTTCCCAAACACATTCCAGAAGCTTCCACCTTTCCAAAGACAATCGCCCCTTACACACAGACCTTTTGGTTAGAGCAGTGCCGTGCGCTGTGAACAAGCGAACACCCTAGCACCGCCCCCAAGCTGCACCTCTGTTAGCTCCGTGTCAGGATTTGGATGGTGTCTACACTGCCTGGCGCCTCAGCAACCTCAAAGGGCTGACCCAGACCCTTTCATAAAAAGAAGATTCTAATTGGTATAAACCTCAGCTCTGTAAGGAAGGAAAATGAACTGCAAGCTCTGCTGAAAAACTAGGACAAGGTTCTCTTTAGCAAGTCTCCAGGTACTGCTCTGACAATCACTGGGTATCATGAGCCTTAAAACATGCCCCCGCCTGGTGCAGTGTCTCCTGATTAAACTGGCTGCCAGGTTGAGGGCATGGCAGGCAGAAGTGGCAAATTTCAAAACCACACAATTACTAGTAGTTTGGGAAAAACCGTTGGAAACACCATGCCAATCATTTAATTCATTTTCCAAGCTCTTTTTAAATGCAAAATATGCTAATATGTTGTTGGAGTGTCCAGCATGGAACCTGCTAAACCCAGGGCCGGTGGGAATGGAGCACAGCGAGAATAATGGTCCATTTTCCCTCTAGTGAAGAAAATAGGGCCGATGCCACTAGGCTCAAGTGTTTCTTTGTATTCCCTTCAGCTGCAGAAGGTGTGATCACCCTTAGAGTCACAGATTCAGGAATAATGGGCTTCTTTTCTGCGCAGAGCCCAAGTCCTGCTCCTGGTAAGTGAGATGTATCCTTGAGTTGTCTGTTAACTCCTCCTGGGGAGCAGGGGGTAATGAAGGAGGAAATAAAGAGAGGAAGAGAGGGGAATTTATGGCTTGATGGAATACATTAATTTAGGTCCAAAGGGGTTGGTGCAGTGCGGTTTCTGACAGATGACATAGTCCTGCTTTTTGTAGCCCTCCATTTCACTTACCTGCATATGGAGAAGGATAAATTACAGACCAGGAGTCTCTCTTTGAGGTTTCAGGTGAATCAGCTTCCTTACCAAATATTATAGCCATTTTGCCAAAAACCATGCACTTCTTGCACCTATTTTATAATCTTTTTTTTTTTTTTTTTTAAATGGAGTCTCGTGCTTCTGCCCAGGCTGGAGTGCAATGGTGCAATCTCGGCTCACTGCAACCTCCGCCTCCTGAGTTCAAGTGATTCTCCTGCCTCAGCCTCCCGAGTAGCTGGAATTACAGGCATGCATCCCCACGCCCGGCTAATTTTGTCTTTTTAGTAGAGACAGCGTTTCTCCATGTTGATCAGGCTGGTCTCGAACTTCCAACCTCAGGTGATCTGCCCGCCTTGGCCTCCCAAAGTGCTGGGATTACAGGCGTCAGTCCCTGCGTCTGGCCTTAACCCGTTTTATTCTACAACTAAAAGCTGCAGCTCCCTGTTATTTAATAAGCACATACTACTGGGTACTATTTTGTACCCCAGTACTGAACTAATCTTGGTGGTGGGGGTATAACACAGGAGTATATGTACATCAGGGCCTTTATAGCCATTATTAACCCATTTATGCCAGAGATCGCAATTTTTTTGAACTTTTGCATTAGTGAAAAATCAGACCTTGGCGATGACCTTGAGCAGTAGGATCTAAATCACTCCACATACTTAGCGTTCCAATAATGGAACACCAGGCATAAGTTGGTTAATTGAGCATCGACTATCTTCCCAGGACAACCAGCTTAACCATAACTATGTACCTTGATTGCTGGGGGAGAGACACACATCCAGGTAAAAAGGAAGTGAGGTATGCACAAAAGAGGGGGAAAGCCGGATTGCAATCTACCAAGTCTCTCAAGGCTTGCCAACTGGTGACTGGGGCTGAATTTAGCACTCGGACAGGTTTTCTTTGACCTGTTCAATGTTTTTTTGGGGGGGTTTTCTTTTGAGACAGAGTCTCACTCTGTCACCCAGGCTGGAGTGCAACGGTGCGATCTTGGCTCACTGCAAACCTCCACCTCCCCAGTTCAAGTGATTCTCCTGTCTCAGCCTCCTGAGTGGCTGGGATTACAGGTGCCCACCACCGTGCCCGGCTAATTTTTGTATTTTTAGTAGAGACAGTGTTTTACCATGTTGGTCAGGCTGGTCTGAACTCCTGACCTCAGGTGATCTGCCTGCCTCAGCCAATGGTTTAAACATTTTGAACATGTCTCATGGAAATAAAGATTTCCATCTTTCTTGAAAAAAATAAAAAGGGACTATCTGGCATCACTGAGCCCACATTACTGCATGGAAACAATCAGCCAGGGCTCAGTGGCAATCGTCCCTTTTGGACTGGATGTGGGCTCTCTAATTTGCCAAAGTCACCACCACTCCCTATTACTTACCTCTGGCTAGGCTCACTCATGCCATTGATGTACCTGGCCCTTGTATGCATTTGATTTTGCCTGCCTGGCCTAGGATAGGCTTCTTACCTTGCAGATAAGGAATCTGAGGACTAGAGAGAGAGAGAAGACAAGTACAGGTCTCTCTGCTGGACATCTGGGTCTGTGTAATTTTTATTATATCACAGTGTGTGTCATCAAGGGCAACCTGCGGGGTACAGGGCACATTAAATACAGGAGGACCATCATAACTACCTGATGAGTAGATGAGCGAATGAATGCATAGATGGACAAGTCCAGGCCATAGATGCTGTAGGCTGTGGAGGCGCTTGTGGTGGGCAGGAGGCCTGGGGGAAAAGGATGGAATAAGAGCAGCCCCAAAACAGCTCAGGAAAGAAGTGAAGGGTTCTTGGCTTACTCTAGGACCTGAAGCTCCATTTGTTCAGTGTTGCTTATTCATGATTTTTAAGATGTATTTTTATTGTAAAGTAGAATAAAGACACAGAAAAGCACATAATGCATAAAATAGAGATTCCAAGCAGGGCCTCTCAAAGTGCCAGAGACCTGAGGACAGGGGATGTGAATAGGAGAGCTTCTTGGACTGGATCTCTCATTCATGAAATGACATGAATTTAAACTTTTGACACAGTCCATGCAAGACATAACTGAATGAAGCAGTCTGAATTTGGGACAGTACCACCTAGAGGATACCCTAAATAATATATCTTAAATATAAACCTTGTGATAAACTAGTCCACAGCACCATTCTATTGCCTAGCACTTTAGATGTCAAAAGAGCCAGCTTGTTGATTTAAATTTTTACAAACCCGCCATTTTTGTAATCTGGTTTCAATATTTTTTCATACCTTCATATGTCAGGAGACTAAAAATATAGACTAAAATATAGTGGCCAGGATCTCTCTTGACCTTAGAGAGGCCTGATCCCATGGCAGAGCTCGAAAACCAGGAATTGGAGGGAGGCGGTTTAAGTTCACTGAACAAGAACAGGGATGGGGTGTAGGAAGACACGGCATTTCTAGCTCAGCCAAGGCAGCCAGAACAACCCGCATGCTTACCAAGTGCCAGGGATGTGCCGATGGTTGAGTATAACGATGACCAAGCCCCGGCCGTAAGGGAGTCATGACCCAGCCAGGCAGCCAGGAACTAAGCCAGCTATAAAGCAATAATGTGACAAGTACTGCGACAATGGGGCACAGAAGGTGTGGGGGTCATCGGGGAAGAATGTGCATGTGCTTGAGGATATACCAACAGGCAGATGGTGTGACTGGAGGTGCAGCAGGCAGAATAGTGCCGTCACCCTCAAAAGATGTCCACATTCGAATCCCCAGAACTTGCAGTTATATCCCCTTACATGGTAGAAAGGACTGCAGATGCGATTAGTTTCAGGATCTTGAGATGGGGAGATTAACCTGGCTTAACCAGGTAGGCTCAATGTAATCACGAGGATCTTTATGAGTGAAGGAGCCAGGCAGGAGAG
The DNA here is from genome assembly GCF_024542745.1 of Macaca thibetana thibetana. Lineage (NCBI taxonomy): Eukaryota > Metazoa > Chordata > Mammalia > Primates > Cercopithecidae > Macaca > Macaca thibetana. The sequence goes on from NC_065585.1 coordinate 22,271,686, forward strand.
TCAATGTTGGAATAATGTGGCTGGAGAAAGACTCAACTGATCACTGCCGGCTTTGAAGATGGACAGGGGCTGTAAGTCAAAGAACATGGGCAGCCTCTGGAAACTGGAAAAGGCAAGAAAATGATTCTCCCTCTGACCTCCAGAAGGAACAGCCCTGCCGACACTCTAATTTTAGCTCAGTGAGGTCCATTTTGGACTTTTAAACTCCAGAACTGTCAAATAACAAATTTCTGTTGTTTTCTATCATCAGTTGGTGGTCATTTGTCACAGCAGCCATAGAAAATACAGGACGAGAATCAGACCAAGAGATGGGGGACCTAGGGGACTGGCCCTATATTGGTACCAGTGATCCTCTTTGATCGTCTGTTTCTTTCTCTGAAAAACATGAGCATTGGGCTCGATGGTATCTAAGGTACCTTCCAGTTCTGACATTTTGTATTCTGACGGAAGAGGGGAAGAGCCACTGTACAATGGCTGACAACTTGTTGCGAGGGTTGACAGAGAACAGCACGTTCTGGAGCATGTTCGGTTGGAATTTCCATTCCATGGGCTATGGGTGAGGGTTCATTCAAGGAGATCTCTCCATGCAGCAAATCACTACTGAGCATTTCCTAGGCCCTGTATGTTCTAGGCACTTAGAGTCAATGGTGCATGGGGCAGGCTCTGTCCTCTGTCCTCATGGAGCTGAGATCAGGGAGTCAGCCAGTGCACAGGTGAACTTCTAAGTACACAAGCTAATTTCTGCCAGTCATTAATGCCATAAAGAGAATGCATCCTGGTGATGAGAAAGAGCAGGTTTCCACAGGGCGGACAAGGCCAGCCTCCCAGGGTCAGATCTGACTCAGGACTAAGTGATGAGATGAGACAGGCATGAAAGAAAACGGGAACGAAGTTTGAAAATATATTGAGCTCAACAAAATTAAACAGAATTATATGTGGGGGAGTTCTGAGGGTTCGAATGTCTGAATTGATTCACGTGTTCGTTCGACACAGTGTTTTATTAAATCAGACAGTGTTCGAGGTGCCAGAGATACAGTCCTGAACAAAACAGGCAAGCGCCCTACAGCGTAGAGCTTTGTTACTGTGTGGAAGACAGATTACGCAAAAGTCAACAGGTAAATATGAAATCAGGAGGTAAAAGTACTCTGAAGAAGAACTGAACAGGATGAGTGGGTAGAAGGTGTCAACAGTGGCCGTAACTGGTCTGGGAAGACCCCTCAGAGGTGTCCATATCTGAGCAGAGATCTAATATGCATTAGATCAGTATGCATTTCCCAAACTGAAATGACAAGGGAACCTCTTTGTCACAGAGCACCCTGCAGGACTGCTTCTGAGAACATGCTTTGAGAAACGTGGGCATGGAGATAGTCAGAGTAGAAAGTGAGATCTTCATACTTCCAAGACCCGGGTGCTCATGTTAGAACGGAGACTCTGAATCTCATAAATGCAAAGTAAGACCTTTCATATAGGAGGCTCATCATCCACCCCCAACTGGGAGGTCTCTGCTTGACTTCAGGATTGGCAAAGCACTGCACAAACTCTCCCCAGCTGCCCTGGATTCATGCTGGTTCTGCAGGGTTCACGAAGATGGAGAGTACATTTAACCCATGGTTAGACGAGATGGCCTTTGCAGGCCTGAGCAGATGCTAGTTTTTCACATGTCAGAGAGAGCTGAGTATAAGAACAGGAATCCTTCTCCTAGGCTGTTACATTGTTGTAAAGAACATGTGGCCAAGAGACAATGAGCAAGGTCCCCAATTCCAGGGATCTTTGCCCAAGATTTCCTTCTGTCTTGATAAAGGAATAAATTTGACACCCAAAGAGCAGACACAAGATCTGGGACCCAGACCAGGACACATGCTGTAGTCATGGGAAGGACACGTCCTGAGAGGGTTACTAACATTCTCCCCGAGGAGCTCATAGGGAATTTTACAGAAAACGAACCACCTGTCCCTGCAATGTCCTTTCCTGTCTAGAGGAGGCTGTCTGGACTTTCTCACAGCTGAAATCGGATGAGGTACATTATGTATTCAAGTCCTGTTGCAGCAAGCCTTCCAGCCTGCCATCCCGAGCCACCGCCTGCCCAGCTCCAGCAGAAATGCCTCCCTCGGGAGCAGTCTCCATTCACCATCCGCCAGACCCCACACCCACCGGAGGACCACTCCGATAGCCCAGGCACAGGCCTTACCTGGCAGGTGCTGATGTCGCTGGCTTCCCACTTTGCCCCCGGCAAGAAGTCAATGCAGAGACAGATGGGAACAGTCTACCCCCTGAGAGCTGTCATCTTTTCCAGACCTCTGCTTCCCAGGAGTGGGGAGATGAGCACTGGACCAAACCCAGGAGCAGTCTCTCTGCTTGGGAGGCTCTCGTCACTTTCTTGTCACCAGTCATCTTTTCAGCTCAGTTACCACTTCCTCCGGGAAGCTGTCTCCATCAGGGCAAATCCTGCCATGTGGAGATTTTATGGCACATCAGGCCTCCTTTTATGAGCATGCCTCCTATGAGATGGCTTTGAGTCTGAGGTCTGCTACTTGCTGGTCCTTGAGCAAATCCCATTGTCCCCTGGGCCTCAGGTTTTGAAGGGAGGGGGTTGATAAAATGCTCTCTTGGGTCCCTTTTGGTTCCAACCTCTGGGATTTCCCTTCCCAAAACAAGAGCTGCCATCACAGCAGCAACCCAAGTGGAGGTCTTGACCTTTGGAAAATCCCTTTCCCTCGCTGGGCCTTTGTTCACTTAGCACTAAAATCATGGGGTAAGCTATGATACTGGTTTCCAAGCTTTTTAAGGCACGAAATTCATTTTTTCAAAATGCAATCTACTACCTAATAGCAGTAAGAGTAGAGCTGCTTTGCTTGACATGGGAGCGAGGGTCTGGAAGGCCCCTTTCTGTTGGGCCTCTGAAGCATCCTCTCTCAATACGGCTCCCAGAAGCACAGTTTTAAAGTCACACTAGGCTGGGCACAGTGGCTCATACCTGTAATCCCAGCACTTTGGGAGGCCAAGGCAGGTGGATCACTTGAAGTTAGGAGTTCAAGACCAGCCTGGCCAACCTGGTGAAACCCCGTCTCTACTAAAAATACAAAAATTAGCTAGGCAAGGTGGTGCATGCCTGTAATCCTAGCTACTCGGGAGGCTGAGGCATGAGAATCACTTGAAACCAGGAGTTGGAGGTTGCAGGGAGCGGAGATGGTGCCACCGCACTCCAGCCTGGGCGACAGAGTGAGACTCCATCTCTAAATAAATAAATAAATAAATAAATAAAGTCACGCCTGTAGCATCACCGTGTGTCAAGTTCCAATGTCTACCCGCTCTCACCTCACATCCGTGTGTTGCCTGCATCCTGTGGGGTCCAGGGATCTTCTTTTGAGAAGTGTCCAAAAGATAACAAAGGCTTGCGTGCTCCTTTTTTTTTTTTTTTTTTTAAGTGTTTGATTTCAAATGAGGCTTCAAAGGATGTAAGATATGAAATTTATCAAGGCAGGAGGAGAGAAGCCAATAAATTAACCTATTTGCAAATCATTGCTATGGAAGCCAAAGCGCCAACAGTTCAAACAAAGGCCATAAGCTCTTACTATAACTTAGCATGCCCACGGAGGAGGCACAGATGCCCATGGAGCTGACCCAGCCCCCAACAAGCCCCCGGGCACCTCCACTGCATCCCATCCCAGTGCCCAGCAGAACTCTAGTTCCCGTCCATGCAGGGCTGGGCAGCAAGTCAGGAAACCTGGCAGCTGGTTCCCAGGAGTTGCCAGCAGAGCCAAGGACACAAAGAGGGACTCCTGGTCCCTGCAGAACAAGCGCACCCCTCCTCCAGAATCTCGAATTTGCGGGAACATTGCCCACCCCTCCCTGCTACCCAGGTGTGAACGGCTGTGTGGCTTTCCACAGCGAGGGCTGCACACTCCTTCCTTTCTTCATTTCTGATGCCTCCTGAATCGTCACCCTCTGCCGGGTAAGCACAACGTGCAGAGGTTTTCGGAGCAGGTGGAGACACCCCTGCTGCTTCCATGTCAGGGAGACATAAAAACACACTAAGAAACCTTCTGGCAGGAGGCTCAAGGCATGGGCCTGTGTGGGCACCTGGCCGGAGGCTTTGATTTGGAAGCCAGAGTAGCTGACCTTTTGGAACCAGGGTGACACCTTTTATATTCGAAGGCAGCTGATTTTTATTCTTATTTTTAAATTCTTATTTTTATTTTATTTATTCTTATTTCTAAAGCACCCATAAAACCATCTCGTGGAGTTGAAGCTTCCTTTAGTTTTCCTTCCATTCTTACTCAGCTTATAAAAATGCATAAAATCAGGAGTCATTCTGCCACCCCAAATGCATCCCTCTCTCAGCCCCGTCGTCTGGTGACAATTCTCCGTATCAATCCCAAGACAGCAGCTGAGCTTCCTGCACAATCCGGCATCTCCCCCATCCCCCGCTCCCGCTCCCTTGTCCTGTTCAGTCCTCTTGAATTTTAACTGTCAACTCTCCAGTGACAGACACAGCAAGCCTGAAGGGGAGGGAGGCGGGTGCTATTTATAATTCGGCGGCGTTCACCCTCAGAACACGGCCATTTTTTCCAGGCCGCCTGCCAGAGGCCCACATTCCCCAGGCTCTATATATGGGTTTCTCCGCAGGCCCCTGTGGCCATCTCCTCGCCTCTGAGGGGCCCAAGGCAGCCTGGCCAGTTAGAAAGGCAGGGCCAGCTCTGCTCCTCCTTGACCTGCGAGGAGGCCACAGCCAGCCCCACAGCCTGGACTTCCTCTGGAACAGAGGACAAGAGTCAGGGACCCTGGGGGTACTGGTCTGACAGGGACTGGAAAGCAGCTGGCTATTCCCCCTGGGTTTGAGTAAGAATGGCAAGGAAAAAAACTGTATTCTTGCTATCAAACATTAGATCACCCCTTCTTTTTGCCAAGTGGTTTTCAATTGTTTCCATCGTGATGTGACTGAGGTCCACGGCAGTCTCGCCAACCCCTGAAAGCTCTGAAAGCTGGATTTATGGACGCCCTTAGCTAGGCAGATGGGAGGGGAGGCCTGGAGAGGGTGGGCAGGCCAGCCAAGGCGAGGGTGTGGGGCTTTGGCCAAGCAGATATTTTCTGCAGGCTCTCAGCTTTGATTAGCATATATTAAGGATACGGGAGAGAAAGGTGTCCGGCCTCTTGTGGGTATTTGGATGTAATCACTTCACTGCCTTCTGGAAGCCAAGCCTGGAGGCAAAGGAAGGGCCTGACCCAGTGGAGTGCCCAGTCTGGGCTTTCCTCAACTTTGTCCTTTTTTTTTTTTTTTTTTTTGTTTTTGTTTTAGGACGGAGTCTCCCTCTGTCGCCCAGGCTGGAGTGCAGTGGCGTGATCTCGGCTCCCTGTAAGCCATTCTCCTGCCTCAGCCTCCCGAGTAGCTGGGACTACAGGCTCCTGCTACCACGCCCAGCTAACTTTTTTGCATTTTTAATAGAGACAGGGTTTCACTGTGTTAGCCAGGGTGGTCTTGATCTCCTGACCTCGTGATCCGCCCGCCTCAACCTGCCAAAGTGCTTGGATTACAGGCGTGAGCCACTGCACCCGGCCAACTTTGTCCTTTCTATGCCGATGCCCGTGGGGCCAGGCTGAGGCCAAAAATGAACTGTGGTCCCTATGGAGCAGGACACCCCCTCCAATTTCATGCGGGCAATTCTACTTTGGTTTCTTGGATAGTGCCTGGAAAATCTCCTTAGGAACTGACTGCAATGGATGCAGATATGTCCTGGTCTGGCCACTCAAACCCCAAGAGCACTCTTGTTCGCAGGTCTCTGCTCATCTTTCTCTCCTCCTTTCAAACCAAGTTCAAGTCCTTCTTCTAAAAAGCCTTCTATGGCCATCCGGGTATCTCTTCCTGAGGACGGAGAGCATCTAGTACGAGCACGCATGCTGGAATAACAGTCTGGACTGCTGGCGTGCTTACTCTATGCCATGCATTTAGCGCGGAGCATCCCATAAGGCCCCCGTGGGAGAGTGCCATTCTGTAGGTGAGGAAACAGAGGTGCAGAGTGGTCAGGCAGCCTGCACAAGGTGACCTCGTGGGTAGGTAGCAGATCCCAGTCTCACTCCCAGCTTCCCTGCTGCAGGCACTGGTTCCTCTCAGTTGCTTGGGGTCTTCATTGTTACTTTGGGTCCAATCACTGTCTTCTCATGCACTGGCCTCCCGTCTGTCCTTCAAGACAGCTCCTTGCAGGTGGAGGCTGCTTCTTAACGCCTTCCCTCTTCCTTCTCTTCTCCCCTGAGCAGCTAGAACAAACTAGACCCACAAAAAATCTTCACTCCTGCTATGGTCCTATGGCTAAGGACGTGGCTACCTGCGAGCTTGCTTCTGCCTGAGATGGGTTCCTGATTCTCTCCTTTGGCTTCGTGGCCTCTGCGTCCCCCTGAGCAGCCGCTGTCCTCCATCTGTGGAGGTCCCAGCCATCCCTATAGTTACTCGTTTTCCTGTGACAAATATGGGACTGGCGCTTCAGCAGGGGAAAGCAGCAGCAGGAGTTGATCAATTCCTAAGCAACAAAGATCCTGTTTTCATGCAAACGTCCTCGGCATTAAAACAAAAACAAATTCCTCACGGGGCGCGTCCTGGATGCCAAGTTTCATCGTAAGACACATTTTTAAAGCAAGGTTTTGTGCCTGTGTGAGAGACTAACAGGGAATGCGGGAGAGCCCCGGGCCAAGTGCTGTCTCCATATAGATCCGCCCTCATTTAGACCTCATGGCCACCCCTCAAGCTAGCCACAGTCACAGCCTGATCTGAGGGGCGAGAAACCAGGCAGAGAGGGAGGAGGGAGCGGGTCCAGCATCGATCATATCTCAAATGGCAGCAAAGGGAGGTGACCAGGTTTGACTGGGGCTGTGCTGTGTCCAACACAGACCTGGGGATGAAACGTGGTCATATTCGCCTTGCAGACATGAGGATACGATTGTGAACATTTCAGATGACTATGGGCAAAATGTTTTTTTGTTTTTTAAATTTTCCTTAGTGTGCTCTTCTCAACTCCAAATAAAGAGAAGGATGTTGCCTGGATGCCAACTCTCTCTTTACAAAAACCCAGTTCGACTGTAAATCTGGATGAAATGTTAGAATTGACCAAATGCCCTGCAGCGTATGACACTTACAGAGTGCTCAGGAGAGCCCCTGACTCACTTGGCTCTAAACGTGGTCCTGGATTCCTTGCCTCCGAGGCCAAGAGCAAATAAAAAGGGGGTGATGATGAGAAATCTTATGAGGCAAGCCAGGACCTTTAGGTTGAATGATAACAAGGGCCCTGAGCTTTGAAGAGGTGGGACCACTGAGGGCAGAGCTATCTGGGAAGGCTTCCTGGAGGAGGGAGATATGCTGATTCCACTCAAGGATCTCGTAATAGACAGCTTTGGCCTGATCCTAGAGGAGCTGGGTGCCCACCAACACCAGCATCACCAGGCCATCGCCAGGGTCACCAGGCCTGCCCAGCAGTTACAGGAAAGTGTCCATAGGCCATCTAGCCTCCAGCTGGCTCCTGAAGCTTTGTCTTGTAGGATTATGGGTGTCCAAAGGCAGCACACTTGATGGGTTAGGGGCGGGGCCACACAGTTCACTTCTGGCAAGAGGCGGTAATCCCAGGACTGTGGTATTTTAGAGCTGCAGGATCATCTGGCACTGTCCCCTTACTGCTGATGCCTTGCCCAAGGTTCATAGTGCAGCCAAGACTTCAGTTTGAACTTCTTCCTTCCTGGCCCTCTGAAACCCTCTTTGCAGCCTACTTTTCCCATGCTGAGGAGGTAGTCCCTGGCTTCTGCATGTGCCCAGCAGTGCCTTGTGGGCCTGGGATTGGGTGATACAGACAGCATAACGTCTGGTTGCAGCCTCCCCAAGCTGGCATGGGAAGCTCCCCAATGCCTCTTCCTAGTGCCTCAAACGGCAACTGATCCTGAGTGAGCAAAGGTCTGGTGCTGGGCACAGTGAGTGGGCAGGTGGGGCAGGATAAAAGGGCCTCTAAAGGGGACTTGTGGGAGCTCAGAGTGATAAGAATCAGCTAAGGAGGGTGTGGAAAGCACGCGGGCATTGTGTGCAGGAGACCTGGGCTGGAATCTAACACTGCGAGTACTCCCCAGGATCCGTGTTCCTCTCTTTAGCCCAGGCATGCAGTTACACTACATTTTCCAACCTTCCTTGCAGTTAGCTATGATCATGTGACTGCATTCTGGCCAGTGGAATGTGTGTGGAAGTGATGTGGGCCAATTCCAGGCCTGGCCTATAAAAATCCCCCACTTTTTGTTCTCTCTCTTTCTCCATCCACCATCTGCATGCAGAGCTCCCAGGACTCGAGGGAGAAAAAGCCACCAGAGGAAAGGAGCCTGGGTCCCTGAATCACTGTGTAGAATACTGCCTGCCAAACATACACCCTGAATTGTTATGGCAATAACAAATAAACTCCTAATGTGTTAAGCCATTAAAATTCTGGGGTTGTTACAGCTGTCAGCCCAGTCTGACTAACATAGCCTCTTAATAGGCTTTGGATAAGTTTCTTAGCCTCCCTGAGCTTCAGTTTCCTCATCTCTAAAATGAGAATTAGAAAAACCTTTCTGAGAATGACTGAGCTAATATTTGTAAAGCTCCTACAACCAAGGCTGCATATGACTTTTGTGAGCCCTTGGCACTTTGATTTTGTAGGTGCCTTCCTCTATTCAAAAAAAAAAAAAAAAAGAATAACTAAATAAAAATGAGGCTTTACAACTGTATCAGTATAAAGATGGATATAAGACAGATTCATTATTGAGACTCGTTTGAACCCAGGAGGCAGAAGTTGCAGTGAGCCGAGATCGCTCCACTGCACTCCAGCCTGGCAACAGAGCAAGACTCTGTCTCAAAAAAAAAAAAAAAAAAAAGATAGATTCATTATTATGTTTATTATTACAGGCATACTTTGGAGCCCTTGAGACTTCAGTTCCAGACCACTGCAATAAAGCAAGTATCACAATAAAGTGAGTCACACGAATTTTTTTATTTTCTAGTGCAATAAGTTTTGTTTACACTGTACTATAGTCTAATAAGCAACAGCAGTATACATAAAAAAAAGCACACCCTTCATTTAAAATACTTCACTGTTAAAAAATGCTAATAATAATCTGCCCCTTTAGCCTTTTGATGGTGGAAGATCTTGCCCTAATGGTGATGGTTGCTAACTGATCAGAGTGGTGGTTGCTGAAGGGTGGAGTGGCTATGGCAATTTCCGTTTTTTTTTTTTTTTTTTTTTTTTTTTTTTTTGAGATGGAGTCTTGCTCTATCGCCCAGGCTGGAGTGCGGTAGCATGACCTCAGCTCACTGCAACCTCTGCCTCCCGGGTTCGAGTGATTTTCCTGCCTCAGCCTCCCTAGTAGCTGGGACTGCAGGTGTGCGCCACCACACCTGGTTAATTTGTGTATTTTCAGTAGAGACGGGGTTTCACCAGGCTGGTCTTTGAACACCTAACCTCAGGTGTTCCGCCCGCCTCAGCTTCCTGAAGTGCTGGGATTACAGGCATGAGCCACCACACCCAGCCAGCAATTTTTTAAAATAAGACGACAATGAAGTTAGATGCATTGATTGACTCTTTCACAAAAGCTTTCTAGGTAGCATGCGATGCTGTTTGATAGCATCTTACCCACAGTAGAACTTCTTTCAAAATTGGAGTCAATCCTCTTAAACCCTGCGGCTGCTTTATCAACTAAGTTTAAGTCATAGTCTAAATCCTTTGTTCTCATTTCAATAACGTTCACAGCATCTTCACCAGGAGTGGATTCCATCTCAAGAAACCACTTTCTTTGCTCATTCATAAGGAGCAAATCTTCATCTGTTCAACTTTATCATGAGATTGCAGCAATTCATTCATATCTTCAGACTCCACTTCTAATTCTAGTTCTCTTGCTATAAAACACAGTATCTGTGAAGCGTGATACAGCGAAGTGCAATAAAATGAGGTATGCCTGTATTTATTATTTTTATATTTGATTTTATATTCATTGTTATTATATTCACTTTTTTCCTTCTGATTTTAAGAGCAATAAAAATGAGCATTTTCTGGGCCCCTCAAAGTATCAGACTCTGTGCACTGTGCCTATTGAACCTAGCGGAGAAGCCGACCCTGCCCACTGTAGTGTCTGGCCCATGGTGCATACAATAAATGGGAACTATTAAGAGACATGTATAAAACTAATAACAGAAAGACAGGTATGAAACAGCAACAAATGATTATGAAGCCCCTTTCATATACCTCATTTCCTCCAACCCTCACATCCACTGTATAAGATGCTTATCATCTATATTTTCTGATGGAAAAATGAGACTCAAGGAGATCAAGTTGTGGGCTCAAGAAAGGCAGGAACATCTAATACTCAGTGCCTATGTTGGGCACAATGCTTGACACCTGTCTTACTTTATCACTGCTAATTTTCCCAGATCCAGGATGAGGTAGGGGTTATGTTTTTACCCCCATTTATGATTAAAAAAACAAATTGATGCCAGGGACCAGTGGCTGAGCTGAGAACTAAACCCACTTCTACTGGGTACCCCATCTAATGCTAGCTCTACCACCTGGTCTTTCCATTTATCAATAGCTGTGTCAGCAGAATTGAGAGATGGCAGTGTCTACAGAGGGTGTCAGACACCCCAACACCTCCTTTCATGGGCTAGAGAAGAACCTGCTCAGGGCTGAAATCCAAACACATCATGCCAGATTCAACTTGTGCTTTCTCATTCTCCACCCAAATGTACTCCTTAGAAGGTTTAATTATAGTGACTTCTATTTTCTTGTAAATAATCACATCTGTCATAACTGATCTAACTAATCCAAGGCTCCAAGTTGGCAGTCTTGGTGGCCTGAGCCAATGTGTCAATTATGCCAAGTAGGCTGTGAGCAAAAGTTGCGTGAAATGGGAGAGAGAAAAATAATCACAGTGATATAAATGGTGAGGACCAATATGTGCTTTTTCACAACAGTAATATCAACACGAACTTGTAAATGTGGCCAGTGGGTGTCAACCCTTCAGCAATCCAACAGTGAAACAGATGCAGCCAGCCAGTTCCCGGAGAATAAAAACAACCTTTTTAGTAGAGAGCCAATCCTAGCAACTGGCTTCTTTAATATTTTTTTGAGTCTAAGTAGACACCCCCAGGAAGCTGCCCTGGCTCTTCATGACCTGTTGCCTCTGGGAGTTGCAAGGGCTATATTCAGAGTGCAGCTGTTCAGCCAGCATAGATCAGCAGTGCGAACTTTGGGTCTGGATTGGGGTTCTAGTCTTCTCTCTCTGTGAAATTTATCAGTAGTATGACTAAGCAAATCGTTTAGCCTTCACCGATTCATCTCAGCTTTCTCATCTATAAAATGGGGACAAGAATGTCTACCGCCCAGAATCCTTGGAGGACTGAATGATGTAATGACTGTATGTGATAGTCTGTTGGAGAGAATAAGCACTACATAAATGCCAATCATCATCATAATGAGCAGATTAGCATATACAGGTTAAGCATCCCTAATAAAAAAATCTGACATTCAAAATGCTTTAAAATCCAAAACTTTTGAGCACCGACATGATGCTCAAAGGAAATCCTGATTGGAGCATTTCGTATTTTGGATTTTTGGATTAGAAATGCTCAACTGGTATGTATTCAGCAAATATCACAAAATTAAAAAAAAAAAATCAAAATCTGAAACACTTCTGGTCCCAACAATGTTGGATAAAAGATATTCAACCTGTACTGAGTCCTGTTTTCAATCCATGAGATAACTTCTTTCTCTACTCAAATAACAGCAAATGGAAACACTCATACTCTACGTCAGAGAGGGGATAAGATACGGCATCTACTCGGCGACTTCCTTCATGGGAGGTGTCTGAAAGTCATCATGCCAGTCGAGCTCTGAAAGTCTTTGTGTCTGATGGGAGGCTATAACGGAGGTACATCTTTCAGGTCACAACACAGGAAACTGAAAGGCGGCTCTGATGCATTCCCGAGACACCCATGGGAAATGGACACATGCTCTTGGCTATGACTTTCAGAGTGACCTTGGGCACATTAGCTCATCTTTCTTGCTTCAGTTTCCTCAACTGTAAAATGAAGGTAGTAACAGTACCTACTTCTTCTTCTTCTTTTTTTTTTTTTTTTTGAGATGGAGTTTCATTCTTTTTGCCCAGGCTGGAGTACAGTGGCGCAATCTCGGCTCACCGCAAGCTCTGCCTCCCAGGTTCAAGTGATTCTCCTGCCTCAGCCTCCCGAGTAGCTGGGATTACAGGCATGGGCCGCCATTCTGGCTAACTTTTGTATTTTTAGTAGAGATGGGGTTTCTCCATGTTGGTCAGGTTGGTCTTGAACTCCTGACCTCAGGTGATCCGCCCGCCTCAGCCTCCCAAAGTGCTGGGATTACAGGTGGAAGCCACCGCATCTGGCCCAGTACCTGCTTCTTAGAGTAGTGGTAAGGAATGCTTAAACTACCACACATCACCGGCTTACAACAGGGCCAGGCACATGGGAAGCAATCAGTTGGTATCAGTATTTACTATGACTTATGTCACCACCATGTCACTGGTCAATGGCCTTCCTTCCCTCCTCCAGGATTTACTAACATACGTGTTTAATGTGTTAGCCTCTTTCAGGTTTTCCACATTAAACCTCTTCCTAGGAAGGAAATATTGTAGTCAACATAGAAGATCTGGCAGCAAAGCACAGTGTTAAGAGCTCCAGGATCTATATCTGAATCTTCAAGAGAGGCCCAGAGTCGCTTCCTTCAAAGGAAGTACATTTCTGGAGCAGAGACGTGGGAGAAAGGGTTCTGCACCAAGAATCAGGGGACCCAAACCCCAGCTCCGTGCCATTTTTCCCACTCTGTGGCCTTGGGCAAGTTGCTTCGCTACTCTGGGTATGAATTTTCTCAGTTATAAAATAAACGGGGCTTTTGGCAATGCATCTCAGTTTATTCACGTAAAGAAAGTAAGGACAACTATCACAGAGTTGCTACAGGATGTGAACCACATAATGCATCACTCACTGAAAGGCATGAGGTCCTGACCATCGCCCATAAGGCTCTTTTCCATCTGGCTCCCACATCTCCAGAACGCATGGCCCTTTCTGTTGCACACATTGGACTCCTCGCTTTTCTCACACCCCTCAGGCACGCTCCCACCTTAGGGTCTTTGCACCAGCTGTCCTCTGCCTGGAATTCTCTTTCCCCAGAAAGCCCCAGGGCTCACTCCTCCACTTCCTTCAAGTCTTAGGTTACTATTGTTTTTCTATAACAATAATCGCTGTCTAGCATAGTCTATGATTTCCTTACTTATTATGATTATTGCTTACTGTCTCTCTCTCCCCAGGCCAAAAATGTAAGTTCCGTGAGAGAAGTTTTGAACCCAAGAGCCTGAGAAGAGAACTGGGTACAAAACAGGTGATCAATAGATATTTGATGATTTATTGAATGAATGCATGAAGAGCACGGATACACAAAGCGAGTACTTATTAAATTCTTGGCAGCCTTCTTAAACGTGAAAGGAGGATTCTTACTCCTCACACATTTTCTTTCCACGAGAAAGGGTCCTTATGTCAAGGCTCTGGACCTGTTACCATCCTGCCTTCCTTCTCTTCACCCCTGAAAGTGGAGTAAAGGCCTGATTGGCAGGTGATGGCCACTCACAGACCATTTCTCAACTCAAACATTACTCTCCTGCAAGCATCACAGATGGGCCCTCTCTTTCTGTTCTGTCTGCCCCTATCAGAGGGCGGCAGTGGCCTTGGCCCTGGGTGAGTGTGTCTGGTTGCCAGGTTCCCAGTTCCCCCTGTCAGGTTCTTCCATGGCGTGGATGCAGGGCAGGGAGCACTAGAAAGACCACCAAGCCAGTAAACCTGCATCATATTCTCTAGTCTGGTTCTGTCAGTAACAAAGTAGATATTTTTAATTTTATTATTTTTTGAGACAGGGTCTCGCTCTGTCACCCAGGCTGGAGTGCAGTGGTACAATCTCAGCTCACTGCAGCCTCGACCTCCTGGGCTCAAGCAATTCTCTCACCTCAGCCTCCCTAGTAGCTTGGACCACTGGCATGTGCCACCACACCCAGCTAATTTTTTTTTTTTTTGTAGTGACCGGGTTTTGCCATGTTGCCCAGGCTGGTCTCGAACTCCTGAGCTCAAGCAATCCACCCACCTCAGCCTCCCAAAGTGCCGGGATTACAGGTATAAGCTGCACTCAGCCCAAAGTCGATATCTCGATTTCCACCTGTTCAACTCCTATGTCTGTCTCCATTGATTCTGAACCTGGTCAGGTAACAAGGCTGTGCCATTTACTGACCCCTAAAACTCTAACATCAAACATTCCCAATTTTAAAAAGTAAAACTTTCGGTACCCTCGATCCAAGTTGTCTATAATCCCAGCCACTCCCTTTTGACATGCTAGTCTGTGGATGTTCCACTTCACATACAACACTCTTTGGCGTGCTCATTTTGATGGGCATGACTCTGCAGTGAGGTTTGTGACCCCAGGGGAAAGGGGCTGCTACTGACTGGACACCATTCTGCTACTGATGCTGTTTAAAAATGTATATACATCCTGCCCCTTACTGCTGGCCCTTCCAGGACCTGCCGTCCACAGAGCCTCACCCACGCAGGACGTGACATCTCAGGGCCGCATTTCCTGCTCATGTGGGACTCGATGCTGTTCTCTGAACTGCTGCATTTGCTCCATTCTTCTTGTCTTCTGAGATCCTTTAGGAAACTGTATCTGTCATCCAACCTGTTCACTATAGCTCCCAGCTTCACATTATCTCTGACCACAGTGATAGTGATCACCAATGTGTACAAGGTCTCAGGTATTGAGCCAAGCATTCTCCCTATATTGTCGCATTTAATACTCAAAACAAGCCAAGGAAGCAGGGGTTACTACCCCCCATTTTACAGAAAAGGAAACTAACGTTTATAGAGATGAACGGTATTTATGTGTCACTGCAGTTCATAAGTAGCTGAGCCAGTTCTTAAGCCTGCACACTGGACGGCCTCTAGGGCTGGCACTTAGGTCTTCATTTATGCCATTTATTAAGCTCTTACTCTTTGCCAAACATTGTGCACAATGCTGGATTTACATGATCTCTTCAGAGGCTTTAAAATATATATATATATATATATTTTTTTTTTAGCAGAGAGATACATGCCCATGGTCAAGAAATCAAGCACTACCGGGACTTATAATGAAAACCATCACCTTCTAATGAAAAGTAGCCCTCCACCTCCCCTACCCAACACACTCCCCAAAGTCAACCTTTTCTAACTCTTTCTGAAAACTCACAGACTTCTCTAACTACAGGATTTATTGTACGCTTCAAACAATTTGGATGACGTAGATCTAATGATGATCTCCCTTTACAGATGATGAAATGGCAGCAGAGTGGCCTAACGTCACATAGCTGGCATGGGGCAAAGCCAGCATTCAAATTCACTTCTGCCTCTGTCCAGGTCCTGCTCTTACACTTCAGGCCCCCTGCGTGACATGTGGGGCAAGGGTGTGGCTCGGGCCCCCTCAGGCACACTGGTTTCTGGGTTGCTTGTTGTCTAAAAGCACTCACAGTGGGCATAACTAAATACCAGCATGGGATTATGCAGAAGTGAGTTTTCTTTTCCCTGTGAGGTTAGTTGCCAATTCCTCTTTCTTCTTTTTTTTTGAGATGGAGTTTCACTGTTGCCCAGGCTGGAGTGCAGTGGTGCCACCTCGGCTCACTGCAACCTCCGCCTCCCAGGTTCAAGCGATTCTCCTGCCTCAGCCTCCCTAGTAGCTGGGATTACAGGTGTCTACCACCATGCTTGGCTAATTTTTTTGTGTTTTTAGTAGAAACGGGGTTTCGCCATTTTGGCCAGGCTGGTCTTGAACTCCTGACCTCATGTGATCTGCCCACCTCGGCCTCCCAAAGTGCTGGGATTATAGGCGTGAGCCACCGCACCCGGCCCCAACTCCTCTTTCTAGTGTCTTCACGTTTGTCCTTCTCCAGCCACTGCAGACATCTCCCATCTCTCTGTTATGATACAACTGCCAACATCACTTCAGGGGCTGAGTCTCCCGGGCCCTTCTATTCCTTTCCAAGAACCTCACAGCTTCCGGTCTCTCCTCCTGTGAGATGGAACTAATGGCATTTATCATCATCTCCGTTAGGAGGTTGCAAAAAAGACCAATCCCTTCCAGATTCAGCTTTTATAAGAAATAAGTCTCCCTTTGTTTTGTGACTATAGTTATTGCTGGAGAAAAAGTGCATGCAGCACAAAATGAAACAACCTTGACAGTATTTGTTAATTGTCTAGCTAGTGCTTTGGAGCTCCAACTCAAACTAGTCAGGTTCAAATCTTGGTAAGGGCATTCACTTACTATCTTTGGTAATCTGACAGGTCACTCTCCTCTCAGTAATGGATTCCTCAGCTGTAAATCTGGAAGGAGTGTGGTGAGAATGATGGATTATAAATAATGAATTACACGGGTTAACCGTTGTGCTTTGAACTCTCCTGACCACAGCCCGTGCTCTATATGCTATTATTACTTAGTATTTGATATGGTTTGACTGTGTCCCCACCTAAATCTCATCTTGAATTGCAGTTTCCATAATTCCCACATGTCATGGGAGGGACCTGGTGGGAGGTACTTGAATCATGGGGGCGGTTATCCCCATGCTGCTGTTCTAGTGATAATGAGTGAGTTATCATGAGATGGTTTTACAAGCGGCTTTCTCCCCTTTTGCTTGGCACTTCTCCTTCCCGCCATCATGTGAAGAAGGATGTTTGCTTCCCCTTCCACCCATGATTGTAAGTTTCCTGAGGCCTCTCAAGCCATGCTAAACTGTGAGTCAATTAAATCTCTTTCATTTATAAATTACCCAGTCTTGGGTATGTCTTTCTTAGCAGCATGAGAATGGACTAATACGCTACTAGTATTGTTGTTTAAAACCCTGAAGTTGACCTGAGGCATATATATATATATACGTGTATATATATATATATTTGGTGCTCACATCTAAGTGGCATCAAGATAGAAATGATCATTAATCTCTTAAAAGTATTTAAAGGCATAATTATTAGCCCCATCTTACAGATGAGTAGATAAACTGAAAAAAGGTGACCTGCCCAAGGTGACAGGATGGTTCTGAATTAGAAGCAGGCACTAAGGCCATTTGAACTTTCCCAGTAACAAGGCTGGGTGACCTTGGACAAGTTGCACTATCTCTCTCTGAGCCTCATTTGTAAAATGAAAGGGGTAAAGCTGAGACCTCACCTCTACCATTCTCTAATAAAGAGGGAGTAAGCACAGCAGTTAAGAGATAGTGTCCAGAGTTAGGGGTCTTCCACTTACTACCTGAGTGACCTTGAGCAAATTACTTATTCTCCCGGTGCCTCGGTTTGCTCATCTGCAAAATGGGTCTAATGGCAGTATCCACCCTAGAAGGTGGTTATATATCTGAGGAGAAGGCCTGGCACATAAAAGTGCACAGTAAGCATCAGTTCTTATTCCTGACTTGTATGTGGCCAGCCTGGCCTCCAACACCCTTTGTCAGTCCTAAGCCCTTTGCTCATCACCGACCACAGTCTCACTCCTGACACTGTGCTCAGGGCATAACACGTGGTTTCCACAAATCCCGGTTAGATGTCTTAGGCAGAGTGTTAAGCTCTCCATCTAAAGTAAAAGGCTATTTTCAAGTGCCTAACACTTCAATTTGAAAAGAAAACTCTATTTTTTTATTTCTACCTGTAACGCTGATTACAGTGTTTTTGCTTTTCTTCCCATGCAGTCTGGAAATCCTGAATAAATGTCAAAAAGAGTTCCCTGAGTCAATAAATAATGTAATATTATTAAAACTCTTAGGAATGAACCATTTCCTCCATTACCAGAAGCTTAAAAGGATAATATTTTCAATTTCATTTTTCAATAAATACATTATGCAGGGCGCAAGTGGTGTGGCTATAATTTGTGGTTAATAGATCAATGGTTCATTCATTCGATTGGAAAATACCTGCGCCTGCCCAGTAGGAGCCAGGCATTGTCCCAGGCTTTGATGATCCAACAATAGCAACAGCAGCAGCAGCAGGGAAAATAGGAGCTCCCACTCACCAAGGTCCCCTTCCACTGTCCACCCTTCTCCACCCTGTGGACTGTGGGAGTGCACATCCTCGCCCTCCACCCTCTACCAGTGAGCTCTACCAGTGGGACGAACTGGCATGAGATCAGAGGGTCTAAGGACGGGAGGTCTGGGGTATATATCCCCACTCCCCCTCCCCTATCATCAGACCTAGAGAAAATTACTTCATCTTTCTGTGCCTCAGGTTTCCCATCTGTGAAATGGGGCAAACAGTAATACTCCATAAATGAGGCTGACGTGAGTTACCGTGCTTAGAACAATGGCTGGCCATAATCGGCACAAGGTAAACGTCAGCTGTGTAAAATGACTGTTCTTCAGTGTCATGTGGGACAGTCACTCTCCCACAGCTACACCTTGCCTGAGATCCAGTGGCCACTCTTCGTCTTGACCTTCAGGCCTAGGGGAGGTCGGACTTTCAGCTGTTGTGAGCCTGGTGCTTCCCTTTCCCTTGTCGGCTTTGCTTAACCCTGCACTCTTCTCTGTAATCAGGCCCTCCATTTACTCAGTCCTCGCCACTCTGTGTGTACCATCTCTTTCCTGCTGGGACCCTAACTCTGGTGCCTGCACACACTGTATTCCGGGCAGTGTTCATGAGTTTTCTGTAATGCATACAAATTGACCTGGGCAGATGCATCCCTTTTCTGGATTATAAAACTTGTGATGACTTTGTCAGCTCCCTGGTTTCTTCTTGCTTTTCTAGGTGGCTCTGTTGGGTAGGGACCAAGAAATTCCACAAATGCCCCTGTAAAGGAAGTCTTACTGGGCCCATTTCTACAGATAGAAAAACTGAGGCACATAGTTCAACCTAAGCCCCACAATTAGGAAGTAGTTAAGCTGAGTTTCAGATTCAGGCCGAGCTTTCATTCCCAAGCCTTACTTTAATGCCATCGAAAGTGACTCATTCATCCTTGATTTCCTGAAAGCTTGCAGGTAAGTAAAAAGGCAATTACAGTCGTGTGTGTGATGATTAATCTGATAGGAATAAGAACAGGAAATTGTGCAAAGGCCAAGCTTACCTGGGAACTAGTGATGAGAATGGGAGTTAGAGAAGGCTTCCCAGAGGAGGTGATATTAACCAGACTCATGAAATATGGAGCACTATTCTGGCAACAAGGAAGAGGAACTGGAATATGCAAAGCTTTAGAGGGAAGAGGGAAACAGAGAAGGACTTTTTGTTCAGGTCCTACAAGCAGTTCAAAAATCCCAGAGCAGAGAACTCGAGGCAGGGGACAGGGAGGAGTAATGACAGAGCTGAGGCCGGGTCCCAGTGATGAGGAGCCACAACTGCTGGGCTGAGGAGATGCGACTTAGACATTTCGATGTCAATGTTTGTAGAGAGATGATGCCTATACGGGCCTGCTCTGGCAATCTACCCACGACAGCCAGCTCCGTTAGGACAGAGGCTCTTATGTTTCATTTCGAACTTTTAAACCTGGCATGGAGCTCTGTATACAACAGGTGCTCCATCAGTGGGACTGACAACTTTTAAAAAAAGAAAGATCTTCATGAGGTGTTCCTCTGAGTCCGTAGGAGATGCTGTGGGGCTGGCCCATGACCCCCTGTCCTTCCCACCTCAGTGCACATCGGCTTCACTTCTAACAGTTGGTACCTGTGTTTCCTTGCTGGGGTGGGGGGGGGCACTCTGATTTTCAGTGGCCACTTTGTTCCCCACATGCCAGGCCTGAAGTACGGGAGAATGACGCCCCTTCAGAGAGCAGCCCACGGCCAGTGACTGATGGGAGTTGGTGAATCGGTCATGCCGGTCTCAGTTCTCAGGTGGGACAGCGCTGAGGCGTGTGATCTGTGCTGGCACCCAGAGCTCCCCACTGTGGTCACCTGCTTGACAACGTTCTATTTCCTGGCTTCCTTCTCTCCAGGTCTCACTTCCTGCCACCCCCAACCCCCAACCCAGGTCTTCCTTCACTTCTCACATAAACTATTTGCACTTGAAGCTTTGCCTTGGGGTCTGCATCTGGGTATCCCAAACTAAGACAGCCTGATTCTTAGTGTCACAGAATGCAAGAGTTGAGATGAAGGGACTTCAGAGGTAACCTACCATGGGCAGGAACACACATGGAGTCTACAGCTGGGGGATGGCTGGGGCTGGGTTTATGCTATGCACGTACTGAGGCAACAGAGTGGCCGCTGTGTGCACAAGGGAATCCATGGCCCTGCGTTCTAGTTTCAGCTCTGGACAAGGCACTGTATGTTGGAAAGAATACGGGCTTTGGAGCGAGACAGACCTGGGTTTGAGACCAGGCTGGGCTACAGATGGGCAGGTAACCCCAAGGAGTTAGGTGACTTCCCAGAACCTCAGTTTCCTCAGCTGGGAAATGGTGCAGGGTTGTGATGGCGTTCGAGTGTGAAATGCAAGTAAAACACCTCACTGGGAGACACTGGGCTCCCTTCTAGTGTCTTTTCAGGCACTGCTTATACTATGTCCTAGCTGCTTTTTGCATACCTCCAGCCTAGCAATTCTTTCACTATACGGGCCACCTGTGCATCCGCCTATGTGCCTCCCAGGAGACTGGAGACTCCCAGAAGATAGGAGCGAGGTTTTCCTCATCCTTGCCTCCCCAGCATTCAGCATCACACCAGGCATTTACCAAGCCCTTAATGAATGTTTGTTGAATGAATGACTGAATAAATGGGGCCGGGAATGGTGGCTCACACCTGTAATGCCAGCACTTTGGGAGGCTGAGGTGGGTGGATCACTTGAGGCCAGGAGTTGGAGACCAGCCTAACCAACAAGGTGAAACCCCATTTCTACTAAAAGTACAAAAATTAGCCGGGCATAGTGGCGCACACCTGTGGTCCCAGCTACTCGGGAGGCTGAGGCATGAGAATCACTTGAACCCAGGAGGCGGAGGTTGCAGCGAGCTGCGAGTGCCACTGCACTGCAGCCTGGGTGACAGCAAGACTCTGTCTCGAACAATAAATAAATACATAAATAAATGGCAAAGATGAAAGAATCCCTGCAAACATCTACCAGTGACGATGGGTTTTCTGCAGTGTTTCTTTATTCATTGACTCTTACAGCGCTGAGTCCTTGCCAGGCACCAGGCCCTATTCTATGTACTGACCAAAGCCTGCCCCGGCCCTCCATCTAATGGCTTCTCCTCCGGGGGGAGACAGCAGTGAGCCTCAAACAGGCCACCCGGCAGGCTCACCTGGGAAACTTCTCTAATGTGCACCCATATTCCAGAGATTCTGATTTCATCATGTGGGGTGGGGCTGGGCATTGGGAGTTTCAAAAGCTCAGGTGAGGATAATGAGCTGCCAGGGGGCGTACTACTGGGACCAAGAGAGAAGAAAAACCAAACCATTTCAGAGAGTGAAGAACACGGAAGAGAGGGTGCGATTTAGTCCAGGGGTTCTCCATGAGGGAAGAGGAGATTGGGACCGTTTCACCCCCGAAGACACATTTGACACAATCTGGAGACAGTTTCGGTTGTCACAGCTGGAGGGGAGGTGCTGCTGGCATGGAGTTGGCAGAGGCCAGGGATGCTGCCAAATACCCTACCATG
The DNA here is from genome assembly GCF_024542745.1 of Macaca thibetana thibetana. Taxonomy (NCBI): domain Eukaryota; kingdom Metazoa; phylum Chordata; class Mammalia; order Primates; family Cercopithecidae; genus Macaca; species Macaca thibetana. The sequence goes on from NC_065585.1 coordinate 22,293,327, forward strand.
CACAGGACAGCTCCTCACGAAAGAATGATCCAGGCCAGAATGGGCTGAGATGGAGTAATCCTGGTCTAGAGACAGGGCAGGGTGTGCTTCACAGAAGGCTTCTTGGTGGAGGTGACAGGAGAGCTGACACTGAAGAGGCAAGACACAGACTCCACCAGTGAAAGCCTGCGGGAGGAGCAACAGAGAGTGGCACGTCTGAGGTGGGGCCAGGGCCACCATCACGGTCCTTAACGAAAAGGTGCCACGTGGTGACACTGCCAAGCCTGGCTCACGTCACCACTACTTCAGTGGGGGCTGTCTGTTAGGGGTAGGGTGGGGAGAGGGAGGGGGAAATCTGGCCGCATTTGCTTTGCTGCTTTCACTTTTAGGTCTCCAAATCCCCAAGTCCTCACCCCCGTTCCAGGCTCAGAACAGGAACAGGGGATGGAGAGGAAGTTTCAATTCGGGTTGACCACTCAGACCTTGCCACCGTCACCACCTGCAGAGTCACTTCTTCTTTATTTCCAAAAACATCTCCTGTTGCAGCCCGCTGGTCCCCTAGAGCTCTAACTGCAGGCGGGGTGGGGTGGGGTGGGAGTGGGGGCAGTGGGATGCAGGGGAACATTCTTGGGTGACAGCCTGCCAGCCTCCTCCGCCTCTGGCAAGAGTGACTTCCCAAGAGAAACAGGGATGCCCAGAGCAGTAAATAAACACAGCATCCCAGAGGAGAAGGGTGGAAAGGCAGCCCCTGCCAGCCTTGCCCCCGTCACAGACACAACCCATTCACTTTACCAGTCAGGCGCTGGGACTCAGAACGCATCTCCTGCCCCGCTCCCCTGTCCCCTTTCTCTTTCCCTTTCCTGAAGCTTCCCTGTAAATCAGTTGCAGACCCACTGCCTTGGTATCCCCTGGCTTGGACGAGCAGGGGCCACGAAGGCAGCCTGCTTGCTCAACACCACGCGGGCTTTCCATGGAAACATCAGGACAGTTCTGTGGGGGCAATCTGGGTGGAAAGGCAAGTCCTTACATCCAAGGTCCAGAAAGGCCTGAGTCAACAGGCTATGCAAGGGCAGCCACTGGCCTCTGACAGCAACAGGCCTTACCTGCAGGAACCCTGCTACCTGGGGATGGGCAGAGTGAACGCAGCTGCAGACTGCTGAGAAGAAAAGTGACTCGAGGCTGGGCGTGGCGGCTCAAGCCTCTAATCCCAGCACTTTGAGAGGCCAAGGTGGGTGGATCACTGGAGGCCAGGAGTTCAAGACCAGCCTAGCCAACATGGTGCAACCCCATTTCTACTAAAAAAATAAAAATTAGCTGGGCGCGGTGGTACACGCCTGTAATCCCAGCTACTTGGGAGGCTGAGGCAGGAGAATCGCTTGAACCCGGGAGGTGGAGGCTGAGCTGAGATGAGCTGAGGTGAGCTGAGATTGTGCCACTGCACTCCAGCCTGGATGACAGAGTGAGACTCTGTCAAAAGAAAAAAAGAAAGGTGATTCCAGGAACTGTACAACCACCTCCACTTTCTAAGTGGAGAAACTGTGGCCAGAGAGGGGATAAATGACCCACCAAAAGTCAGCAGCCGTGGGTGGCTGGGCAGGGTGATCCCAGGTCTTCTGACCCCTGTCTGCATGTGGAATTTATCTCAGGCCTCATACTTATTTCCGAATTGTAGAAAAGTTCCAAGTCAGTGCATCCAAACAGAAAGCCAGAGTGTCCAGAACTGGCAGTCATCTTCCTCCAGATGTGCGTTTAGGGCAAGGGAGGATATGACGAAGTGTCTCTGCCTCTTTAATCTCTTTTTGTTTCGGAGATGAGGTCTCACTCTGTTGCCTGGGCTAGAGTGCAGTGGTGCAATCATGGTTCACTGCAGCCTTTACCTCCCAGCCTCAAGTGATCCTCCCACCTCAGCCTCCCAAGTAGCTGGGACCATATGTTATGTGTGTGCTACCAAGCCTGGCTGTGTTTTTTTTTTTTTTTTTTTTTTTTTTTGTAGAGATGGCGTTTCACTGTGTTGCCCAGGCTAGTCTCAGACTCCTGGGTACTCAGGCAGTCCTCCCACCTCGGCCTCCCAAAACGCTGAGATTACAGATGTGAGCCACCGTGCCGGGCCTCTTAGTCTCTTGACTCATCTTCTGAAAGGAAAACATCCCCCTGTGTTCCCAGGGTCCTCACATATAAGCCCCATGTCAAAAACCTGTTCGTGAGGACGGTTGTCAAGTCCTAACTTATGAAACTCCACGTCACAGAAAGAGTCATTATGGGATATTTGCAGGAATATGTTTACTTAAGTAATTATTTTATTAAAATGATAATTTGTACAATATGCCCTGAGAATTTTATTACAGATACTTATAATGAAGCAGGCAATTAGCAATAAACGGTCTCTTTCCGCGAACCTAGAATTACGAATTTTTTCATGGGTTGTTATTTTAAACTGCCAAACACTACAGAAAATGTATAGCCTCTTCGCTCATCGAAAGCTTTGATTTGCAGAGTTGAGTATCTGCAACTTGGAACTTACAAAACTGATCATCAGCTTTCACGTGACTTTTATGCTGTTAAAGTTATACACAAACACCTATATACCGTCAAGCAAAAGGCTAACAAATATTTAACTTTTGAGCTGCGCCGTGTTTTGGCTCTGTGTATTTGTATGTTTGCATGCACGTGCACCTGTCTACACAAGCCATAACTCCAGTTGTAGGTTTTGTTTTGACAACTCTTTCAGGCAAGCTCCCCACATGGTTTTGAAAGAAGAAAAATGTTCTTAGTTCTTTAGCTTCTGCTTCTGCATCCTCTCTCTCTCTCTTTCTGCCCCCCGCCTTGGGAAAATACTTGGCTTTTTAGTGACCACAGCTATTCTCATGATTAAATCAAGCACTCACTGTTTACCTGAATGTAGGGTTACTGATAACACATGTTGCAAAGATGCTTCATCAACTGCCAGAACAAATTCCCAATGTGCCAAGTCTCCAACTGCTTGTGTCCCGGATAAGTGTCACTGTGGGTCCATCAACACTGCCTGGCTCAGAAATTCCACAGATATTTATTGATCACCTACTCTGAACAAGGGGTGGCCGTTACAGCTCGGGGGCTGTACTATGCTGTCCAGGACACAGATACTCCCTTCCAGTCTTTGCAGAAGCCAGGGTTTGCAGGCACCGCACTGAGGCTTCCTTGCAGGGGTGCCTCACAGCAGAAACACTAGGGACGACCATGACTCTGGCTATAGCTACTATGTGAATCCAGGACAGGGGAAGAGGGCAAGATGGGATGGGGGCTGGGATGAAAGGGACATAACGGTGACCGGTGTCTTCTGCCATCAAGGCCATCTGAACTGCAGGACAAGCTGACTCCTGCTGTACCAGATGAGCTAGGAGGGAGTAAAAAGCATTTTCTTCTCTCAAAAGTAAATTTAGGCCAGGCGTGGTGGCTCACGCCTGTAATCTTAGCACTTTGGGAGGCTGAGGCAGGCAGATCACTTGAGGTCAGGATTCTGAGACTAGCCTGACCAACATGTGAGACCCCTACTAAACCTCTACTAAAAATACAAAATCAGCCAGGTGTGGTGGCACATGCCTGTAATCCCAGCTACGCAAGAGGCTGATTCAGGAGAATCATTTGGGAGGTGGAGGTTGCAGTGAGCTGAGGTCACGCCATTGCTTCCAGCCTGGGCAACAAGAGCGAAACTCCACCTCAAAAAAAAAAAAAAAAAAAAAAAAAAAAAAAAGTAAAGTAAATGTAAATGCCCATTACTCCTACAAAGCAAAGTCGGAGGGCTGAGAGTCAGGAGGACAGGACTCTCCTCCGGAATGTGGGAGAAAAGGATGCTTCCTGGACGTCAGGATGCTGCCAGGTCACCTAGCCCAGCAGTCACAGAAATTGAGCCCTCAGCCTTCCCCCACGGATTATTGGTGGGCTAAGAGCTATAACCAAGTCCTCCGCTCTGTGGAGATCATCAAGTCACAGTATTATTTTCTGGGAACAAAATTCCAGAATTTAAAACATAAGCTAAAAAAGACAGTCGAAATTCACCAAAAAGATATTTAATAGACGACTTCTCTGGATTCTTATCTCCCCCATTTTTACCTCCCCACCACCACCAATTTTAAATAACTATCTTTGTCAGAGAACTTTGGATGAAATTCTAATACTAAAAAACAAGCACAAAAAAAAAAAAATTGTGGCGCACAAGCCAAAAACAAAGGATGCTAGCTCAGGTTCCATGGCTAGTTAGCGTTTGATCTTGTATGTGTCATTTTCTTTCTCTGTGATGGAGGGAAGAGCTGCCACTGCCTAACCCACTTCCCTCAAACCTTGCAGCTGTGTGGGGAGATGAGGCTTGGGCTGACTCTCTTGCCCTGCACACCGTGGGTGGTGATCAGGATCAAAAGTAGAGGCTTATCATCAAAAGGGCTGGGAGTGGTGAAACATTGTCATGCTCGCTCCTTCATGTAAGTGTAGAGGAGGGGGGAGTGCTGTTTGTGTCACGGGTATGGTTTGTTGTTCTGGAGCGAGCTTTGACGTGGGCACATTTTAAAGTAGCAGAGGAATCCTGGGCAATTCACAACTTAGAGAGAGCCTCCATTTCCTCTCTTATAAAGCCCCAGGGGATTGGACTAGGTGATTCAAATGTTGGCTTTCATAGTGGTTGGCTGACAGTTCACCACAGGAACTAGTGCAAAATTGGTAACCAACAAATGCTTGGATGGTTAATTACAGGGTCAGTTGGTTGAAGAAGGTCCTTACTTTTCTTTCTTTCACTTTTTTTTTTTTTTTTTAATTGAGACAGTCTTGCTCTGTCCCCAGGCTGTAGTGCAGTGGCCCCATCTCAGCTCACTGTAACCTCCACTCACTGCAACCTCTGCCTCCTGGGTTCAAGTGATTCTCCTGCCTCAGCCTCCCGAGTAGCTGGGACCTACCATGCCCAGCTAATTTTCGTATTTTTAGTAGAGACAGGGTTTCACCATGTTGGCCGTGATGGTCTTGAACTCTTGACCTCCAGTGACCCGCCCGCCTCGGCCTCCCAAAGTGCTGGGATTATAGGTGTGAGCCACTGTGCTCGGCCGGGTCCTTACTTTTTGAGTTGAGTCCATCTGCCCCGTGCAATGTATTCAGAGCCAAAATTCCAGTGCACCACCATTCTCTGGCAGGATGTGAGATCAAAGTTCTGCAGCTACCTTTAAATGATATTTTTAAAAATCAAGGAACTTCAATGGAGAATAAACAAGTCTAGACTGAAAGCACTATCTCCCTCAGCACTGTAGGGTCCCTCCTGATCAGCACGGTGCCTGACACATAGTAGAGGCTCGAATATTTCCTGCAGGAATGAACAAAGTGTCCGGCATCCCTAACACTTCTGATATACCCCGAATGTATAGGTGTAGCAGAATACACAGACAGCTTTCAAGCGCTGGCCTTTTCTGTATCCCCCAACATACTTGCACCCTCCAGTGCTGGGTTTAGAATCAGCAAGACCAGTCTAGCTCTTCCCCTTCCTCGCTGCGTTGCTTCACTTCTCTGAGACTCAGTTTCCTTTTCTATTCCATAGAGATAATCAGGCCTCTCTCAGGAGGAGAACAACAGGGACGCCCTCCCAGAGGAGTTGGGCGGAGTATACAGATTAATTAATCCGTGCAGTTCTGAGAATCGGCCTGGCACACTGAACCCTCCTAGTAACTGTCAGCCATTAGCATGACTATTGTTATGCTCAGTATCATTAGTGCTGGCAGTAATTAGAGGCTCATTAAATGTTAATTTTCTTTATGCCAGACTGGATGCTCAATGTAAAACCAAATTGTAATGGTATCCTACAAAATGTAAGAAAAGCAAATAGGCTGCAAAAGAAATTTTTTTTTTTTAATGTCTGGGTGGCCGTTCAGAGCCCAGGACTGCTCCTCCACATCTCGTTGGGAGGGACAACTGAGCGCTGTCCTTAGTGTCAAAGACGGTACTGGACTAAGTGTCAGGAAGCTTCTGTTCGGGTCTAGGCTTTGCCCTGAAACTCTTTGTGGGCCTGGATTCGGGAATCCTATTAGAGGTAAAAGGGAAACTGGTTGCCTTGCTGAGTGGAAGAGAAAACAGGGCACAATGCTTGCTGAAGCTGCACAGCCAGGCCAAGGTTCTCTGGGCAGAAACAGGCACTACTGGTCCGACGGTCATGTGCTTCCCCCACAGTCTCCAGGCTCCTTGCAGCTATGTGGGGTTGTGTGAGCGGAAGTGGCAACTTTAGAAAGTGGGTATGTACCCCTTTCCTTTTCTCTTCCTCCCCTCCAGCAGCCTGAAAGCCAGTTGTTTCAAACGAAGTGGCTACAAAATTTTAGCAGCATGGATCCCCAAGTCACAGCTTGGAGGAAAGCTGCCTTACAGAGCTGTAGTCCTTCAGTGGACTTCATGAAAGGAAGAAATAAACTCTGCCTTATGCAGCCACTGGGATATCAGGGTTTACCTATCACCGTATCATAGCTTAGCCTAACCTGACTACTCACATATCTCATCCAATGCCTATCCCTGCACCTGAAGGAAACCAAAAATACTTTTCTCCAAACTACTGAGGATTGTTAAGTGAAAGACTGACAATGCCCAGCCTGCAACTGCCTGATGGGAGGACACAAATCTTTCCTTGCTGGAGACAGCACGGACTTAGCAGCCCAAAGGAGGCACCAGCAGGCACCCGAGGAATCTGGGAACAGATTTTACTGTCTTCCCACATTTTCCCGCCTTTTCAAAGACTAGAACTGCTCTCTTCTTTGCCTTGTCACTATACAGGATTTATGGCTCTTTGTTAAAATACTATTTAAGTAAGGTCCCTAAGCCACCACTTTGATACTTTTAAACTAAGGCCTCTCCCATGTGACGGGCAGAGCATGCATTAATAAACATTTGGTTGTTTTTCTTCTGTTAATCTGACTTTTGTTTTCAGGACAGCGTCGCCACAAAGAACCTAAAAAGGGAAAGAAAGGAAACTAGGTTTTCTCCCCTACACACAGTTGTTACAGAACGGTCTGCTACTCTCTGTTACTTAAGCATGGGCATGTGCACACACAAATATTAGACTGGAATCCCGAGCCCATTTTCCTGTTACAAAAGATGGCACACTAAGATTTAAGATTTACTAAATCTTAATAATCCCACTATCTCACTAGTGACAAAACTGCAAGAGGACAGGGTCTTGAGGATGAGAGGCTGTGTTTTTGTGGGCCTGGATTCAGGAATCCTGTTAGATTAGAGGCTATCAGAGGCTGTGTTAGTGCCAAGGAGTGCCTCCAAAGGGAAAGGAAAAAGATGCTGCCATTACTAGTTCCGGTTGTGCGGTCTCTCATAAGCCTCATAAGCAAAATCTTAAACTCTAGCAGGGAAGACAGGGCCAGTGTCTACATATCCTACTTGCTAAAGGACTTAATCTTTTTTTGTTTTTGTTTTTGTTTTTTTGAGATGGAGTCTCACTCCATTGTGCGGGCTGGAGTGCAGTGGCACGATCTCGGCTCACTGCAGCCTCTGCCTCCTGGGTTTAAGCGATTCTCCTGCCTCAGGCTCCAGCAGTGCCCGCCACCATGCCCGGCTAATTTTTGTATTTTTAGTAGAGACGGCATTTCATCATGTTGTCCAGGCTGGTCTCAAACTCCTGACCTCAGGTGATCACTCTGACCTCTCAAAGTGCTGGGATTACAGGCGTGAGCCACTGCGCCCAGCCTAAACAAAGAATCTTAATGTCTTTTACATAACAGTCCAACAATGTGACAGGGCAAGTATATGGCCTCAAATGTCACTGAGACCTGGCTTCAAATCCAGGAATTTGCCAAGGAACCACCTGCCCAGCCTGCATCTGCCTTTCACTGTGTAACTCAGGCAGGTTAATTTCTTTGAAGCCTCAATTTCCTCATACGTAAAATGAGAACAAAAATTTCTACCAAAGGGGGTAGTTGGGATTAAATAATATAAAACAAGGTATAGTATACAACACGCTTGGTTCCATGGCTGACACTTAACACATTTACATCCTGCCTTCCTACCACCATTAAAATACCATTTGGTCTCAAGTTCAGACTCTATAAAAAAAAAAAAGTTTACTATTGGAAGTAGGAGAAAGATCCTGCATGGACCGCTGTGATATTGCTCTCTGTGCCACGAAGGAAGGTGGAGATGGTACTCCCAAGAGGAAACAAGGGATAAGGCCAAGCTCAAGGGAGGAAGTGGACCCAGCTTGCGCCCAGAGGCCAGGGGTCCAGACAAGGGAGCATGGCTAGGCCAGGGAGGCAGGCAGGTTGGCCAAGAGAGGCCAAGAGCGCCTGAACTTGGGACAAAGCTGGCCTGGGATAGACACTGCCTTGAATGCTTCCTGTTAAAATAGTCCAGCGACTATAGTCCAGGCTGTGGCAATGACCTGCCGCCAGGGGCAGCAGCGAGCAACAACTCATTCTGCACCTGTGCCAACCCGGGAGCCTAGAACTCCCTGTAGGCTGTAGTGAAAGAGCCACTTCCTCATTCATGTAACCATCCAGTCATTGCACAGACATTCATTTCGAGCCTATGAAGTGGGCCAGCCCTGTGCTGGTGCTGGGAACACGGAGACAAACAGGAAGCTTTCTCTTGGAGTGGAGGAGTGGCTCATAGTATTTCAGGGATGCAGATGTATAAACAGATCAAAATCCATCAGCCAAGATTTCTAACAGGTTATTTCCATGGTACAGTGGCCTCTTAGAGGAGAGAACAAACATCTCTAGAGTAGAAAAAAGTAGGTTTTGCTAAGTTTGGGGACATTCTTTCTGGGAAGAAGGAACTACAGGAGTCTTTCTGAAGAGAAGGAATGAAAGGGGAAAGAGGACAGTACATTTGGGGTTCAGGGGTCAGTCTGATATGACTGAAGTGTGGGGTATGTGGCAGGGGTGGAAGTTTTTAGAGCAAAACATGCCTGGTGGGTAGAGCTCAGCTCTCAAAGAGCTACCATGCTAGGGTCATGAATGTGGACTTGATCCTATGGGTCAGAAATTATAATGGGAAGTCTGTAGTGGACTGGAGAGTCCATTAAAAAATCTAAATATCTTTAGACTGGAGATTTGCTCTCTGGTCTGACCCACTCCCACTGCTTCCTACTATTCTACACTTGACCCCTTTACTCTTTTATGCTACCTGCAAAGCTCTTGAAAGCATTTGGGTTTCTGACCCCTAGGAAAGCAGTGACCAGGAGAAGTTTTTAGGCGGTTAGTGAAACATGAACAAATTTGGTGTTTTAGAACCTCAGTAGCGTGGAGGAAGGGAGAGGTTGGTGACAGATGACACAACATGTATTCCTTCCAATAAGACTTCCTCCTTCCCTCTTGTTAGAAAAATAAAATATGAAAAAAAAGAAAACAGATGGGAAAAAAAAGTCACCTCTGGAAGAGTTGCTATTCACTTTTGTGCAGTCAGGACCAACATGAGGTCATACTCCTATTCCAACATACCTAGACTCTCTTTCCTTGAATTCTATGTATCAATATAACAACTATTTATTGAGCAATCATTCAGTGAAAGCTGGGTGCTCACGTGCTCAGGTGGCAGGGGGTCAGGGTAGGGAGGTGAGAATCAAAGCATAACGCTCCAGAGTTCAGCAAACTCAAGGACTCATCATAGCACCAACCCACACGTACGATGACAGGTGGATAGCATAAGACAAAAGGTATCTCCCAACAGGGGACCTTACAGCACAGATGGCCCACACTCACGGTGTGCCAGCAGGTGGGTGCCAGGACATGGTGTGTGCACAGGGCTGGGGAGAGCGGCAATAGGAGGTCTGATGCCGTTGGTCCTATGGCCCTGCCAGCAAGCAGTCTTTCCCAGAGGTAGGGCCTCCTGAGTTTCTGTGATTAAGAGGGGTGAGTCCATTTGAGCCATGTGCAGAATCTACGTAGCCTTTGACCAAACCGGAAAGAAGGCTCTCATCATGTCTATCATTTTTGTAACCAACACATCTGTTATTCATCTAGAGTTCTCAAAGTCGATTTCCCAAATCTTCTAAGACAGATCAATTAGTCCTCCCTTCCCTGAACTGAACCCTTGAAGACCAGCAGACTAAGCTGGTTACAAAAAACGCCACGATAGGGCCCCTGCTTGGCTCACCATGGCTGCCCCAAGTATCATCTGGCAGGTGTTTTCTCATGTGTGGGGAGCACAGCAATGCACTCTGGCTTTGGAGATAACAGAGCCAGGCATGGGGTGTCTACAGCCCAGAGCAGAACCCCTGAGCTCAACTGGAGCCAGTGCTGGGCTCTGTGGCTGGGACTTGTGATGCCCAGGTCAGGATCAGTGGGGCTGAAGAGGGTCTGGATGTCCAGTTTCCTTCATCCCAGGCCACTTCCTGGTCCCTGGGTGATGGCCTCTCCTTTCATGGGATAGGATGGGGCCACCCATCACAGATGAAAGGCATAAGGATGTCCCTCAACCTACAGGGACTTAGAGGCATCCTCACAGGAGGTAAGGTCAGACATATGCCAATGACAACAATGACACCAGCCAGCACTTCTGGGGCATGCGTAGGTGCCAGGCACTGTGCTAAGTGCTTCACAGGTATGATCCCCTGTAATTTTCACAGCAACCCTGTGAGCAGTGATTCAGGCTCTGCAAGTCCAGCCAGTCTAGCTATGGGGGCTGCAGATGCATGGGTTCTCTGGTCAGACTGAGTACCTCCAGGGAAGGGCAGTGGTGTGGCCATCTCTGTGTTCACGCCCACAACAGTGAGCACAGTGCCCTATACACTAGGAGCAGGGTGGTGGCAGGGCCTGGAGCAGGGTGAGGTACGCTGCAAATCAGTTACCCAGGAAGTGAAATTTAAGGACACACTCTCAGGTGCCACCCTGCACTTGTATGAACCTGAGAGTGGGTGTCAACTTTGCACGCTGGGTACCTCATTTGCTTTTCTCTAGTCCTGGCCCTGGGTAGTCCACTGACCAGTCAGGTGTGTGTGTCTTGCTCTTCCACCCTAGCCATGGGACCCTTCCTTCTCTGTGCCTCGGTTCCCTCACCTGTAAAATAGGGCTAATGACCATACCAAGGATGGACAGAGATGCAGCAAAATCAGAACTCCCTCATACTCTGCTGGTGGGAACACAAAAATGATGCATCCACTTTGGGGAACTGTTTGGCAGTTTCTCAAAAAGTTAAACATAGAGTTACCATACGACCCAGCAATTCCACTCCTGGGTATCTACCTGAGAGAAATGAAAACACATCTCTAAACAAAGACTTGTATAGGAATGTTCACAGCAGCAGCATCATAATCACCATAAAGGAGAAACAACCTGATTGTCTACCAACTGATGAATGGCTAACAAAATGTGGTATATCCACACAACAGGATATGAAAGGGAACAAAATACTAACACGTGTTACAACGTGGATGAACCTCAAAAGGGAAAGAAGAGGAGCCAGACAAAAGACCACATGGTATATGATTTCACCTATATAAAATGTCCAGAAAAGGCAAATCTACAGAGACAGCAAGTAGATTAGTGGCTGTGTAGGGCTTGGGCTAAGTTGGGTGGGGAGTGGAAAAAGGAAATGGAGAGTGACTGCTAATGGGTATACAGAGTCTCGTTCTGGGGTGATAAAAATGTTCTAAAGTCACACTGTGGTAATGGTTACATAATTTTGTAAATATACTAAAAGTCAATAAATTGTGCACTTAAAGTGGGTGACGCTTGGGTACGCAAGTTATATCTCCATTATGCTACTTTAGAAAATAGGGCTAATGATAATACCTATGGCACAGCATTGCACAATGCCTGAGAGTATCCTATACATCATTTTATTTATGTATTTATTTATTTGAGATGGAGTCTCACTCTGTTGCCCAGGCTGGAGTCCAGTGGCACGATCTCAGCTCACTGCAATCTCCACCTCCCAGGTTCAAGCAATTCTCCTGCCTCAGCCTCCCAAGTAGCTGGGATTACAGGCATGCGCCACCACGCCCGGCTAATTTTTGTATTTTTAGTAGAGATGGGGTTTTACCATGTTGGTCAGGCTGGTCTTGAACTCGTGACCTCAGGTGATCAACCGGCCTCGGCTTCCCAAAGTGCTAGGATTACAGGTGTGCGCCACTGCGCCTGGCCCCTATACATCATCTTAACCCTTATTATTATGCTCAAATAAGTATCTGTTGCTCACTTAAAGGTTGCCTAAATTCCCTTGAAGTGCCTTTATTTTTAGGGGGACTTTGGGGAACTAAAGTGAGCAGTCACCCAAGATCCTGTGTCTCTAAGTGACCTGCCCGTGCCCACACAGGTCTCCCAATCAGCTACTCTGGCTGCAGCGACTGCTGCAGGCAACTGCCTGATGTGGGTGAAACTCTTCAAGTCTTGGATTCCAAAGACCTGTGTTGAGTTCTGGCTCTGACCTTCGTATTATCTACTCTGTAGGGTTGCTGTGCAAATGACATGGGCTACACTGCGAGGATACTTGAAGCATCCAATAAATTGGGGGAAATCATGGGTGAGGAAGACCGTTGGCAGAGGAAGACCCTGAATGCACACCCATCCTTGCTGTTATCCTCCATGCTGGACTGTGGCTCAGCCACAGGTTCTAATCCATGGAGGAGGGACCACAGCCCTTTTGCTGGAGCTATAGGTGCATGGAGGGCAGGAGGGGTTAAATGTGCCCAGGCTTGATGAACATCAGGTGTGGCATAAGCCTGTCTGGCTTCCAGAACTCTTGGATAAAGGACTTCCCCACTTTGTACTTTCCTGTCTGTTAAATGGGGATAACAGAATCTCAACATCGGGCTAGGCATGGTGGCTGATGCCTGTAATCCCAGCACTTTGGGAGGCCGAGATGGGAGGATTGCTTGAGGTCAGGAGTTCGAGACCAGCCTGGCCAACATGGTGAAACCCCGTCTCTACTAAAAATACAAAAATTAGCCAGGCATGGTGGCATGCACCTGTAGTCCCAGCTACTTGGGAGGCTGAGGCAGCAGAATCGCTTGAACTCGGGAGGCAGAGGTTGCAGTGAGCTGAGATCATGCCACTGCACTCCGGCCTGGGTGACAGAGTAAGACTCTGTCTCAAAAACAACAACAACAACAACAACAACAACAACAACAAAACAGAATCCCAACCTCTCTTAGGATTGTCCGAGCACACCCACAAAACGCATGTAGAATTGTGCTTGTGATGTCAGTGAGGGCTAGCATGAGGATGGGCAGCAGGTGTTGTGGCTAAGTGCCAATGACTGTGACCTTTCTGAAGGCAGGAACATTGTTTTCTTCCTTTGGGAGGTGCTCAGTGAGTGCTGATTGGAAAGAGGAATGGAAGCGGGGAGAGAAGATGCTGTGATGAGCTGGCTGGCCCAGGAAACAGAAGGGCCTTAGCTAGACTGTAGAGAAGAAGAAAAATAATACATGCCCATAGGACTGTATAACCTTGGGCCAATTATCTTACCTTTCCTGGCCTCAGTTGGGCTACGTGATCCCTAAAATTTTTTTCAGCTAGAGCATTCCTGGATCCTACTAATGCACCATGTTGCTATTAGACTCATCCTCTCAAAATCCTCTTTCAGTGATTCCAGAGGACATTATATATCCTGTACCAGGAAATCCATAAATCCCATTCTAAAAGCGCCAAAGTCAGGCACTGTCCAAGTTCACACTGTCAAATGCAAGTTCTCTGTTCTTTAGAATGTTTACCATTAACTGCGAAGTGATCAAGACCGTTTCCGTTCTGTGGCTCTTTCTGTCCAAGAGCCCTGGTTCTTGGAAATAACGTGAAGTCTTCGGGCTCTCCTGGACTACGTGTCTCTGGCAGAAATTCACCACATGCTCAGAATCAATTCTCTAGCACAAAGTTCCTCAGAAGAAAGTAACAGGCAGTTCTACAAGATAATGAAACCTCAGAGTTCTCTATTAGGAGAGCTTAGGGGAGAGCTGGCACTTCAATCCTCTCCTGCCTGGAGCCCATCTTTTCCCCTAAATGTCTTGGCCAGAGGGCAGTCTCTTTCTCCAGCTTCTAACTGTCAGTTCACGTCCCTGCATTATCTACCTCTCTGCCTCCCCTACACAAAAGCAAAGGCACACCCCATCACCACCAGTGCTGGCCTCCTGGCTTCTCCCTACTCCCTCCAGACCACCACTGCCACAAACAACTTCACTATGACATCCAACTCTGACCAGGCTGTGTGCAAATATCTTAATCTATTTTCAAAAAGACAGGGTGCCATGCAAATGAAAATAAGTTCTAAACTTCCTCCTCCACAGGCTATGGAGATCCCTGGGGGGTTCTGGGTACACCCAGGGGCTGGGGTGGGGACGCCTGAGATGGCTTTGTCCTTAGAGCAATTCAGCCCAGTCTCATATTTTAAGAACAGCGGGAACGTAATATCAGCTGAAAAGAGTTTTCTGTGCGCTATTTAACTAAATGGCTCTGCAGCTGGGGAGAGCCATAGGCAGACGTGTTATGATTCAAAGGCTCCCAATTACAATGATCCTCTTTTATTGTATAAAAACAGCAACACAGCCATTCTCCACCCTCCCTCCGCCTGCTTCCTCCACCCCCTTCCCCCATTGGCTGGCGAGGCCACTCTGCAGCCTGAAAGGAGCACCCAGATTCTCCTCCAGCTCCAACTTTGCAGCTTTCGGCCCACGGGGATTCCTTCCCTCCTGATCCGGGGAGGAGAGGGCGGAGGGCGCAATGCCCCTGGAGAATGTTCTCTTGGAGACACTAATAGAAGCTTTACAGTGGCCTCTTTTGAGGAGGGGTGGTTTGGGGGAGCTGTAGATAACAGGCGCGGATTTGTAATGCTCTCCTGTTTTGACTAAACTCTAATGCGCACACGTGCACGCACATTCATGCAGGCAGGCATGCACCTCTATACCCCTTATCAGAAAAGCAATCAGACTATCCCAAAGCACGATCTAAAACGGTCCCTTCTCCCCACACCTCTTCCAGGCTGATGTGGGCCAGGCCTCCAGAAGACTTATGTACAATATCAGAAAGCTCTGGAATCAGACTAAGCCGAGTTTGAATTCTGTCTCTGCTACCTTCTTTCTGTGACCTTGAATAAGTACTTAACCCTTCTGAGCTTTAGTTTCCTATCTTTTAAAATTTTTTATTATTTTGAGTCAGGGTCTTGCTCCCTCACCCAGGCTGGAGTGCAGTGACATGATCATGGCTTACTGCAGCCTTGACCACCCCGGCTCAAGCCATCCTCCTGTCTCAGCCTCCCAAGTAGCTGGGACTACAGGTGTGTGTCACCACACCCAGCTAATTTTTTACTTTTTTATTTTTTGTAAAGATGGGTTTTCACCGTGTTGTTCAGGCTGGTCTCGAACTCCTGAGCTCAAGCAATTCACCTGCCTCAGCCTCCCAAAGTGCTGGGATTAGAGGTGTGAGCTACCATGCTAACGCATTTTTCCTACCTTTTAAGTGGAATTACACCGCCACTCTCAATTTACTCCTCAGGGTCAGATTAAATGACACCGTGAAGGGAAAGTGTTTAGCAGAGTGCCTAGCACATAGTAGGTGCTTACTTTTTCAGGGGCTGTTGCTGTTCTTAACATGGTGAACACCGTGTGCTTGTGCTGTGTCTGGGTATATGGGGAGCTTTGTGCATCTGGTTGTGTAGGGAGCTTTGTATTTGTTCAGTTTCACCAGCCAGAGTGTACCAGGCTGTGGGGGGGTGAGATGGCTGTGGGGGCATAAATGTCAGGCCTGCTGAGGACTGTTTTTCTTGAGTCTTTCTGCAACACTGGTTTAAACGGTCACCTCTGCACAGCGTACGCAGGCATGCATGAGTGCCTGCCGCTGCCTCCTTAACTTAGACTTTTGGTCCTTCCTCAGTTTTCTGCAGATGTTTTTGAGCCAGCAGCTGCAGTTGCAGGCATCCAACCAGGACAAGGAGAGGCTATAGCCCAGGAACTCTCATTCATAACTTTCTTGCTCTCTGCCTCAATAGTAGGTTCCTTCTGTCTCTCCCAAGTGGCCCCTGGGCCCCCAACAGGGAGATTTCCTTCCAAAGAAAGAGCTAACTCAATCCGGCTACTCCCTGAAGCCCCAGAGATCCATGAATCTATTCTCTGACCCTGAACTTGACAGGAAATGGTCCCTGGATTTTGCTGATTTCTCTCTGAAAGATAAACTCAGCGTGGGCTTCCCGCTCTTTCATCCCAAACTAGGTATGTGCACCCCTAAAATATATCACAAATCTCTTACACCACAATGAATGCCTGGCTCACATTCCTTCATATTGATCCCCTATGGATCAATAGCACAAGAATTTCATTCACTGCAGATTCTGTTATGTGTTAAATACCATTGCAGTGAAACATTGTGTAACAAGATTAATCTCCACTAAGTGTTTCTAATGTTAGGGAGTAGGGTGGAGAGAAAGAGGAAGAAAGGGTGTGAACTGTGGCTTTTAACAGGTATATATTGTCCACCAGGGGGTAAAGAGAGGTATCAGCAAGAAAACAGGTTCTGGCCCTGGTGTCTCTATTCCATTTTAAAGTTTAGGTGGAAACTGATATACTGCTGTCAGGACTGTTTTTCTCCTTGGGGTCTGTTACACACACACACACACACCACTGCCAATCAGCCCCTCTTAACTGCATGATTACAAGTGTAAGAACAGGAAGCAGACTGTGGGTGGATGTTCTTAAAATCACAACCTGTTCAGTGTAGGGTGGGGGCATTAGAGAAGGGTGGGTGAGGGGAATCAGGATTTGTTTCAGTTCAAAATGAAATAATCGCGTCACTACAGAAAATAATGTCTACCTTATTGTCTATCAAAGGGGCATGTGCACGGCCAAGCATCCTTCCTGAGCTGCACTGTCTGGATGTGGCCATGACACAGCACATTATGGTATCTGAACAATGCACCAGCATCTCACTGTGATATTCCAGGGTCACGTTTCCATTTCAATAGTTGCTCAGACTTGCCACAAAATGAGTGCATGTGTGTACTGGGGGTGGGGGGAGGCAGAAGGGGAATGACAATGAGATGGGACAGTCAGCGTCCTGGGATTGATGATGAAATCCACACATGCTAATTACTTGGCACCTCAAATTTACAATAAAGTCACTTCCTTGAGGTGGTTGCAGTGATGATTTGTTGAGCACAATTCATATGGGAGGTGTGTGCTAAGCCTTTTTACAACTTTCTTATGTTTCCTAACAACTCATACAGCAGCCACTAAAATGATCTCCATTTCAGAGATAAGAAAACTGAGGTAAGTAATAGCTCAAAATTATAAAGGTAATACCCTGAGCAAAGAGAATCAGAGAGGCTGGCCCTTGCTGGAGGAATCCATTCTGGGAATCTGGTGCTGGGAAGGCCTCTGGCATCCTCTGATATTATCTCCTTGATTTAAAGCAATGGTGAGGGTCATGGCCGAAGGTGTCCTGCTGATGAGTGCTGGAGCTGCAGCTGGGGCCCAGGAACCCCCAAGGTCAGGAAAAAGGCAAGTGTAGTGTTTGGAGAGTAAATGGCACCCCCTTCCAGTTTTTCCAGTCCCGCTAACTGAATTATCCAGAAAGGCGAGCTGATTGCCTCCCTGTAACAGCTGACTCACATCAGGTTAAGCTTGGATTCTTATTGACAGGACCTAAAAGAAAATCATCCCTCACTTCTTTGTTGCACACTGTCTTCTTTTTGCCCTGAGGCAAAACGGGTCCCCTGGCCTGAAACTTTCCAGAACTCGTTTTATTTCAAATAGGAACTATGCTCGTTTGTCTGCACAAGGTATTCTGCTGTCAGTCTCAGTCTTCCCTTCCCCAAACACGTGACAATTCCTCTTCAGAAACCTGCCATAGCTTCCCAGTACCTAGAGATTAAAAGCCAACCTCCTCCTGGTCCACCCCCAAGCCTGGCATCATCTCTTTGCATAGCCTTCCCTGCCTCCCCCTCTCCACCTCCCCAGGGTACCTGTCCACCGCTCCCAGGGCCCTTCTTTCTCATCTTTGCTAGCACATGCCCTCCCTGCCAACTCAACAACCGTTCCTCCTTTCACCCCTTCTTCCTTATAAGTTGAACCCCAATTTGCTCATGACAGCAATGGGTCCAACTAAAAATACTTGATTGCTCTTCCCTGGCAGTAGTCACCACGTAGCACAGCTCTGGTCGATGAGCTAAGGACAGAAGTCCCTGAGAGGGGTGCCCCTTCCCAGATATAGCAGTGAAGCTGTACCAGGTAAAAGCTCTCTGAGCCTCCTTCATCCTTTTTTCTCTTTCTTGGAATGCAAATGTGTGGCCTGGAGACATAGCAACCACTTTCCTACCATGAGTTGATAAACCTAAGGCCAAAGGCCTCCACTCTAAGCATGGCAAAGTAGAAAGAAGGAGTCTGGGTTCCCAATGGTACAGCTGAGGCATCATCCATCCCCCTTTACTCCCCGCCCCATTGTTGTCTGACACAAAAACATCCCTATCAGCTGAGGCATCATCCCCCTTTACTCCCCGCCCCATTGTTGTCTGACACAAAAAAGTCCCTATCTGGTTAAGTCACTGGTAGTCAAGATTCTGCTGCTAGCAGCTGAATGCAATGATATTGGCTACACCTCCAGACATTGTTCCTCTTCATTCATGGGGCAGTTCAGCTGCTCCCACCTCTAGGAGACCCTCTGTGATCCCCTCAGAGCAGAAGAATCATGCCTTTCCTTGTGCTTCCACAGTGGTTAGTTTTCTCAATTATAGCAGTTATCTAAGCCTGCTTGATTTGGTTTAATGAGTGCTTCCCTGCAGTCAGCTCAAACTCCTAGAGGGCAGGGAGTCTGTATCCCACCAGCATCTCCATAATGTGTGGAGCATGCAGTGCTTTGTGTTTCAGCCAGGGGGGCTCTGTCTCCCCAGCGTTTCCATAACATCTGGTTATGCGCTCTGCATTGCAACGGCAGAGTGCGTGTGTTCTGAGGGCTGCCACTCCACTTATTAGCTGTTTGGTCTTGGGCAAGTTAGCTAACTTCTCTGGGCTTGTGCCTCCTCATCTAGAAAAAGGAGAATGAGAGGACTTACATCAGAGTTGTCATGAAGACAAAATAGTCTAGTCATAAGCACTTGGGATGGTGCCTGGCATACAAAAATGCTTAATGGCTATGGGTTCTTATTAGTATAATGAACATTATAGTTGCTGAGTGAATAAATGAAATCAACCCACAGGTGCTAAATAAATGAATAAAGGAAAAAAATCCAGGTAAATTCTGGAGTTCAGACTTCGGGACAGTGGCTACTGTTCCCTCTTTTCTGCCTGGACTTGACCCTTTACCTTTTTATTCTAACTATGACGCTGGACGCTGCTACAATAGACTGGTTAAGGCTATGAAGTTAGGCCTGGATTTGCTTTTTGCCTGGTCGCTCAGGCAAGTTTCTTCACCTCTTGGAGCCTCTGTTTCCTCAACCATAAACGGAGGATAATAGTAGTACTTAGCTCACAGGGTTGTGGTGAGAATTAAACGATAAAGCACGTAAAATATACAGCATTGTGCCTCACACACTGTAACAGTGTTAGCAACTGCTATCAAACATTGCCATGATTCCTTTTGATAAGTGCACAGCACCCCGCTGAATCACATGGTCCTGATGTGGATGAGAAACGCGGGGTGGGGCCCCCTTTCAGCAAGTCAAGATACACTGCACTTACATCACAGGAATACCCTTTCTTCAGTGCCAACAAACAGTGGTATTTTTCCCCTTTAAATGGACATTAGTTGATACAGCTGATGTGCCCCCAAATCTTGGTTTCTTGCATTTTCCCCTGAAGCACGATCTTCAGGTGCATCCTTTAGCTGACAGCAAACCTGGCTAGAAGGAAAGGTACAAGAGCACAAGAGAACAATCGCGGAGCAAAGCATTTAAACAGCGATGATATTTCCACACATCACCAGTTCAATTATTGTCAGTGACACATTTCAGCCTTACTTGTAGATTTTTTTTCCCTTCTGGCCTTAAAAGAAGCTGTATATACAGCCTTCTGTAACTTTCCCTTTAAACTTAAACCTTTATGCTAGTCCCATTCAACCACTTGACGGCTCCATTAATCTATTTTTACTATTAAACATGCCATTTTACAAGATATTTATTCCACTTGGTCGTCATCCAAACGCTTTTTGACATTACTGCCCTGGGAGTGAACTGCTTAAACTCGCCGCCCTCATAAACAGAAAATCACCTTTTGACTCAAATCTTGAAGAGCTCTCAGAACCTCACCCCCTTCACTTCCACAGGCATTAATTTCTGCCATATATAAAGGAGAGAGTGAGTAAGTGTGTGTGTGTTTGTGTGTGTGGTTTTAATTGTGGGAGGTCTGGGCAATTCAAGAAGTGCTGGGGAAAGAATCCTCTCCTCCTAACTCCTCCATTCTGCTCATCGGGGCCTGCCTGAGACCTGGGGATCTGGTAAGTTAAGAGAGAGAAAGTGATCAGAGAGCAGGTTGGGGAAGAACTCCAGGGCCTAAAAGTCAGTCTCCCAGGGGGCCAAGCTGAGCAACCACTCTTTAAAAGGGGAGGGGTCGAGGGAAAGTCCTTATTCATCGACTTCCCTCCTCCACGCCCCAGACAAACAAAAGGCCACCGCGAAACAGCTGAAGGTAGAGACCCCACTGGCTTTGAAGCCTATCAATCAGGTGGAAACCTGAACAAATCACAATTTGACTTCCCCATCAAGTTTTCTCCCCAGCCTGACAAACCCTCCTCCTCCGCCGCCTCCACCTCCTCCTCCGCCTCCCAGGCTCAGCACAGCTACGAGGCCAAAGGGACCGTCCTGTGATGCCTGCTGGTTTCCAACTTTCCGCTCATCTTCGTCTCCGCAGCCTCCTGCAAAGCGGCTGGGAAAAGGGCAAGTTTGCAAAGCCGAGGATACCGAGTCCTGGGGAAGCCACAAAGAAGCTGCAACACCAACAAAGATTAACCTCTTGTGGGGCAGACGAAAAGCGCCAGCTGCCGTTCAGGGGGGCGAACGTGGGCTCGGGCTGGCAGAGGCTCCGGCCAGCCGGCGGCGGACAGCAGGTCCGGGGGTCCCGCGGCCCCCCTGGGCCCCCCGCCCCGCGCGGACTCCCCCTGCACCTGAGCGGGGGTGAGGACAGCGCCGCGCTCCGGCCCTGCCCCCGCCAGGTAGCTCGGCTGCCGCCCGCGCTGCGCGCCCGCTGCCTGCAGCCGCCGGGAGCGACGAGAGCAGAGGCAGCCTCGGCCCACGGCGTCATGCTTCCTGCCACCACATTACGGCGAATCGTCACCGGGAGAGGGGAGCGAGGGGAGAGGGGGAGGGAGGGGAGCAGACACACGCAGCCCCCCGCCTGCCAAAACGCGCGGAGACGGGGCCACGTCCCGGTGGAGTCCCCGCGGGACCTGCCCCGTTTGCACAAAGCGCCGCAGTTTGGCCAAGAAGGGAGGGAGACGGCCACGAAATAAATAAATAAAAACAGTCGGGTCTACGTAACGCCCTGTCGAAAGCGGACGCCATATTTTTTTGTGGCTTATGTCGACATAGGGAAACGTAGACATGTTTTTCCTCCTGCTCCTCCTCCTCCTCGCTCTGGCTCCCATTTATCCAAACTTGTAATCAAAACTCTTTAAAAAAAAAATCTCCTTCCCTCTCTGTATCCGCTCATTTCCTCCCACCCGCAAAAAGAGCCTGCACACCCCCCCCTTCCGTACCCCCCTTCCAATCACAAACCCGGCCAAGTCCCATTAACAACACATTTTCGGGAGCCGCGGCGGCGACGGCGGCGGTGGGAAAGTTGGGCTGGAGTGGCCGGCGCCCGGCGTGCGGGGCTCGGGGCTGGCGGCGCCGGCTGGGGGGGCTCCGCGCCGAGGCGAAGTTTCTTACCTGCGCCGGGGCTGGGAACGCGGGGACCCGGGCTGGGAACGCGGAGACGCGGCACGGGCGTTCCAAAATGGAACTCTGCTGGCTCCCCCCACCCACTCCCCACTCCCCACCGGGCGCCCGGCTCGGGCTCCGTGGGAAAGAGGGGGAAAGCCAGCCTGTCAGACAGACAGACAGAAAAAGCCCCCGTACGGAGAACGGTGGCCAAAATTTTTAAAAGAAAAAAAAAGGAAAAAAAAAAAAAAGGGAAAAAAAATGCCTCGATCAGTGGGGAATCTACGCCAAAACCCACATGATCTGTAACGTCAGCATGCGTATTTGCATACGATACCACCACCCGAGCTGCCACCCGGGCTCGGGTTCCGCAGAAAGTTACAAAGTGAAATTCAGCCCCCTCCGGAGACACCGGCGAAATGTCATTTTTCAAGCAGGAGCTGGGGGGGAGGCTAGCCCTAAAGGCGCTGGTTACTGGCCAAGGTAGGGGGGCAGTAAATTAACTTAAAAGTCTGAGCCCAGTAACGGACTCGGTGGAATTTCTGCGAGAAGAGGAGGGGGAGGCGCGAGCGAGATCATTGAATATTAAGCACGACCCCGCGCGGCGGCCGCAGCCAAACCCTCTCGGTGCAATACCCATTTTCTTTATGAAAAGTTCAAGGTGTCACTGATGAGCTCAACAAACTGTTGATCTTGACCACGTGGAGTGGCGGACCGTGGGACCGAAGGGCGCGCTTGCAGGCCGGGCTCTGGCGGCACCCGGGCCCCCGGACCCTCTGCAAGGGGCTGTACGCGGGTGGGGCCACCACGCACCCTGTGCGCTGCCTGCGCCTTGGCCCGGTTTCAGGCTCAGAAAAATAATAATAACGATTTTAAAACTATGTTGAGCGAGACACATTTTACTCCCGGAATGATAATGAGAAGGCTTGGCGTAGGGAGAGGAAGAAGGAGCCCCCACTTATATAACGACTTGAAGTTAGATCACTTTTGCTTGGGGAGATTCCGGGATTTCCGCCTGCTCCAGGTCTGAGGCTGGTTAAAGATCCTCGAACTTTTTCCCTTAAGAGCCAATAAACAAACAGACGCCCCAGGGACCGACTTAAACTCTGGTAGAGCCCGCTTTCGCTAGAATTCTCAGATTCGAAGAAATGCACACGCCTGCTGTGCTCGCAGAGAAGTCCCTTGGAAGCTAGGCGGGTCGCTTTCGCAACTAGGACTCCAATGTACCCAGCGGGAGCGGAGCTCTCACCGCGGCAGCCCCCTGGCTCCCCTCGGCGCCTTAGAGCAAAGGCGGCTGTGGATCGCGCTGCCCTTCGCCTGCGGCCTCGGAACCATGAACTTGTATTCCGGACGCCGCGCTCCTGCCACAGTGCCGGGCTAAAGAGCTCTAAGGAATTCGGGATCCGGGCACACTTCGGGATCTCACGCGGCAACCTGTCTGCACCGCGCATTCCTGCCCAGATGGACCTTGTTTCCCCTGGGCTAGCCTGTGGGCTCTTGGGCAGCTCCTGGGCGGGGACGAGGGGATGCGGTCTGGGGGCTAGTTTCGAGGCTCCGAGCGCAGCCAGAAAACAAAGGGAGCCTAGGGCTGAGAGGCTCTGCGGAGTCCCCGCCCGCCCTGCAGATTAGCAGGCGCGTCGCGTCGGGGCTTCCCGGCCAGCTCTGCTCTGGGGAATTAGAACGAACTCTAGCGGCCGTTTGCAACTCGGCTCTGGGCGCGAGGGCATCAACAGGTGGCCGTGTGCAGCGGAGAGGCCAGTGGCGAGGACCCGGACTGGGGTGAGGACGGTTGGCCTTGGGGCTGACTGGGTGGCGGACGCGCTGGGTGACCTTTTGGTTTTTTCATTTCCGAGGCCGGGAAGAAGGAAGTAGCTAAAAGGTTTTTGTAAGTTCTGCCCCAGGGCTCTAATTTCTGACATACCGCTTGGCTCCCCAGAAATCCTTTGCAACAAAAATTAAAACAGCTCATAGGCAAAACTTTCTTACTGGTCTGCACCTGTTTGTTCGGTTATTGCTGATGTAGGGTCTGTTTGTTGGCATTTTAACCGCCCATAAAACAAGATTCTATCCTGGGAAGGAGTCTCTTGCGTGATGCTCTCGGGCCTGAAAGGCGACTTGGAGGGGCTCTTACAGGATTCTGTTAACTTCTTGATGACTGTAATCCAGCTTAGGCCACGTCTTTCTCAACCTCATTTGGTACCGGCTATCTAAGAACCTAATTTACTTGCCATCGACATCAGAATTTACCGATCCCTGATCTCCTCCCCACCTCTGCCTCACCCAGGGTGAACCAAAATAGTAAAAAGAAAAGAAAAAAATATGGGAACCCCCGCGCCCAATTCCTCCCTCTTGTCCCTTCCCGCCCGGTCACACCAACTTCAAGATTTTGATATCGCTTACCTTATTATGCCCCTTCCAGGCCATTCCACTCCCTGCCCCCTCCCCCTTTAAAATAAGTCTAGTTCTGTCTGTTTCCATGGAAATTACCCAAACCTTAACGAAGCTATTCCTATTTTGAGGCTGCACCTCCTCTGGATGATCAATCACTTAGGAAGGTTTTCTATAAGCCAAGTTTCCCTGGCTGCCACCTCATTGCCACCTGCTTCTGGCAGGGTGACAGATTGTACGTAGGGTGGAATGGGCCAGGCCAGAGGGAAGCCGGGTAACCGTCTAAATGGTCTGCTGGGTTCTCATATCTTCAGAGCACTTGGAGCTCATGGACACTAGCAAGGATGAGGGGCCTCTGATGTGTTGCAGTGTCTTTAAATTGTTCAGAGTTTAGCATGGACTGAACTTGCATCATATAAAGAGAAAACAACGAGGAATAAGACAAAGGTGGTTTTTGCTTTATGTGGTATGATCCCTGTTTGCTTTAAGTATATCCATGGAGTAGACAGACCCTTATCTGACAGGATTTAGGAGCTTCAGAATCAATAATGTTGGACAAGTAAATGTTCAGCCAGGAAGTAACATATGCCACTTTCACTTACAACTCATTGGTCAGAACCAAAAGTTAACTGTAAAGATCCATGGAAGTATTGTGTGCCTGGAAATGGAGAGAATGGGAAAGATTTGCACTAGTGTGATAGCACTAACGACTATCATAAATAATAATAGCAGTTCACAATTATTGATCATTTACCATGTGCTGAGCCTTTTATATGTATCATCTCATTGAATCATCACAAAAACCTATAATTTATCTTTATCTTACTGATATAGAAACTGAGACTTAAAGAGCCTAAGTACTGTACCTTGCTCAACATCACACAGATGCTAAGTAATGGAGTTGGGATTTAAGCTTAATTTTACCTGCTTCCCAGATAATAGACTTTTAAAACACTGTCCTCAACCACCTTTAGACTTAATTGGTCCCCTGTTGTTGGGTATTGGGTAGTTTCAATTTTATTCCAATGAACAACCTTGTGTCAAATCTTTTGAATCATCTGTGATTACTTCCTTAGGATAAATTCCTAGGTACATATTTGCTTGGTTGAAATATACACATATTTCAAGAATAAAAACCTTTTTCAAAAAGTGAAAGCTTTAGGAGGTGTGGTAGTCTTCTAAGATGGCTTTTTTCAATCCTTTCCTTCCCTTTTTGAAAAATACGTCACCATTAAGAGGTGGAGTTTACTTCCCCTCCCTTGGAATCTGGGCTTGTCCTGTGATTGCTTTGGATGCAATGAAAGTGATATTCTGAGACATCTAAATCCAAGTCTTAAGAGACTGGCAATTTCTGTTTCCTTCCTTTTAGGGTCCTGCTGCCATGCTGTGGGAAGCCCAAGTTTCGCGGAGAGGCCACATGGAGCGAAAACCAAGGTGATAGGGACAATAGCTCCACCTGAGATCCTGGTTAATACACAGACTTTTGCCATCTTGGATGCTCCAGCCTAATTGGTCTCCCAGTTGACTCTAGTCTCACCTGACATTATGTAGAGGAAAACCATCCAACTCCACCTAGTCAACCCACAGAATCATGAGATGATCATAAGACTGTAGTTGTTTAACATTATTAACTTTTGGGGTGGTTTATTATACAGTGATAGATAAATAAAATGGGAGTTATTATCCGTGTCTTTATTTGTACATATATCTGAATATTCTAGATCTACTCCCCCCTGAGCCCTGCAGGGTATAGGTAGCATTGTGAAATATTGGAGGCCAGGACAAGGGGGTAGAGAGGCCTCTTGGTCCATGATGCCTAAGCTGGCCCACTCTCCAAATCAAAGCTTTTCTTGATTTTAGTTGTTGCTCATGAAGGATCCCCTGCCACAGGTCCCAGATCCTAAGCAAATAAGAACTCATTTATCAAGCATAGATACTCAGTAGGTGCTGGAGTTAAGTTCCTGTTTGCTGTTGCCAAAAACAGAGGTTTCCATTATTTAAGGATATACACTGTGACCAGGACTGCAAGTGCCTACTATGTACATGGCTGCCTGGGAGGTGCTTCTTTATGTCATTTAATCTTTTAAACAGCCTTCTGAATAGTATATTGTCTCCTTAATTTGTAGGAGGAAACAGAAGTTTATAGAAGTTTATGAATTATCCATGGGCCATACAGCTGATAAGTTAGAAGCAGGTCTTGAGCCCACATTTGATTGATTACAAATCCTGCCTGCTTCCCACTATACTTGTGGCTTGCAAATTAACTCATGTGCAAACCACCTTCACCAATTTTGTCCCAGCAGCAAAGGTACTACCTATAAATTTTATTCAGCCAGGGTCGTGGCTCACACCTGTAATCCCAGCACTTTGGGAGGCTGAGGCAGGTGGATCATTTGATGTCAGGAGTTAGAGACCAGCCTGGCCAACATGGTGAAACCCCATCTCTACTAAAAAATACAAAACAATAAGCCAGGTTTGGTGGTGAGTGCCTGTAATCCCAGCTACTCAGGAGGCTGAGGCAGGAGAATTGCTTGAACCAGGGAGGCAGAGGTTGCAGTGAGCCGAGATTGTACTACTGCACTCCAGCCTGGTAACAAAGCTAGACACTGTCTCAAAAAAAAAAAAAAAAAAAAAAAGAAAAAAGAAAAGAAAAGAAAACATTTTATTTACATTGATTCACATTTTTAAAACTTAAATGCACTTATTTCATACTAATACTAAAGAAGCCTTGGTCACAATAGAAACAAGAAAATCCAATATTGAATTTTCAAATGAATCAATGAAAGGTAACAGTGAAAATAAACATGGGGAAAAAAGCCCAGCACTATTGAGCTAGCTAGATACTCTTATTTGCAGAAGGTAGAGATGGAGGGGAAAGGTGTTAGAAAGTTGTTAGAGACAGGGTAGCACCAAACTGAGTTGTTTTTGTTTTTTGTTTTTTCTTTTTTTGAGCTCATTAAAAGGATGGGAAGAGAATTGAAAAGTTATAACTTTCTCCGAGTCAGAGCTATTTTGTCTATACCTGCACATCATTTAAAACCATCTCATGGCCACACATGCTACTAGCGGTACGTATTTCACACGGCTGACACCTGGCTGCCTGCCACAGTTCTTCATGTATGAATCTATTACAATGTTGCTCCGTCTGAGAGCGTAAGAATCAGTGCCAAAGGTTGAAGGGCTGAATGTTTGTGCTCCCTTGCCCCCCAGTTCATATGTTGAAATCCTAATCCGCGATGTGATCATATTAGGGAGTGGGCGGGGCCTTTGGGAAGTGATTAGATCATGAAGGTGGGGCCTTCATGATGGTGATACTGGAGTGCTGGGTAGAGAAAGGCGGGTCCCTGGCCAGGGCTCCACCCCTACAGACTAGGCGAGGACAGGCACTCCTGGTTTTGCATCTAAACGTTGCATTTTCCAAGACCACCCTGGACCACCACACCCTCATCCTGGTCCTATAAAAACCCGAGACTCAGGTAGATACAGGCAGCCAGACTAGAGGGGCCGTTGGAGAAGATTTGGGCCACTGAGAAGCCTGACTCCAGGGGAAAACCATCTTCCTTCTGGCTGCCCCATCTGCTGAGAGCTACTTCCACTCAATAAAACCTTGCACTCATTCTCCAAGCCCACGTGTGATCAGATTCTTCTGGTACACCAAGGCAAG
The DNA here is from genome assembly GCF_024542745.1 of Macaca thibetana thibetana. Taxonomy (NCBI): domain Eukaryota; kingdom Metazoa; phylum Chordata; class Mammalia; order Primates; family Cercopithecidae; genus Macaca; species Macaca thibetana. The sequence continues at coordinate 22,321,129 of NC_065585.1, forward strand.
AAACCCGGGAATACAGAAATCCCTCTGTCCTTGTGATAAGGAAGGGGGTCTAACTGAGCTGGTTAACACAAGCCGCCTATAGACAGCTAAACTAAAAGAGTACGCTGTAACACCCACCCACTGGGGCTTCAGGAGCTACAAACATTCACCCCTAGGCACTGCTGTGGAGTCGAAGCCTCACGGCCTGCCCATCTGTACACTCCCGTAGAGGTTTGAACAGTGGGGCACTGAAGAAGCAAGCCACACCCTCATTGCATGCCCTGTGAGGGGGACAAGGGAACTTTTCCCATTTTAATGGGATTGGTGCCCTTATAAAGGGAACCACCGGAGAACTCACTTTTTCTCTCCCTGCTTCCCTCCAAGTGAGGACACAGCAAGAAGATGGCCAGGAAGAGAGCTGTCACCCGAACCTGATCATGCTAGCACCCTGATCTCAGATTTGCAAGCCTCCAAAACTGTGAGAAATAAATGTCTCTTGTTTAAGCCACCCAGTCTCTGGTTATTCGTTCTATAGCAGCCTTACCTGGCTAAGACAGTTCAAGGAACTTGAAATTCTGTAAATACCAACTAACTCATTTCCCTGGCTCCAATTTTTACCTCTACTATTCATGCTGTCACCAAAACACAGATCTTGCTTGGTCACCTCCTTGCTTACAATCTTTTATTGCTTTCTACTTCTTTGGGGTGGCAGGTATGATCTTGCGTAAACTTGTCCAAACCAGCATTCCCAGCCCAGTCTTCTGCCTCTTCTCATCTTGTCCTCTACAATTTAACATTGCTGGATTCCTTGTCACTCCCTACATTTTCCATGGTCTTTTCCATCTTTGTAAATGGTGCACCCTGTACCTGGAATGGCTTCCTTCTTCCTCAAGACACAGATCAAATGTCACTTTCTTTAGGAAACCTTCCTGTACTCTCCCAAAGAGAGTTAATCCTGCCTCCTCTGAAGTCCTACAGAACCTTGCACTTAACCTTGAGTTAGCAATTATTGCCCAGTAATCTAGTTACTTCTCTGTATTTGCTGTATCCATTTTACTATACGTCCCTTGTGGATGAGTATTTCGCCATAGTCATCTCTGTGTCCTTGTTTCTTGCCTCTCGTGGGGTATATCGCAGGCAGAATTCAAAGATGACCCCCAAGATTCCCAGTCCCCGGTTATTCATTCAACCATGGATGTAGGTATTGCTGTGAAAAGATTTTGCCGATGTTGTTAAAGTGCCGAATCACTTGCCCTTGAAATATGGAGATTATGAAGATTATCTGGATGGGCCTGATGTAATCGTATGAGTCCTTTAAAAGCAGACAGGTTTCTCTGGCTGGTGGCAGAAGGGAAAGTCAGAGACATTCAAAGAATGAGAGGGATTTTACACGAGGGAGGTTTTCTGTTGCTAAGATGGACCTGAGAGCCACTTCTAAAAGCTGAGAGCAGACCCTGGCTGACAGTTAACAAGACACCTGGGACCTCAGTCCTACAAGCACAAGGAAATGAATTCTGCCAATAACCAATAAGCTTGAAAGAAGACCCTGAGACCTAGATGAGAAGTGCAGCTCTGGCTGACACCTTGATTTCAGTCCAGTGAGACCCTGAGCAGAGAATCCAGTGAGGCCATGACTAGATTTCTGACCTACAGAAATTGTGAGATAGTGAATTTGTGGCGTTTTATGCTACTAGGATTTTGGCAGGTCTTTTTCCCCCATAGAAATAAACAATTGATAAAGGGTAGATACTGAGTAAATGTTTGCTGAATGAATAAGTGAATGAAAACATGCATCATTCAGCAGCCATAGATGACATTTAAGGGGAACACCTTTCCCCACTCCTGGTTTCCAGGAGGAGGGGTTTTCTCCAGAGGATATTTCAGCTTCTCTCTGACTCTGGAAGTGTCTGGCTCAGCTGCACCCTTCCTCCCCGGGGCACTCCCCTGAGACCCTGAGTCTCCTTTGTTCTGCATCTTAGCATGGGTTGGGGCATTCCCCGCAGCACTGCCTACACCTGTGTGGGTATGCCAGCCTCATTCTGGGTTGTGTATTTGCAGCCCACATGGCTAACAGATGATATTATTCAGCTCAGGCTGCCATAAAAAATGCCCAGCTGGGTAGCTTAGACAATGTTTTTAGGCAGCTGCCATCTTGCTACGTGCTCTCATGACTACTTTGTGTGTGTGTGGAGAGAGAGAGAGAGAGAGACAGAGAGAGATACACACACACACACAGAGAGAGAGAGAGAGAGAGAAAGAGAGAGAGAGAGAGAGAGAGAGAGAAAGCCAGACAGAAACAGAGAAAGCAAGCAAGCAAGCTCTCTAGCTCTCTGGTATCTTTTCTTATAAGGTCCCTAATCCCATCATGAGGACCCCAACCTTATGGCCTCATCTAATCCTAATTACCTCCCAAAGATCCCATCTCCAAACACCAACACACTGGGGAGTAGGGCCTCAACATATGCATTTCGAGGGGACACAAACATTTAATCCATAGTACAGACCTATGACCCCCTCCTTCAGCACGGCTACTAACAGTAACGAAGACAGATGATTCATTGGACCCCATATGTACTCCTTATTTTGTTTGCATACTGGATTGGGAAAATGGGTATTATTTATTCAGGGTAAAGTCCCTTGGAGACCTCAACAGAAGACACAGATTGTTGTGGGAATTGTACCTGTGGCAAGACAACATTTTTGCAAATGTTTAGTGATAGTATCACCTCCATCCATATCCTTGTACCCCTTGACTTTCTTCTTCACCCCATCCAAGTAGAGATAAGAATTTTTGATGCTTTTCCCCTCAGAGAAGGAATGAGGTAAAAATTGCATTTTTGAGCAAACTCTTAGCTTTCTAGTTTTAAAAATGTGGATCCCTAGGGGGATGGAAAGAACTTAGGACATGGACAATAAGTTTTAGAGAGAACATAAAAAAGAGAAACCTCACCACTGCCTCTCCCACACCTGGAATGGATGCCTTCGTTTAGGAGAAGAGAGAAAGTTGGAGGGAAAATAATGAGGATGCTGCAGATTCCTTCTCTCCGGATGAACCCCAAGGAGGTGGCAACACCACCCCCAAGGACTGTGGGATCAGATCAGAAGACCTGAGCCATTTCCAGGTAGAGTTCTGGGGGCGGGTAGAGAGACACCAGAGAAAAAGTGGTTGCTTAGTGAGGCAGGTGGAGAAAACCCTGCCTTCCGTCTCCTTGGCTGTTCTAGAAAGCGACTTTACCACCTTCTATCAGGACGTAAGATCTATTTCCCCTGTCCTTGAACCTGGTTGGATTTGTGAGTGCTTTGAGCAATAGTGTGCAGCAAAAATGACTGATTCTATGTGATTTTTGAGGCTGGGTTGCAAAAGGCAATGCAGCTTCTGCTGTGCCTGCTGGGACACTTGAGTTTTGGAAACTTGAGCCACTGTGTAAGAAGTCCATTTCCCTAGAGGCTGCTGTGCTGTAAGGTGACCTCAGCACGTGAGAAGAGGCCTCAAGTCAGCAGCCCCAGGTGAGGTCCCAGCCAGCAACTGGCATCCACTACCAGACAAGGGAGCGATGAGCCCTCCAGATGATTCCAGCCTCCAGCTGTTGAGTCACTCCCAAGGATCAGGTCTTATCAGCTGTTGCCTTAGACATCATTGGAGCAGAGACAAGCCATTCCCATTGTGTCCTGTCTGAATTCCTGAGTCACAAAATAGTGTGCATAATAAAATGGTTGTCTCACACTCCTAAGTTGTGGGGTGGTGTGTGATGCAGCAACAGTAATCAGTGTGAGGGATGAATGTGGGATGACCCCAAGTGCCCAAGGTGGTGTAGTCCATAGAATAATGGCCCCAGGCTGGGTGCAGTGGCTCACGCCTGTAATCCCAGCACTTTGAAAGGCTGAGGTGGGCAGATCATGAGGTCAGGAGCTTGAGACCAGCCTGGCCAACATGGTGAAACCCTGTCTCTACCAAAAATACAAAAATTAGCCAGGCATGGTGGCACACGCCTGTAATCCCAGCTACTCCGGAGGCTGAGGCAGGAGAATCGCTTGCACCCAGAAGGCAAAGATTGCAGTGAGCTGAGATGGTGACATTGCACTTCAGCCTGGGTGACAGAGCAAGACTCTGTCTCAATAATAATAATAATAATAGCCCCAAAGAGGTCCATGTCCTAGTCCCTGGAACCTGTGCATGTGTCCTCTTACATGGCAAAGGGATTTCACAGATATAATTAAGTTAAGGATCTCGAGATGGAAGATTATCCTGGATTATCCGGTGGTTCTAACATGAACACCAGGCTGTTTATAAGAGGGAGGCAAAAGGTCGGAGTTAGAGAAAAAGACATGACCATGAAAGAAAGAGGTCACTGTGATGCAGCCACAAGTGAGGAAGGTAGGCAGCCTTTAAACCTTTTTTTTTTTTTTGAGACAGGGTCTCACTCTGTCACCCAGGCTGGAGTGAAGTGGTGTGATCTCAGCTTGCTGTAACCTCCACCTCCTAGGCTCAAACGTTCCTCCCACCTCAGCCTCCCCAGTAGCTGGGACCACAGGCACACGTCACCACACCCTGTTAAAGTAGGCAGCCTCTAGAAAGAGGAAAAGGCAAGACAATGGGCTCTCCTCTGGAGCTTCCCAAAAGGAAGCAGCCCTGCGGACACCTTGATTTTCATCCCATGAGACACATTTTAGATCTCTGAACTCTGGAACTATAAGAGCATACATTTGTGTCATTTTCAACCATGACGTTTGTGGTAATCTCTCACAGCAGGCATAGGACCCTCATCCAAATGGTGTGGATGAGGAATGATGGGGTGATGGATCCTCAAGATGGCAGGGTGCACAGATGACACTCTGAGCATAGGAGGGTGCTTGCCCCCTCTCTCTCCCTACCACCCACCCCCTTGTTGATATCAGGCTCTGTCTGTGTCCCAGAACCTAAACCATCTCCCTGGGGTTGAGTTGAACTGTCTGAGATCATTTTCATGACATTGGCTGAATAGGACCTTAACATAGAAATGAAGTTGCATCATAGAAAGTAAAGAAAGTGGTAAGCCTTGCACATGTGAGTTGAGGATTCTGATTGATAACTGATGTGCACTTAGCAGAAAGTGTGCTTCCCAAGGCAGTGGGTGTATCTACATAGTGGTCACATGGAAACCTAGGCACTTGGACCAGGATTTGCCTGTGGTCTTTTAAGAATTGATCAAAGGTAGGCCGGGCGCGGTGGCTCAAGCCTGTAATCCCAGCACTTTGGGAGGCCGAGGCGGGCGGATCACAAGGTCAGGAGATCGAGACCATGGTGAAACCCCGTCTCTACTAAAAATACAAAAAATTAGCCGGGCGCGGTGGCGGGCGCCTGTAGTCCCAGCTACTCAGGAGGCTGAGGCAGGAGAATGGCGGGAACCTGGGAGGCGGAGCTTGCAGTGAGCCGAGATCGTGCCACTGCACTCCAGCCTGGGCAACAGCGTGAGACTCCATCTCAAAAAAAAAAAAAAAAAAAAAAAAAAAAAAAAAAAAAAAAAAAAAGAATTGATCAAAGGTAGCAAAATAAGAATATTAAATTGTGTGTGTGTGTGTGTGTGTGTGTGTATAGGAAAGGAGCCAATTTATGAAATTAAATAAAGTCAGCCAGGCACGGTGGCTCCCGCCTGTAATCCCAGCACTTTGGGAGGCCGAGGTAGGTAAATCACGAGGTCAGGAGATCGAGACCATCCTGGCTAACATGGTAAAAACCCGTCTCTACTAAAAATACAAAAAATTAGCCAAGCGTGGCGGTGGGCGCCTGTAGTCCCAGCTACTTGGGAGGCTGAGGCAGAAGAATGGCATGAACCCAGGAGGCGGAGCTTGCAGTGAGCCGAGATCGCACCACTGCATTCCAGCCTGGGCAACAGAACAAGACTCCGTCTCAAAAAAAAAAAAAAAAAGAAAAGAAAGAAATTAAATAAAGTCCACAAAGGAAGTGAGAAACTTGGGCTCAGGCGTCCCACCCTTGCTGGGCTCAGCATAGCTGGAGCTCAGCACACCGGGCACCCCACAGTCCCACCCCTCCCAAGATGGGGCTTAAATAGGCCAGGCTCCAGAATGGTGGCCGGGAGTCCCAGGGCTCAGGGCAGACAGAAGTCGGAGAAGTAGGGGTGCTGCAGGGCCTCTTCTGCTGAAATACATTGGACGGGGTTACACTTCAGAAGATTCTGCAGCAGGTCCTTCCCTGTGGCATTGAGTTTGGGCACGACGTACACCAGGAATGTTGTGGCCGGGTACATTGGGTACGGCTTATAGTCTGGCAGCTTGGTCATGGAGGGCCACTGCTCCTCGGTGGGTGCCCCTAGCAGCCAGAGGATCCTCTTCAACTGGTCATCAACATCATTGCCTGGACAAAGAGACTGCCCAGCATTGACCAGCTCTGCAAAGATGCAGCCAGCTGACCACATGTCAATGGATGTGGAGTACAGCTTGGCTCCAAAGAGGACATCTGGTGGGCGGTTCCACAGTGTGACCACTCCAGCTCAGTAACAGCAGATGGGGATCCCAAAGGCTCGAGACAGGCCAAAATCAGCCAATTTCAGCTCCCCATTCCTGTTAATTAGTAGGTTCTGGGGCTTCAGGTCTCTGTGTAGCACATTACGGCTGTGACAGAATCCCAGGCCTTTTACCAGTTGGAAGAGGAATGACTTTACAATCTCAGGATCGAGGTCACCATTGCAACTGTCAAAATACTTTTTCAGGTCCTGGTAACAGAATTCAAAAACCAAAGTCAACTTCTTGTTGCCGTGCAGAACGTCATGAAACCTGACAATGTTCTTGTGCTTCAGTTCCTTGAGTAGGCAGGTCTCCTGGAGGGCGGAACTCGGCACACACCCTCATCATTGTCATCCAGTCTCACCCATTTCAGAGCCACCATCTCATGAGTCTCCCGGTTTTCGGCCTTGAACACTGTCCTGTAGGTGCCTTCCCCAATCTTCTCCAGTTTCTCGTATTCTACATTTCGGTGGCTGCAGGGGCACCTGTGGGCTCTCAGTTTTAAGACTCAAGAAAATTAAATGTTTTAAAATTTTTATTTAACTTATTCTTTTCTTTAAAGACAGGGTCTCACTCTGTTGTCCTGGCTGGAGTGCAGTGGCATGATCATAACTCCCTATAGCGTCGAACTCCCAGGCTCAAGCAATCCTCCTGCCTCAGCCTCCTGGGTAGTTGGGACTATAGCTGCACGACACCATGCCCAGCTAATTTGAAATGTGTTTTTTAAGTGACAGCTTTTCATTTTGAAATAGTTTGTCTCATAAGAAGCTGCAAAAATAGTACACAGAGATCGTATGTACCCTTCACCCAGTTTTCCTCAGTGATAACATCTTACATAGCCACAGTACAGTTTTCAAAATGAGGAAGTTGATGTTGGTGAAGACTATACAGGCTTTATTTAGATTTCACTGGTTTTTCATGCATTCTTTAAAAAAATTATTTTTTGCTTCTTTGAAATTTGAGTTTTTTGTAGTTTTTATTTTCTATTTTTTTGAGATGGAGTGTTGCTCTGTCGCCAGGATGGAGTGCAGTGGTGTGATCTTGGCTCACTGCAACATCCGACTCCTGGGTTCAAGCAATTATCCCGCCTCAGCCTCCTGCGTAGCTGGGACTACAGGCACCCGCCACCACACCCAGCTAATTTTTGTATTTTTAGTAGCGATGGAGTTTCACCATGTTGGCCAGGATGGTCTTCATCTCTTGACCTCGTGATCCACCCACCTCAGGCTCCCAAAGTGCTGGGATTACAGGTGTGAGCCACCACTGAGCTGGGCCTGTAGTTATGTTTTAAATTAAGATTTTTATTTTGAGATAATGACATATTCACAAGCAGAGTGTACCTCTTGTTGCCCTTTTATAGCCACACCTACTTCTTCATCCCTGTTCCCTTCAAAACCACTGGCAACCATTAATCTGTTCACCATTCCTATGATTTTGTCATTTCAGACATCTTTCTTTTTTTTTAATTTTACTTTAAGTTCTGGGATATATGTGCAGAATGTGCAGGTTTATTGCATAGGAATACATGTGCCATGGTGGTTTGCTGCACCCATCCACCCGTCATTTACATCAGGTATTTGTCTTAATGCTCACCCTCCCCTATTTCCCCACCCCCAACAGGCCCTGGTGTGTGATGTTTCCCTCCATGTGTCCATGTGTTCTCATTGTTCGACTCCCACTTGTGAGTGAGAACATGCAGTGTTTGGTTTTCTGTTCCTGTATTAGTTTGCTGAGAATGATAGTTTCCAGCTTCATCCATGAACTCAAAAGGACAGGAACTCATTCTTTTTTATGGCTGCATAGTATTCCATGGTGTGTATGTGCCACATTTTCTTTATTCAGTCTGTCATTGATGGGCATTTGGGTTGATTCCAAGTCTTTGCTATTGTGAACAGTACTGGAATAAACACACACGTGCATGTGTCTTTACAGTAGAATGATTTATAATCCTTTGGGTATATACCCAGTAATGGTATTGCTGGGTCAAATGGTATTTCTGGTTCTAGCTCCTTGAGAAATTGCCACACTGTCTTCCACAATGGTTGGACTAATTTTACATAAATGGGAATCATATAGTATGTGACCTTTTAGGACTGGGTTTTTTTCACTCCGATTATTCTCTGGAGATAAATCCAGGTTGTTGCATATTTCAGTAATTTGTTCCTTTTTATTCCTAAGCAGTGTTCTCTGTTTTGGGTGTATTATAGTTTGTTTGACCATTTATGTGTTGAAGGACATAGGAATTATTTCCATTTGGGGTTTATTACAAATAAAGTTGTGATAAACTTTTGTGTACAGGTTTTTGTATGAACTTATGGCTTCATTTATCTGGGATAAATGCCTGGGAGCATGATTGCTGGGTCGCATGGTAAGGGCATGTTTAATTCTGCAAGTGACTGCCAAACTGTTTTCCAGAGTGGTTGTATCATTTTACTTTTCCATCAGTAATGTATGAGTCACCGAGCTTGCCTGCATTTTGTTGTAAATATTTTTTATTTTGGCCTTTCTGATAGGTATGTAGTGATATCTCACTGTGGTTTTAATTTGCATTTCCCTAATGGCTAATGATGTTGAACATTTTTCATGTGTTTATTCGCCATCCATGTTTCTCTGAAAGTGAAAAATAATGTCTCCTGCCCATTATCTAATTGAATTGTTTGTTTTTACACTGCTGAGTTTTGAGAAGTCTTTATTTATTCTAGATACTAGTCCTTTCTTGGATAAGTGATTTGCAAATATTTTCTCTACTCTGTAGCCTGCTTTTTGATACTATTGACATGGTCTTTCACAGAGCAAGAGTTTTAATTTTCGTGAAGTCTGATTTTGAATTTTTTCCTTTTATGTATCATACTTTTGGTATCATGTCTAAAACTCTTTGCCTAGCCCTAGATCCTTAACCCTAGATCCTAAAGATTTTCTTATTTTTTATACATTTTTTTTTAGGTTGTTTGTTTGTTTGTTTGAGACAGAGTCTTGCTCTGTTCCCCAGGCTGGAGTGCAGTGGCGCAATTTTAGCTCACTTCAACCTCTGCCTTCCGGGTTCCAGCGATTCTCGTGCCTCAGCCTCCTGAGTAGCTAGGACTACAGGAATGCACCATGATGTCCACCTTCTTTTTGTATTTTCAGTAGAGATGAGGTTTCGCCATGTTGGTCAGGCTAGTCTTCACCTCTTGGCCTCACATAATCCACCCACCTTAGCCTCCCAAAGTGCTGGAATTATAGGTATGAGCCACTGAGCCTGGCCAAAATTTTCTCTTATGTTTCATTCTGAAAGTGTTATAGTTTTTATGTTTTACATTTAAGTCTGTGATCCATTTTGAGTTAATCTTTGTATGATTTAGGTTGATGTTCCTTTTTCACCTATGGATGTCCAATTGCTCCATACATTTATTGAGAGAACTCTTTTCTTCATTGAATTGAGTTTGCACTCTTGTCAAAAATCAGTTAGGGATACAGGTGTGGGTCTATTTCTGAATTATCTATTCTGTTCCATTATTCTATGTGTGTATCCCTATACCAGTACCATACAGTTTGGATTACCATAGCTATATAATAAGTCTTGAAACTGAGTAAGTCTTGTAACTGATTCCTCCCACTTTATTCTTCTTTTTCAAGATTATTTAAGCTAGTCTATTTTTTGGTCTGTTTCTGTATATTTTAGAATAATATTGTCTAGGTCTATAACAATCCTTGCTGGGATTAAGATAGGAGCTGCATTAAACCTCTATGTCAATTTGGGGACAACTGACACTTTTACTAGGTTAAGTCTTCTAATCCATGAATACAATATGTCTCTACATTATTTAGATATTCTTTGATTTTTTTCATTAGCATTGTGTAGTTTCTAGCATACAAGTCCTTACATGCTTTGCTATTTTTATACCTAAGTATTAGTTTTGAGTGATTGTAAATAGTATTTGTATTTTTTATTTTGGTATCCATTTGTTCATTGCTAGTATTAATATGTAAAAATATAGTTGATTGTATGTTTATCTTGTATCCTGCAACTTTAATGAACTCATTTATTACTTTTAGGATTTGTTTGGTAGATTCCTTGGGGTTTTCTTATATAGACAATCATTTATTCTGCAGGAACAGTATTATTTCTTTCTTTTCAGTATGTTAATACATACCATTTATTGCCTTCTTGTACTAGCTACGACTTCTAGCACTATGTTCAATAAGAGTGGTGAGAGCGGACACTTTCCTTACTCCCAATCATAGAGGGAAAGCTTTAAGTCTTTCACTATTAAGCATAATATTCGTTATAGGATTTTTGCAAATCCCACTGATCAAGGTGAGGAAATCCTCCACTATTCTTATTTTCTGAGAGTTTTTTTTAAAACTATGAACAGCTGTTGAATTTTGTCAAATGCTGTGTCTGTGTTTATTGATTTGATCATATGATTATCTTCTTTTAGCCTGTTACTATGATGGGTTATGTTTATTATGTCATGATTGTGCATTGATTCTCAAATATCAAACCTGTCATGCATCTGTGGAATAAAACCCCCTTGGTCATGTATACACAATACACTTTTCATATACTGATTAATTCTATCTGTTAATATTTTATTAAGGATTTCTATGACTATGTCTAACATTACGTCCATATTCATGAGGGATATTGGTCTGCAGTTTTCTTTTTTGTATTGTCCTTGGGTTTGAGATGATGGTAATACTAGCTTCATAAAACAAATTGAGAATTGTCCCCACTTCTATTTTTCAGGGAGTCATTGTACAGAATTGTGTTAATCCTTCTTTAAACATTTGGTAGATTCTTTAGTGAGACCATCTGGGCCTGTGGATTTCTTTTTTTGCAGTTTAAAAATTATTGGTTCAATTTTCTTAATATCATAGGGCTATTCAAATTATCTGTTTCATATTGAGTGCACTATGGTGGCTTGTGTTTTTAGATGAACTGGACCATTTTGTCTAAGGTATTAAATTTATGTGTGTAGAGTTGTTCATAGTATTCCTTTATTATGCTTTTGATGTTTTCAGGATCTGTAATGACATCCTCTGTTTCATTCCTGATATCGGTAATTTGTGTCTTCTCTCTTTTTCCTTTGTCAGTCTTGTTAGAGGTTTTACAGTTGTATAGCTCTTTCTTTCTTTTTTTAACTTTTATTTTAGGTCAGGGGTACATGTGCAGGTTTGTTATGTAGGTAAACTTGTGTCATGGAGGTTTGTTTTACAGATTATTTCATCACCCAGGTATGAAACCTAGTGCCCATTAGTTATTTTTCCTCATTCTCTCCCTCCTCTGGCCCTCCACCTTTTGGTAGGCCCCAGTGTATGTTCCCCTCTCTGTGTCCATGTGTTCTCATCATTTAGCTCCCACTTATAAGAGAGAATATGCAGTATTTAGTTTTCTGTTCCTGTGTTAGTTTGCTAAGGATGATGGCCTCCAGCTCCATCCACATTCCTGCAAAAGACATGATCTCATCCTTTCTTATGGCTGCATAGTATTCTCTGGTGTATATGTACCACATTTTCTTTATCCAGTCTACCATTGATGGGCATTCAAGTTGAATCCATGTCTTTGCTATTGTGAATAGTGCTGCAATGAATATATGTGTGCACGTGTCTTTATGATAGGGAGATTTACACTCCTTTGGGCATATATCTAGTAATGGGATTGCTGGGTTGAATGTTATTTCTGGTTTTAGGTCTTTGAGGAATTGCCACACTGTTTTCCACAATGACTGAACTAATTTAAACTCCCACCAACAGTGTATAAGTGTTCCTTTTTCTCTGGACCTTGCCAGCACCTGGTTTTTTTTGACTTTTTAATGATGGCCATTCTGACTTGCGTGAGATGGTACCTCATTGTGGTTTTGATTTGCATTTCTGTAATGATCAGCTTGTTTTCACGTTTGTTGATTGCATGTATGTCTTTTTTTGAGAAGTGTCTGTTTATGTCCTTTGCCCACTTTTTTTTTTTTTTTTTTTTTGAGACGGAGTCTCGCTCTGTCGCCCAGGCTGGAGTGCAGTGGTGCGATCTCGGCTCACTGCAAGCTCCGCCTCCCGGGTTCAAGCCATTCTCCTGCCTCAGCCTCCCGAGTAGCTGGGACTACAGGCGCCCACAACCGTGCCCGGCTAATTTTTTGTATTTTTAGTAGAGACGGGGTTTCACCGTGGTCTCGATCTCCTGACCTTGTGATCCGCCCGCCTCGGCCTCCCAAAGTGCTGGGATTACAGGCGTGAGCCACCGCGCCCGGCTTTGCCCACTTTTTAATTGGGTTGTTTATTTGTTTCATGTAAATTTGTTTGAGCTCCTTATAGATGCTGGATATTAGACCTTTGTCGGACGTGTAGTTTGCAAACATTTTTTCCTATTCTGTAGGTTGTTTGTTTACTCTGTTGATAGTTTCTTTTGCTATGAAGAAGCTCTTCAGTGCATAGTTCTTTCTAAAGAAAGAACTAGCTCCTTATTTCGTTGAATTTTTCTTTGTTGGTTTTCTCTTTTCAATTTTATTATATCAGTTTCTGGTTTTATATTAGTGTATTAGTTCGTTTTCACGCTGCTGATAAAGACATACCCGAGACTGGGTAATTTATAAAGAAAAAAGTTTTAATGGACTCACAGTTCCACATGGCTGGGGCGGTCTCACAGTCGTGGCGGAAGATGAAGAAAGAGCACAGGGACTTCTTACATGGTTGAGGGCAAGAGAGAATGAGAACCAAGTGAAAGGGGTTTCCTTATAAAACCATCAGATCTTGTGAGATTTATTCCTATCACGAGAGCAATATGAGGGAAATCGCTCCCATGATTCAATTATCTCCCAGCAGGTCCCTCTCACAACATGTGGGAATTATGGGAGCTACAGTTTAAGATGAAATTGGAGAGGGGACACAACCAAACCATATCAATTAGTATTTGATTTCTGCTTGCTTCCAATTTACTTTTCTTTTTCCAGGATCTTATGATGGAAGCTTAGCTTATTAATTTGAGACTTTTCTTTCTTTCTTTTCTAATGTATGCATTTAATGCTATAAATTTCCCTTAGCACTGCTTTAGCTGTGACTCACAAATTTTCATGTTTGATTTTAATTTTTATTCAATTCAATGTAATTTTAAAAATTTCCTTTGGAACCTCTTTGACCGATGAATTATCTAGAAGTGTGTTGCTTAGTTTTTAAGCATTTAGAGATTATTCCATTATCTTATCATAATTGATTTCTAGTTTGACTTCACTGAGTTTGGAAAATATACTGTTTATGATTTTCATTCTTTTAACTTTGTTAAAGTTTTTTTTGAAGCCCAGTCTATGGTTTATTCTGGTATATATTCCATGGACACTCAAATAAATGTGTATTCTGCTGTTACTTGAGAAGAGTGTTCCAGCTATGTCTTAGATTTTATTGGTTGACAGTGTTTTGAGTTCTATATCCTTGATTTTTGTCTAATTGTTTTTATCAGTCATTGAGAGGACAGTGTTGAAGTCTCTAACTATAATTGTGGATTTGTCTAGTTCTCCTTTTCATCCTATTAATTTTTACTTCACAGATTTTGCAGTTCTGTTGCTTGGTGCATACGCAATGATCTAATTTGGGGTTAACTCAGCGTTTTGAATCCCTAGTTCTATGTCTCTTCACCAACTTGGGATGTTTTCAGCCATTATTTCTCTGGGTAATCTTTCATCCCCGTTCGCTTTCTCATCACTTTCTGGGACCCCAATGACACAAATGTTAGATCCTTTGCTACCATCTGGCAGGTCCCTGAATTTTATTATTATAATTTTTTTCAATCTATTTTCTGTCTTGTTCAGATTGTTCTGTGTTTAAATTCACTGATTATTTCCTCTGCTCTTTCATTGTACTTTTGAGTCCAGCCACTGAGGTTTTATTTTCAGGTCTAAAATTTCCACTGGGTTTACCTTTGTATTTTTTATAGCTCTTTGCAGAGACTTTTTATTTCTTTCCTGAGATGCTCTGTTTTTTTATTTGTTTGCAACAAGCTCATATTTGCTCTATGAAGCATTTTTATCATGGGTGTTTTAAAATCATTGCCAGGGAATTCTAACATAATTTCATTATCTCTATGTGGGCATCTAGTGATTTTTTTTTTTTTTTTCATTCAATTTGACATCTTCCTGGTGCTTGGTATGACAAGTGATTTTTGAAACATGGGAATTTTAAGATTAGGTTATGAAACTCCGCTCTTATTGAAACCCTCTGTTTTAACTGGCTTTCTCTGACATCACTCTGGCAGAAGAAAGAAGAGGGGCTCTGCCTTGTTACTGCCAGGTGATGACGGAAGTCCAGGTTCTCCACTTGGCCTCTGTAGGTACCTGAAGGAAGAACTACCTGTGACTTCTGTGCCCAGGTAGGTATTCAGTGACACTGTGATGGGAATGACTTTGTTACTGATGGATTATGCTGAAACTCTCACCTCTCTACCACTTTGGTGGGAAGAGGAGGGACACCTCATTACTACTGGATGAAGTTGGAAGTCCAGGCTCTCCTCATGGTCTCCACTGAGATGAATGGTGATAAAAGTCCTGATCTTTTCTTCACCTTTTCTGATACTGTCCTTAGTATAGCCCCACAAGGGTAGAGGTCTCAGTTCCTTAGTCTGCCTTTGTTGGCATGAGTGGGGGCAGGACCACAGTGTTTTTCTGTGGTGATTGGCTGGAGAGGAGTGGTTATTATCTAAAAGTTTTTTGTCTTGCTAGGCTGCCCCTTTCTTGGTCCTTTGGCTGGAGAGAGTGGGTTTTGGTTGAGTTTTGCTGGGACTTTTTTTTGTCTGTGCCTGTTAGTGTTTGCAGGTAGTTGACTTCAACTCCAAGTCCAGAGTGTATCAGGCAAGAGAAAACCCAGGGAAATCACTGCCCAGTTGGTCATTGTTCCTCAGGTCCCAAGTTTCCTAGCTGGTCCACTTCCTTCTCTCCAAGCCTGAGTCTTTTAATGTTTGTTTTGCATATAATACTCAGGGTTTTTAGTTGTATCTTGCAGGCAGAAGCTCCAAACAATGGGATTCTAGGATTACCATAAGCACTTTGAGCCTGTCTGATGGTGATTATGCTAGCATTGCCTTATAAAGGATATTCAGTTGCTCTTAGGAAGGGAACTGGGCACTTCAGGGACATCCTGGCTGGAAGGCCTGCTTTTGGCTTAATCTGGATCTTTAAAGGGTCATAATTCATGTCCCTTTTAGAGAAATCAAGGAACATGTCAGTCAGCACTGACACAGGGTGTCCAAGCTTGTCTTTTGAGTTTGGAAAGTTTCGTGAAAGTTTGAAACTTCGAGTATGACATGTGAAAAGAGCCCCAAGAAAGATTCAGCCAATGTAGCCTGCTGTGTGTCCTCGAGCAATCCATTTCAACTTCCTGGGCCTCAGTTTCTCCACCTTAAACTCAGGAAAGACAAGGATGGACCAGCTCGGAGTTTCTACACTTCCGCCATTTACAGAGCACCAGCTTGAGTTTGCTGTGACAGTACCTCCTGCTTCTCCATTTACTGAAGACTTTGCTCCAAATGGACTCACTTGAAAGAAGAAAATTCATGTTGCTGTGGGACGTGTGCCCTTTGGCAGGAGGATGGCTGTGCTGACTCAGCACACGCAGGACCAGCGCTTAGTCATGGGGCCCTCTGAGGTTGCAAGCCCAGCCTGAAAGAAATGGTCACTGGGGCTTATCAGGTCAGGTTGACCTCTCGACCCTAACTCAGATGCTGAGGAAGCATGTCCCGCACACAGCAGGTGGTTATGAAGCTTTCCAAACACAGACGCCACATGCTCCACGTAGCCTCCATGGTAGTTCACACTCCCCGGACTGTAGGCAGAACATCTGTTGTTGGTTCATGCGAAAACTTCCAAACATGCCCCTCCTCCCTCCCTCCAGTTCTAAGGCACTTAATTTAAAAAAAGCTTCCCTTATTCCTAAACATTGTGGAGCAAACATTTAACACCATCCTGTTGCCTTTAACACACCTTCTGCTCATCCTCCCGTGACAAAATGTTGCTTGCCAACACAGTTACTCTTGAAAGGAAAGTGAATTAAAATTCATCTCCTTGGGAGCACTTGTGAGGAGAAGAACTTCATGGCCCCCTGTGTTCATTGGAGAGTTTCTGAGGATCCAGCACAACTGGGGATTAGCTACATAGCACCATACACCAGTCAGCCCCTCTCAATCGCCTCCCAGGATGGAACTCAGGAGCTGCCAGGGTGGGTGACTACCCCTCGGCAGGCCAGGTTTCCAGCTGGGAGCAGGATGACTCCTCGGAGGGCTGGAAAGGCAGTTAGCACATCCCAGCTGGGGCTGAGTGTAGGACTCTTGTTTCTTTTTTCAACTCATTCACTACCTGTCGAAAATGCTCAATTCCATTGTTTTGAAATGTCCTAACCTATGAAGGCAGCATCCCTGCCTTTTCTGTTCCCTGTTGCATCTTCAAACATTTAGAATTGTGTCTGGCTCTGGCATATAGTAGATGCTCAATAAATATTTGTTGGATGAGTAAATTCCATAGTTGTCTTCACCGAACTCTAAGTTCTATTTGTCAAGGACCATTTCTGTCTTATTTAATCTCTAAGGCTTAATATGGTATGGGGCATGTCGTATATGATCAATAACTATCTATTGAACTGAGCTGTTTCTGGGACATTCCTATTACTCCTTAGGAGAGTCTCCATGGCCTTGCTGTTAGGAGCAGGGCTTTGGAGTCAAGCAGTCCCGAGTGAGAATACTTACTCAGCTACTTTTTCTCTGGGGATCTTGAGGCACGTACTTTCAGCTCCTTGACTCTCTGCATCCTATGGGAAAGACAGGGATAATAATACCTACTAACTTTCTTCAATGCATGAGGTTGTTGTAGAGTTAAATTGCAGGGGGCATAACACTTAATAAATGATAATTATAATTGTTGCTGTTGACATTGTGTCTCACTTCTATTTCTCAGGCAGATAATTGTGCCCACACTACGTGGCTGGATTTTAAGTGGAAAAGGTGACCTGGTAGTGTGTTGGGGAGAGCTGGACAGTGCCTGAGCTCTGCTTCTAGGCCGATGACTCTCAGTCTGGAGCCCAAAGGGTGATCTGGGTGCTTTGAGAATCACTCACAGGTTGTAAAAGAGCCCAGTGGAAATCCCAATTGTCCTTGATGAAAATGCATTGTGCTGGGGGGAAGGGGAGTGGGGGAGGGGCGGTGCATGCCGATGGGCATGGATCAAATCCACACAAGACTTCAAGAAAACAAGGAATCCATCATTACATAATAAGTGCTGTCCTGTAGACAAAAGATTTCCATGACTGGAGGTTTTGAGGGGAAATAACAAAGAGGCCTAAACATTGTTATTTAATGACTCTCAGTCTTCACTTCTCCCTGAGGGCTAGAACACCGATAGAGTAAAGCCCAGTGGTTAAGTTTAGAAGCTCTTGACTGCCTCCTGCAAGGGAAGCCTGACTCTTCAGTGTACTGCCTTGGGCAAATTACTGCCCCCCTCCTTTGTCCTCATCTATAAAATGGAGATAATAGTACCCATGTTGATTATGAGAGTTAAATGAAACAATTCATATAAAGAGCTTAAAGCAACACCTGGCCCACAGTAGATGGTTGCCTGTCATTTTTGAATCATCGTGATTGCTTTTCCTTTTTCCCAGGTGATACTCTCCAGTCAACTTGCTGGCTTCCCGCTCACCACCTATCATGTTCTCCTGACTCAGGCTGATTGTGGGGAGCAGGTGTGGACCCAGCACTTGCCTGGGGCCTGCCTTGATGGTGTCAAGGGAGGATTACCTCAGCCCCTGCATGCTCCCTGATGACCGCGGCCTTCTATTTATACACGGAGCACTGGGCTTGCCTGGAGAATGCCAACATTGCATCTGCGACGCCATCAGCTTGTCTGTTACCTGGAGTCTGAAATCATCCTTTGCTGTTATTATCCTAAATGCTCCCAGAAGGTCGAATGGCAGAGCTGATGTCAGGATCACAAAAGCCTCTTAAATCTTACCAATAGCAGTTGTCATGACCATGTCCAGTGCAGGAAACATTGGTCCCAGTGCTTGAATTCGCTCCTTTTTTACTATTATCTCTTGCTCAGTTTCTACAAAATCTCTTAGAAGTGGAACTTAGAAGTGGAACTACTGGAACTAAGCATGTGTTGCAATTTTTTTTTAAATCTGTTTTATGAGCAAGCAAGTTTTAGAACGTGGAGCTGACACACCATTTCTAAGACTTATAGTAACCCCAAGAGTTAGACAATGACAATGCCGGGACAGGGCCTCGAGAAAAGCGAGTGGTGGAGGGTTCCTTTCTAGGAGGATTTGAGAACCAGTCAAATGCATTATTCCACCAACAGCTTCTTCTTCATCCTATGTGTTCAATACTTTCAGTCCTGTGGATTAAGCCTTTGCTTAAGGCAGGCAGCATCATATGGTAGAATGAACCTGGCAAAATCAAACACATCTCAAGTCAGGTATCAGTTCTGAAATTTATAAGCTGTGTGACCAAGAAAAGTTACTTACCATTTCTGAGTCTCGGCATCTTCACCTATAAAATGAGGCTAATACCTTCACCCAACTTATAGAGTGGTTGTGAGGATTACATAAACCTATCAATGTAAGCACACAATATACATTAGCTATTATATTAATATGTTAGCTATTATTATTGTTATTAACTTCAAGGCCATAGAACCCCAAATGCCAAATGTTGACTGGACACAGAAGGATAAAAGCAATGCTCTGGGAAGGAGAAGAAGATGTGGTAAGGCTGGGACTCTAGACCCAGCAGACAGGGGTCGGTATAAGGCCCCAGGAAGCCAGGGCAAGGGGTGAGAAGGTGATGCAATAATGCCAGAGATAACCTTTGTCTGTTTCCCAGTGTGGCCGGGGCCAGCTTGGTTAATGGTTAAGTGAGTGGCACCTGCAATGGCATAGAAGGCCTTCTTGTGCACTTGGGACTAAACGTGACTGGTGAAAAACATTCTCCCAATTAGCCAGGCGTGGTGGCATGCGCCTGTAGTCCCAGTTACTCAGGAGGCTGAGACAGGATAATCTCTTGAACCCAGGAGGCGGGGGTTGCAGTGAGCCGAGATCGTGCCACTGCACTCCAGCCTGGGCAATAAGAGTGAAACTCCATCTCAAAACAAACAAAATACACACACACACACACACACACACACACACTCCCCTAGAGAGGAGGCTCCTCGGGTTGTCTCTGCTGGAAGGGCTGTGTAGAGTGTGATCAGGAACTCCCCTTCCACTGTGGAGAAGCTCTGACATCATTGCCATTGTTGCTGCAGCCATTGATGCCACTGTCCTCTCTCCACAGTAGCCACTAGCGTATGAAGTACCAGGTACTGTGCTAAGACATGCATTGACATGCATTTTCTCTTTGCAACAATACTATGAGAGACATAGTATTATCTTACTGATAAGGAAACTGAGACTCAAAAAAGAGAATTGCTTAAGGTGGCACAATGACTAAGTGGTAGACCTGGGATTTGAACCAGGTCTTCGAGTAACTCCAAATCAATATCTTTACTCACTACACTATAAAGCATGTTACCATCACTATCACCTTCATTACTGCCATCATCGCCGCTGCCACCACCATCACTAGCACCAGTACCATTATCATCGTTATCATCAATTTCACAAAAAGCAAAATCACGCACTGTATGTCATCTCTTTTAATATTCACAACATGATGAATATGATTACATCATCTCCATCTTGTATGTAGATTAAATGAGTTGTTTAGAACAGTAACTGGCATATACTAAGCTCTTAATGAGTCTTGTTTATTGTTTACTATTAACAACTTGATACAACCCAGTTCAGATCCACTGGTGAAGTCACTGGGCCTTAACCTGGGCCAAAGCTCCTCCCTGGGGCTCTACGGTAAGGAGGAGTGTGAT
This sequence comes from Macaca thibetana thibetana, assembly GCF_024542745.1. NCBI lineage: Eukaryota > Metazoa > Chordata > Mammalia > Primates > Cercopithecidae > Macaca > Macaca thibetana. Next base: position 22,341,474 of record NC_065585.1, read on the forward strand.
CCCTGAATGTCTCACCACTGCCCCCCTGTAATGTGACCCATGTGGCCTCTGACTCGTGGGCTGCTGAAGAGGTGTGCATGAGTTGGCCCCAATGACACTGCACCCATGAGACTAATGTTTGGGATGAACAACCTCTCTGCCTGTATAAGAAGCCTTTGCACAGAGTCCTAAGATGAGGCTAGGAAGGTAGAACCCCATAAAGTCCACCTCCCAGGTGCCACCTTGGGTAGGTTTTGTGTTGCTGGCTGGTTCTCCTTTAGGTTGTTGTTGTTGTACCTGGGGTACCCCAGTTCTGCTTCTGGGAGTGCGTGGCTCATGCACCTGGGGCTCCTCTTCTCCCATCAGTTTCTTTCTCCATTCCCCTCCCCTTGGGGTCATCCATACTTTACTTACCCCACGGCTGCTTTTCTAGGAGTTTTATTTTTTACAAATAATACCTGAGGCTTGTATTTCAGTGATGCTTTGCCTCACTTGTTCAGAGTCCAGATTTTTCAAAACATGCTAGGTATCTGACTGGAAAACCTGGCAAATTTTTGGTCTTGAGTACCGTAACTGTAACTTTCCCAGTACCATACAGCAGTGAAGGATGGTGTGTGGTGGTGGGGTGGGGAGGCCAGGGCAAGTCCCAGGTCTGGCTGGACTTAGATCCTTCCATGAACACTTACCCATTCTGGGGGTGACCCTGCCCCAGAATTCATGGGGTACTACCTGGTGGCTTAGATGGGGTGTATGTCTCACCTTCCACACCCAGTGATTCTTCTCATATAAAGTCACATGGAGGGAGCCCTGAGACCCCAACTCCCAGTTTTTCTGATTCCTGGACATGCAGCCTCAAAGATGACGTTGTAAAGACATGCATATAAAAGGTGGACATTAAAGCAAGATGGACGTATGTTGGAGGCAGAGATGGGGTACATGCTTATTGCCTGCATGCTATTGTGCACGTGTGTGTGTGTGTGTGTGTCACTCCAAGAAACCACAGGTATGCAATGTTTTGAGTAGGCCAGAGTTTTACAGCTGGACAGACCTAGAGTCTAGTTCTGTCCACCCCAAACCCCCTCCCTTCCCATCATTAACTGTGTGGGAGACAGAATAAGGGTAGTTATAAGTGTAGGTTCAGGAATTTAGTTTGCCTGGGTTCAAATTCTGCTTGTATTGCTTATGTCAATGAAATCTTAGGCAAATTGTTTGGTCTCTCTCAGCCTCAGTTTCCTCACCTGTAAAATGGAGATGGTAATTATACTGACCTATATGGCTGTTGTGACAATCCAGTGAGATAAATGTGTATCAAGTACTTATCTCAGGGCCTGCAGTGTAAACTTGAATGATTCATAGCTGTTAGTTTCTATGCACATCTTATGAGGCCACTAACTGTTCCTGGTCCCTCTCTTTCTTCTGTAACTGCGTCTGAGGAGGGAGACTGAGAGGCCTCTGACCTGCTTCACTTCACCTTGCCACTCCGCTGATCTGACCCGAAGATATCTCATTTGCCTGTCAGAGTCCTGTGAACAGAGGACAAAATTCTTGGCACTATTTGCCGAACCTCTTAGTCAAGATGTCAGTCACGTCTCTGCTGCTTTTCCTCGCTTTCTTGGCTTCATAATTTCTGATCTAATAACTTGGCCCATTGACCTCAGATTTTGCTGTGAGAGTGGGTTTTGCAGGCTTTTCCCAGCTGCACCCTTTGCTGGAGATGTCCTCGGGCCAGCAAAGTTCTTTGTTCTCTTCTCTAACGCAAGGCAGATGCCATCCACCTAAAGGATGCGAGAAAGAGACTTTGTAGTTTGGTTTCTCTGGTTCTATTCTCTGTTCAGTAGTTGCTGAGGACATTGGCCATCCCTTGAGGGTCTCAGTTTAACTTATGGCACCTGAAAAGTTTTGGCTCTGTGTCCCCAACAAAATCTCATTATAGCTACCATAATCCCCACTTGTTGTGGGAGGGACCCAGTGGGAGACGATTGAATCATGGGGGTGGGTCTTTCCCATGCTGTTCTCTAATAGTTAATGGGTCTCACGAGATCTGATGGTTTTAAAACTGGCAGTCTCCCTGCACAAGCTCTCTCTTTTTGCTGCTGCCATCCACGTAAGACGTGACTTGCTCCTCCTTGTGTTCCGTCATGATTGTGAGGTTTCCCCAGCCACATGGAACTGTTAGTCCAATTAAACCTCTTTCTTTCGTAAATTGCCCAGTCTCATGGATGTCTGTATCAGCAGCGTGAAAATGGATGAATGCAGCGTCTAATGCTCCTGCGTCCACAGGTGAGTTGGCACAGGTGGGGGTGGGTGGGGGTGCGCTAGATCCATAGGACCTGCAGGAGCTCTCTGAAGAAGGGGCTCAGCACATGGCTCCAGGTATGGATGGCAGGATTCCTCTCTTTCTCACTCAGACCTTCAAAGAAGAGAGGGAAAGGTGGAAGTAACTGAGAGACTCCTTGCTCCTCCAACACCAGGGGTGGATGGAACACAGGGAATACTCAGATGCCATTCCCTGCCCACTTCACCAATGGGACTGTGACTGTAGTCATCAGGTGGTTCTACCCAGCTCAGGTGACCCTGTCACTTTGGCTACCCTTGACTATCTCATCCCACAAGAGGCAGCATAGAATGGTGGAATGACATAGGTTTGGCATTGGAGTGACTTGGGCTTGCATCCTGGTCTTACCCCTTATTGTCCATGTGACACTGGGCAAGTTACTTAACCTCTCTGGATCTTGGTTTTCTCATATGAAAAATGAGAGTAATAATATACACTTTGTAAGGTTATGTGAGGATCGAAGTGAAATGACACGTGAATGGTGTAGATACATAACATTCAATAAAAAAGTGGTTATTAGAGATACCTGATAAGATTATTTTAACTTGTGACACTAAAGAGAAAATAAACTGAGTGGTTGAGAATGACAAGAGTTGCCATATAGAATAAGCTAAATGTGTTTATAGCTGTACTATGATGTGGGCTTGGTGTTCGCTGCTAATTCTCTCCTTTCCTGAACATTGATGAAACTGATAGACAGGGGATGTCTTTGTTCTCCTTCCTGATCTCCTTTGCTGTCTTTGAGCTGGTTCTGAGGCATGCACTGATCCATTTCCACATGCTACATCTCTCCCTGCTGATTCATGCCAGAACAGTTTCTTTCTTGCATCAGAGCTAATAAAAGAGTTACAGAGAATTCTTGGCCTCTCTGTCTTGTAATTCCAAACTTCAAAGAACAGGGTCTTCCCCAACATCATGTCTATAGCAACAGCGATCTATGTTTCTATTAGCAACTGTACAGATCCAAGCAAATACTGACTGCACAAATCTCCATAGGTCTGCAAAGTCCTGCTCCAGCACTCAGTGAATGTCGCTGGAGCTGTTTTTTCTTTTTTAAAATAAGCCCTTTAATATTGAAATAATTATAGATGCACAGGAGTTGCAAAGATAGTACAGAGAGGACACATGTACCATTCACCCAGTTTCCCCTAATGATTACATTTGACATACCTAGGGTACAACGTCAAAACTGGAAAATTGACATGGGAGCAATATGTGAGCATTGTTCTATGTTATTGATCACATGTGCAGATTTGTGTAATCACTGCCACAAACTAGATATAGAATTATTCCATCACTTAGGCAATGATCTCCCTCTTGCTACCTAGCCCTTTATGGTCACATCTACCCACTCTTCCCTGACCATTCATAACTCTTGGCAACCGCTAGTCTACTTTCCAAACTGGAATACTTTTGGGAGTAGAAGGGGATGCCACAAGCCATCAATTATTATGCTAGGACAACAGGTGTAAACTGGGATATTTGGTCTCCTAACCAAATGTTTTGGATCTGGGGGTGTGGTTTGGAATGGAGTGGCGAGTGAAGCTTTCAGTGAAGTTCTACAGCTTGGGATGAAACATTTTTCAAAAGCTGTGTGAGAGATTTTCCCCTTTGCGTGGAGGGAGCTTCCATTGTCTTGCTGTGTAGTATGTGCCCCAGCATCTACTCATTCTACACTCTTGCTTGCAAGACAGTAGAGTAGCTTCTGCTTTCTATGGAACTACCTGGAGTACAGGTTTAAGGGTAATTCCTTGTTTTGCACCTACCTCAACCCACTGTGTTCTGCCCTGCACTCCCATTGCACCATGAAATCATAATCACTCAAGTTATCACTGACTCTTCGTTGCTACACCCTGTCCTTGAAAGGTTGGAATTTTCCAGAATATTGGCTCAAGCTCTTCTCTCACCCTGCGCTCTCTTGTTGTGTCATCTCACCACCCCATGTTTTTAATAATCACTTAGGGTGATGACATCCATGTTGCTTAATTTCTCAGATTACTGTTTCTGCACTGACCTGGCTTCCTGTGATGAGGCTTAGCATTTCCAGTATGCACAGTGGCATGTATTCTAGCCTCTATACATTTGGGACTTTAATTTAAAATTGCTTCTCTTTCTTCTCTTATCTGATCTCCCCTGCCTTGCTCCAAGTGAAGTATGGATCTAGTCTATATTTTGTACATATAAGAAGGTTAGTGCACCAATAATCATCTATTGAATAACCCTACTGACTTTTTTTAACTTTGTAGCGTGATCAGGGAATACTTACTCTTTGATTTGCTTTTTGCATTTTAATTGATGCTATACACAAGCAGGTGCACTGTGTTTTTTTCTAATGATGTTGCCTTTCATTCTCAAGGTGACTGCTTTCTACTTGTCCTTTTCCCACTTGTATTTCTTTTCAGTTTCCTTTTGTGCCCTAATCTTTTTTGGGGCTGGTATTTTTCTGTGGTTTTCCAAGAGGGGTACCCCGAGACAGCAGGTGACAATGAAAAATATTCCAGTATAGGAGCTACGTGTATAGAACTGCATGACCTGGATCCTTCTATCCTTAATGCCCAGCTCAGAAGGTATGTTCTTTGTGAAACTCTTTCTAGTTTCCCAATCAGAAATTATTTTCAGTTCTTTCAGCATTCTTAAGTACTTCTTTTTAGCTCTGTTTCATCCTCCCCTGTGTCATAGGACACTTACATGCAGCTCTATTAGACTAACAACTCTTTGAGTACAGATGTGTGCTTTTTTTTTTTTTTTTTTTTTGACAGAGTTTCGCTCTTGTTGCCCAGGCTGGAGTGCAATGGTGCGATCTCAGCTTACTGCAACCATCACCTCCCAGGTTCAAGTGATTCTCCTGCCTCAACCTCCTGAATAGCTGAAATTGAAGGTTCCTGCCACCATGCCCGGCTAAGTTTTTGTATTTTTGGTAGAGTCAGGGTTTCACCATGTTGGCAAGGCTGATTTCGAACTCCTGACCTCAGGTGATCCACCTGCCTCGGCCTCCCAAAGTGTTGGGATTACAGGCATGAGCCATGGTGCCTGGCTGAGACTGTGCTTTATTCTCCTTGGAGCCACCTCAATAGAATATTGTCTTGCATATGGTAAATGCTTAGGAAAGGCTTGTAAAGATAATAGTTGTGTGATCTTAGGCAAGTCACTCTTCCTCTCTGGTCACTTTTGATTTCCTTATCTGTAAAATGAGGAAATACGCAGGGTTGGAAAAGATGAGCTTTAAAACTCCTTTCTGCTCAAGAATACTTCAAAAAAAAAAAAAAAAAAAAAGAAAAGAAAAGAAAAAGAAAAAAAAAGTAGCTATCTTCCTTGCTAGCTCTATGAATTCTAGAATTGTCATCTGGAACCAGTCTATGTCCCCTGGAGCCCCTAGTCTAACCCCAGAAAGAATTGTGAAGCAGTATTCTTGTAGTACTGACAGTCCTTCTAGGCTTTATGTGTGTGCTACATTGTCAAAAATAAAATTAACTACTTCCACCCCAGACAAACCAACCAATCAAGCAAAGACTAGAAGAAAAAGCACTCATATAAATGTTCACATGCATCTACATATGCAATGCATGTATGTGAACACACACCCCTTGTTTGTTGAAAAGAAAAGACTGGCTTATACCCAGAGAGATGATGAATGAGGAGGTAAGAGAACCAAACACATCAGTTCCCTTGCTTACTCTCTTTAGCTATTCTTTCCCATTAGTTATTATTTATAATTTAAATATAACTATTGTTTAGGTGCAACATATTTTTTTATTACAGTTTGTATGGAAGAATCTTAGCAAGAAAAAGCAATTTGCATATTCTTTCCTTAAAAAGAAAAAAAGAAAAAAAAGTATATGGTTCCTCTAACAACATCCTACAGTCCTTCTAAAATAAACCTTTTTCTTAATTATTCCTGAATGGACATCTCAATCTGTTTCATGCGAATGTAAAACTGTTGATACTAATTAAGAAAAAGAAAAACACAAGTAATTAGGAAAAATATTAAAAGTCATTCTTACATTTGTAGAGGGCTTTGGAGTTAAATATAATATGCTTTGTTATGAGTCATTTTATTTAATGATTAAAACAACCTGTTGGAGGAAGTGAGTGAAGTGTTATAATCCCCATTTTATAGATGAGAAAACTGAGGCTCAGAGAGATTAAGTATCTTTCACAAAGTTATGGATTTAGAAAATTGCTGAGTTCATTTATAGTTCAGGTTTTTTTTGGACTATAAACCTAATGCTCCGTGTTGTAGGATTCCTAATATTTGATGATATCAACAACAATTTATGTGTTCAATATAGAGCTTTACCCAAGTTTGCGGTTTCCTGGCAGAAATAATAAGATTCATTTCATCTGATGAAAGCTTTTGTTATTATCTTCTCATGTTGTTGGTATTAATTTCCATGAGTGATGTTTGAAAATTCATTCACATAAATATTAAGTCCTACCGTGCCCTTAGCCAGGATATCTGGTGGGGAGCTGTGTTTCTGGTTTTAGTGAACTCAGCTATGCTCACTATAGCTGAGCATAGTGGTTTGCTCTATACACAGTCAGATTTGGACACAGGGGCAATTAATGTCTCAGGTGTGATATGGAGGAGGATGTGATGGTGTCTTGTTGATGAGGCAGTGGGGACAGAAAGGAGACAGAGATCACTGTATCCTTGGAAAGAATTGGGGAAGACAACCTAGAGAAAGGGGTGCTTGAACTGAGGTGTTAATTAGAAGTGATTCTTTCCCATGTGGTAGAGAGTATGCAGTCATTCTAGGGAAAGGAGGTGGTGTGAGCAAATGTATGAAGGAAACACAGAGCATGGTGCATTTCAGGAGATGCAGCCTGTTGCAGCTGGGTGAAGGAGCCTGTTTCAAGTGTGGGGATAGGCTGATAAATATGATTTCGCTGTGTCCCCATCCAAATCTCACCTTAAATTTTTGCTCTCATAATTCCCACGTGTTGCGGGAGGGACCTGGTGGGAGATAATTGAATCATGGGGGTGGTTTCCCCCATACTGTTCTCATGGTAGTGAATAAGTCTTATGAGATCTGATGGTTTTATAAGGGGAAGTTCCTTTTGCTTGGCTCTCATTATCTCTCTTGCCTGTGGCCATGTAAGTCATGCTTTTCACCTTCTGCCATGATTGTGAGACCTCCCCAGCCACGTGGGACTGCGATTCCATGAAACTTCTTTTTCTTTATAAATTGCCCAGTCTTGGGTATGTCTTCATCAGCAGAATGAAAATTGACTACTACACTGATATAGGGAAGGAATGAAGATCAATCTAGTTGGTGAGAATTTACATGGTCGTCCAGTCTCAAAGTCAACCCAGCTCTCAGATTCCCCATCACAATGGAGATTTATGCAGAATGTCTGGGCCAGTGGCTCTCAACCCTGGGTCCACATTAGAATGATCCCCAAGATTCTGATTCTATTGGTCTTAGGTGGGGTCTGGGCCTCCTCATATTAAAAAAAAAAAAAAAAGAAAAAGAAAAAGAAAAAGAAAAAAAAGCCCCAGTTGATATAAATTAACTGTTAAGGAAAAAAATTATTTTGTCCCTTGTTAAAACAGTCAGGAAGATTTTATTCAAGACTATTTATTGCAATAGGGGAGAAAGATGGGGCTCAACTCTGAATACAGGAAGGACAAGTGGGGATTTATAGCAAGGAACAGCGTACAGGGCCAGTGGATGGAAAATTATTGAAAGGAAACATCAAAGATATGGCTAAAGACAGGCCAAGGACTTAGACATCATAGGTCTGGGATGAGGAACTTGATGAGATAGCAGCCTGGGGGACAAGAGCGAGACTCTGTCTCAAAAAAAAAAAAAAAAAAAAAAGAAAAAAAAGAAGAAGTAACTGACTTTAAAATAATGCCTAGATGTCATGATTTCCTACTCTGTACTTATGCCTTGCTCCCACTCCAGTAATAGTAATATATACTATAAAACATATTATTTATAATGTAAAATATAAATAATAATTTGGATTCCAATGAAAAACCTGCCAAAGAACACAACTGGCTTTCACTGCCATTGTCTCCTCTGTTCTTAGCACTGTAAGAGCAGAGGCACAGCCTGTGGTGAGGCACTAGGTTTCTGAGCTTGACCGTCTTGGTTTAAATTCTGGATTTGCCATTTACTGACCTTGTACAGGTTATGAAGCCTTTCTGTGCCTCAGTTCCCTCATCTGTAAAATTAAGATAATAGTAACATTGCCTTCAATAGTAATAGTAACATTACTTCATTAAGATAATAGTAACATTGTTGTATGGATCAAATGAGTTAAAACATGCAGAACCCTTAGAGAAGTACCCAGTAAATGCTCAGTATTTATTGGCTACAATTTAGACTTATAAATATGTATTATTTTCTATCACTGCCATAAGCAGTTTCTACAAGCTTAATGGTAACACAGATTTAATATGTTATAGTTCCGTGGAAGTCTGATATGGTCTTGTTGGGATAAAATTAAGGTGTTGATGGGGCCTCCTTTGTGGAGGCTCTGGGGACAATCTTCTGTTGCTGTTGTCATGCCTTTTCCAGCTTCCAGAGGCTGCCTACATCCCTTGGCTCAGGGGCATTCCTCCATCTTCAGAGCCAGCCACATTGCTTTTCATTGTCCATTCTTCCATAGTCACAGTTCCTCTGATTACAGCTGAGAAAGGGTTCTCCAGCTTTTAAGAATCTATATAATTTCATTGGGCTCACCCAAAAAATTCAGGATATTGTCTCCATCTCAATGTCCTTAACTTAATCCAATCTACAAAGTCTCTTTTGCCATAAAAAGTAACATATTCACAAGGCCCAGGGAGTAGGATGTGGCTATTTAGGGGCCCATAATTCTTCCTACCACAGGATATGTCCATAATAGAAAATTTAACATTGTCCACTGTGATGGTTAATAGTCAACTTGACTGGGTCACAGGGTGCCCAGATATTTGTTTAAACATTATCCTTGGTATGTCTGTGAGGGTGGTTTTGGAGGAACTTAACATTTACATTGGTAGACTGAGTAAAGCAGGTCATCCTCCCTAATGTGGGTGGGCCTCATCCAATCAGTTAAAAGCCTGAATAGAACAAAAAGGCCAACCCCTCTCCCAGGTAAGAGAGAATTCCTCCTGCCTGACTGCTTGAGCTGTGACTTCGATCTTCTCCTGCCCTTTGACTGGAACTTACATCATCAGCTCTCTCGGATCTCCAGCTTCTCAGCTGCAGATCTTGGGACTTTTCAGCTTACATAGTCACATAAGTCAGTTCCTTGTAATCTCCTCTCTCTCTCCTGTTTTTCTGGAGAACCCTAACTCATACATTCACAGACACTGCAGCAATATCATATATATATATATATATATATATATTTTTTTTTTTTTTTTTTAACTTGCCCATTAAGGTTTTAGGGGGGCTCATTTAGTGTCAGTGCTGGGTCTGAGGAGCAAGCAGCACAGACCCGGTCCTTGCCCTTGTGGAGATCACAGCCTGATGGACAAGCAGACACTGAACAATTGAACATAAACCGATCTGAAATTACAGAGGGTGACCAGCAGAATGCAGGTCAGTGCTGTTAGAGGGAGTAGCAGAGTGGGAGTCATAGAGTGGGAGTCTGAAGTCCCAGCACATATCATGAAATCTACTGAGTGGAGTTGACCTGAATATAAAAAAAAGCAAAATGAAATAAAATATAAAACCTTAGAGCACAATGAATATAATAAAGGTAAACTGTGCATTTTGGAAACTTTAGTCTGATGACACTTTCAGACCTACATCTGTGTGTGGTTTGCAATGCCTGCTGTGGATCCTGTGTAACTCAGCGACAACTTTGCAAGCCAGGGTCACAGAGCCTCCACTGGCCTGGAGCAGCACCATCTGGAACGCTCAGCCTCTCTGTAGATATTCCCCAGGAAAGAGGACTTTGGAGGGGTTTGTATGGGCAATTAAGTGTATGGGAATGACACACAGCATCTCACTCACTCAAGTGCAAGAGCACTGGGAACTGAATCCTGGTGTATCTTAGTGTCTATCACACACTTAGTTACACTTTGTCACCTAGGCTCCAAAGCAGTGCTACGAGGCCCCCCATGCCTCAGAAAATCCCTCATTAAGGCAGTCTTCTCATCTCCTCTTGAAGCACTTCTTTTCTTAGGGATTAGATAAGGCTCCCAGGGCAAGATCCCATGAACCTATTCCTCTTCCTGGTCATGTGTGCAATGTGCAAACAAAACCTCACATTGTGTTTTAGCCATAAAAGCTCTGAGCTATGGCCCTGTTGGAAAAGAGTAAAAGGATGATTGAGCTCAGGGAGAGCCCTGCTAGGGCTGGCTAACATGGATCTGTTTTATGATTTGATGCCAGCAAGCTGGGTGGCTCAGAGGTGGAGACAGTGGAATAATAAATCTCTACAGTTAGAGCTTAACAAAGCATGCCTTTTAATGTGGCTGGGAGGACACTATTAAAATGACTAACCTTGGGAACACAGACAATAGGAGGAGAGAGATTAGGGCAAGTTTGAGGGACTGGTACAATTACATAGGCAGGGAGCCATTGACTCTAGCCAATGACCTTGTTAGATGGGTAACATTATCCCCAATTAGCAACTGAAGAAACTGAGGCTCAGAGAGGTTTTGTGATTTGCTCCAGCTCATAAAGTTTGTGAGAGACAGTGGCAGGACCAGGACTCAAGTTTGTTAAAAACTAAGAACAGTGTTGTTTTCACAGACAGGGAAGAGCCAAGTCATATGAGAAGATTAGCATAAGCCAACAAGGCCATGTGCCCATCTAGGTGGCTATGTGGCTCGCCACATTCCCAGCCCAGCCTGCCTGAGAGGAGCCTCATGCTCCCTGTCCAAAGCCTCCGGAGAAGGACACTTGGGAGAATAATAATAATAATAATCATGTCTTCTTACATGTGATCCTGTGAACCAGCATGACAGGTAAAGGTTGCGGCTGCAGCAAGGGATTTCCCATCTGTTGATACTCAAATTCTTCAGCCAACCACTCCAAAATTGAAATGCACATTTAATAAGCTGACTCTCTGCAACAAAGCAATTTAATTCACAGATAATTATGCAGATCCACCTCTCGCTCTCAGGGTGCCAGCTTCACTCTCGGTGTCCTCAATTTGGCATATTGCAAACCCCTACATCTGTCTCAGGCATTTACATTCCCAGAGTTGTGATCATTATTTTGGAAATGTCAAGAATTCAGAGTCCTGCAAAAGTATCGCCTTTCCACTAGGGTTGGCAGATAAAATGCAGGATGCCCAGTTAAATTTGAATTTCATATAAACAATGAAGAATTTTTTAGTATGTCTCAAATATTGCATAGAACATACTTTTACTAAGCACTTTTAGGTTAAGTATTCAAATTTTATTGGGCATCTGGTATTTTTATTTGCTGATTCTGGCAACCCTATTTTCCATGCCAAATTAAGGTTTCTAATTGGTCATAAGTTTCAGCTGCATCTTTAACTCTAGGACAGAAGGAACGCCAAGGATGTATTCTCTCTCCTGAAATAACTGAATTTGGTTACAGTGAATTTGCTTATGCTGACTTTTTTTTTTTTTTTTGGTGGGGGGGCGCTCTAAGCAGCAAGGTTGATTCCATGAGATCCAGACCTTTAGTAAGAGTTGACTGGCTGGGATTGAACCTGTGACTCCAGGTGGACCAATCAGATCTGTTTCTGAGAACTAGGATTGAAAGAGGGAGACCTTGAGCAAAGTCTTTGCAAGTGGTTGGAACAGAAGTGAGAGTTTGTGAGACACCCATTATCTCTCCCACACTTCCTCCTCTTTTCACTGAGCTAGACTCAGTTGATTTTTGTTAACTTGAAACCAAAAACGACTTATCTAAGAAAGGGTGCTAAGCTGAGACAGTGGTTAGTAGAAGCATGAAGGAATCTCCTCTTGGGATTGCTGTGCTCATCTCTTCCCCACGCACCCCAATCCTACGTTCTTCAAGACCAAATTCAATCCCATCTTCTCCATGAAGCCCCTGTTAATGGTCCAGCACATAATAAAAAATTGACTAATTTTCTGGTTACCAAGGGCTTTCTCAACTGAAATTTGAGTAAGTGGAATCCCACCAGAAGAGTAGGGCTTTATGGAAATGATGGAGATATTTCTTTTTTAAATGTCCATATCTCTCCCCTAAAAACTCCATAGGCAGCCAATCCTTTCATTGCCCGCGGCCCCTTCCAGGCTGCACCCTGTATGAGGTAGAACAAAGAACACTCCACTAAGATGCAGTAGATTCACCTTCTGGTTTGACTTCCACTTTTGCACCTTCACTTGGCATGCACCCTTGCTGCCCCTACCTGCTCCAGTTCTACATTGCTTCCAAGAGGACCAATAGCCTTCTCTCCAGGCTTTCCCCACTGTAACCTCCTCCATACACTACTGCAGATAAAGTCTCTGATTAACAACACCAATATACAAAGGAACGACTGCTTCAATTTATAAAGAGCTTATACAGATTAATATAATAAGAAAATCACTATGACCCCCTAGTGTATGCCTTACCCTCCTGTAAAGTGCACCCAGAGCTCTGCCTCCATTTTTTTTTTTTTTGCACATATTGTCTCTTCTGCTTGGAATCTCCTTGTCTTGCTTCTCTCTTGTTTACTCTTTAAGATGGAACTTAAATGTCACTTCCTGTTTGAAGCCTTCCCAGGCTCTTTTCCAATCCCTCTGTCGCAGCTGAATGAGTTTTCTCCTTCTCTGTGTTCTCCTGGCACTTTGTACATTCTTGTATTATAGTATTTATCACACTATATTGTACCTATTGTCACACTTATTTGCTTCATTTCCGCCTCCTCCCATAGGCTATGAGTTCCTCAAGGGCAAGGGCAGTGTCTTCCTTGTGTATTCAACACCCACACAATGCCAGGCGTGTAGCAGGTGTCCAGATTTAAAGGTTGGTCAGGATGACAGTAAATCCTCCCACTCATCTCTGCTACCCCATAGGTTCCTGGCCAAGTTGTGTATAAGGAATAGCAGTCAAATGAAGAACAAAGTATGAGCTTTCACAACGATTTGCCAGTACCATAAAACCCCCAAATGAAGGTCTTTTTGGATAAAAGCTGGATAGTAGATCAGAGCCTTAGATCTGAAGAAAATGGGGCCACCTTTTCTCTGTTCCCTCAAGTCTAGACTGGCTGGCCATGCAGTGCCATGTCTAAGTCCACTTACCCAACCAGCTTCATGGGTAAGGATGGCCAGGTTGCATGAGAAACCCAGTAATGGACAGAGAATAAGGCACAGAGAGAAGGCTTCCTTTGGGAAGAGGGCTGTGTGTGCAGATGCAGAAAGTGAAGTGGTACGGTAGCTCCACCTGCAAGTAACACAGTCTGATGACCATTCCAGGCTCCGGTAGGTTACAGGAGCTTGCCTCCTTCTCTTGGGGGGCAGCTGTCAAGGGAGTAGACAGACGTACTAGAAGTGATGAAAGTTCCTCTAATCCTATTGTAAGAGAGAAAAACCACAGATGGGCAGGAGGCCCTCCTCCTCCTCCTGTCCTCAAACCAGGGAAAAAGTTCCCAGTGAATGGAAAGATCCTCCATGCAGTCTCCTCCTTTCCTTATGCACATCCTGTATTCCCTCCTCAAAGGATAGTCACTCCTCAAAGGAGAACTGAAATAAGATCTCCAAAGGGCCTAAGGAAAGGACCAGAAATTAGAAAGCCTAGTAGAAATATTGCAGTTTTTTCCTTTTAAAATCTACTGGTAACTTCATAGAATCAAATCATTTTAATCAGCCTTCAAGCAACATAAACCAGCAGGTTGCCCTAGTTCAATGATTAAAATTTGGAGATAGAGAAATTTACTGAGGAAAAAAAAATATTTGACATCCTTTTCTGACTGTGGGTTGTGTTTTCTCATGGGAAGAGCCCGCGTGTTTTCAGAGATCCACGTGTCCCAGATGGGCTCCTTTATGACTGGAGGGAAACCAGGCTCCTGGAGTTGCTTGATCTATGACCTTTCCTATTAGGGAAAAATACAAACCCATTTGGACAGGCAGCGATTTGGGTGATGCTCAACCTTCTCATCGCCTCTCTCAGTCGGCAGCTTAGGTGCTGTCAGAGCATCCCCGTAATACATGAATACTGTAGAACATTTTGAAATTACAGATAAGAAAAAAAACCCAAGAAAATTAAAATGTAATTCAACCACCGAATTAGTACCACTGGCATCATTTTTAGTCATTATCTTTCCAGGTCGTTGTTCGTGTGTGTGTACATGCCTGCATGCATGTGTGTGTAAGTATTACATTAAACTATTATTAAAACTCTTATTAGGTCATGTCATATACATTAGTTTGTGTGTGTATATACCTGCTTCTAAAAATGACTTCACGATACATTACAGTCAGTTTTCTGTGACATTAAATATTCTTGCACAAAATCATTTTCAGTGGCTGCTGGGTATTTCACCGTGGAGATGAAAGATAATTTAATTATCTACTCTTCTGTTGTTGGGCCTTTAGATTGTGTCCAGTTTTTCACTATTATAAACAATTCTGGAAATAAAAATTCTTTAGTGGTATTTTTGTGTACATCTATGATTATTCACCTAAGATAAATTCTTCCAAGTGGAATTGCTAAGTCAAAGCATTTGCAAACTCTGGAGGTTTTGTGACAGATATTTGACATCCAGTTGTGCAGTAGTTCCCTTCAGCAGTGGCCCATTTCCTTGAAATATGCCATGCCTGGGCGGTAGTGGGTCTTCAGCATTTCATTGCCTAATTGATAAGTGAGATGCCTCCTGAAGGGGCGCCCAGTGGTTTGACCTTCAGTTACCCACAGAGATAACTCTCTCATTAGCAGACCCTTGCTTGGTGTTTTTATCTCCCTGTCTCACTTCTTGCATTTCCTCATTTGTCTTCATGGGATGACTTCCCAAATAAACTCTTTGCATCCAAGTCATTACTACAGAGTCTGTCTGAGTTTGAGGGAACCAACACCAAGTTTATGGAACTCAAACGAAGACATGTGGGAACACAGGGGAGGGAGGAGTCATTCTGTCTTCGTGGTAGTCGTAGCAGGAGTCATTGTTAAAATAATAATGGTAATAATATTTACAAGGCGGTAACAGCATCACCACTTACTGTGTGCTTCCTGCGTGCCAGGCACAATGATAAGCTCTTCATGCCCACTGGGCCACTCTACCTTAGAACTGCACAGGGTGTGTACTATTTTATCCTATCTGATGGGTGAGGAAACCAAAGCTTAGGAAGGGTAAGCGACTCTCCCTAGACATGTGGTACAAAGCGGGTAAGCTGCGATTTGGAGTCCGACTCCGGGATCTATAACCTTAGAGAAGGACACATTTGTGCTGATGCCTTGGTGAACAGTGTGTGGGGTCTGCCAGGTGTATAAGGAAAGAGGGACGTCTCGGGCAGATGGAGGAGCTTGTTGGGGCAGTGGGTCTTGCACAGGGGCTTGGAGGGAAAAGTGGGATGTGTCAGGAAGGGTCTAGATAGAAAAGAGAATCGAAGCTGCAGCATTTGGCGAGGCCAGGCTGTGATGGACTTCATTTATCCTGCTTAGAACTTTGTACTTGGAGGCATTGGATGGCACACTGTGAAGCACAGAAATGACATGCTCAGGCTTCATGGCAGAGTGGAGAGCGGAGAGGTGGCAGGGAACCCAATTAGCACACAATTGCGATGGGCTTTGCCTCCACCCTGCCATTTTCCTAACCACCTCAGTGGAGAGGGATCCGGGCCAGCTGGCAAGTGAGCTAAGTGGCTCCCCTGGGATTATTTTTTCAGCAACTGGCTGTTCTTCATACAGATTTGCTTCGCCAGGTTTCCAAAGCAGCCACAGACTGTCCTGATCTATAAATAAGTTGTATCTGTCTCTGTTCACCCCCTCCCCCATCGCTCCAGGTGCAGCCTTTTCTTTCTAGAATTCAGATAACCAGAGAGATGGCCTGAAGCCTGTGCTGGGAATGGTGGGGGAGGGAGGGCGTGTGGACAGGCACTGACAGTTCTGAGGATGTAGGTGGTGAAGCTTTGAGTGCTTGAGCTGTGCAGGACCTAAAGAGAAGAGACCTATATGACGTGGGGAAACTGAGGCTTAGAGACGTGAGCCTGGGTCTCCTGACTCCTTTAACTTACACAGCCTCGCCAGAGGCCCATCTCTTCAGCTATTCCTGTTGCCTAAAAATGCATTTATTCCAGGGAGTCACTTGAAGACTCCCTACTTCCTTCAAATCTTTGCTTGAAATCTGCCCTTTTCTATGAGACCTACCTAGATAGCCCATTTAATATTGCAGCCTGGTCCTCCCTGACCCTCATTTTGTTCTCTCTTTTGCTTTAGCATTTATTGCCTTCTAATATACAATGTCATTAACTTGCCATTTTTACCCCTGCCCTGCTTTCCTCAGGGACAAGGTCTATGTCTACTTTGTTCACCTATCCCAAGTTTCTAGAGATGTCTGGCAATAGCATAAGCTCAATAAATATTTGTTGGACTAACCATAGTGCTTGTCTTTCTCTTCCTGGCTGCCTTTAATGGCGATTTGCAATTAGTCTCCCTGATACAAAATGTTAAAGTTGTGTAAATACGAGAAAAAACATGGTGGTAGTGATAATTTTAAACTCAGGGCCATAGTCAAATTGCTAAGGAAGAACTTGAGAACCTGCCCATCCAGTCTTAAACATTTAACAAATCACTTCTTTGAAAACATCCGTCTAAGCTTCAGCATTCTAGATCAGAGCCTTAGATCTGAAGAAAATGGGGCCACCTTTTCTCTGTTCCCTCAAGTCTAGACTGGCTGGCCATGCAGTGCCATGTCTAAGTCCACTTACCCAACCAGCTTCATGGGTAGGGATGGCCAGGTTGCATGACAAACCCAGTAATGGGCAGAGAATCAGGCACAGAGAGAAGGCTTCCTTTGGGAAGAGGGCTGTGTGTGCAGATGCAGAAA
Organism: Macaca thibetana thibetana; assembly: GCF_024542745.1. Classification (NCBI taxonomy): domain Eukaryota; kingdom Metazoa; phylum Chordata; class Mammalia; order Primates; family Cercopithecidae; genus Macaca; species Macaca thibetana. The sequence goes on from NC_065585.1 coordinate 22,358,695, forward strand.
GTGGGGTGCGGTCCAATAGAAATATAATACAAGGACACACACATACTTTTGAATGTTGTAGTAGCTACATTAAATGAGTAAAAAATGAACAGGTGAAATTAATTTTAATAATTCATTTCATTGAATCCATCATAGCCAAATATTGTCATTTCAACATATAATCACTGTAAACATGATTAACGAGTTTTTATATATTTTTTTCTCCCTAAGTCTTTGAAATCCAGTGTGTATTTTATGCTTCCAGCACATCTCAATTTGGACTCATTGCTGAGCAACCACAGAAACCAGTGGTTTCCATACTGGACAGGGCAGTTCTGGAGGGGAAGACATGGCCTTTTTCCTCTAGTGGCTTCTATGTGAACCAGTGGCAGCAGCACGTGGTAAGCCCAGGAGTAGAGGTGGGAAGTGGGTACAAGAGAAGACCAAGGCAGATGGGATTAGTTCTGTTTGAAGGGAGAGAAATTGGCAAAGACATGAAAAATCAGGTGTTTATTTTAACATCATTTACTGTTTGGTGGCAAATTGGATGGCTCATGACATGGAAAAGAACTTGGGGTAACTATGGTTCAACCTCCTTGTTTTATAGGTAGGGATGCTGAGATACAGAAAGGGGAGGTGACTAGCTCCGGGTCACACAGCAAGTCAATTTCCCTCTCTGTAAAATGACAAAACCCCTGTTCTACCCTCCCTTCAGAATTATTGTTGGAACAAATGGGATTGTAAACAGGATGTGTCTTGCATGGAAGAAAGTCTTTTTCTTCCATGCTAAAGTACATTTTCGCCCATGGCTAAAAATGTTATTCCCAAAGGGACTCTTTCTGAGGGGGTGTGGGCCTCAAGTTTCTCCATGTGTCACATGCTTCAGGGCTAAAGAGGCCTTGCTGAAGTCTATGCGCTGCCACGAGCTGTGTGTGTTGTGGGTTCACGTCTTTGCTGGTCCCAGTGCCTCCTCTGTATAGAAAGCCTGAGTGCAAAGTCTCCTGGGCAGGGAAAGAAATGAGTTTGAAGACAGGCAAATTAGGGTTTGCATGTTGGCTCAGTCACCAATTGCCTGAATGAGGTTGGGCCAGTCCCTCACTCTGTTTAAGCCTCAGTTTTCTCATCTGTAAAATGGGAGTAACCACAAGGCATGTGCCAGGTACTTGTTGTGAAGGCTCATAAAGGTAGCTCATGGGAGATGCTCACAAACATTTTTCTTCCTCCACCCCTTCCAGCCCCAGCTTTTGATATGGCCATTCACCCATTGCACCCTCCAGTGTGCCTGGCACCAGGCTGAGTGATTTGTAATATTACCCCTGAAAATTCTTACAATCGCTTCTGTTAGGTGATTGAGAGGTGTAGGTGGAAGACATGGGAAATTGGCTAGAACCACGTGAAAACCTGCCTTTCCCAAATCAGCCCAGGTGTGGCCTCTCGCAGTTCTCCCTCCTCAGTCATTTCCCTCTACAGCAACTAGCAGGGTAGGCAGGGGCTTGCGGGCCCCACATCTTCCATTTTTTCCATTCCAGCTTCCTCCTGAAACTTCTTGTGCAGGAATTGCCCCAAGGGACAACAGGAGCCAAATTACCTTCTTGAGCAGTGGCAGGAATTCACAAGGTGTCACACTCACCTGAGGAGATTTCAGAGGGCGTCCTGGCCACACCTCTTGGCTCTCTGTCAAATCAACTTTCTCCTTATTTCTATTCATTGCAGAAATGTGAAAATTCAAAGCTAGAGTACAATAAACAATGATAATACAGCCAAGATTGTTAAGAATAATATCTGTATATTTCTACATGTAGATGGAGATTTAAAGCATGGTGTTGGATTACACCCACCTGTGAAAGTTGCTTTATTTCTATATAATATATGACAATCACCTTTCTTTTGGTCCATAAATATTCATTTGAAAGTTACTTAACAGCTGAGTGGAATTCTCTATTATGACTATACCCTATTACTGGACAATGAGTTCAGGACTGAGGTTTTATTGTTAGAAAGCAAAGCTTCCATGCACGTCCTTGTCAGCTCAGCCTTTGTGCATGGGCTTAATTCTTTCTTCAACTTAAATTCCTGCATTGAAATTGATGAGTAAAAAGAGTTACACAATAAAAACTCTTAAATAAGAAAATTGTACTTAAAAAAGGATAAAAAAGTAGGCATGCATGATTTCTATAGTGATAGTCCCCTTACTCTCTCTGCCTTTCCAAACCATCCCTGGAGCCATCCCTGGAGTGCTGGTAACATTCCGTTGGGTATCCCTTCAAAACTTTTCTAGATTCAGCCAAGCATCCTTGTATGCAAACCCCACATGCCCTACACACACACACATAAATATTGCTTCAAGCTTTTGATGTGTAATGTCAGGTTTTATTCCATAAAGATCTTTCTTCCCTTTAAATCTCCACTTGTTTCTGTCTTGTGACCCTGCTGCAGAGCCTTTGTGCCAGGTGCTATGGGATTTTTGGCACATCCAGCCTTTCGGAGCTCTCTGAGGCCAGGCAGAGAAGGTTTGAGTTGTGAAGTCTCTGCATTGTGGTGTATGTTGGGAGCAAAGCTCATTCCTGATTCTGCTTTGGCTCTTGACCCAGCCCAATCTGTCCCAAGGACAGAAAGGTATGGAGAGATTTAAAGACCATCCTGGCTCCTTTGAAGAATGTAATATAACACTCCCAACTTTGGCAAAGCTTCATGCCTCTTTGTCATAAAGCTCATGTGCAAGAAAAGAAAAACAGAAGGAGAAAAATACAATTTTTTTTCCCCATAGCCTAACACAGTGAGGGCTAGACCTAGGGCAGAGGCAGGGAGCTCTGTGGCCAAGACTGCTGAGAAGGTAATCATATAACTTACCGTCCAAGTGGGATACTTCTGGGAATGAAGTAGAGAGCTAATAATGTGTATACTTGGACAACAGGCACAAGCCAGGTATCTGGTTACTCTTCCTTACAAAGGATGTCTTCAGCTTATAGGAGACACAGGTGGGGTGCAGTTGATGGGGGCACCAGGTTGGAATCAGAAAGACTGGATTGAAGGTCCTGCCTCTCGTGATTGGTAAGACCCGAGACAGTCACTTCACACCTAGAGCCTGTTTTCTCCTCTGCAAAGTGAGGGGTAAAACTATTTACCTTACGGAGCTGATGCAGAGAGTAAATAGGATGTCCAGCTTTGTAAAGTGTGATTTGCTGTATATGTGCTAGGTATTGGGGAACAAATTCCTTCAGCCTCATTAGTGAACCCCATAGAAGGGTCTTGTGGAAAGAGCCTACTTAAGGTAACGACGGGGAGTTAAACTAATAATACTGACTTCAACCACATTCCAGTACTCCAAAGAAGGAGCAAATCCTCGTATGAACCCAAGATAGAGATAAAGTGGGTGCTGTGGGCTGAATAGTGACACTCTAACATTCATGCCCAACTTGAACTTCAGATTGTGACCTTGTTTGGTGCTCTGGTCTGAATATTTATGTTCCTCCAAAATGCATGTGTTGAAATCAAATCCCCAATGTGTTGGTTTTAAGGGGTGAGGCCTTTGGAGGTGACTAGGACATGAAGGTGGAAACCTCATGAATGGAATCATTTCCCTTAATAAAAGAGGCCCGAAGAAGCTTGTTCACCACTTCAGCCACGTGAGGACCCAGCAAGCAGGTGCCATATTTGAAGCAGAGCCAGTCTCATCAGGTGCCAAATTGACTGGAGGCTCGCCTTCAGAACTGTGAGCAACAAATTCCTGTTGTTTATAAATTATCCAATAGAAGGTATTTTGTTATAGCAGCCTGAACAGACTAAGACATTTGGAAATAGGATCTTGCAGATATAATTAAGGTAAAGATTGAGAGGAGGTCATGCTGGATTAGGGTGGTCTAAGGTTACTCAATGCGAGTGTCCTTAAATGAAGAGGAGAGGACACACACAGGGAGAGGGAGGAAGGCCCTGTGCAGATGGAGGCAGAAATTAGAGAGATGCTGCCACAAGCCAAGAAATGCCAGGAGCCGCCAGAAGCCAGAAGAGACAGGGAATTATCTGCTCTAGAGCCCTGGAGGGTGCAAGACTCTGCTGACTCCTTGATTTCAGACTTCTGCCTCCAGGATTGTGAGAGGATAAATTTCTGTTGGTTTTAGCTACATTTGCTGCTGGTCATTACTGGATATCAGCAAAGGTGCGTGCCTTAGCAAAGGCCCAGAAGTTCTTTGAGTAGAAGGTTTAAAACTCACCATTGGCCGGGTGCAGTGGCTCATGCCTGTAATCCCAGCACTTTGGGAGACCAAGGTGGGCAGATCACTTCAGGTCAGGAGTTCAAGACCAGCCTGGCCAACATGGTGAAACCTGGTCTCTACTAAAAATACAAAAATTAGCCGGGAGTGGTGGCACATGCCTGTAGTCCCAGATACTCAGGAGGCTGAGGCACAAGAATCACTTGAACCTGGGAGGTGGAGGTTGTGGTGAGCCGAGATCACGCCAGTGCACTCCAGCTTGGGCAACAGAGCGAGACTCCATCTCAAAACAAAACAAAACTCACCATCGAAGGCAGGAAATATGTGGCAGTCTTTGATATACACAACAGGTGTCAGCTAGACTTGAAAGGGGTGTAGGATACACAAACACACACACATGCACACCTCTTTCTTTACCAAATATGAGAGTCCTCTGCTTCCTCATCCTCATTACCGGCAGGCTTTAATTCCTGGGAACCTCTCTATTGTGTCCTGGGTGGGCAGAGATGGTTTCTGCAGGTCTTTTGCTCTACTTCGCTCAGTGAAATCCTTCAAATTGGATTCACATTTCTCTTGATCACAAATAGTGCTACAAAAAGGGCCCTGAGAGTTTAAGCAGCAATGTGATGTAGAAAAAAATATACTGTCTCTGAAGCCAGAAGACTAAGACTTCTTCAAGGACACACACCGAGCACATAGCCCTGAATACGCCTTTCCCTGTTTTGATGAAAGTTACACATATGGGTGCTCAAACCCTACTTAATCGACAAATTGATGTGTGTCCCTGGAATTGTTTGTGCAGCCAACTGCATGTGAATCCCAGAGAGGCGAGGGCGTCAGAAGGGCGAGCGTCTGGGATATTTTAATATTCAGTATTTTCAGACTCAGCAGGCAGCAGGCTAAATCTGTCCGCTGATGGGCAGGCATGAATTATGAAACCACTCACGCAGGTTGAGAGGTTGCCCTGAGCTGGGGGGGTGCTGCCCCCAGTGTCTGCTCAAGGTGGTTGGGGGATGGATTGCTCCCCACTCGGGAAAGAAGGGGGAATATGAACAGGTGAGTGACCACAGTGGGGTTGTGACCCGTAGACAGTGGGACCAGTGGGGGCTTCTCAAATCCTGGGCCCTCAGACTTTAGGATCAGAAGAGGGAAAAAACCCGGTAGGACAGGCTCAGCTTCCGGAGGCTGGAGGGTGAGGCTGCCCCCTAGTGGCTGAAGTTCATGACCGGACGGACGTTCAAGGAATCTCAGGCGTTCCAATGCCTTCTCCCAGGAAGCGGGCTGTGCAGGCTGGAGGTGCCCTAGTGTCAGGCTGAAGGCTGGGAGCCGACATCTAATCATCAAGATGATGGAACTCTGAGGGCTGAAGGTAAGACAGGAGGTGGTGGCGGTGGAGGATTGTGTGTAATGGCCAGGGGAGAGAACGAAGAAGCTGAGACTCTGTAGTAATACTTAACGACAGTAGCTCATTAAGAATAACTACTTATTGATGTTCTGTTTGTGTCTGACCTGGTGTTAAGCATCTCACATATTTTCTCAATTTATCACAACAACCTATTCATTAGATATAATTACCTTCAAATATACAGATAAGAGGCAACATAAATAATTCACTATTATCATTACAATGTGTGTGGTAGTTTATAGCTATGTAATACTTACTGTCGCATAGGCACTTGAGAAGCATTATCTCTTTCAGTCTTTACACTTATTTTCCTGAGGTAGGCTTTATTATTCCTATTTTTATTATTTCTGTCTTATCATTGAAGAAACTGAGGCTTAGAGAGGGTGTATACCAGTTAGCTTTTACAATGTAGCAAATCATCCTTCAAATTTAGTGGCTTGAAACAATAGTTACTTATTTAGTTTGTAATGCAGTGAGTTGGCAATTTGGGCTGGGTTCAGCTGGGTGGTTCTTCTGGTCTCAGCTGGTGCAGTGAGACCACTATACCTCAATGGTCAGATGCTGGTCAGCTAGGTGGTTCTGCTTCAAGGGATTGGTTAGTTGTGGGCTGGGGTAATGGGTGGAGACTGGTCCATGTGTCTCTCATCTAGCAGGCTAGCCTAGGCTTGTAGCTGGAAGGAGTCTGAGAGAAAGAATGGAAACATGCAATATCTCTTGAGGTCCAGGATCAAAACTAGTACAATGCCACTTCTACTCAACTATTGGCCAAGGCAGGTCACATGACTAGTACACATTTAAGGGGTTGGGAATATTGACCCCACCTGCTGATGGGAGGAGCTGTAAAATCACATAGCAAAGAGTGTGGTTATAGGAAGGGGTGGTGAACTGGGGCCAGTTTTGCCACTTATCACTAAGTGGCTGTGGGGAGTAGAGGATGGCTCCCAGGCAGAAAGAACAGAATGTACAAAGACCCCCCTGAGACTCTAGGCAGGAAAGAGCATGTATAAGCTGGCATGCCTAAAATACAAAAGAGGAGACAGTAGGAGAAGTTGGGATGGAGTGCTGTTCTTAGAACTTTGTATGGGTTAACTAACTTAATTCTCACAACAACCCCATGAGGCAAACAGTATGATTTTATTCCCTTTCTAGGAGGGAAAGCTGAGGCATGGAGAGGTTGCACAATACCCTAAGTCATACAGCTAGAAAGCAGCAGCATCAGATTCCAGGGAGCCTAGCTCCAAAGCCCATACCACAAACCACTTGTCACACTGCTGGCACCACAACAGGTGCCAAGAAAGAACATGGGAAGAAAAGGTTCTTGGTGTTGAGTTTGAGGGCCGAATGTTGAAACCACTTTCCTTAGAGGCTTAAAGACCATCAGGTGGAGATTCCCTGTCACCTGTTTGCTCAAGATTGGGACTGCTTATTTCTGCTTAAAGGTAGAAAGGAATCAGGAGAACTTGTGTTTCCTTCTGGCTCTGTGACCCTACAAATTGGTGCACAATACTGTCCAGTGTATTCACTAGGATCCTTTTGGTCTTAAGAAACAAAGTGACTCAGTGTAGCTCAAGTTTTAAAAAGAGGTGTTCCTTAGTGCCTTACTGGGTGAGCTCAGAGAATTAGAGGATCTTAGGAAGGGGAGGAACTAAATGAGGTCCCGGGACTTCACTGATAGTAGTTTGTGGGTTCACTTTCTAGATTGTAGCCAGCCAGCTGAGTCGATTCTAAAGACTTCCCATCACTACGTCTCCTTGTTCAAGTCTTAACTTTCCGTGAGAGGGAATCTGCCACAACTTGGGTCACATGTTTTTACACTGGGCCAATTGAACCTGGTGAGGAGAACACATTCATGAGTATAACCAAGGCCACTCGGGGAATCACTATGAAGCCATCCTTATCGGGGTCTATTGCTTGGTGACGGGATGAGTTCTAAGCCCCACTACCTACACCCACCTGGAAAGTTCCAAGGATGCATCTATTTCTAAAGCAAAGGAGTAGACTTTCTTCTCCCAAGGATCCCAAAGTTCCAGAGTTTCTGAGCAAACTCATATCCAGCAGCTTTGTTGCAGATACAAATTCTCAGCCAGATAATTTGGATATAGTTTTATTAATTACATTTTTTGAGACCAGCAAATAGCTTTCATTAAATTATAACAACACAAGGCAGACAATATATTTAAGCCCAAACAATTGTACTGTGCAAAGCTTGTATTTATGAGATAGTGCTAGTCAATCCTGACTTCCTAAAAGATCAGGGTGGTAAAATATTTATTAGCAGTTCAAAGACATGTCTTTTTCAAATCCAATATCTTCTTTAGGATAGATATGAGGGCAGGCAGCTCTATTTGTTGATTTCACAGCATGATGTTCTGTGGATGGTTCAAAGGTGCTTCCTTGTGTTTCCAGAGAGATGGAGCTGGGTTCTGTAGATTAACAGTTCCTCTTCTAAGCTTCATGTGTGATTTGCCCCCAGACTGAAGAGTCCACTTGCACAGATTAGGTGAAATCCATGATTTTCAAAAATATATTTTGACTACTTAAATTTCCAGAAGAAAGTTTCTTATACACCAGCACAACTGTCTTGCACATAAATGCTTTATAACACTGATCATTCTAATTCTTGACATAGATACAATTTTTGTTTAAACATAATCTATTTGGAGAGTTTTGGGGTTGGAAATTTAAGACTCGAATACTCAGCAGGGGTGACTTTGCCACCAATCAATTCATTATGTGACCTTGGACGAACACCCCAGAATTTCTATACTTTTTTTCTATTTCAATATATAAAACTGGGATTGGTAATACCAGTTAGGAATGTGTTCAGCTACAAATAATGGAAAACCTGTTAGGGGTTTATTTTTCTCACCTGAATAGTCAAGACGTAGGAAAGGTAGAGTTGGTGTAATAATAAGAGGATGTTACTTAGGACCCAAGATCCTTTTCTATTCCTGTGATCAGCCTGTGGTTTTGTCCTCGTGGTGGCAAGATGGCCACTGCACCTTCAAATAGGGAGAAGAGGAAGGGTCATGGGTCAAACGAAATGCTAGCTGAGTCTGTGTTCCTCCTATTTTTAGGGAAGCAACAGATTTCCTGGAAGATATCCCTCTGATTCCCAAATAGTCTTCTCATTACATCTCATCTGCCAGAACTGAAATATGCCCATCCTAATTGTGAAGGTGTCTGGGGAGGTGATCTTGTTTTCTGGGCATATTGTAGCCCTGAAGTTAAGGGCCTATTGGTAAATAATGAAAAATAAATGTTTTGTAGGAAACTAACAGTGTCCTTTTTTGTCCCAAAAAGGTAGATGAAAACTATTATTTATTGGTCTTCTACCAGTTGACAAGCATTGTGCTAAGCCTTTTTCACCAATTATGTCAAATTTAATTTCTACAACATACACACACACACACACACACACACACAGTAGGTGTGAACTTTATTTTATAGAGATGAAGAAACTAAAGTTCAAGAGATTAGGTAAATTGCTCAAGGTTACAGAGTGGGATGAATTAAAAATATCTCCTATCTCTATTGAGTTCAGAAAGGCTGGAGGAGGTTTTGAGTTACTTTGAATATTTTCTGTTGGCCTCTTGGGGAGGAGCTTAATTTTCTTTCCTTTCCTTTTCTTTTTTTTTCTTAACTCTATATGTCTGAAGAAGGGATGGATGTGGGGGTAAGGGTAGAGCTCCCAGAGGCCCAGGGCCTCCCTGTGAATGCCCACCATGCTGTTAAGGGGCTCTGGCCTGTGCTTCCTTAAAGATGCCACCAATCCTTTCTATATTTCCCAGAGCTGAGTTGTGGTGGTCTCCCACCCCTTAAGGTTCCTCCTATGCTTGAGCCAGATCCCTTCCTCATTGTCAGTCCCATTAAAAACTTCACGTAGCTCAATTGCAGTGATTTGAGGGAAATGGAGCAGGACTCAACTGCCCCCCCGACTCTCTGGAGCAAATAACACAAGGAGCCTTGCTGCAAGTAGTCAAGGATGCAGTGTTGAGAGGCGATTGCTGCCTTTGAATCACCCCTTGCCACTTATTGGCCATGTGACTTGCCAGTTACTGGATGACTCATCTCGGTTTCCTCATCTGTAAAATGGGCCTTAACAACAGTACCTCTGTCATCAAGTTGTTGTGAGGATGAAGCCGTGTAAAACACTTGTAACAATGCTGCCTACTACATAGCTAACATCTGTGAGTGCTTGGTCTTGCTGAATGTCCTCTTTTAGACATCTTTGTCATCTACTCGATTTTAGAGATTCATTCTTTTGAATCTTGAGAGCCAAATTTCTTGGCTTGTTCTTTTTTTTTCTTTTTTTTTTTTTGAGATGGAGTCTTGTTCTATTGCCCGGGCTGGAGTGCAATGGCACGATCTCAGCTCACTGCAACCTCCGCCTTCTGGGTTCAAGCGATTCTCCCGCCTCAGCCTCCTGAGTACTGGGATTACAGGCAACTGCCATCATGCCTGGCTAATTTTTTTTTTGTATTTTTGTAGAGGTGGGGTTTCATCATGTTGGCCAGCCTGGTCTTGAACTTCTGACAGGTGATCCACCCACCTTGGCCTCCCAAAGTGCTGGGATTATAGGCTTGAGCCACTGCGCCCGGCCTGGGTTGTTCTTAAGTGACTATTTGATTTTAGTGAATACCGTACTTGTCAATAATTACCTTTGGTTCTAGCTGTTAATACAAAACAAGAAAAAGGATAGCTAATACTTGTTGAGCTCTTATTCTTCTGCTTTGCTAAAATATGGGTTAACAGGACAGTATGAGTTGAGGCCCCTAGAGTTGTGCAATATGGTGGCTCTTGCATAGTCAACTTGGGAGTGATGGGTTGGTAAATAGCAAAGATCACTTTGTTTTCATCACTGTTGAAGCTAAGCCTGCAGTTTTAAATAGGCTGTTTTCTTTGGCACCAGTTTTACTTTGCTCCAGGCCCATGAAAGCCACCTTTAACCTTCAACATGATGTTCTTCTGTCTTTCCTCAGCATGCAGCCCCTGCCCAGCAAAATACCATCTGGGGACATGAGGCCAAAGCACCCATGTTCTGGTCCCACTTCTACCACTGTCTTGTGCCATGGCATGGGGCAAGTCACTCTCACATTTTGGGCTTCAGCTTCCCCTTCTAAGAGATGATTCCTAGGGCCTCTTCCAGCTCTACTATTTTCCAATAGTCACTAAAAGATGCTCTATGACTTTGGGAGCACAGGGTGCTTGGGAGATTTTGGTTTTGAAGTTTTCCTTCTGAGGATTACTTTAATTTAACGGGCATCTTGTTGCTGAAAAATACAATCAAGAAAGAAAACACACAAATGCCTTTTCCTTCTCCAAATGTGATGCTTAAATAAAATTCAGTTCCATGGAGCAAACACAGAGGAGTATAAATGGATAGGGTTTCTCTTGTCTTTGAGCAGTCCCAGAGGAGGCTGTAAACAGCAGGATATCCCTTCAACCAGATGGGATGCCGAACTACGAGAGCCAAGCACTCACAGAGAAGAGAGAAATGACTTGCGGAAATAAGGAAAGGCTGGTTACCGTGATGTCAGTTTATTCTCACATCTGAATATAGTCAGTCTGGAAGCCAGAAAGAAGATGAAGATTAACCATGCTGAGAGGCTCTCAAACCCGAGCTGATGGGTGTGATGTTCCAAGTCACAGTTCAGAGTCTAATAAGAATATGGTCCATTGAGTTAACTTTGGATGTGAGACATCCTTGAGAGCAGGACCAGGTTCAGGAAACACTGGGACAGAGTTAGATGGCACTCCACCCCCCTTTGGTGGTTTTGCCCCATTTTTCTTGGTGCCATGAACAGCTTGGGATACCTAGGGTTTCTTGTTGCCCACAGAGCCCTCTTCTATCATGTCTTACCTAGACCAGCCTTGTCTTATCCAGTGACACTTTGTTTTTAGATTTTTTTTTCTTTCCCCTTTCTCTCATCTTCAATCTTATTAAAATTTCACTTCGGGGATAGTATGATGAGGGTAGAAAAAGTCATTCGTTGTCCCTGGACTCAGGCAGTCTTCAGTGGAAATCTTGGCTCCTTTGCTCATGACAGTGAGAACTTAGGCCAGTTCTTTGGTTATCCTGTTTTCTTGCCTTTGAGATGGGTACAGTAAAATCTAACATACAGCACTGTTGACAGAATTGGGTGAGATACAAAGCTTACCTAAACAAGCAGAAAACAAGACACACACACAAGAAATGCTATTTTTTCCTTCCTGTCCCATCTTATAGTCCTTGCACATTAGCATTTGGGGAACTTAAAAAGGTATTGATGCCTGGGATCTGCCTCATCATCTGCTGGGAACTGGTCCTCTTTAAAAGCTCCTCAGATGACCATGTGCAGCCTGGGCTAAGACACACTGCCCTTGGGAATTGCTGATTAAGGGTTTGCTCCTCTACTCTCAACCCTGTTTCTATTCCCATCCCCTTGGATTTGATTCCTAAAGTCAATCTATCTTCTGTATTCCAATCTGACAAACAGTAGGTGATTAATCAAGGTTTGTGCACCCGATCCCTTCCCTCTGCCTGGATACTTGTTTTCCTTGGGACCTTGACAAGAGTAGGGCCATCTTCTCTAAGAGGAGGGAAAGGATGAATAAAGATTTACTGAAATGTTGTGGCAGAGATCTTTGGCGTAGAATGAGGTGTTCTCTGGCACACTGGCGGAGAACCAGAGGGCCCAGGTAGGACCAGTGAGCCAGTTGGCCAGATTTCCTGTCTTCTTTCAGCAATGCTGAGGCAGGAAAACAGGCTGAAAAGCACTTGGTAAATTTAGAAATCAGGGAATTGGTGATTCCAAGGTGCAATGGACAGCTAGGGTATACCTGACCATGAGGTGTGGTCTGGGAAGGGAGACAGGTGTTTAGGGCTGAAATCAGTTCCTGAAATGGCTGACAATGAGCTACTCCTTCTGCCTCCTAGTTACATCTCAGAGGAGACCTTTGAACTATATCGTCTTAGTGCAGCCCAGAGGTTATCTGCAGACAATTCCCTTCCAGCCCAGAGCTTCTGGTGTCCCTCTGCCTGAGAGTGTTCTGTGGCCATGGGCATTTGGTCCTCACATGGGGCAGGCTGGAAGTATCAGGAAGTTAATGGATTTGTTTCTACCTTCATCATGGAGGGATGACAGTGGGTGGATGTGTTAGCCAGGGTTCTCTAGAGGGACAGAACTAATAGGATAGATGTATATATAAGGGGGAGTTTATTAAGGAGTATTAACTCACATGATCACAAGGTCCCACAATAGGCCGTCTGCAAGCTGAGGAGCAAGGAAGCCAGTCTGAGTCCCAAAGCTGAAGAACTTGGAGTCCAATGTTCAAGGGCAGGAAGTATCCAGCATGGGATAAAGATGTAGGACAAAAGACTAAAACAGTCTAGTCTGTCCATGTTCTTCTGACTGCTTTTATTCTGGCTGCACTGGCAGCTGATTAGATTGTGCTCACCCAGATTGAGGGTGGGTCTGCCTTTCCCAGTCCACTGACTCAGATGTTAATCTCCCTTGGCAACACCCTCACAGACACACCCAGGAACCATACTTTGCATCTTTCAATCCAATCAAGTTGATGGTCAATATTAACCATCACAGTGGATGAACACCCGACTTCCTTGTTCCTTGGAGGGACAGTCCTGAGGCATGTTCCACACAGTTTCTCAGAGGTCTCCTATGTAGCCAAGCCCTAGATACCCAGTGACAGCACATCCATGTGCCCTCTTGCTGACTTTCCTCTGTCCCCTGCCTCACTCCCTGCTTCCTGTGCGTCCTGGTATCACCTTGAAAATAAGCTACTTGGACTCAAATCCTTGTCTTAGGGTCTACTTCTATGGGAAAATACCCACCTTTTATCAGCCTTTACTTACTCAGGGGTTTTTGCATCTCTCTTCATACATCTGCCTTGTGAGATGGACCTGCCAGTGTTCTCTGAGGGGATACATTACAGAGTTCCTCACCTTATATGTGTCTTCATTGTTGAACACACATGTTTCACAGTTGAGGGCAATGCTTTTCAATCTGCAGATTGTGACCCACTGTGGATTTAAAAATCCACTTACTAAAAATGGAAAGAAATGGGTGTGTGTCAGATTGTATTACACATTACAAGGTGCATATTGTTATATGAAAATTTCATTTCAGTTGTGTGTGTAGATGCTCACATATTGGTGAAATATGTTTCTTAACGTGCAACATGGTCAAAAAATTTGGAAGCCACTGCTTTAGGGGGTCTCTGTGTTTTTTTAAATCCCAGGATTCATTCTTCCCTTTCCCTCTGGTAGTAGCACCTCAGTATTCCTTTCAACAAGGAAAGAAGCCTGTGTTCCTCATTCTGCAGTCTTGGTTGGACTGTCAATCATGGTGTTCTATTGTTCCTTGGTCAAAAGATGATCACATGACTCATGACAGGTCAGTCAGATGATTGCTCTAGGGGACCAGAAGGAGAAACACAAGGGGTGAAAAGAGTTGAAGATGCTTCATTCAAAAGGGATGTCTGGAAGACAATATCTATTTTTTTCCCCGACTCCCTGTCTTTGAACTTCTTTGAACTTCTTAGATTTTTTTTTCCCCATCAACATCTGGTGGTTCAGTTGTTGGGTTGCTTCCACAAAATACCTATGGACTGCTGCTTTTTTCCCCTATCCTTATGAAGGTAGAGCTGTTTTCTGTTTCTAGAAATCAAAGAACCTTCCCATGGGTGAGGGTTTTGGAGTTAGTTGATCCTGACTCTACTACTTCCTGGCTGTGTAAAATTACTTAACCTCTGCAAGCTTCAGGTTCCTCTCTTGTAAAATGGGGATAGAAATGCCAGGCTGAAGGTTACTGATGATGTTTATGTAGCCACTGGCCCTAGATGCTCAATTGATGGCAGCCACTATTCTGGGCCAAATGTTATTCATCTTTGTTTTACTAGTGATTACTTTTTACTTATTTTCCATGTCTATGTGGAAAATAAATGAATCCTCATGACAATGTGGATTTTTTTTGATTTAATAATATATTTTATTTAACCTAGTATATCAAAATATTAGCATTTTAATATGCAATGGTTATAATATTTATTAAAGAGATAGCTTACTCTCTTTTTTTCCTACTAAGTATTTATTTATTTATTTATTTATTTTTAATTAATTTATTATTATTATACTTTAAGTTGTAGGGTACATGTGCATAACGTGCAGGTTTGTTACATATGTATACTTGTGCCATGTTGGTGTGCTGCACCCATCAACTCGTCATTTACATCAGGTATAACTCCCAATGCAATCCCTCCCCCCTCCCCCCTCCCCATGATAGGCCCCGGTGTGTGATGTTCCCCTTCCTGAGTCCAAGTGATCTCATTGTTCAGTTCCCACCTATGAGTGAGAACATGCGGTGTTTGGTTTTCTGTTCTTGTGATAGTTTGCTAAGAATGATGGTTTCCAGCTGCATCCATGTCCCTACAAAGGACACAAACTCATCCTTTTTGATGGCTGCATAGTATTCCATGGTGTATATGTGCCACATTTTCTTAATCCAATCTGTCACTGATGGACATTTGGGTTGATTCCAAGTCTTTGCTATTGTGAATAGTGCTGCAATAAACATACGTGTGCATGTGTCTTTATAGCAGCATAATTTATAATCCTTTGGGTATATACCCAGTAATGGGATGGCTGGGTCATATGGTACATCTAGTTCTAGATCCTTGAGGAATCGTCATACTGTTTTCCATAATGGTTGAACTAGTTTACAATCCCACCAACAGTGTAAAAGTGTTCCTATTTCTCCACATCCTCTCCAGCACCTGTTGTTTCCTGACTTTTTAATGATCGCCATTCTAACTGGTGTGAGATGGTATCTCATTGTGGTTTTGATTTGCATTTCTCTGATGGCCAGTGATGATGAGCATTTTTTCATGTGTCTGTTGGCTGTATGAATGTCTTCTTTTGAGAAATGTCTGTTCATATCCTTTGCCCACTTTTTGATGGGGTTGTTTGTTTTTTTCTTGTAAATTTGTTTGAGTTCTTTGTAGGTTCTGGATATTAGCCCTTTGTCAGATGAGTAGATTGCAAAAATTTTCTCCCATTCTGTAGGTTGCCTGTTCACTCTGATGGTAGTTTCTTTTGCTGTGCAGAAGCTCTTTAGTTTAATTAGATCCCATTTGTCAATTTTGGCTTTTGCTGCTGTTGCTTTTGGTGTTTTAGACATGAAGTCTTTGCCCATGCCTATGTCCTGAATGGTACTACCTAGGTTTTCCTCTAGGATTTTTATGGTATTAGGTCTAACATTTAAGTCTCTAATCCATCTTGAATTAATTTTCGTATAAGGAGTAAGGAAAGGATCCAGTTTCAGCTTTCTACTTATGGCTAGCCAATTTTCCCAGCACCATTTATTAAATAGGGAATCCTTTCCCCATTTCTTGTTTCTCTCAGGTTTGTCAAAGATCAGATGGCTGTAGATGTGTGGTATTATTTCTGAGGACTCTGTTCTGTTCCATTGGTCTATATCTCTGTTTTGGTACCAGTACCATGCTGTTTTGGTTACTGTAGCCTTGTAGTATAGTTTGAAGTCAGGTAGCGTGATGCCTCCAGCTTTGTTCTTTTGACTTAGGATTGTCTTGGAGATGCGGGCTCTTTTTTGGTTCCATATGAACTTTAAAGCAGTTTTGTCCAATTCTGTGAAGAAAGTCATTGGTAGCTTGATGGGGATGGCATTGAATCTATAAATTACCTTGGGCAGTATGGCCATTTTCACGATATTGATTCTTCCTATCCATGAGCATGGTATGTTCTTCCATTTGTTTGTGTCCTCTTTTATTTCACTGAGCAGTGGTTTGTAGTTCTCCTTGAAGAGGTCCTTTACATCCCTTGTAAGTTGGATTCCTAGGTATTTTATTCTCTTTGAAGCAATTGTGAATGGAAGTTCATTCCTGATTTGGCTCTCTGTTTGTCTGTTACTGGTGTATAAGAATGCTTGTGATTTTTGCACATTAATTTTGTATCCTGAGACTTTGCTGAAGTTGCTTATCAGCTTAAGGAGATTTTGGGCTGAGACAATGGGGTTTTCTAAATATACAATCATGTCGTCTGCAAACAGGGACAATTTGACTTCTTCTTTTCCTAACTGAATACCCTTGATTTCTTTCTCTTGCCTAATTGCCCTAGCCAGAACTTCCAACACTATGTTGAATAGGAGTGGTGAGAGAGGGCATCCCTATCTTGTGCCAGTTTTCAAAGGGAATTTTTCCAGTTTTTTTTGCCCATTCAGTATGATATTGGCTGTGGGTTTGTCATAAATAGCTCTTATTATTTTGAGGTACATTCCATCAATACCGAATTTATTGAGCGTTTTTAGCATGAAGGGCTGTTGAATTTTGTCAAAAGCCTTTTCTGCATCTATTGAGATAATCATGTGGTTCTTGTCTTTGGTTCTGTTTATATGCTGGATTATGTTTATTGATTTGCGAATGTTGAACCAGCCTTGCATCCCAGGGATGAAGCCCACTTGATCATGGTGGATAAGCTTTTTGATGTGTTGCTGAATCCGGTTTGCCAGTATTTTATTGAGGATTTTTGCATCGATGTTCATCAGGGATATTGGTCTAAAATTCTCTTTTTTTGTTGTGTCTCTGCCAGGCTTTGGTATCAGGATGATGTTGGCCTCATAAAATGAGTTAGGGAGGATTCCCTCTTTTTCTATTGATTGGAAATAGTTTCAGAAGGAATGGTACCAACTCCTCCTTGTACCTCTGGTAGAATTCAGCTGTGAATCCATCTGGTCCTGGACTTTTTTTGGTTGGTAGGCTATTAATTATTGCCTCAATTTCAGAGCCTGCTATTGGTCTATTCAGGGATTCAACTTCTTCCTGGTTTAGTCTTGGAAGAGTGTAAGTGTCCAGGAAATTATCCATTTCTTCTAGATTTTCCAGTTTATTTGCGTAGAGGTGTTTATAGTATTCTCTGATGGTAGTTTGTATTTCTGTGGGGTCGGTGGTGATATCCCCTTTATCATTTTTAATTGCGTCGATTTGATTCTTCTCTCTTTTCTTCTTTATTAGTCTTGCTAGTGGTCTGTCAATTTTGTTGATCTTTTCAAAAAACCAACTCCTGGATTCATTGATTTTTTGGAGAGTTTTTTGTGTCTCTATCTCCTTCAGTTCTGCTCTGATCTTAGTTATTTCTTGCCTTCTGCTAGCTTTCGAATGTGTTTGCTCTTGCTTCTCTAGTTCTTTTAATTGCGATGTTAGAGTGTCAATTTTAGATCTTTCCTGCTTTCTCTTGTGGGCATTTAGTGCTATAAATTTCCCTCTACACACTGCTTTAAATGTGTCCCAGAGATTCTGGTATGTTGTATCTTTGTTCTCATTGGTTTCAAAGAACATCTTTATTTCTGCCTTCATTTCGTTATGTACCCAGTAGTCATTCAGGAGCAGGTTGTTCAGTTTCCATGTAGTTGAGCGGTTTTGATTGAGTTTCTTAGTCCTGAGTTCTAGTTTGATTGCACTGTGGTCTGAGAGACAGTTTGTTATAATTTCTGTTCTTGTACATTTGCTGAGGAGTGATTTACTTCCAATTACGTGGTGGATTTTGGAGTAAGTACGATGTGGTGCTAAGAATGTATATTCTGTTGATTTGGGGTGGAGAGTTCTGTAGATGTCTATTAGGTCTGCTTGCTGCAGAGATGAGTTCAATTCCTGGATATCCTTGTTAACTTTCTGTCTCGTTGATCTGTCTAATGTTGACAGTGGAGTGTTGAAGTCTCCCATTATTATTGTATGGGAGTCTAAGTCTCTTTGTAAGTCTCTAAGGACTTGCTTTATGAATCTGGGTGCTCCTGTATTGGGTGCATATATATTTAGGATAGTTAGCTCTTCCTGTTGAATTGATGCCTTTACCATTATGTAATGGCCTTCTTTGTCTCTTTTGATCTTTGATGGTTTAAAGTCTGTTTTATCAGAGACTAGTATTGCAACCCCTGCTTTTTTTTGTTCTCCATTTGCTTGGTAAATCTTCCTCCATCCCTTTATTTTGAGCCTATGTATGTCTCTGCGTGTGAGATGGGTCTCCTGAATACAGCAGACTGATGGGTCTTGACTCTTTATCCAGTTTGCCAGTCTGTGTCTTTTAATTGGACCATTTAGTCCATTTACATTTAAGGTTAATATTGTTATATGTGAACTTGATCCTGCCATTATGATATTAACTGGTTATTTTGCTCGTTAGTTGATGCAGTTTCTTCCTAGCCTCAATGGTCTTTACATTTTGGCATGTTTTTGCAATGGCTGGTACCGGTTGTTCCTTTCCATGTTTAGTGCTTCCTTCAGGGTCTCTTGTAAGGCAGGCCTAGTGGTGACAAAATCTCTAAGCATTTGCTTATCTGTAAAGGATTTTATTTCTCCTTCACTTATGAAACTTAGTTTGGCTGGATATGAAATTCTGGGTTTAAAATTCTTTTCTTTAAGAATGTTGAATATTGGCCCCCACTCTCTTCTGGCTTGTAGAGTTTCTGCCGAGAGATCTGCTGTTAGTCTGATGGGCTTCCCTTTGTGGGTAACCCGACCTTTCTCTCTGGCTGCCCTTAAGATTTTTTCCTTCATTTCAACTTTGGTGAATCTGGCAATTATGTGTCTTGGAGTTGCTCTTCTTGAGGAGTATCTTTGTGGCGTTCTCTGTATTTCCTGGATTTGAATGTTGGCCTGCCCTACTAGGTTGGGGAAGTTCTCCTGGATGATATCCTGAAGAGTGTTTTCCAACTTGGTTCCATTTTCCCCCTCACTTTCAGGCACCCCAATCAGACGTAGATTTGGTCTTTTTACATAATCCCATACTTCTTGCAGGCTTTGTTCATTTCTTTTTCTTCTTTTTTCTTTTGGTTTCTCTTCTCGCTTCATTTCATTCATTTGATCCTCAATCGCTGATACTCTTTCTTCCAGTTGATCGAGTCGGTTACTGAAGCTTGTGCATTTGTCACGTATTTCTCGTGTCATGGTTTTCATCTCTTTCATTTCGTTTAGGACCTTCTCTGCATTAATTACTCTAGCCATCAATTCTTCCACTTTTTTTTCAAGATTTTTAGTTTCTTTGCGCTGGGTATGTAATTCCTCCTTTAGCTCTGAGAAATTTGATGGACTGAAGCCTTCTTCTCTCATCTCGTCAAAGTCATTCTCCGTCCAGCTTTGATCCGTTGCTGGCGATGAGCTGCGCTCCTTTGCCGGGGGAGATGCGCTCTTATTTTTTGAATTTCCAGCTTTTCTGCCCTGCTTTTTCCCCATCTTTGTGGTTTTATCTGCCTCTGGTCTTTGATGATGGGGATGTACTGATGGGGTTTTGGTGTAGGTGTCCTTCCTGTTTGATAGTTTTCCTTCTAACAGTCAGGACCCTCAGCTGTAGGTCTGTTGGAGATTGCTTGAGGTCCACTCCAGACCCTGTTTGCCTGGGTATCAGCAGCAGAGGCTGCAGAAGATAGAATATTTCTGAACAGCAAGTGTACCTGTCTGATTCTTGCTTTGGAAGCTTCCTTTCAGGGGTGTACTCCTCCCTGTGAGGTGTGGGGTGTCAGACTGCCCCTAGTGGGGGATGTCTCCCAGTTAGGCTACTCAGGGGTCAGGGACCCACTTGAGCAGGGAGTCTGTCCCTTCTCAGATCTCAACCTCCGTGTTGGGAGATCCACTGCTCTCTTCAAAGCTGTCAGACAGAGTCGTTTGCGTCTGCAGAGGCTTCTCCTGTGTTTGTTATTGTTTACTGTGCCCTGTCCCCAGAGGTGGAGTCTACAGAGACAGGCAGGTTTCCTTGAGCTGCTGTGAGCTCCACCCAGTTCGAGCTTCCCAGCAGCTTTGTTTACCTACTTAAGCCTCAGCAATGGCGGGCGCCCCTCCCCCAGCCTCGCTGCTGCCTTGCGGGTAGATCACAGACTGGTGTGCTAGCAATGAGGGAGGCTCCGTGGGCGTGGGACCCTCCTGGCCAGGTGTGGGATATGATCTCCTGGTGTGCCTGTTTGCTTAAAGCGCAGTATTGGGGTGGGAGTTACCCGATTTTCCAGGTGTTGTGTGTCTCAGTTCCCCTGGCTAGGAAAAGGGATTCCCTTCCCCCTTGCGCTTCCCAGGTGAGGCAATGCCTGGCCCTGTTTCAGCTCTCGCTGGTCGGGCTGCAGCAGCTGACCAGCACCGATCGTCCGGCACTCCCCAGTGAGATGAACCCAGTACCTCAGTTGAAAATGCAGAAATCACCGGTCTTCTGTGTCGCTCGCGCTGGGAGTTGGAGACTGGAGCTGTTCCTATTCGGCCATCTTGCTCCGCCCCCCGACAATGTGGATTTTTACAACTAAAACCCACAGTTGAATTTCTTTAGATATTTACAACTCCTTGGTTATTACACATGTGATTTATTGTTCAAAAACATAAGAAAATATCCATAGTGTGAGGTTAGACAAAATAGTTCTTACACATAATAACAAAAGCACAATCCATAAAAGAAAAAATCAATATATTGGACATAATCAAAATAAAAACTTATGAACTATCAGAGACAATGTTAAGAGAATAAAAGTCAACCTACAGACTAGGAGAAAATATTTGCACGTCATATAGCTAACAAAGGACTTCTATCTAGAATATCAACACACTTTCAAAACTCAGAAAATATATAACCTAATTAAAAATAGGTGAAAGATTTAGAGATATAATCAAAGAGAACATGTGGGGGACAAAAAAGCATATTAAAGATGCTCAAAATCATTAGTCATTAAGTAAAAGTGATTTAAAGCCATAATGAGATACAACTACCTATCAGAATGGCTAAAATAAATAAAACTGATAATACCAAGTGCTAACAAGGATACAGAGCAGATGAAACTCTCACATGTTAGTGGTGGGAATAAAAAATAGCTCAATTGCTCTAGAAGACAATTTGATAATTTCTTACAAAGTAAAACATACATTTGCCATATGACCCAGGAATCCTACTCCTGAGTATTTACCCTAAAGAAATGAATACTTATGTTCACAGAAAAGCCTGTACACATATTCATAACAACTCTACTTATAATCATCCCAAACAATTTAAATATCCTCCAGCAGGTGAATGGATAAACTGCGGTCTGTGTACACCATGTAATGCTACTCAGTAATAAAAAGGAATGGACTATTGATGCCCACAATAAACTTGCAGGAATATCAAAAGCATATGCTGAGTGAAGGAAACCTACCTTAAAACATTGCATAGTGTATGATCCCATTTGTACGGAACAGATGAGGAATTAGACATTAGGGGATGAGGGGATTAGGGGAAGGTGGAAGGTTTGAATGTAAAAAGACAGCACAAGAGAATTCTTTGGGGTGATGGAACTGCTCTGTGTCCTGATTATGATGGAGGTTATATGAATCTACACGTATTAAAATTCATAGAACTATACATCAATAAGTCAATTTTGCTACATGGTAATTTAAAAACCTTTTTCATTATGTAGAGTCATTTGTTGGTTATGTGGAGTCCTTCGTTGGTTATGTAGAATCCTTTGTGGTTATGTGATTTGCCCTTGTGTTCACCTGGACATTTTGGTATTCCGTAGACCTGCCCTGTCCAACACAGTAGCCACTAGCCACATGTACCTAGGCTAGTCTGAACTGAGGTGTGGTCTAATTGCAAAGTGGATACTGGATTTTGGAGACTTAGAATGGGAAAAGAATGCAAAAGAGCTCATTAATTTTTAAATAATGATACTTTTAAATAGATAAAATGATACTTTTAAATAATAATACTTCTAAATACATTTTCAATAATGAAAATATGTGATTTTGAATATATTGGATTAAATGAAACATATTATTAAAATTAATTTCATCTTTTTCCTCTTCTTTTTAAAAATGTGATTACTAGAAAGTCATAATTATAATATGTGGCTTGCACTATATTTTTATGGGACGGCGCTGCTCCAGATGACACAATTGGGGAAGAACAGGGAAATCTAGATTTTTCTCTCTCCATTAGAGTCAGGCGTAGGATTGCCCCATGCAGTGCTGACTGAGGCCCACCTGGACTCCTGTGTTTGGAGGCTGCTCACTTCCACCCAGTTTGTCTGAGGAGGTGAAAGCCACCCACAACATCCGCTTTATTTCCCATTTGGTTGGCTTTCCCTAACCTTTGTGGGAAGAAGAAGGTGAGGGGAGGATGAGAATCATACAAGGTGGGGTAGGATGAGGGGTTAGACCTGTAGGAGCATCAAGCTTTGCTGTTAGATTTGCACTTGAATTCTGTTTCAGCCACCAGGTAGCTGAGCAGCTCTGAATCTTTCTTTCGTTCTTTTTTCTTTTTTTTTTTTTGAGACAGAGTCTTGCTCTGTCACCCAGGTTGGAGTGCGGTGATGTGAATTCGGCTCACTGCAACCTCTGCCTTCCAGGTTCAAGCGATTCTCCTGCCTCAACTTCCCCCCACCACACCCAGCTAATTTTTGTATTTTTAGTAGAGACAGGGTTTCGCTATGTTGGCCAGGCTGGTCTTGATCTCCTTACCTCAGGTGATCCACCCACCTCGGCCTCCCACAGTGCTGGGATTAGAGGTGTGAGTTTTTTCATGTGCCATATATATATCTTTATATATACATATATGTGTGTGTATATATACACATATGCATGTATATAAAGTTCCCCCAGGGGTTTCCTTATGCATAAAGCTTTCCCCAGGACATCCAGGGAGAGTTCATTGAAAGCACCCAGGAGGCCTTCAGGAAGTGATAATTTTGCTACCGCCATTATTGCTTTGTGTGGTGTTTGCTCTCCTAACTCTGACTCGGTTCTTCCTCCCTCTGTCCTTCCCTCCTTCTCTCTCTCTCTCTCCCTCTCTGTGTGTGTGTGTGTGTGTGTTGAGCCTCACAGGCACTCTGCCCAACTTTTCTCCCTGATTCAGCACTGAGAAATGCCAAGGCAAGCGTTCCCATGAAGCTGCTTGTCAGCAAACACCCACTCTCGTTTCAACTCTCCCCAGTGTGTCAGAGCCTGGCCTGGACTCCACGCGAGGCCCAGGGCTGTGCGAGCTCCCAAGACTGATTCACATACACCCTGCTGCACAGAGACTTCAGGGCTACACTCCCAACCTGTGAGATGAGAGATTGGAGGCTCCCAAGCGATGCAACCATCCAGAGGAAAAAGCCCTTCAGCCATCCACAGAAGGTGCAGCAATTTTCCTGGATTCCGTTTCAAAGACATAAAAGCCTTGGTTTCAAACATTTAGCTGCTGCCTGGCCTGCCTTTCTCACTTTCTCTCCTTTGCCTTTCGTTTCAATTGCACTTTTATTAAATCATTCTTGTTGCTTGCCTCCAACCGCTCAGTGTTGGCATCAAATATTAGGTAGGTGCAGGGAAAATGAATACTTTTCCAGCCTTAACAGCTACATAGATTTTCATCACAGGGACATATTAAGTGTCTGTCTGGGCCTGGCACTGTATGACGCTGTGTGACAGGGAAGTTAAATAGACACGAGTGGTCTTTTGGGGCTCGTCCACAATGGTGGCCACAGTTGTTACCTGGTAGGGTTATGCTGTTCCCCAATAGGGCTCTGAGAGCCACAAGACCCTGTCAGATCCTAAGTTCAGAGGGCTGTGTTTTAAAGACTTCAGAAGCAGGCCTCAAGGCCCTCTTCCATGAGAGTGGCAGTGTGACTGGGTGGCCAAGCCCATGGGTTTTAGAGTCCAGCAGCTCTAGGTTTGCACCTGCAATCTTCCACTTAGGAGCCACCTGGGGGCATAACCTAATCTTCTCGGGCCTCAGTTTCTCATCTGTGAAGTGGGATCACAATATCAACCTCGCAGATTGATGTAAGAAATGTGATACCTGCTATTTATTGAGCTGTTGCTACATGGCAGGCACCATGCTAAATGCTCTATAGCGGTTTTCAGATTTAATCCTCACAACCACCTCATAAAACAGATATCATTCTTATCCTCATTGGATAGATGAGGAAATGGAGGCTTAGAGAGGTTAACAATGTCCGAAATGATACAGCTGGCCAATGTAGGAGAGGGGATTTAAATGCCAGCAATTTGCCCAGACTTTCCCCATGCCTGTGCTCAGGTGAGAAGAGGGAAGGAGAGGCATGAGCACAGGGGTGGAGGCTCAGATAGCTGTGTCCTCCCTTGGGAAGTAGGGAGATGCCAGGAGTTAAGACTGTATGAGCTAAGGCTCTTGGCTTCCAAAGCACGCTACATTGTCCTATCGGACTTTACTTCCAAAGCATAAGCTCCAAGATAAAATTTGAGAATTTCAAGATGGTGAGTGCAGAGCCTTATAGCCCAAGCATGAGGCATTCTGGGCTTGGACCCCACGTGGCTGCCCTGGTTGAATGTCCAGGAAGTTGACACTCATTCAATGCTTTCTATGGCATGAATTTTTCCAAAGTGAAAAGTAGATGCTTACTTTGTTTTTTGTGACTCTTTCTCTATATTGAGTTTCTTAAACTGGGAGTGGACTCATCTGCATGAATGTGCATTTGAAAACACCTGGCACCAGCTCAGCCCATATGATTCAGTGACAGTGAGTGTCCCGGCAGTCTACTTTACACAATGTTCCCTGTCCCTTCAGTGGCTCCGCTGAGGGCACCTGAGCTGCACTGCCGCACCATGCCCAGTCTGAAGAGTGGTTTACACTTTCCTTGGGAGATAGAACAGTGATGTGGCTAAGGGCTTCCATTCCAAGGAGTCAAAATACTTAGATTTGTTTACCAAGCTCCTGTCTCTACCACTTTCTAGCCATTTGACATTGGGCAAAGTACTTAGCACTTTTATTTATTTATTTATTCATTTATTTTGAGACGAGTCTTGCTCTGTTGCCCAGGCTAGAGTGCAGTGTTGTGATCTCAGCTCATGGAAGCCTCTGCCTCCCAGATTCAAGCGATTCTCCTGCCTCAGCCTCCTGAGTAGCTGGGACTACAGGTGCACGCCACCAGGTCCAGCTAATTATTATGTTTTTGGTAGAGAGGGCGTTTCACCATGTTGGCCAGGTTGCTCTTGAACTCCTGACCTCAAGTGATCCACCTGCCTCGGCCTCCCAAAGAGCTGGGATTACAGGTATAAGCCTGGCAACTTAGTACTTTTCAACCTTGGTTTTGCTGTCTGTAAAATAGCCACATACAGCAGGTCCTCCAATAACGTCGTTCATTCGTTCAACGTTGTTTTGTTATAACATTGATGAGGAAAAAAATCGATTCCTGGCTGGGGCCGCTGTTTGTGTGGAATCTGTATATTTTCCCCATGTCTATGTGGGTTTTCTCTGGGTACCAGGGTTTCCTCCCACATCCTAAAGACGTGACAGGAGGTGAACTGGCGTCTACACGGCCCCAGTGTGAGTGGGTGTGGGTGTGGGTGTGACTGTACCCTGTGAGGAAACGGTGCCCTGTCCAGGCCTGGTTCCCGTCTTGTGCCCTCAACTGCCTACTGGCGATCCTCAACTGGAATAATTGGTCAAACAATTATCTTACTTGTTTTTATTAAGCTTCTTAAGTATATCTAGAGCTCACATTTTGTTGTTGTTGTTGAGACAGGGTCTCTTTATTGTCCAGGCTGAAGTGCAGTGGCACAATCATATCTCACTACAGTCTTGACCTCCCAGGTTCAAGTGGTCCTCCCATCTCAGCCTCCTGGGTAGCTGAGACTCTAGGTGTGCACCACCATGTCCAGCTAATTTTTTTTGTGTGTGTGTGTGTGTATATATATATATATATATTTTTTTTTTGTAGGGGTGGGGTTTTGCTATGTTGCCCAGGTTGTTCTTAAGCTCCTGGGCTCAAGCAATTTGCCAGCCTCAGCCTCCCAAAGTGCTGGGATTGTAGGTGTAAGCCACTGCTCCTGGCCGTATTGCTCACATTTATTACAATGTTTTATATTACAAGTGTTTTAGGTCTTTATTTATGAGTTTGGTGAGATTTCTGTGTCCAGAAATATACCATAGGAACATAACTCTTGTTTATGTCAATCAGCCTACGATGAAATTGGTTTCCTTGTATGCTGTTTTGCTGTTTTGCTTAAAGTCACAGTTTCCAAGAACCTATTGACAATGTTGAGGAGTTACTCTAGTAGAGAACAAAGGGAATCAATGTTGAGGGGTTACTGTTGTAGAGAACAAGGGAATCAAACTATCCATATAGTTCCTTTCTACTGTGACTGAGGCTTGTAAGTCATAATGGCATGGGAAGCACCCAGGCCAGTGCCTGTATATTGACCATTCAGTAGAGGTTGGCTATCATCATTATTCCTGAGTTTAAAAACAGCAGCAGAGTTCAAGAATTGTGTGTGTGGAGGCAATTCATTATCAAATTGGAATAGTGCCAAGTATATATCAAATGAATGAATTCTGAGAATATTTCTCAGTAGTTGATCATCTAATAATAATGTTTGAGATGTCCATCATTTTATAGTTCACAGAACACTTTGTTACACATAATTCCAGCTGAGACTCCACAATAGCCCTGCAAAGTATGGAATGCAAGAAATTGATTTTCCTGTTTTACAGGTGGGTAACTGGAGGCGCAGAGATTAACAGCTGCTCACTTCTGCAACAGTCATTTAATGAGCACTAACTACGTGCGAGACTCTATGTTAGCTTCCAGGATAAAAATGAATTAAGATTTTTTTTTTCTACCTTTTGGAAGAAATTGCTGTGGGTCAGGGTAGCTGGAACGGACTTAAAAGAGGATGCTGAACTTCAGGTAATGTATCCATCAGGATAGATTAAATGATGGTGCAGAAAAACAACAATAACAACAAACTTTGGTGGCTTAAAAAACAAAGATTTATTTCTCATTCATGCTATTAGCCCATGATTGGTGTACTGGTGGCTCTGTCCCACTGTATTAGTCCATTTTCACACTGCTGATAAAGACATACTCGAGACTGAGAAGGAAAAAGAGGTTTAATTGGACTTACAATTCCACATGGCTGGGGTGGCCTCAGAATCATGTTGGGAGACAAAAGACTCTTCTAACATGGCGGCAGCAAGAGAAAATGAGGAAGAAGCAAAAGCGGAAACCCCTGATAAACCTATCAGATCTTTTGAAATTTACTATCACAAGAATAGCAGTCTCTTGGCTAAAACATAACAAGAGTCACCTATGCTCCAGTTCCCAACAAGTTCCTCATCTCCATCTGAGACCACCTCAGCCTGGACCTTATTGTTCATATTACTATCAGCATTTTTGTCAAAGCCATTCAATAAGTCTCTAGGAGGTTCAAAACTTTCCCGCATTTTCCTATTTCTTGTGAGCCCTCCAAACTGTTCCAACCTCTGCCTCTTACCCAGTTCCAAAGTCGCTTCCACATTTTCGGGTATCTTTTCAGCAGTGTCACACTCTACTGGTACTAATTTACTGTATTAGTCCACTTTCATGCTGCTGATAAAGACATACTCTGAGTATGGTCTAAGAAGGAAACTGAGAAGGAAAAAGAGATTTAATTGGACTTACCCTTCCACATGGCTGGGGTGGCCTCAGAATCATGTTGGGAGACAAAACACTCTTCTAACATGGCGGCAGCAAGAGAAAATGAGGAAGAAGCAAAAGCGGAAATTTACTATCATTAGAATAGCAGTCTCTTGGCTAAAACATAACAAGAATCACTTGTTCCAGTTCCCAAGAAGTTCCTCATCTCTATCTGAGACCACCTCAACTTGGACGTTATTGTTCATATTATTATCAGCATTTTTGTCAAAGCTATTCAACAAGTCTCTAGGAGGTTCGAAGCTTTCCCACATTTTCCTATTTCTTTTGAGCCCTCCAAACTGTTCCAACCTCTGCCTCTTACCTACTTCCAAAGTTGCTTCCACATTTTCAGGTATCTTTTCAACAGCGCCCCACTCTACTGGTACTAATTTACTGTATTAGTCCACTTTCATGCTGCTGATAAAGACATATCCAAGACTGGGAAGGAAAACGAGGTTTAATTGGACTTACAGTTCCACATGGCTGGGGAGGCCTCAGAATCATGGTGGGAGGCAAAAGGCACTGCTTACATGGCAGTGGCAAGGGAAAATGAGGAAGAAGCAAAAGCGGAAACTCCTGATAAACCCATCAGATCTCATGAAACTTATTCACTATCAGCAGGGGAAAAACTGGCCTCCATGATTCAATTACCTCTTCCTGGGTCCCTCCCACAGCACGTGGGAGTTCTGGGAAATACAATTCAAGTTGAGATTTGGGTGGGGACACAGTCAAACCATATCACTCAATTCATTATCACTATAAACCAAACTGATGGGGCAGCTGCCGATGGGAGCATTGTTGGTGACAGAAGAGATCTGAGATTGGCAGGGCCTCATGCCAGCAACCGAATTCTCCACTCATGTGTCAGACTCTTCCTAGGCCTTAGCTGACCATAGGGAGAAAAGCAGGAAGTAAAATTCTGCTATGTGCTTAGAAGGCAGAGAGCTGGAACTATTGAATGAAATAATGACTGCTCTAGCCAGGTAGGCTCTAAAGCATGGGTAGGAAACAGGTGAATATTTGTGGGATGGGATTGAGGTGGGGAGAGTGGAAGAGGGGAAGAGATAATATGGAGCCTTAAAGGAGTGGAGGAGGTGGGAAGTGATGGAAGAGAATGATGGAAGGAGGCAGAAATCTGCAAGAAAAGGGGATGGGATATTGAGTGTGTCAGTCTGGCTGGAAGAGTTTGATTCAACAATTTAACAAATACAGGCTTAGCTCCTATTGTGCATTAAGTGGTGGATATGCAAAGAAGGACAAATGATGGCACTTGCTTTGGAAGAGCTTATAGCCTCATAGGAGAGCTAGATTTTGCACAGAGAATGAAGGAAATCAAAGTAACCAAATATAAGAAAGATCAGTGCTTATGTTTGCTAGGTACTCTTCCAACACTTGTATTTTCATTCATTTAATCATCATTGTAGTTCTATGATGTAGGTGCTATTAGTATCCCCATTTTACAGATGACAACACAGGCATGGAAGGGCTGGTAAATAGCAGAAGTAGGCTTCAAATCCAGGCACTCTGAGTCCAGGGTCTGTGCCCATCTTAATCCTAAAACTTTACTGCTTTCTGCTTGATAACTTGTGAGTTGGGGCTGTGTTGTAGTCTTGGATGGCAAGGAGTTCTGCCCTGAGATCCAGAATGATAGATTGGTATTGGCTGCCTGGAGCTCCACAGTGGGATGGTTTCCAAGACCAAGCTGGGGCTCAGGGAGAGAAGAAAGATGTGATTAATTAGTAATGCCTGCCATGGCCAAGATAGATGGTACTGTCAGCACAATGTATTTGGTAACCCTGGTCTATGCAATGCCTAGGGAAAAATGGATTTAATCAATTTATTAACAAACAAAGAAAGTAAAAACCAAACAACTAATTCATTGACTGTTTTCCTCACGTTTCAATCTGTTCTTACTTTTAGGCTCCATCACTTTTATGGCAGCATACGCACTTCTTGTTCAAAGAGTTTGCTTTCATTTCTGGAGATTAATGTTTAATATATCATAACTGTAGTCCCTCAGGCAAACATACACCTTAATTGTCAAAACAATGAAAATATCAGTCATAGCAAATGTTCAATCCATTGCACTCTTGTTGTGGTCATCAGCTGGGTGTTTAGAGAGAAGTTGGGGTATGTCACGGCAATATGAATAATAAAAAAGGGAATCTAATTGCTGTAGCCAATTACTGTACAAGGAAGAATTCATCAGCTGACTCAGGGAATTCAGTCACAAGAGAATCCAGCTGTAGCATGCATCATTAGTGGAATTTCCTGCCTGAAAATGGTGAGAGGCTTTCCTCTGCAGAGAAAGTTCTAGAAACACTGTTTTTTTGTTTTGTTTTTCCCTCCCCCAACCTCTTTTCTTGGCTTTTCTTCTCCCAAATCCTACTCCTTTCTATGCCCAGACTTTTGTTTCTTTCATGGTTTTCCCAGACATTGCTGGGAATGGATTCTACATTCAGTTACATGGAGGTATAGATTCTAACTAGCAGTTTAGCATTTGGATAATGAGTAGGTTTCCTCTCCTTGGCCAGATGTGGTCAATTGCTGTGGCTACTGAAATCCTGAGTTGAGAAGGTTTAGTTTAGAAGATGAACTTCACCTAAAAGAGTATTGTGATTGATTAGTGATGTCTGTTCTGGGTATGAGGGAGGTACAATTATTTGTGTAGGCTTCTATTGGCTCTGCCAAGGTGGAAAGCCAACACTGTTATTATAGCTGTGATTTTAATGAATGAACTTGGGATTTGGTCCCCGGAGATGCCAGTTGAAGTTCCACCTCTTCTCTTTCTATGTGAGTCTTGGATGTTCTTGGATGTGTCACTTATTTTTTCTCAGTCTTAGTAAAACTTGAATTAAAATAATCCTCCTTATGGAGTGGTTATAAATATTGTAAGACTGATGCAGCTTCATTTATTCAATCATTCATCCAGAAAATATTTACTGAGCACCTACTATGTGCCAGGCGAGGTGTGACCTGCTGGGAGTACAGTGAGGGATAATATGGATGTGGTCTCACCCTCATAGAACGCACATCTAGTGGGGGAATGTGTTAGTTTTCTATTGCTGCATCACAAATGACCACAAACTTAGAGGCTTAAAACAACACACACTACTGTCTCACACTTTCTGTGAGGCAGGAGTCTGGGTCTGGCTTAGCTGGCTTCTCTGCTCAGGATCTTATAGGGTTGTAGTCAGGGTGTCACTGAGCTGAGTTCTCAACTAGAAACTTGCCTGGGGAAAAAGTCTGCTTCCATGTTCATTTAGGCTGTTAGCAGATTGACTTTCTTACCATAGTTATGTCTGCAGGTCCCAGCTTCTGGATATCTGTTGGCTGGATTCCGCCCTCAGGTCCTGGAGACCACCCAAGGAAACAAAGAGGCCTCCTGCAGTTCCTTGCCACATGGCCTTCTCCAACCTGACCACTTACCTCAATCAGCCAGCAAGGAGGGTCTCTTGCTCCAGTCTCCTGAAATGGAGTCTAACGTATAATACTGGAGGTGACATTCCATTACCTTATTGGTTAGAATCAAGACACAGGTCCTGTCCATCCTCTGGGGGAAGGAAATATATCAAGGCATGAAGAATAGGGGGCAAAAATTACTGGGGGTTACCTTAGAGTCTCTCCACTGCACAAGTAGACACATAAGCAAGAATAACAATAGTGTGTTAATTGCTATGGCAGGGGAGCTCCAGGGTGTAAGAAAGTGCATACTGGGGCACGTGAACAGTCTCAGGGCTGTCAGGGAGGACTTCCTGGAGGAAGTGACTTTTAACTGACACCCAAAGGTTGAGTATGATTAGCTATATCATAATGTACTACCCATATATTAGATTTTTTTGTTATTTTATATCACCTAGAATGGAAACAATTTATTAGATAAGGTCTTTCCAGCCCAGAATACAGTAGAACTCATTCGATACTTGCTCTGAAGACTCTTCTGTTAATGCAGTCCCAAAGAAAATCAGCTCCTGTTCTCAGCTTTGGGGGTGACATGGAGATAAGTACTAGGACTGGAAGGGTGATAGTAGGTTAAGAATGGAATTCTGGGGATGTCTCTGTCCAGCCAGCGTCAATTCCCACTGATGTTCCCATGTAAGGGAGAGAGACCAATGGTGGCTGTAGGACCTTATGCAAGAGAAACCACCATCTGCTCCAGATTGGGCTGATGGGTGATGAATCTACGGCCCAGCCAAAGCTTTTCCCATGGCACATGCATCTGTTTAGAAATAACGAGAGCAATCATAATTGTCACCAAAAGTCGTGTTCCAATATATTAAGGAATTTTAATAGGAATTACTTGCCATTAGTAGGAATAGTGCATCCTGTTTTTGAACACTTGCTGTGTGACAGGCAATGGCTAAACCTGATGTGCTTGAGTTGGATAATCTTTCTCAAAACAGAGCTTTCTCCATATCTTCCAATAGCACCAAATGAAATGCCAATGAAAAGGCTGTCTTCCTTTTTTCTTGCTATTAAAATTCTCCTCATCCTGAATGCTCCATCTCCAGTCTCACCTCTTCCAAGAAACCTGTCATGACCACTGCAATACATATCATCAGTATCATCAAGTTCATCACCAAATTAACTTCTGTCTTCCACCACTTGCTAATGAGGATGACTGCATTTTGATGATCCCTCCCATCTGTTCCTTCCTATCTGTGCTTCCATTTTATGATCTCTATCCCAACTAGTTGACAACATGAAGCCTGGTCTCTCTGTCAGCAGCCACCCCCTCCCACTGCTCAGCCCTGGGCAGTGCAGACAGGTTGGAATTCCTAAAGTTCAGCCCTGATTGTGCCACTTTACAGCTCAGAAACTTCCAGTACCAAATCTTTAATCCACCAATTTCACTTCTCCCAAAGTACCCTCCAGACCTTCTTGCTCTTGTGTGAAATGATGATTGGAAGACTTGTTGAGTGCTGTGTTGCTTACAATAGCAAAAAATCTGAAGCAGCCTGCATATCCATCAATGGGGTCTTGATGGACAGTAAGTTATGGTGGATCTATAACTGTGGTTTTCAAGCCTGGCTGCACATTCAGGTCCCCTGGGTGTGGTACATTATGATTATAAATTTTCCTCCTATTCAGAGGTGGAGTCTAATTTCCCTTCCCTTGAATCTGGGATTGTGTAGGGATTTGCTTGACTAACAGAATGTGGTTGAAGAGATGGTCTAGTACCTCCAAGGCTAAGGCATAAGAAGCTTTGTAGCTTCTGCACTGGCCTCTTGAAACTTTAGCTCTGGGTTGAGTCAGCTGCTATGTAATAAATTCAACTACTCTGAGACCACCATGCTATGAGGAAGCCCAAGTTACCTGCTCAGAGAGAGAGAGACATACACACACACACACACACACACACACACACACACACACAGAGAGAGAGAGAGAGAGAGAGAGAGAGAGAAAGAGAGACCCATATATCCCCAGCTGTTACAGCCCACATAGCCCAGTGGTCCAGGCAGCAGACAAGTGAGTAAGGAAGCTGTATTTGTCTGTTTACATGCTGCTGATAAAGACATACACAAAATGAGGAAGAAGCAAAAGCAGAAACCCCTGATAAACCCATCAGATCTTGTGAGACTTATTGACTATCACTAGAATAGCATGGGAAAGACTGGCCCCTATGATTCAATTACCTCCCCTTGGTTCCCTTCCACAACACCTGGGAATTCTGGGAGATACAATCCAAGTTGAGATTTGGATGGGGACACAGCCAAACCGTATTATTCTGCTGTGGCCCCTCCAAATCTCATGTCCTCACATTTCAAAACCAATCATGTCTTCCCAACAGCCCCCCAGAGTCTTAATTCATTTGAGCATTAACCCAAAAGTCCACAGTCCAAAATCTCATCTGAGACAAGGCAAGTCCCTTCTGCCTATGAGCCTGTAATATCAAAATCAAGCTAGTTACTTCCTAGATACAATGGGGATACAGGTATTGGGTAAATACAGCCATTCCAAAGGGGAGAAATTGGCCACAACAAAGGGGTTACAGGGCCCATGCAAGTCTGAAATCCAGTGGGGCAGTCAAATTTTAAGGCTCCAAAATGATCTCCTTTGACTCCATGTCTCACATCCAGATCACACTGATGCAAGAGGCTGGTTCCCATGGTCTTGGGCAGCTCTGCCTTGTGGCCTTGCAGGGTACAGCCTCCCTCCCAGCTGCTTTCATGGTCTGGCATTTAGTATCTGTGGCTTTTCCAGGCACACAGTGCAAACTGTCAGTGGATCTACCATTCTGGGGTCTGGAGGATGGTGGCCCTCTTCTCACAGCTCCATTAGGCAGTGCGCCAGTAGGGACTCTGTGTGGGGGCTCCGACCCACCATTTTCCTTCTGCACTGCCCTAGCAGAGGCTTTCTGTGAGGGCCCTGCCCCTGCCGCAAACTTTCGCCTGGGCATCCAGGCATTTCCATACATCATCCTCTGAAATGTAGGCAGAGGTTCCCAAACCTCAGTTCTCTACTTCTGTGCATCCACAGTCTCAACACCACGTGGAAGCTGCCAAGGCTAGGGGCTTCCACCCTCTGAAGCCACAGCCTGAGCTCTGTGCTGGCTCCTTTCAGCCATGGCTGGAGCAGCTGGGACACAGGTCCCTAGGCTGCACACAGCACGGAGACCCTGGGCCTGGTCATGAAACCACTTTTTCCTCCTGGGCTTCTGGGCCTGTGATGGGAGGGGCTGCCATGAAGGTCTCTGACATGGCCTGGAGACATTTCCCCATGGTCTTGGGGATTAACATTAGGCTCCTTGCTACTCATGCAAATTTCTGCAGCTGGCTTGAATTTCTCTCCAGAAAAGGGGTTTTTCTTTTCTATCGCATAGTCAGGCTGCAAATTTTCCAAACGTTTATGCTCTGCTTTCCTTATAAAACAGAACGCCTTTAACAGAACCCAAGTCACCTCTTGAATGCTTTGCTACTTAGAAATTTCTTCTGCCTGGCCAGGCACAGTGGCTCATGCCTGTAATCCCAGCACTTTGGGAGGCTGAGACGGGTGGATCACCTGAGGTCGGGAGATTGAGACCAGCCTGACCAACATGGAGAAACCCTGTCTCTACTAAAAATACAAAATTAGCTGGGCTTGGTGGTGCATACCTGTAATCCCAGCTACTTGGGAGGCTGAGGCAGGAGAATCACTTGAACTCAGGAGGCAGAGGTTGTGGTGAGCCGATATCATGCCATTGCACTCCAGCCTGGGCAATAAGAGCAAAAGTCCATCTCAAAAAACAAAAACAAAAAAACCCAGAAATTTCTTCCACCAGATACCCTAAATTATCTTTCAAAGTTCCACAAATCTCTAGGGCAGAGGCAAAATGCCATCAGTCTCTTTGCTAAAACATAAAAACATTTTCATGTCCATCTGAGACCACCTCGGCCTGGACCTTATTGTCCATATCGCTATTAGCATTTTGGGCAAAGCCACTCAACAAGTCTCTAGGAGATTCCAAACTTTCCCACATTTTCCTGTCTTCTTCTGAGCCTTCCAAACTGTTCCAACCTTTGCCTGTTACCCAGTTCCAAAGTCGCTTCCACATTTTTGGGTATCTTTTCAGCAACACCCCATTCTACTGGTACCAATTTACTGTAGTAGTCTATTTTCATGCTACTGATAAAGACATACCCAGCACTGGGAAGGGAAAATGGTTTAATTGGACTTATATTTCTGCCTGACTGGGGAAGCCTCGAAATCATGTCGGGAGATGAAAGGCACTTCTTACATGGCAGTGGCAAGACAAAATGAGGAAGAAGCAAAAGTAGAAACCCCTGATAAACCCATCAGATCCCATGAGACTTACTAACTATCACTAGAACAGCATGGGAAAGACTGGCCCCCATGATTCAAGTATCTCTTCCTGAGTCCCTCCCACAACATGTAGGAATTCTGGGAGATATAATTCAAGTTGAGATTTGGATGGGGACACAGCCAAACCATATCAGAAGCCTTCTTGGACATTGCACACCCAGCAGACATGATATAGAGAATCACCAAGGACTTCAGCTGCTGTAGAACCAGGGTGCCATATATATAGCTCTAAGTGAGCCATTCCTGCCATCTCAACCACCATAGCTGAGGGCCTCAGTCACTGTGGAGCAGAGACAAGTTATCCCTACTATACCCTGACCAAATTATTGACTCCAAAAATTGCAAGCATAATAAAATGATTACTGTTTTATGCTTCTAAGTTTGGGGATGGTTTGTTACAGAAAAAGAGATAACTGGAACTCCTGGGGATTTTCCAAGATTCTCCCATGTCATTCTAATAAACACTCATGTTGAGAACCAGTGGTCTATAAAATCAAATGCTATGTACCCATAGAGATGAATAAAGAAGGTCTTTTCGTTCCACTGTGGGATGATCTACAAGTTTATATTGTTGAGGCCAAAATAGAAAGTTACGAATAATTTTTTATACTATGCTACCATTTGTGTAAAAAAGTAAAAATATATAGATATGAATAATGTCTGAAATAACACATTAAAGAGTGGTAAGTAACATTTGTTGGCTCCAGAGAGGGAAACTGGATGACTGGGGAAAAGGGGAAAATTTCTACTTAATACATTATGACAGCTTTCAAATGTTAACACATGTGAATGTACCAGTTCAAAAGTAAATAAATTCTGCCTGTTTCTTAACTGGAAAAGTCAGATTCTTTATCCTGATATGGCTCAGTCTTCATTTCCAGGCTTAATATTCATTTCTTTTACTTTATACTAAAAATAGTTGTAATAAGCAGAATAATGGCCCTCAAAGATGGCCACATCCTAATTCTTGGAAACTGTGAGTGTTTCCTTACACAGAAAAAAGGACTTTGCAGATGTGATTAAACTAAGGATCTTGAGATGAGGAGATTGTCCTGAATTTTCTGAGTGGGCCTAGTGAAATCGTAAGTGTCCTTATAAGTAAAAGAGGGAAGTAGAAGAGTCAGAGTCAGAAAAGGAGATTGGGGCCAGGTGCGGTGGCTCAAGCTGGTAATCCCAACACTTTGGGAGGCTGAGGTGTGCAGATCAGTTGAGGTCAGGAGTTCAAGACCAGCCTGCCCAACGTGATGAAACCCTGTCTCTGCTAAAAATACAAAAAAAAAAAATAATAATAATAACTGGGCATAGTGGCACATGTCTGTGATCCCAGGCATGGGATCTGGAGGCTGAGGCACAAGAATGTCTACTCTGAAGGCTGAGGCATGAGAATCACTTGAACCCAGAAGGTGGAGGTTGCAGTGAGCTGAGATTATGCTACTGTACTCCAACCTGGGCAGGGGAGCAAGACTCTATCTCAAAAAAGAAAAAAAAAGAAGATTGGAGGATGGGAGTAAAAGTTGGAGTGAGGTTATAGCAGACTTAGAATATGGAGGAAGAGGCCATGAGCCAAGAAGTGCAAGTGGCCTCTGAAAGCTGGAAAAGGCAAGGAAACAGATTATCCCCTACAGAAAGAACACTGCCCTTTTGACGTTTGATTTTAGCACAGTGAGACCCATTGCAGATTTCTGACCTCCAGAGCTGTAAGATAATAAATATGTGTTGCTTTAAGCCACTAGGGTGATCATATGTTACAGCAGCAACAGAAACTAAAGCAGTGGTGTTTCTCCAGATGCTGTTTCAACAGGTAGGCCTTTTTGAGGGAATGCTAATGAGAAGAATAAAAAAAGTTATCCAAAGTCAAATAAAAAACAAATTATTATTATTTTTAATCAAGTTAAATGAGGCACAATGTACCTATTTTATGTGTAGTTTGATGGATTTTGGCATATGTATATACCCTTGTAACCTACCATCACAATTATCATATAGAATATGGCCATTACCGAGAGTGTTTCCTTGTACCCCTTTGCAATCAATCCTCCTAGTCCCACCTCCAGCCCCAGGCAACCGATGATTTGCTTTTTTGCACTAGGCAAATTACTTTTAATTATAGGACTTTTAAAGATCTTTAATATGTCAAAAGTATTGTGATGCTCCAAGGGAGGGGTTGCATAGCGGGTTGTAACCCCGGGTTTATTTGATCATGGGCCCTTTCATCCTGGAGCATCTTACAAGATGAGGGACTTTAAGAACCCACCTGAGAAATGCTTTCCCGCTCACCTGTCTTTGCTCAGGCAGCTCCCCCTCAGCTTGGAGTGCCCATTTTTATACATCAAAAATTTGCTTATCCTTTAAGGCTTTGTGCAAGGATAAGTTCCTCCATGAAGTAGACCTTTTCTTCGGCTAAGTCTCATACTCTTTGCTTTATATTTCTTGCAGCATGCAAATTGCATAATGGTTAATATTATAACCATATAATGTTATATTTGCTTAGAGATACATAGTCTTACAGTCTTTTCTGAGAACAAAGAATGACTATTTGCTTAATCATTACATGATTGTCAGGAAATGCTCAAGTGTTCAGTAGGGAGTCAAGATACATTACAAGTAACTTTCAAGCTTCCTTGGACTTGGGGCTCTCACTCACTAAGACATTTTGAAGTTGTGTCTCAGCAACCCACAACTATGTGAGTTCATGGGCTGGTGGTGAATGACTCCCTTATCTTCCTAT
Source organism: Macaca thibetana thibetana (assembly GCF_024542745.1). Classification (NCBI taxonomy): domain Eukaryota; kingdom Metazoa; phylum Chordata; class Mammalia; order Primates; family Cercopithecidae; genus Macaca; species Macaca thibetana. The sequence goes on from NC_065585.1 coordinate 22,397,254, forward strand.
CCCTGCATCCAGCCCAGCACATCCCTGAGTCCTGTGGGTTTTACTTCAGAACTGTCTCTCCTATCCATGGTTTTCTAGTTCCTCTGCCAATGCCCTTGTCCAGGTTCTTACCATGTCTCACCTGCATTATTTCAACAGCCTCTTAAAAGAGTCTCCCTGCTTCCAGTCTCATTCCTCCCCCTACCTGTCTTCCACTCTAATGCCAACATCCTGATCATGGTGCTCTTCTGCTTAACAACCTGAGTGCAACTGCCATTGCTCACAAGATCAAGTCAGAAGGGCTGGGAAAGCAAATGTGCCTTGCCCCATAAGGGACCCTTTGCTTCTCAAGCTTCACCTCCTGTTACTCTGTTCTATGCACTCTCCACTCCATGGCTTCTCACAGGTTTGTGGACACACCATGCGCTTTCAAGGCACCATGCTCTTCTTTCAACCTGGGATGCGATGCTTTCCCCTTCTCCATCTGGAGAATGATTCTGCTGTAGACTGAATGCTTGTGTTTTCCAAAATTCACATGCTGAAATCCTAACCCCCAAAGTGAAAAGGGAGGCGATTAGGTCACAAGGGCAGGGCTCTTATGAATGGGACTAATGTTCTTATAAAAGGAACCTGAGAGCTCCCTCATCCCTTCTGTCATGTGAGGATGCAGTGAGAAGATGGCCATCTAAGAACCAAGAAGTGGGTCCTTACCAGACACTAATTCTGCTGGTGCCTGGATCTTGGACTTTACAGTCTCCAGAATTGTGAGAAATAAATATCTGTTGTTTATAAGCCACTCAGTCGATGGTATTCTGTGATAGCAACCCAAGCTGACCAAGACTCCTAGTCATTGGAAGACCTTTCCAGATATCACGCCTGGGAATCCTTCACCTCATGACACTCCAATAGTACCTGTATACATCTCTTTTGAGTGACTCTTATGAAATCATATTATAATGAAAATTCATTGGTTTTGATCCTATCTCCTAAGCTAGAATGAGTCTTTGCATCCTTGGCACTTAGTGCAGCACTGGCAAAACATTGATGACTAATAATGACAAACACTTAATGAATTCTTATCTGTGCCAGGCATTGCACTAAGTACTTTCATGTCTAAATTTTGCAGGAGAGAAAACAGCCTCAGAGAGGTTAAAGAAACGTCTAAGGACCTCATGCAAATACGTGGTAGAACTAGTTTTTGAGCTCCAGTTTATGAAATTTGTTTTCTTAGTACTAGTTATCAGTATTTCTTGAGTATTAATAAATACTGATAACTAGTATTTGAAATTCAATTAGTATTCATTGAACAAATGAATGAATGCATGAACAAAATCAGTTGTTTGAACATTTGAAGAGTATATCTTCAAGTAGCTGACTGTGACTGTTCCCTTGGCTCAGAAAAGGGAGAGGAGACTTCTAGGTAGAGGTGACAGAACATGGAAAGCCTGAGGATCTGAGCATGGAGGCTTAGAGAAGTGCATATCAGAGTCAGGCTTTGAGCTAGAATAGGTTTCTAGTGCAGGGACTTGGAAGGTTGCCTTCCAGCTTACAGCGACCCCCTCTCCAGGAAAACTCCAACACAAAGATATTTCTAGTCTGGGGTAGGTTTAAGGAGTCAAGAGGGAGCTCCATGTTCTCTGGGGAAGATCACTCCTCCCAGGCCTCCATCCTCCCCTGCCAGCAGCCGAGATGCCCAGAGCTCTGGATTATTTTCTAGCCTCCATGCTACCTTGAGTGGAAATGAGGAGGGTGTTCTAGAATTCTTTGTGCTCCTGGCAAGAGCCTTGTTTCTCCTTGAACACTCACAGCTTCCCTAGTTCATGCTCCGGGGCTGTCGGGATCCATCTCCCTGTGCCCTTTATTGCTGTTTACCTCAGCTTATACACAAAGCGCTGCTTCCCAGGACTGGTCACCTGGATCACCTTCCCATGCAGTTCTGCACAGCCCCTTCCATGAACTCATTGCTCACTGTTCCCTGTCTCCTCAAACCCTTCCACTGTCACTCTGGGACACATGGTTAGCCACCAGCAAAATCTCTTCTTTCCTCAACTATCTTTGAATGTTCTCTTCACCTTCTTCCATCATCATCAAAATGATGAGGACATCATTTTCCCTGTAGCCCTGACCTACTATCCTGATTGGCTAATAGGCCTAGACATGCTCTCTCGTGACCCCTCTTCTCAATAAAAATGAAGTTTTAAATCATTCCCGTAGTAATTGTCTGCTGACCTCACTCTTCTGACACCTTGAAGACTTTAGCTCCGGCACCACCGGCACTCTTTCCAAAATTGTTCTTGTTCCAATTTTTGATGATTTCCATATCTGTATAGATAATCCAGGGCCCTCTGATGACCTCGCCCACCACCTTACCTCAGCAAAGAATCTCCATAGTCAAACCCTAGAACAGCACTGCCCGGTAGAACCTTCTGTGACAATGGAAATGGTCTTTACTTCCACTGTCCAATAGAGTAGCCACTAGCCACATGCAGCCATTGAATACCCTAAATGTGGCTAGTTCAGTTGAGAACTGGAGTTTTAACGTTCTTTAATTTTAATAAAATTTAAATAGCCTTAGGTGGCTCGTGGCTGCCATAACGAATGGTGCAGCCTGGATCATGGAATGACCGCTAATTCTATCACCTTTACAATCCCAGTTTCAAGAATCCCATTCTCTGTCATCTTCTAACTTTCCAGTTTAATTCTTCCAGTTCCCTGACCTTGATGTTTGCTTGACTTTACTGGGACCTGCCAGCCAATGATCCTGTTATATACTCATTGTCCCTTATTTTGTTTGAGCCCTCATGTCTTTTTAAAATCTAGCCTTAATTCCACGATTCTTCATTATAAATGACTCCCTTGCATGCAGCCTCAACACATTTCCCAGCATCTCACTTCATTGTGGGTGCCTGGCCAAACCTCAACCCTTGTTAAATCCAACTTTTCTCTCTCTTCCCATCTCCAGACTTGAAAGTGAACATGGCTGGAGAAAAACAAGGGGATGCTGACATATCACAAAGGTGGACTCAAGGCTGCCCAACAAGCACACATTTCCATAGTTGTTCCCCCTTCTAGACAGCTATTTCAAACCTTATCTTCTCTTCTCGTACTTTTAATAACCTTCCTCTCATCTCCCTCAATGGATAAACTGGATTCCTCTTTCAGGGAAAAATCTCAAACAATAGAGGAGACTTCCAGGTGCTCCCACCACTTTATCCATCAGCTTACTCACATTTAAACACGTAGGCTTTGCTTTCTCTCACATGGTAATGGGCAAACTTTCCATGCTCCTCTTCTGGGCTGGCCTCTCCTCTTGCGTGCCATATCTAATCCTTTTCCAAATGTCAAGAACATCACTGGCAATTCTGTCTTCTCCTTCAAGCAATCCTCAATGGATCCTTCTCAGCATATAGACATGCTATAATTTCTCCTCCTCAGGGCTTTGTATTTGCTGTTCCCTTTACCTGTCATGCCGTTCCAGGAAATAGCCACGTAGCTTGTCTCTTCACTTCCTTTGAGTCTCTGTATCAATATCACCCTCCTGACTATACTATTTAAAACTGCAAAATTTCCCTCCTCCCTATCCCATTTCATTTTTCTTCATAGGAGCTTCCAACGTCTGACAATCTATATACTCCGTTTTATTTATTCATCTGATCCTCAAAGGGAGGGGTCTTTCATTTTCGTTCTTGTCGCTGTACCCCCAGCACTTAGAATACTGTCTGGCACATGATAGGCCCTCAATGAATGTTTGTTGAAAGAACCATTCAGTGATTTCCCTTTTCTGATATTCCTAATGGTATACTGTAATGGTGTGATTTTTCCAAAGGAACAGCTATTCCAAATGACATTACTACCCACTGCTCTTATTCAGAAGTTCTTAGTGCAATGCTCCTCACACTTCAATGTGCATTTGAATCACCTAGGGATTTTGTTATAGGCAGATGATGATTTAGCAGGGCTGGGGTGGGGACTGAGATTCTGCATTTCTGACAGGCTCCCAGGTGATTCAGATGCTGTTGATTCAGAATGTATTTTGAATAGCAAGTCTGCTTTGGTTATCTTAATTCGTCTTCTCCTTTTCTTTTTTTTGGTAATAGAGTGAGAATAAATATTTACATACAACATTTACATATTTACCATATAAACATGACCCTGAGTTCAAGTAATCGTATGGTAAGTGCTTCTATAGCTGCAGGTTACAACATTTGCATGGAGAGCCTCATCCATCACTGGATGTGCCATGGAGGAACTGTTGTCTATTTAGGCTGTTAAATGATGACTGTCCATTTGTTCTGGGCAGAATTAGGTTTTCTGTGCATGTGTGTAAGAATATGATTATTGATGCTAATAAGTTTCCTAGCAATTGCCTGATGCAATTAGCCATGTTTTGGCATGAAATCAATGCAAAGGCAAGTTTTACCTTTCTATTCAGACTATTGTTGTATCACTCAGCTTTTGTCTAGAGAACAGTGTGGAGTGTTTCCTATGATCATCACTGTCATCAATTTGTTTAAAAATCATAGTCAGGGCCTCCCTGTAGAGTTTGTTTGGTTTGTGTGTGCCACAAAGAAGTCCAGTTGGGACGACAAATTAAGACCCCAAACTAGCGAGCATCCTTTTGCCAAGACAAGTGCTCTGGTTGGGGTTGAATTGCCTTTTTCATCTAGCAAACTGAATAAAAATGCCTGATGTTCAATGGCCTTGATCATAAAGCTAGAAAGGGCTACAAAGGAAAATAGAGAGCTCTGAACACAATATTTTCATTTTAGGGATGTTAAAGCACTGAGGGCCACAGCACTTGTTCTCATCAACATCATCATCAGCATCAGCATCATTGTCACCATAACCAGCATCATTGGCATCAGCATAATCAGCATCACTACCCTCATCATCATCAGTAGCATCAATATCACCATCATCAGCATCACCATTATCATCAGCAGCAGCATCGATATCACCATCAGCAGCAGCATCAGCATCATCAGCAGCATCAGCACCATCAGCATCATCAGCACCATCAGCAGCATCAGCAACATCAGCATCATCGTCATCAGCATCATCAGCAGCATCATCACCATTATCAGCAGCAGCATCACCATCTAACATTTTTTGAGGGCTTCAGATGCACAAGGCACTGGGCTGATCGCTTTATATGCATTGTCTCATTTGTTCCCAACAATGATAGCCTTCAAAGTTAAGTATCATTATTGTTAATATCCTCATTTACAGATATGTAAACTGAAACTTAGAGAGATTAAGCAACTTGCTTAGGGCCACAGAGCTATGTGAAGTGCAATTTTCAAAAATGTAAATCACAATTCTCAGGAAAAAATAAAATGATACCATGTCAAAGATTTTATTTAACTCAATAATTAATGAAAGAACCAATAAGAAGTTAAAACTTATTCAAAGAGCATTAGCAAATTTAGATATATGCAGGCAATTCAACAACAGAAAATAAGGCAAGTATGATAGGTTAAATTATGTTCCCTCTGAAAAAAATATCTATCCTGATCCCTGGAATTTGTGAATATGCTACTTATGTTACTTTACAAGTAGAAAGGATTTTACAGACGTGATTAAATTATGGGTTTTTAATCACATCTGTAATGGGGAGATTATTCAGGATTATCTGGGTAGGTCCAATGTAATCATATGCATTCTTATAAGAGGGAGACAGGAGTGTCAACTGAGATGGAAGATATAAGAACAAAAGCAGAGGTTGGAGTGATGTGCTTTGAAGATGGAGGAAGAGGCCATAAGCCAAGGAATGTAGGTTATCCCTAGAAACTGGAAAAGACAAGAAAACAAATCCTTTTCTAGAGCCTCCAGAAGAAATGGGCTCTGCTTACACCTTGATTTTAGCCCAGTGAAACTGATTTTGAACTTCTGACATCTAGTACTGTAAGATAATAAATTCTCATTATTTTTACACCCTAAGATGTGTTACATTGTTATATCAGCAGTAGAAATTTAATACCTAAAGATTACTGGGTGAGATAGAAAGCTAGTTAATGTCCAACAGGGCTATCAACTGTAACCCTTGGAGCTAATTCTTCCACCAGAGTTAAATTATTTGCATCTTCGTGGGACCAAAATTTACAAATAAACCTCTGCCCTTATGGAGATGAAATTTCACTAGTCAGTAGAAAGCCCAGCTCTGCACTGGCAAATCACTCAATAATCTCTTCTGCATGTTCCCAAGTTTAGAGTACTCTTTTGGACAGTTAGCAGGTTGAAGCGCTGAGATTTGAACCAGGCTCTTCTAAGTCCAGAATCTGTGCTCTTAATCACCAACGAACATATTTTTTTAATTAGCATTATTTCATAGACTAGCAGGACAATCAGTGGCAAAGAAAATTGTCCATGGAAACTGAGAACACAGCTTAAAGATTGCCAGGTTTGGGCGTGGTGGCTCACACCTTTAATTCCAGTGTTTTGGGAGGCTGAGGCGGGAGGATTGCTTGAGGCTAGGAGTTCAAGACCAGCCTGGGCAACAGGGTGAGACCCCCATCTTTACAACAACAACAACAAAAATAGCCAAGTGTGGTGGTGTGCGCCTGTGGTCCTAGGTACTCAGGAGGTGGAGGTGGGAGGATTTCGTGAGCCCAGGTGTTCAAGGTTACAGTGAGCTATGATTGCACACTAGCGTGGGTGACAGAGCAAGATCCTGTCTCTAAAAGAAAAATCTAAAAAAAAGATTGCCAGTTTGATTCACCAAGTCCTTCATGGTGCTTCCCCCAAACAGAGGACCACAGAAAGAACTTTCTCCCTCCTTAACATGGAAATTCCTACACTAGCTCCCTGAAAACTTAGAGCCAAGCTTTTAATAGGTGGTATAGATAGGTTCCTGGTTGGAGTAACATGAAGGCTGGGGTGAGAAGCTAAAATACACCTCCCGACAATGGTTCTCTTCCTTCTTCAAGAGTAAATGGCCTTGACAGTCCGTTCTTTAAAACTGTTACTTGGTTAGACATCAAAACACCTTGCCTAGTAAATGCTTGAAAAAGGTTTGCATTGCATTTGGTTTGGTGGAAGTGCAAAATAGACTTTGGGAGTGAGGAAAAGTCAGGAGGGATAAATGAGTGAGTTGTATCGGGAACTAGCATGGCATTCTTAAGAGTCATGTGGGCTGGGCATGGTGGCTCATGCCTGTAATCCCAGCACTTTGTGATGCCGAGGTGGGCGAATCATGAGGTCAGGAGTTCAAGACCAGCCTGACTAACATGGTGAAACCCCATCTCTACTAAAAATACAAAAATTAGCTGGGCATGGTGGCATGCGCCTGTAATCCCAGCTACTCAGGAGGCTGAGGCAGGAGAATCGCTTGAACCCAGGAAGTGGAGGTTGCAGTGAGCCGAGATTGTGCCACTGTACTCCAGTCTGGGCGACATTGAAGCGTCCCACTGCAGTTGGGAACTTTTATTGGGAAGTGGGATCTGTAGTTGGACAGGTGGAATGTGGCCAGAATCTTGAAGCAGGGCTAGGCAGTGTAGGTTTTACCTTATAGGGCAATCATTCTTGACGCTGAACGTTAGAATAAACTGGCAAGAGTTAAGAAATATGAATGCAACCCTGTATTCATCTACTGAGGCTGCCATAACAAAGTACCATAGAATTGGTGACTTAAGCATTAATTTTCTCACAATGCTGGAGGCTAGAGATCAAAGTGTTGGCAGTGTTGGTTTCTCCTGAGGCCTCTTTCCTTGGCTTGTAGATGGCTATCCTCAACCTGTGTCTTCAGATGGTCTTTCCTTTGTTACTGTCCATGTCTGAATATTCTTTTCTTATAAGTCTTCCCCTATTGCTCTAATTCTTCCCATTAGGAACCTCACCAGCACCACATGACCCACCACCACCATCACAGGCCTTATCATCACCCCTGCCTTCTCTATCCCTGCAGCAGTCTAGGGATAGACACGGGGAGAGGACAGTCATCTTACCAGCCAAAGAAAGAAGCCTCAGAGAAACCAACACTGTCAACACTCTGATCTCTGGCCTCCAGGATTGTGACCACTCCCGCCACAGTTATCACAGGGGCAACTATAATAGCAGCCACAGCAGCAGCGAGCCCCATGCCAATAGAGAGACATAGGCAGTCACACCCATTGTAGAACCGATCACTTAGACCAAGTTATTAATTTTGTACTGGAGGAAACGGAAGTCCAGAGAGGTCAACTGACTTATTCAAGGCTACAGAGCTCTTAAATAGAAAACCAAATCTAAAGATCCTATTATTTGGCCTCATGTTTTCTTTCTTTCTACTGGCCCCCATGACTTCATCCTAGCCCACCAGCCCTGGAGACTGGACTAAGGACAGCCCCACTATCTGAGTCTGCTTTTCCTTCCTATCGGGAGCAAACCATCATGAAAAGCAGCCCCATTAAACTCTGATTGTCTGTGTCTGGGCCCTGTGTTCCCCTTGTCAAGGGGTTGAAATGCTCTGGTTTAAGGGTAGGCAGGATACTTCTTTTAATGTTTTTAGTTAGGACTTGGTCAGCAAACAGGGACAAACCTGATCAAATGTGGCATAAGAAAAATGCAAACTTGGCTCCTATAACAAGACCAAGGCAGCCCTGGCTCAGGCACAGCAAGATTCAGGGCTCACTTGAAATCACGTGTCTCTCCTTTCTGCTTGCTTTGCAATCTGTTGACTCCAGTCTCAGACTCCATTTGGTAGCAAGATGGAAGCTTCAGCTTCTGAATTCTCTGGTGCAGCAGGAAAGAGGTAGCCTGTTTCTCAATAATACAAACAAAAGTCATGGAATTAATTAATGCAAAAATATTTATTGAAGTCCTAGTATGCACCAGACATTCTTCTATAGGCTGGGGATACTGAAGTGGACAGAGAGAAGAGGTTCCTGTCATCATGGAGCTTACATGAGTCTTCCTGGGCTCTGACGTGACTGTTTTTGGCCATGTGCAATCTGTGAGCCATGTGTCCAGGAGTATGCGATGTGCTGGGTCATGTGTCCCACTTAAAGAATGCAAGCCTCAGGCCAGGCATGGTGGCTCACACCTGTAATCCCAGCACTTTGGGAAGCAGAGGTGGGCAGATTGCCTGAGGTCAGGAGTTTGAGACCAGTCTGGTCAACATGGTGAAACCCGTCTCTACTAAAAATACAAACATCAGCCAGGTGTGGTGCTGGGTGCCTGTGATCCCAGCTACTCAGGAGCCCGAGGCAGGAGAATTGCTTGAACTCGGGAGGCGGAGGTTGCGGTGAGCCAAAATCACACCACTGCACTTCAGCCTGAGCTTTCTCTGAAAAAGAGAAAGCAGGTCTCTTTTTGAGTGCCAGGACTATGTCATAGTTATGTTTGTGGTATGTCCACAAAATAAGCACATGAGAAGTGACATCAAATGGGTGAACAACTGAGTAAATAAACCACAGAGAGAGAAAAGTTCATGAAAGGCAAATGTGTAAAAACACATGAAAAGGGGACAAATCCAGGTAAATTGAACCATGAAATGCTGGCTCTCAGTTGCTAATCCAAAAAAGGACATAATATTCACTATAGATGACTTGCTAAAACTATTTGCCCAGTGTTTCATGTCAGGCCAAGAAAATCCTGCTCATTATTCAGAGAAACATTAGACACAAAATCTGAAGTTGCAGTTCATTTCAGAGTTGTCCCTGGGGGGTGTCAACAAACCGGGGTCACTCTGGGCCTCACACTTTGAGGAGCAAGTGAAAGAAGAAATGGAGACAGCTCACAGCTGGCAGCTAGAATATGTCGATGTCATTATGTAAATGTCTGCCACCCTCAGCCCTCCATGGTCTCTGTTGCAGCCTGCTGTGGGCACCTGGGAAACACTTCTCCCCGTTGCCTGGTGTTCTTGGACATAGCCTCTTAGTTCCTTTGATGTTCTGCCCTTAATGTTCATTTTATGCAGCTCTCAACTGGTAAAAAAGTTTAAGGCAAGGAAAAAGTCTGGAAGAAAATTTATAGCTCCTAAATTTGTTAGCAAGTAAAAGAGCCTTTCATTGGTCCTAAATCCTAAAAGTGTGGTTCTGTATATATTGTATAAAGCCTATGTGGGTTGGTACTTGGAGGGATGTGTGCAATTTTAGTCATTACACTGCTTAAGGAAAGACCTATAAAGGACACATAGAAAGAGGCAAACTAAATTATTAAGAGGAACCTACATTTGAGCCTGAGCTCAAAGGAGGTGGACTCCAGCATGGAGAGACCAAAGCTTTAAGAAGAAATAAGTACATGCTATGAATTCATGAAGGGCATAGAAAAGATGCCTGTAAATAAACTTATTCACCAAATTTCAATAGAATCAAATAAGAGGGGCACCCATGGGGTTTCAAAAGGGTCAAAATTGTACAAATATTAAGTGCAAGTGGCTTCAAACAATGGAGGCAAACATGAAACTTAAACTAACTTTTATGTTTTAGAGACACAATCTTGGACTTAATAAAACGAGCTTTAAAAGGTCAATTGGTAACAACTGGGGACAATGGGTAAAATTTACAGGTAAGTCACATATTAAATGGCACCATTTAACCAAATAAATGTTAGCTTTCTTAGGTATGACAGGGGTATTGTGGTTATTTGGGAGAATGTCCGCATTCATTCAAGATGCACAGTGAAATGTTGGGGAAAACATGGCTGGATTTTGTAGCTTACCTTCAAATGAATTATAAAAAAAGATCTATAAATATATAAGGGAGAATGACAGAGCAATTGTAGCACAATACAGCCATGCGCTGCATAATGACATTTCAGTCAACAATGGATTGCATATCTCGACAGTGGTCTCATAAGATTATAATGGAGCTGAAAAGTTTCTATTGTCCAGTATTTACTATACTATACTATACTATACTATACTATACTATACTATACTATACTATACTATACTTATTTATTTATTTTTTGGAGACAAAGTTTTGCTCTTGTTGCCCAGGCATGATTTCGTCTCACTGCAACCTTCGCCTCCCTAGTTCAAGTGATTCTCCTGCCTCAGCCTCCTGAGTAACTGAGATTACAGGTGTGTGCCACCACACCCGGCTGATTTTTGTTTTTAGTAGAGACGGGGTTTCACCATGTTGGCCAGGCTTGTCTCATTTATCTATTTATTTTTGAGACAGGGTCTTTCTCTGTTGCCCAGACTGGAGTGCAGTGGCATGATCACGACTCACTGTAACCTCAAACTCCTGGGCTCAAGGAATCCTCCCATCTCAGCCTCCCAGGTAGCTGGGACTTCAGGTGTGTACCATCACACTTGGCTAATTATTATTATTCTTTTTTTGTACAGACAGGGTTCTTACTGTGTTGTTAGGCTGATCTTGAACTCCAGGCCTCAAGTAATCCTCCCACCTCAGCTTCTCAGAGCGCTAGAATTAGAGGTGTGAGCCATTGTATCTGGCATGGAATTTATTACCTTTAGAAGTAGTACTGCTTGAAAATATAAAATCCTTTAAGAATTTGGATATGTTCATGAGTGATGGGTTGAGTGATGGGTCAGATATGTTCATGAGTGATGGGTCAGAGACTTGAAGATGCTTTTGATACAGTCCTACCTGCAGAGGACAATCACACCCACCCTTGATGCATCTGTCGGAGACCGAACGTTAGACAAGGGTCCAGATGGCTCACAGGCAGGTCTAGGACAGGTCTCAGCAATGTTTTGAGAATAAAATGAGGAAGATCTGCTGAATGTTGAAGTTCTTTTTGACAGGGATGGTTTTTAATACCATAAATGGATAATTAAGGGAATAAATGAAGGAAGGAGTAGACGATCATGAGTAGGAGGCTTTTGGTAACTTTTTGTTTTTTGTTTTTTGAGATGGAGTCTCTCTCTGTGCCAGGCTGGAGTGCAGTGGCAAGATCTTGGCTCACTGCAACTTCAGCCTCCTGGGTTCAAGTGATTCACCTGCCTCAGCCTCCTGAGTAGCTGGGACTACAGGTGTGTGCCACCAGCTAATTTTTGTATTTTAGTAGAGATGGGGTTTCACCATGTTGGCCAGGATGATCTGTATCTCTTGACCTCGTGATCTGCCTGCCTCAGCCTCCCAAAGTGTTGGGATTACAGGTGTGAGCCACCACGTCTGGCTGTAACTTTTTATTTTTAAATAGTTATAGACTGACAGAAACGGGCCAGGAGTACAGGGTCACATATACCTTTCCCTCAGCCTCCCCCAGCAGTGACATCTTATAAAGCTGTGGTACAATAGCAAAACCAAGGAATTGGCACTGGTAGTGATGAACTACACTGCAGATTTTATTCTGTTCTCAGCATTTTTTAAGCTTGCATTTGTGTGTATGTAATGTTATTCCATGTATAGATTCATGTAACCACTATTCCAATCAAGATACAGAACTGTTCCATCCCAGTACGAGAATTCCATTCAGGCTGGGCGCAGTGGCTCACGCCTAAAATCTCAGCACTTTGGGAGGCCGAGGTGGGTGGACCATTTGAGGTCAGGAGTCTGAGACCAGCTTGGCTAACATGGTGAGACCCCGTCTCTACTAAAAATACAAAAATTAGCCAGGTGTGGTGACACCCACCTGTAATCCCAGCTACTCCAGAGGCTGAGGTAGGAGAATCGCTGGAACCCAGGAGGCGGAGGTTGCAGTGAGCCTAGACCATGCCACTGCACTCCAGCCTGGGTGACAGTGAGACTGCATCCTAAAAAAAAAAAAAAAAAAAAAAAAAAAAAAGAATTCCATCCTCTGTGTTTGTATTCCTCCCCCCTCATCCTCCTGCTCCCCGTCAACCACTAATCTGTGCTCTTTCTAGCATTTCATCGTTTCGAGACTGTTGGATAAGTGGAAACAGATCCGAAAGGTATGTAACCTTTTGAGACTGGCTTTTTTCACTAAGCATAATGCCTAAAGTCCATCCAGGTTGTTGCATGTACCAAGAATTCATTTGCTTTTGTTGCTAAGTAGTATTCCATTGTATGGAGGTACCAGAGTTTGTTTCATCCTTTGCCTATTGGACATTTGGTTTTCTTCCTCGAGTATTTTGCCATTATGAATAAAGACACTACGAATATTTATATGCAGGTTTTTGTGCAAATATAAGTTTTGATTTCTCTGGGATAAATGCCAGGAGTATGACCGTTGGGTCGTATGGTGTTTAATTTTGTAAGAAACTGGCAAACTGTTTTCCATGGTGGCTGTACCATTTTACATGTCCACTGGCAATGTATAAGAGATCTAGTGTCTCTGCATCCTTACCAGCATTTGATATTATCACTATTTAAAATTTTAGCTACTCTAAGTGGTGTGTAGGCATCTATTATTGTGGTTTTAATTTGCAGTTTCCTAATGACTAATGATACTGAACAACTTTTCTTGCTTATTTGCCATCTGCCTATCATTTTTGGTGAAATAACAGTTCATGTCTTTCAGCCATTTTCTAAATTGGATTTTTTTTTTTTTTTTTTTTTTTTTTTTTACTGTTGAGTTTTGAGAGTTCTTTATGTATTCTAGAAGACACAAAACGTTTGTCACATATGTGGCTTGCAAATATTTTCTCCCAGTCTGCAGGTTGTCTTTTCACCCTCTAAACAGAGTCTTTCACAGCATGAAGCAAGTGGATACTTTAAATGGCCATTTCAGAAAGGCCTGACCTAGCCTTGAGAGTGCCGGACACGGTCACTCCACTGGTTCCCGCTCACGAGGGCAGATCACGGGTTTAAATCCCATTTGCCTGTGCTAATTCAGCTTCACAATAGCTCATCCACCATGGGCTTAACGCTATTCAGTGGCCACAGGTGAGTGTGTTTCAGTACATCACAAAAAGATAAGCTGAGAAAGAGTGGCCCAGTGCTGCCAGAACAGCTTGAAGGGCAAGTCCCCACTGACCCAGAGAGTGAGTCAGTTGCATCACCCCCTCAGAAACCTGGAAAATGCATCATCATCGGTGTAGAGCAAGAGCCAGCATTCAAAACGCCAGGGGGCTTATCAGGCCATTTCACCACAACATCAAGTAACAGGCATACTTGAATTCATCTGGTGCCGTTGACCAACACAGAGAGCCAAAACACACACGGAATTCAAAATCAGAAATAACCCCAAGTTTGAGTCATCCGATGTGGTTGTCTGCATTGATTGCATTCACCAGATAAAAGTCCAATGCACTCTGCGGGGTGAAACAGCCTCTGCCTCAGGTTGGGAGTTGCTGCCATGGAGACCACAAGAGTGGAGATTTTCTGACACATGGAAAGGAGTGGATTACCGCTCCTTCTTATGTAAATTTCCATGGGGGGGAAAAAGATTAAAAGGGAAATAATTCTGCTTTAGTCATTTTCATTTAAGGTAATAAGATCCTTTGATTCCATCTTGGAGAAGAAGGCAACAGCTGTTTGTCACAAATGGTAAGACATTTTATTTGACATTTTGCAGGAACTCAATCTTTAGCTGTGATTTTGACCTAATGGTTACACTGAATTGTTTTTAAGAGAAAGATAGATTTTCTTGAAGCCAATTGGCCTCAGGAATGAAGAATGAAGAACTAATTGTACCAACCTCAGTTTCTGAAGTGGACAGGGAAATCTTACCTTCCAGCCTCTCTATGTTCAGGCTGAGTGGGTCAGAAGGAGAGTGTATTAGGTAAGAAAATTTCTCAGCATCATTTAATGAACACTGGATTTATCCTTTTGCATTCTGGCTGTAGTCCCCAACTTTCACGTGGCAATGCACCCTCACCTCAGCTCTCAGCCCATGTGGTCCCCTTGCTGAGCACTTTAATGAATGATTGCATCTCATTTTCACAGCTCTTTGATGCACCTGCTATTATTACTCTTATTACCATTTTCCAGTGGGAAGCTGCTTCTTGGGCAGGGTGGATTTCCATCTGTGTCTCCTTTTTGGTGTCGAAAGCTGGTAAGTGAGGACACCAGGATTGGAACCTGGGTAGTCTGAGTGCAGACTCTGTCTTTTCAAGTCTTCCTGCTCTCTGCTTCTGGCAAGTTCGATGTCCACTTTTGATCTTCACCTACATTCCAGAATAATAGCTACTTTTGGTTGTTTCCTCAGCAGCACAAGAGAAGTGTGGAGAGATTTTTAGGTGAGTCATCTAGAGAAGTTAATCTTATTTTGGGAATTCTACTGGCAGCTTCAGGTGGGGAAAATTTTGTTATTTTCTGTCCTCCTCTGGTTCTAAAAGAAAGGGAAAAAGGATGGCGAGAGTAGAAAGATGGGACTGTATTCACCCTTTGTCAGGTGATGAGTGAGCAGCTTGCAAAAGCAATGAAGTTTGGAACAATCCAGAGAACCAAACTTTCAGCTGCCAGAGATGGCACCTGGTATCCTGGGTACATCTGCCTGTAGGACCCAGAAAGAGCTGGAAGCCAAGTGCATGGATCAAGTCTGTAGAAGGTGGGAGAGCCAGGAATCGAGTGTCAGGGGGCATTTATTACCCATGGAGACAGGTTTTTGTCAATTCCGTTCACTGCTGGATCATTAACACCTGGACTGGCGCCTGGCTGGGTAGTGGCTTAATAATCATTGAATCAATGAACGAATGAATGAATGGCTGTAGTAGGTGCTAGCAGGGCATCCTATTTCTTCCATCACCATGAAGGTGAAAGACATCATAAACGGGAATTTAGACAAGCCTCAGGAATTTTCAGCTGCCGTATATCTTGACTTGACGTTTCTAGTAGTTATATTATTTGTAATTCAATCTTTCTTTTTAAAATAGTTGACCAAGTGTGGTGGTTCATGCCTATAGTTCCAGCACTTAGGGAGGCTGAGGCAGAAGGATCACTTGAGCCCAGGAATTTGAGACCAGCTTGGGCAACATAAGGAGACCTCATCTCTTAAAAAAAAAATTAGCTGGGTGTGGTAGTGCACACCTGTGGTCCCAGCTACTCTAGAGGCTGAGGTGGAGCATCGCTTGAGCCTGGGAGGTTGGGGCTGTAGTGAGCTTTGATTGCATCACTGCACTCCAGCCTGGGTGACAGAGCAAGACCCTGTCTCTAAAAATTTAAATAAATAATAAAAAAATTAAAAAGTAACTCCCTTTTCTTTATTTTCAGGCTTCCTTCCCACCTGCTAATTCAAATGCTTTACAGCCAAAAATATCTTACCTTGATCCTGTTTTTTTCTGTATAACCTCTCTATTTCTGTTTCTTTCAACCGAATTTCTTCGGTCATCTACAGTTTTGTTTCTACTTTTCCTTTTTCTATGCATGCCTCAATCCATTGCCAACTCCTCAACCTGCCCCAAGTCCCCACAACTCTGCCAAAAGTAATTCTAACATTTTACCAATCCAATACATCACAGTTTAAAAAAAAAAATTTTAAGAAGTATACTTTAGTTGAATTTGAAAGAGTTGCCCACTCATGTTAAATATTTATTTCCTTGTGTCTGGGATATCATTTGATTCTGATTCTGTTCCTAAATCTCTGACCACCCTTTCTTCATAGATTTCTCTTCTTTTGTTCAGCCTTTCACATCCTTAGAGTTCCATCCTCTGGTGATTGTTTGTCCTGTTCCATACATTCTCCTTATATGAGCACTGTGTTTTAGCTCATGAATGGTCACATGACCCAGCCAGGCCAATCAAAGTCTTCCATGGGACTTTTGTTTGTTTATTTATTTATTCTTCCATATGCCATCTCATTTAACCTGGGACTTTTGTCAGAATTATCAGGAAAGACATTCTCCTTTCTTGGTGACAATTGACTTTTAGGATCACAGTAGTCTGGGGCTGCCAGGGACCATGTTCTCCATGAGCAGAGAGCCTGGCTGAGAATAAAGTCAAAACATGAGAAAGCAGGATGGAGAGACATACTGTCATAATGTTACCCCTGGATCTAACCATATTTGAGGCTTAAACTAATCCCGGACTCTAAAGTTATGAAACTAACATATCTTTTTAAATAATTTAAGCAGGTTTGAGTAAGGTTTCTGACACTTGCAACCAACAGTCCTGAAAAAGATACCTCTACTTAGTCTTCCTATTTCCAATTTCATAACTCCAACTTCCCGATGCTGCCAGAAGGAATGATATGAGATACAGAACAGGTAGTGCTATTGCTCTGTGTAAGACCTTTCAATGGCTCTCCAGAGACTATTCAGGAGTGTGAACTCAAAAGCCTTGAGGGAGCAGGCTGATGGCATAACTGAGGGAAACAGTTCAGGTGTAAGATAATAGAAAAGGGGGGACCCAGTGTTCAGCCCTAGAGTATGCTCTGCCTCCAATCATTAATACTCAGAATGCAAACCCCAAATGCCTGCCAAACAACATGTCTGGAGGTTGGATTTAGCCTCCAGCCTCCAAGTTTGCAACCTTTGGCTTATGTTGCAAGTTTAAGCTCCTGCAGACAGCCGTGGAGGCCTTTGTGATCAGGCCTCTGACACTTCACAAGATTCGTTTCCTCTCATTAGATGCTGTAGTGACACTAAATTGGTGCCTACATCGTGTTCTTTTACATTCCTATGGTTTTGCTCATGTTGGCCCCTTACCTGGGACCTCGGCCCACTCTATCCTTTCTATCATGATCTTCATCTCATTAAATCCCATTTGTTCTTTAATATTCATCTCAGGTGTCACCAGCTCCAGGAAGCCTCCTCTTGATGAGACAGGTGCCCCTCCTCCATTCTCTCATGGCCTGCTTTATGCCTCTCTGTCATTGCCTCTGACATATATGGCAGACAATGTTGATTACTCACCTACAACCATTCATCCTCCTGCTTACTTGCTGGCAGAATTTGCCTCTCTCAACGAAAGCTGAAAACACCTGATATTCTCTTTCCCAACCTGCTTTTAGTTAAAGTCTGGGGATGTGATTTAATTCTCAAAAAGATAAGTTGGGAAATCTGCCAAGGAATTCTTGGAGAAAATTTTCCTCCATGACTACAAAGGAATGATCTTTTTCATGTCTGCCACTAGATGTAGTTTTGTGAGGATGTGATGGTTGGAGCTACAGCAGCCACCTTGAAGCTATGAGGGGGAAAGCCAAGAGAATCATAGAGGTGGTGAACTGGATCCCTGCCATTCCTGAACTGCCGAACCAACCTGGGAACATTCTCCCCCAGATTTTTGGATATGTGAGATATAGTAATAATCCCTGATGCCTAAGACACATTTTGTGTGTGTGTGTGCGGGGTGGGGGTGGGGGGTGGCGGTATTCTCTTACTTGCAGGCAAACATATTCTAAATGATTCAGCATACTTGTTCACATTGCCTGTGCACTTTCTCTTCTATTATTCTGTAAGTTATTTGTGGGGATAGATGATCTTATAATCTCTGGTCTAGCATAGAGTCAGCATTCAGTAAATGTTCACTGAAATACTCATTTTTGCATAATTTTTCCACTGAGAGCTCCAGTAAAGGGTGAGTGCCAGATAACATCTGTCCCATTTTGGAGATAGCCCCTGAGTGTTGGAGAGTGGAAAATATGTCAGGGAATGTTACATGACTAACACCCCAGGATTTATGGGAATGAAGAATCTGTTACAAGTGTTACATCATCTTAGTGGAATCGACTAGTGCTACTCAAATTGTTTATTCAGACTTTTCTTTGCGTGAAAGCTTACTACCAAGCCCAGCGTGTATGTCAGATGCAAGTGTGGTGCGTTGGTTGGAGAAGGGAAGGGATGATGGGGTAATTACAGTCCCCTTGTCCATGCTGGGCTTGTCTCCTTTCTTGCTGTGATCCTTGCAGCCCCTTCTCTGACCTCCTCCCCGGGGTCAGTGGGCAGACAAAGAAAGCTGCTTTTATGATCTTGAATCCATCAAACCCCTTGGTCTTCCCTTGGTCCTCGGCTCTTTTATTAAAAGTTGGAGGTCACCATTAGCCTTTTGGAGGTCTATGAGATTCCAATTTTATTGGGGTATTTAGAGCACCGCACCAGCTTTAACTAAAAATGGTGCAGCAAATCAAAAAGGCAAAGCCATTTTGAAGAATTTATTTGGCAGTCCCAGTCCTTCAAGTATATACATTTAATTTTATGGTTTGTAACACAAGTTCATTGAATTTTTCATACCGAAGGAAGCCTTTGTATTTTGGAAAGCTCTATAAACTAAGAGCAGACATTCTTATATGGCATTTGGGCTCTTTTTTTCTTTTTTTTTCTTGCGACAGGGTCTTGCTCTGTCATCCAGTGTAGAGTGCAATGGTGCTAACATGGCTCGCTGCAGCCTTCAACTCCTAGGCTCAAGTGGTCCTCCCACCTCAGCCTCCAGAGTAGCTGGGACTATAGGTGTGCACCACCACACCCAGCTAGTTAAAAAAATTTTTTTTGGAGATTGGGGGTGGGTCTCACCATGTTGCTCAGACTGGTCTCAAATTCCTAGCTTCAAGCCATTCTCCCACCTTGACCTCCCCAGATGCTGGGATTATAGGTATGAGTCACTGCGCCTAACCTCTTTTGTTCTTAATAAAGGGGAAAAAATCACTTGAGGTTCCAATATTGACTCACAGAGAAATCATTCCCCTTTCACATTTCTACACACTTGTTAACAGAAGTCTGAGTCTTCTCAGATCTTCTGACTGAAATGTAGGTAGTGGAATCAGATCTTCACATGATCTAGATCTCGGAGTTGGAAAGAACAGTGCTCTCAGGGTGGAGGGTTTGGACAGGGTGAAGGATGTTATGGGGATAGCATCATACCTAGATCACTAATGATCACATGCAAAAGAAGGCCAGTCTCTCTCTGTCTCTGTCTCTCTGTTTTCTGAAGAGGAGATTAGATTGTATTTTCATTTTTTCATGGCCACTGGCTTCCCTTTAGCTTCAGGAAAGTAAATTTTAGTCTCTCAGCCTGGATGAATTGCAACCCTGACCAACAAACTACCAGATACACTCAAGCTCTTGGCAGAATTGCCCTCACTTTTGTGAATCCTGTCTCTTCCCCTGGGCAGCAGAGTTCCTGAAGCCCTCTCAGTTGCAGGCTGTTCTTTCTCCAAGATGTTTCCCAAGATGAAAAGATGCCGTTGTTTTCCTTGTTGATTAACAATACAACTCTGAGATCTTTACACTATTTTCTTCATGTTATAACTCCTTTGCAGCCCATAAAACATCCCTCTGCCTGCCCATTCATCCAACAGATATTTACCTTTTATTTGCCAGATATTGTTCTAGGAGCTGAGGATACCGCAGGGAACAAGTCAGGCACACCCCTGTTGGCATAGAGCTTACATTTTGGCTTGGGGACAACAATAAACAAATAAATACTAAATATAATGTCATACAGTGAAAGCACTATGAAGGAAAATTGTGGTAGCCACGAGAACGAGCCTCTGGGGTCTCATGCTGCAGAGCGTGAAAGCGACTGGGAACCCTGGCAGCTGCATTCGGGAATGCATCAGTGTGTCTGCACTGAGACTGGTTCCCCTCAATGTCCCAGGGTGGCAGGGACACTGAGGCAGACTTGGGATTTCTCGATGGGAAACTTTGGCTTGAGTACTCTCTGAAGGCCTTGCTGGAATTTTTGTAGAAGTGTATTCTAGTCTGAAATCCTTCCTCTTTCCCACCCTCCTTTCCTTCCCTCTCTCCTTCACTTAGGGGCAGATCTTCACCGCAGTTTGACAGCTCTTGCCACCAGTCCCAGTTCGCTCCCTTCATTTTTTCATGTGTGTTTCCTGTAATAAAAGTTTACATTTCTTTTTTTTTTTTGAAATGGAATTTCACTCTGCCACCCAGGCTGGAGTGCAGTGTCATGATCTCAGTTCACTGAAGCCTCTGCCTCCTGGGTTCAAGAGATTCTCCTGCCTCAGCCTCCCAAGTAGCTGGGACTACAGGCACCCGCCACCATGCCTGGCTAATTTTTTGTGTTTTTAATAGAGATGGGGTTTCATCATGTTGACCAGGCTGGTCTCGAACTCCTTAGGTTAGGTGATCTGCCCACCTCGGCCTCCCAAAGTGCTGAGATTACAGGTGTGAGCCACCGCACCCAGCAAAGTTTACATTTCTTATTCCATTCTCGAGCTGACACAAGACTAATGCAGCCTGCAAGAATAGAGAGTGATGTGGAGTGGGGGCTACTTTAGGTAAGTGGTCAGGGAAGGTGACATTGTCTAGAGACTTGACTGGAATGAGGAAATGATCAGAGCAAACCCCTGGGGGAGGAGCGTTTACAGCAGAGGGAAGAAGTCAGAGCATTCATAGACTCAGAGACTTGGGTTTCTGCGGGTTCTCTTCAAAACTGTTGAGGGGCGGCAGTGGGGCTGGGTCCACTCCAAACTCGCTCCCACCATCTCCCTTCCATTTAGAGGGCTCTGTCTTTAACCGCTTTGCGTATTTGGCTCTACCTAAGATTTCATGTTAACAAAGAGTTCCATGTTTAAAATAAAAACACCCTGGAAACCACTGCCCTGGAGGCACTCTGTGTCTCTGCCCTGTTTTATGACTCTGTCAGTTCACTGGCCATGCAGAGAATGGGCAGTGGAAGAAATTACCTCTATTTGGAAGTCTTATTGTTCCACTGTGATACTGGATTAGTGTGAGGCAGGTGTAGATAAGGGGAATTAGAGTAAGTGATTAAAGGACTTGATGCATGGACTCTCGTAGAGAGGGTGGGGCAGGATCATTTGGGGGCTTTTCATGCTAAGCTCAGCAGCGCTGCAGTTGGACAGCAGCCAGAGGAACTGGCATATATCAAGTAGACAGAAGTGGACAAAGGATGGCTGTGAGTGCTAAGGTTTGGGGAGGGAGTGGGAGGTAAAGGGTAGCCTTCCGTGTGAACCGAGAGGAGTTTCCAGAGGCAGTGGAGGATAACAGCTGTGCTCAAGGGCTTCAGTTTCAAAATGTAAAATGTTAATATTGCCCAGAAGATGATAGAATTCACCTGTTACCGGTGATTGGTACCTGAATGTATACAAATTTCCTGGTGACTTCTTTGGTGGTAAAACTTTATCTCTCCCTCCCTCACCCCCAAAGTTTTCAGAAGAAAGAGACTGGCAGCCGTAATGCAAAGACTGACCTGGATGTGAGAGGTTTTTTATTCGGTCCTTTTAGGCTGGGCAGGGAACACCAGAATTGCTGATAGAGAAGTGAATGTATAACACACTGAAATGAAGGTGTGTTCAGCCAGTGAACTCAGGGAATCCTTGAGGTATGTTTTAAAATCAAGTTTGTTTACAAATGAGAGGTTCAACCTCAAAGCCTTAAACATGCAAGAGTCTGTTGTCTCATATAAAATATTTTGGAGATGGGTAGTAAGTACAGGGCTGCTAAGGCAGCTCCATGCATTATCAGAGATCCAAGAGCCTTACGCTTTCTGCTCTGCCACGTGTACTTTCCATCCTCAAGGTCCAAAATGGCTGCTAAAATTCCTGCCACTACATCTGGATCCCAGGCAGCAGGAAGGAGAAACGGAAGAAGACCTGTCCT
This sequence comes from Macaca thibetana thibetana, assembly GCF_024542745.1. NCBI lineage: Eukaryota > Metazoa > Chordata > Mammalia > Primates > Cercopithecidae > Macaca > Macaca thibetana. Next base: position 22,419,542 of record NC_065585.1, read on the forward strand.
GTCTCTGAGACAGCGTCATTCAGCATGTTCCATACAACATCTCTGCTTATTGATCACTGGCCAGAACTTGGCAGAGATGAATAATAAGGCCCTTTTATGTTCTGCTAAAGACAAAAAGATAAAAGAGCATATGTATTTACAGTCTACCTGATTTTAATAAAGGATTGAGTGCAGCCTAAGGCATGTGCATGTTATCCTGCAGGTAACAGGGGCCACAAATGGGTTGTGGCTAATGGAACATGGCTGAAGGGACTGAGCCAGTTCTGAGCCTCAGGAGGCACTGCTGGTTCTTCTTGCCCTTCTGGGACTTTCGCCATGGGAAGAACCCACAGTCTGAGAATCTTTTTCAGCCTGGGTTCCAGAATGAGATGCATTCTGAACATGAAGATGGGGCAGATCTGAACTTGACCCATCACCTGAAGCCAAACTGTCCAAACCACCTCTCAAAGCTATGAGCAACAAATAGGTGCTTATTTTGTGTGCCTCAGAGATTTGTAATTGATATACAGTGTCACTGTAGCAGAAACCTGCGAATGCCCCTGGTCACTAGATTCGTCTCTATTCTCTCATACTGTGAGTGCTAGACAGGGGATGTGGCCAGTCCTACCCGTTCGGTATACCAGGTGACCTCAGAGATAGTGGGAGAGAAATGCCACACAGAAATGTCATTGCACAAAACAGAAATGCAGTGCTCATCAGCATGTGACAGCTGGCACCCAGGTGAGCACCAGGGATGGTTTAGCTCAGGGACCCTCAAAACTCAGCACTACTGACATTCTGCTGTGGGGGTCTGTCTGGTGCATGGAAGTTCAGAAGTGTCCCTGGCCTCCACCCACTAGATACGAGTGGCACCACTTCCCTCCTATGCTGTGACAATAAAAAATCTCTCCAGATATTGCCAAATATACCCCACGTGGCAAAGTCACTCCCAACTGAGAACCACGGATTTAGCTGATCTGGCTTCAGTTCCTCTGTTAAAGTTAAGACCAGAAAATGACAACTAATGACACCACTTATTGAGCATGTACTGAGTTCCAGGCACTTGGTTAAGCAGTTTCAGGAATTAATTGAATTTGGAACGTTTATGAATGAGGAAGCTCAGGACAGAGAGAAGTAACTTGCTCCAGTAACATGTTTAGTCCACGGTAGAGCTAAGGCCAAGCTGTCTGACTCCAGAATTCATGCTCTTGACCATACTCCATGCTGCCTCCCCGAGAAATTAACCCCTTGAGGGAGTCAGGAAAAGATGCATCGACATGAGTGTTATTCTTGTGACTATCACTTGAATTCTGTATGTGTGACTTATAGTAGCAAAAACAGTGTGGGCTTGTTCAGGTGCGATTCTGGCTCCCCTTACATAGCTGTAGAATAACCTCGATAGTCACCGTCATACTTCCCTGCCTACCTGAGTGGGGTTACACAGACTGCAGGACGTATCCAGCCTCTTCAGGCCTTTTCTGGACAACTCATTCCTACTTAGTGAAAACGTGTTTCCTGCACCTCTTTGATGATAGAGATAAAAAGCCTTAAAAAGGTTTCTACCCATTAGTCTAGCAATTCTGCTTCTTGGAATTTATCCTTAGGAAGGAATCAAATATGTCAAATCAAACAAAGAGTTATGCATAGGATATTTGATTTTAGTGTGATTTGCAAGAGCAAACATTGAATATGATATTGGGCAAATAAATTACAGCATGTCCAGATGGTGGTATGTTCGACTTGTAGATGAATATTTTCTTCCAAGGGAAAAACTTCATGATATATTATTCTTTGAGGAAAAAAAAAGATTTGAATACCATGTAGCATATGATCCCAATTTTGGAAATTGTGTATATATTACACTATCATATTGAACAAGCAGGGACTTGTAGGATGCAACAGAAATGAATGGTATTTTTGGTCTCCCACTGTCTTGTCAAGCTTATTCTGCAGTATTTATTCTGCTCCTTGATGAAAGTGGGGCAAGTTCTACAACGTCTTTGCCACTCTTATCTAAGAAAACATCATCCAGTTACTTCTTCCACAAAAGCCTAGTCTCCATTGGTAGTTAATATGCCCATTCCAGGGTAAGGACCCAAATCCTCCCATCGACATTGCAAATGAAAATTTCCTCCCTCTCCCAGCTTTGCTGTATTAGGCTGGCACCTGCAGTGAGAAGAGGTTGTGGGGCTGTGTGCCTCTATATTCGTCACTTGGTGCTTCCATTTCCCATACCCCCCTCACTCCTTGGCTTCTCCAGGATTGGCTAGGGCAAGGGGGGAAGAGAGGAGGAAGGCGGGTGGGAAGAGACTCACTCCACTGGTGGTGTTCTAGCCATCTGGGGTTGACAGATGACTCACCTCATGGGTTCCTTCATGGGTAATTTGCAGCCACCGCCCCTTATCTGCCTTTGCTTGATTGGGAGCATGCATCTCTTCTGACTGTTCCTCCACTGCTTCTCCCTCACCCGCTAGCATCTGGCACCACACCTCCTAGGCCAGTTCTGCTCCATAGGAAACTCACACATGCTTTGCCCTGACAAACTCGGGAAAAGCAAGTCTCCCTCAACACAATCACCTCGTCTCACTCCATCCTCAGAGCAACTGGCCTACCGCCATCTCTCGCCCTTTAGATTTCTCAGGGCGAACCAGACATCAATCTATGGAGTCTCCCATGATCAGGGAACATGCTGCAAGTCTTCCAGGAGGTCTCATGGAAGCACCTTCACCTAGGCTTGAGGTGAGAAGAAACAGCCTCTCCTCAGGAGGCTGGGGAGTCTAGGGATTGGTAGCTCTCTCCCCAAATCCTTGTCTAATCCCAGCCCAGCTCCAAATTATTTTTTTTTGTTTTTGAGACGGAGTCTCGCTCTGTCACCCAGGCTGGAGTACAGTGGCACAATCTCAGCTCACTGCAAGCTCCGCCTCCCGGGTTCACGCCATTCTCCTGCCTCAGCCTCCAGAGTAGCCGGGACTACAGGCGCCCGCCACCACGCCTGGCTAATTTTTTTGTATATTTTTTAGTAGAGATGGGGTTTCACCATGTTAGCCAGGATGGCCTCGATCTCCTGACCTCGTGATCTGCCCGCCTCGGCCTCCCAAAGTGCTGGAATTACAGGTGTGAGCCACCGTGCCCGGCCTCCAAATTCTTTAAAGTTATGGTGGTGGATAGTTTGGGGTCCTAAAACCTGTTTCTGACTACCTCCTGTGTAAGTCTTTGTGGTCTTCCACCTTCCCTTAGAAATGGGGTGCAGTCACTCTTGGTGTCTTGGAGCCCTGGCTGATACTAAAACAGAACCTGTTTTAATATCCTGTTTTGCACAAACACAGAATAAAGAGGCAGACCGTATGCCTATGAGTCTTGCAGAGGCCTCCGGGAGAGAGAAGATGGGGAACTGGGTAGCATGACTTCCAGGGTTCCTTCCAACCCAGAGATTGTATGACAGGCTGGCAGGGAATAAGAGAAAGCAGTGGACACATTCCCTGACTGTACTATTAGAGAGACAAGACACGCACTAAGCACCCTGGTAGCAGACCATCACAAATGCTCTTGATGGTACTATAAACGCAATAACAGTAAGTATGAACAATCAAGCCTTGAACCGTTTGGAATGAGCTTTATGTCTCAGAGAATAGGGAGGAGTCAACTCACTGCTATAGAAAGTTGCTGAGAGGAGGTAGATGTCAACTATACTTGGTGTTCTGAGAGGACGCCTTTAAACCTCCTTGGCCTCTCCTCCCGGGCACTTTGCACTTGTTTGTTCTCCCAAATGCCTCCTTGCCAGGAAATCAGTCCCGGTCCCTGTAGTTGGAGTAAAGTTGTCATCTACTTTTTGCCATTGCACTTTGTCTACACTCCTTCTGTGCATGTTGTCTCATGCTTGAGCGGAAGCCTCAGAAGGTCAAGGGCTTCTTTCTTTATTCACAGTGATATTTCCTCTCTGGGCCTGGCACGTGGGGACACACACATGCACGTGCACGCACACACACATAAGCACGCACACATGCACGCACACACACACGCACACACAGGCACACACACGCACGTGAGCACGTTGATATTATTCTTTTGTCCACGGCACTGAGTGAGTGAGTGGCGAGTCAGGGCTGGAGCTGGGTTGCCGGGTTTCCACTGCACCGCTCTTTCTGCCTCCTCCCCTGGACTCTCCACTCTCTGGCTTCCCGGGTCTCTGGGCACCAGGAGCCTGGAAAGCACTTCGCTGGATATTCCAATTCTGTTGGCATTTGTGACTGAGGACATGTGCCCAAATTCATCCTGTGCGTTTCCAACTCAGAGCCTTTTGGAACGGAGGTGCTCCCCAGAGGCAGGGAAAATGCAGCCTGAGGAGATGGGTCACAGAAAGCTGCACACCCGGCGCTGGTATCATACTGAGCAGAGCAGGCCCTCCCGTCCCAGTGGCCCTCCCTTCTGTGTACATTTAATGAGCGTTTGGCTGCGTTTCAAGGAGACCTGGCCTTGGGCACGGGGCATGGAAATGAACTCCTGAGTGAGCTCTCTAGGAGAAAAATAAAGGCCTGGCCTTGGGCCTGATTGGAGCCCCATGATTCTGCCAATGCTGTGTAGAGAAAAAGGCAGTTGTGTTGAGTTACCGCATTTTAAAGTAGAGGCTGTAAACCCTTTCATTTTATGGGTGGAAACCAAGGCTCAGAGAGGGTGTCTGATGCCCAAGTTTATGCTTCTGGCTTCGCAGTAAATTCAGTCACCCCTAGACTCTGTAGAACCACTACAGAGGCCAGCTGGAAAGAGGTCTGAATCCCTGCCAACCTTGTTTGGTGCCACCTCAACTTTGGGGAACTCCTGGCCTTCTCGGGTGAATGATAATAGATGCTTCTGCACATCCCTGTGCCTCTGCATGTATCCGTCTGTGAGCCTCTCCCTGGAGAGCCTGCACCATGTGTTTATCATCCCTGCATTTCCAAGAGAGGGCACATTGTGGGCGCACAGGGATCCCATGGTGGGGGGGTCACTGGCACCAGGGCTGGCTTTTCCAAGCAAGTCAGGCCCAGCTCTTCCTGCCAATGCGCCTCCTTTCTCTCTCTTTCCATCTCCCGAGCCTCAGAAAGCTGAGCAGTTTCTGCTGAGGATACCATCCTGTTAATTCTAGGAGGGAAGCCTGCCAGGAGCAGCCAAAATTTCTGGCCCATTTCCCAATGCATAGGACAACTGGGAAATCACCTAGAACAGTGCTGTCCAATAGAAATGTAATGTAAACCACACATTAATTAAAAATTTTCTAGTAGCCACATTAAATGAAGAAAAAAGACACTGGTGAAATGGAGTTTAATAATATAGTCTATGTAACCTAAGATATCTAAAACATCATTTCTGCATGTAGTCAATACAAAAAATTATGAATGAGATACTTTGCATTTTTTGATATTGAGTGTTCAAAATCTGGTATGTATTTTATGCTTATGGCACATCTCAGTCTGAGCTCTAAATTTTCATAGAAAATATTTGATCCATATTTCAATTTCATAAAATTTACAATTGAAACAATAGAGCCATCTCTCCGCATTGTTCTAAACGTACAGTTTTTTCAACAACTGAATTGTCTATTTAAAAATTTACATTTACATTAATTAAAGTAAAATTTTAAAAAGGCAGTTCCTCAGTCACACTCATCACTTTTTGAGGGTCAAACACAGGCTCTAGAAGATGTGGAAGAAGCTCTGGCAGAACGTGACTGAATCAGGTGTGTTAGGCTGTTCTTGCACCACCATAAAGAAATACCTGAGATTGGGTTTTGCTTTTTTTTGTTTGTTTGTTTTGAGACTGAGTCTCGCTCTGTCACCTAGGCTGGAGTTCAGTGGCATGATCTTGGCTCGCTGTAACCTCTGCCTCCCAGGTTCAAATGATCCTCGTTCCTCAGCCTCCCGAGTAGCTGGAATTACAGGTGTGCACTACTGTGCCAAGCTAATTTTTCTATTTTTAATAGAGACTGGGTTTTGCCATGGTGGTCAGGCTGGTCTTGAACTCCTGACCTCAAGTGATCCACCTGCCTCGGCCTCCCAAAGTGCTAGGATTACAGGTGTGAGCCACCATGCCCATGCAAGACTGGGTAATTTATAAAGGAAAGAGGTTTAATTGGCTCACGGTATTGCAGGCTGTTTAGGAAGCATGGTGCCTGCATCTGCTTGGCTTCTGGGGAGGCCTCAGGAAGCTTACAATCACGGTGGAAGGCAAAGAGGGGGGCAGGCGTTTCACATGGCAGGAGCGGGAGCAAGAGACAGTGTGTGTTGGGGGAAGTGCCACACCCTCAAACCACCAGATCTTATTGAGAACTCACTTATTATTGTCCTTGGTGCAAGGACAGTCCCAAGCCTTGAGGGATCCACCCACCGTGATCCACTCACCTTTCACCGCCTCCCACCTCCAATACTGGGGATTACATCTCAACATGAGATTTAGACGGGACACATCATCCGGGGAGAAAGCCCAATGGCTCTAAGGGGTGGGGGCAGCTTCGCTCATTGTTTTGGTGTGTCAAAATACACGTCTCACTTATTTTCCTCAAAGTTTCAGGGATTGAAGGTGGGTGGCAGTCATGGTGGAGGCTGGGCTAGCTTCCAGCACAGTCTTCAGTGGGATTTCACGTCTCTGCATTTTCAGCAGCACGGGGAAGTTTGGGCAGCACTGATTTTGCCAGGGAGACCGGGAGGGCTGGCACTCTGGGGAGAGTCTCCTAGGTCCAGGGACCCCAGAGAATGCCTGCAGGGTGTAGAGGCCCCTTGAGCAGAGAAAGGGAACAAATGCTCCCCCTCCTGGTAGCCAGAGGAACAACAGTCCTGCCGGGCTGCAGTGATGGCAGGGCTGAAGGCAGCCTGTTCCAGGGTGGAGGCGGGTGGACAAAGGGCTGAGGAAAAGCTGCATCTTTTTTGAATTTCCAAGTCTCAGAATACAGAGACCCTTGACTTTGGAAGTACAATGACATGAGTACAGAAAGGAATCTTAGAGAGCAAGATTATTTAATGCAGTTTGGCAATTTTCAAGTACAAAACAAAAATTATTTATTTTTCCCTACATTTTGTTAAGAATCTGTAATCACCTTCAGAAAGACCTCACATGTGAACATATACATTTTCAGAAATGACATATCAAATCCTCCAGTCACCTACTCTATAAGCTGAAATTATGTACATAGTACAATAATGTACATAGTAAAAAATTCAAAGCACACCGTAAGTTATACAATGGAAAGTAAACATTCCCTCTTCTTCCCTTGGACATCTCTTTAAAATGTTCAGAGCAACTGCCAGGTAGTAGCTGCTCAATAAATGCTAGTTTTTGAAATATTGTAGGTGGGCCAAAAAACTAACAGCAACATAAATATTTGATTAAACTGCAAACCAGTGGGGCCATGTGTGAGAAAAGGAGATGTGGCAGCCAGGTTGAGCAATGCTGCTTTGGAATTTTGTGCTTTTGAATGCTGTTGTTTTTGAATTTTGCTTTAAAAGTTATTCACACCCTCTACCAAACACTTAGAGGAGGCACTCCGACTGTGCTTATCTGGAAGCTTCTGGAAACAGGGTGCCCAGGGTAGTAAGGCAGGGAGGGACTTTGCTTTTCAGGGCCTATGGCAGGCAAGTGGTGAAAGCGCTGGTCTTGGATGCGACAGACACGCCCCAGGAAAGAAAAAGCTATGAGCTGTGTTCCGTCTTTGGCAGCTGGGTTACATCACTTTAGGCCAATTTAATCCAACCAACATTCAGGCTAGTGGATGGGATAAGAAGAGACAGTTTTTATCTTCAAAGTGTTTGCATCTGAGGGCAACAAAAGGGCACATCCACCTACTATAAAGTAATGCGGAGAATGATGGTCACTGATGGCAAATTTCCCTGGAGTCCAAAGAAGGGTCAGCAAACAATGGTCCACAGGCCAAATACGGCCACCACCTATTTTTTTAAATAGACTTTATTTTTAGAGCAGTTTTAGGTTCACAGCAACACTGAGTGGGATGTGTAGAGATTTCCCGTTTTTTCCTTGCCCTCCCACATGCATAGCCTCCCCCATTATCAACTTCCCCCACCAGAGGGGCACATTTGTTACAGCTGATGATTGGCACATCACTGTCACTCATGGAGTCTATAGTTTACATTCTGGATCATTCCTGGTGTACATTCTATGGGTCTGGACAAATGTATACTGATGTGTATCCACCACTGTAGTATCATCAGAGTAGTTTCACTGCCCTAAAAATCCTCTATGCTCTGCCTCTTCATCCCTTTCTCCCCACCAGCCCCTGGCAACCACTGATCTTTTTACTGTCTCCATAGTTTTGCCTTTTCTTGAGTGTCATGTAGTTGGAATCATACAGTATGTAGTCTTTTCATACTGGCGTCTTTATTTTGTAATATGCATTTAAGTTTCCTCCACATCTTTTCATGGCTTGATAGCTCATTTCTTTTTAGTGCTAAATACTATTCCATTGTCTGGATAGACCACAGTTTATTTATTCACTCACCTGCTGAAAGGCATCTTGGTTGCTTCCAAGTGTTGGCAATTATGAACAAAACTGCTCTAAACATCCATGTGCAGGTTTTTGTGTGGACATAAGTTTTCAACTGTTTTGGGTAAATACCAAAGACAGCAATTGCTGGATCATATGGCAAGAGTATGTTTAGTGTTGTAAGAAACCGCCAAGCTGTCTTCCAAAGTGGCTGTACCATGTTGCATTTCAACCAGCCATGAATGAGAGTTCCTGTTGCTCCACATCCTTGCCAGCATTTGGTGTTGTCAGTGTTCTGGATTACAGCCTGTTTGTTTTTGAAAATAAAGTTTTATTGGAACACAGCCATGCCCATTTGTTTATGTATTATCTATCACTGCTTTCATGTTACAACAGCAGAGTTGGCTGGTTATGACAGAGACAGAATGGCCATGAAAAAAAAAAGCCTAAAATATTTACCACCTGACTCTTTTCAGAAAAGGCCAATGCCTGGTCTAATGGAACAGCTATTTTCAATGGAGAAGCTGTGTAGGTGTTGGAACGGCTCCTTGGAATGGAGAGAGTAGAAAGGGGAGAGATTCCAGACACAGGAAACAGACTGAGCAAGGACGGGGTGGCCTGGCCAGGTTAGGGAAATGGGGCAGTGTCAGAGACTTAGCTCTTTAGGCCTTTCCTCAGCTCTAAGCTGGAAGGAATTGAATCAATTTTTCCACCGCTTGTAGAAAAGACAGGATGAATGAGCTGATGTCTGTAAATGCTTCAAGCAAGATATGAGAAAAGCATCCCTTCACGCAAAACGCTATTTCTATTTTATTGTTAAATGGGTGCTAATTTTTCTGTTTTCCTTCTCTCTTCCCAGCCCAGTTTGCCAATTTCATCCTTCCTATTGTTTTGCCTTAACAAAACAAAACATACCAGACATACCAGCACAAACCGTAATGTGTTTACTTACAGAAACGTATTTTCATTCTTTTTCAAATAGGTAGTTCACTCCTAGGGTCCAAAATTCGAAAGGTTTAAAGAGCGTACAGAGAAACATTGCCCTCCTATTTTGTAGCCTTCCTGCTCTTCACCCTGGAGGCAGCCAAAAGTACCAGTCTCTTGCATTGTATATCCTTCTAGAAATATTTTCTGTAGGTACAAATATTGGTGCTGATATTATTTTTCTTTCCTTTATCACAAATGATCATTTTGTATGTATATGTATACATGCTATCTATATATCTCATATATATATGGGCACCGTTTTGCAGTTAGCTTTTTTCTTGTTAGTAACAGTTTTAGAAGTGTTTCACATGAATGCATCCAGAGCTTCCTCATTCTCTTTTTATTCCTTTTTGGTGCTTTATCCTGTAGATGTATCCTGTTATGTTTAAGTGTTTTAGTGGCAAATCAGGGCTGTTGCTGTCTCCCCGTTTCTTGCCATCATCAAGCCCTGGATAGTATTTATTGCTGGGTTCAGGGTATGGGGTCAATAGCAGTGGCTGGGGTCATGGTGCTGATGGCTTTGAAACAGCTTTTTTGTGGCCCTTCGCAGGTGAAGCGAGAGAGAGAAGAGAGCTAGATTCCAGGAATCCTGCTGGCAGGGCTCTTCGGCCTGCTTTGGCTGCTGGGGTGGGGTTTGGCTGCCTAGGTGCCATTGCCCTGTCCCTGTGATTTCCCTTCCTCAGGTTGCTGGTGGGAAAAGGACCGCTGGAAATTGAAGACATCGAGATTATTCTGATGTAGTGGGATCAGGGAGCTCTATGGTGGTGGTGGCATTTGGCAGGTGTCTTAGCCATGGCTTTTTGATTGAAAGTTACAAACACCCATCTCCAACTAGCTTAAGCAACAAGGAGAATTTATGGGTTTATGCAGGCAAACAAAGACATTTAGGACTTGTAGCAGATACCACCAGTTACTTACGCAATGTGCATTTCCTCTGTTGTCTCAATGTGCCCAGTTAAAAATACTCAGTTCTTTGGACTTCCTTGCAGTGAAGGGTGGTCGTGTGATACTTTTCTGAACATTGAGATGTAAGCAGAAGGGTACAGGTTGGGTTTTCTGGGAATATATTATTTTTCTGATGAAAAGGGCTACACTCAATGGGCACATGCTTTCTGCCCTTCCAGCGTGGAATGTGGATATAACTCCAGAGATGTAGCAGTCATCTTGGAGCACGAGGAGAGTCATGTGATGGGGATGGCGGAGCAAAATGGTCTTTGACGTCATCATGGAGCCAGAACAGCAGAGCTTGTCCACTGGCCTTTTAAACACCTGCTACCCCGCTAAAACACAAACTCCTTTGGCTCAGCTCTGGAATTGGGCTTTTGCTGCTCAGTGGAGCGGAGGCCTTGTCCTAATTCAGGGCAACTAGATTCTGGGATTTGTATAGTATCAGTTCGCTCTGTCTTTTTTCAGTTTATTCTCTCAGAATCCTCCATGAGGTAAGGCACATGGCACCAGCAGCTCTGGAATCTACCCTGTCAGCTTCCAATCCAGGGGGAAGAGAAAGCTAGCTATTCCTTCGGTTCCAAAATGCAGAGGAAAACTCCAGGGAAGACATCTGTGTAGTCTGTCTTGAAGGGTCTTCCTTGAGCCAACTGCTGTGGATCACAGGAGGGGGTAATATGATCAACCACATTACCAGATCAGCCTACCTGGCGGATGGAGGAGGGAGCCGTTTCCTAAAGGAGGAGAAGGAGTATTTTACCAGGAGTGGAAAAGGCAGGCAGGCAGATGAAAACAACAGATGGTCCTTCAGCAGGCGCCGAAGGTTTAGATGAGTGGAGAGGAAAGGCAAGGTGATTTCAGGGGGATGGTCACCTCCTCCAAGAAGCCTTTTCAGACAGCCTGACTTAGCCACTTCTCTCTCCACACCATCCACTCTTGCTTCCCTCATGGTAGTACATGGCACTGTGTCTTCCTGGCAGCTTTGAAGGCGGCCACTTCTTCTGGTTGATCCTGTATCCCTTCCTCCCATTACTAGCATGTGGTGGCCACTCATTGTTTAGAGCAGTGAGTGAAGGGACAGGGGGAACAAAGACACAGAGGAAGAAAGTCACAAGAAAACTTCGGTGTGCTTGGAATCTTGAGTGTATGATTAAAAACCTGGCAAATCCCAAGATTCTTAAGGTGGGTTAGGGTTATAGTATGGCCCTGAATGTCAGGCTAAGAAGTTTGTGCCATGGACAGTAGGGAGCCGTTGAAATCTTTTGAGCAGGGGAGTGGCAAGGTCAGGGCTGCTCCACTCCTGTGCCTTGTTCCTTTGACCCCTGGCTGCTGTCTTTCTTTTCCATTCTCTGGATTCTCCATGATTCTTCTTGGTCTGGTTCTTCACCTGTCTTGAACACCTTTAGTCTATGTTTTGCACCCCTGCTTTTTTTCTCCTCAAACTTCTTCACCAATCAGTTCTGGGCTGATTCTGCTCTCTGTGCAGGGAAAGGACAGTTTACCCTGGTGCCAAGTGAGTGTCCTTCCCAGGAAGGTTCCATCTGAGCAGCTCTTGGCTGCCCTCTTCTGGGCACTGGTGGATATAACCACCTGCTCTTCTGGAACTGGCTAGAAAGACTCTGGTAGCAGCCTTGCCTCACGATGAGACTTCGGTCTTTTTGTATCTGCCCACCAGATCCCCTTTAATTTCTTAAAATCAGTAAGTTTTTTTTTGAGTGCCTACCAAGTGTTTAGATTTGTCTGGCGATAGCTACGTATAGAATAGAATGCTTCTGACTTCCCACTGATCTAGATATTGTTTCATCGTGGGATCTAAGCCTTGCATAAATGTCTGAGCACTTCTTTTGCTAATTTACATGTCTGTCCTATTTATTTGACTGAACTGAGGTCACTTTAGTTTTGAAAGCCATTGAAGAGGTAATGTATTTGAACTTTATAAGTATGTAAGGCTTACATATTTATGTTCCCCAGAGAGCATCTTCCCCCATAAATCACACCCTGATGCTTTCATCAAAGTACAAAGACTGTGTACATATTTTTATTATTCACAATGGAATCAAGGCAATGCCCTAATTAATGATTTTGCTAAGAGGCAATTGCTGTTTCCAGGGAACTCGAACTTGTAACATGGATTTGAAGCCATTCCTGGGGTTTTTTGAGCTCATAAAATGACGGATACACATCCCAACAGGACATCTGACTGGATTCTTGGCCTCACGGTGGGTGATAGACATACTTTATTCTGAACCAGTTGCTTTCCTCAGGCCAAAGGCTAATTGCCATCCCATTCTGGTGAGCAGGCTCTCACTCAAACGCCTAGACTCTGAAACCTGTAATCTCTTCACAGTACTAAGACAACATCTTCCTTTCCTGGATCTGCATTTGGAATTCCCCCATTCCTCCATTCATTCAAACCCAGCCCATTTTTTCAAGACCTATTTCTAATCTCTTTTCTCTGAGATCCATTTCCTGCATCCTGACTTTTCTTTGTTCTAAACAGTAACACTTCTGTAGTTTGTGGCATTGACTTAGCAAAAGTCATGTATTATCTTGCAACATCTTTTAATTTTGAAATAAACCTTATTTATACATTTTGTACTGTCATTTAACTTTACACAAGTTTATGTTTCATGTCTTTAATTGAATCATAAAATCCATAATGCTAGAAACCATATCTTACACTTGGTTGTTTACCCCACAGAATGTTGAATATTTATTGCTATATATTCAATAGATGAGCAGCAAATGCTCTTGACTGGTGGCTTGTTGTATCATTTGCCTATCTTAGCTCTAATTAGTATACTTGCCTGAGAAATTATTTACAAAAGACAGATTGGCCCAGGCCATCATTAACACTTCTCTGGAATATTTTCATGCATTTAGATGCTTTGCAAAATGTATTGCCCAAATGGCACTGTGTGTCTATGTGTGCACATAAAAAAGAGAAGCCAAATTAAAATCATCCTTTTAATTTACTGTTGATGCATGATTATTTTAAAATTTAGTTTTAATTTTGATTATACACATACATAATTTTCAGGGTCAAATAATTTTAGAAGGCATAATGAAAAACAATAGACTCTTCTCTTGATCCATCATTTCCTGCTTCCTAGAATCAACACATCCACCTCTTGCTTTTGGTTTTGCCTCCATGTCACTGGTATATGCTTATAGTGCTCCTTCTTTTTTGTCTAATGCCTTAAGCATTAACTGCTAGCCTCCCACTATTTTAGCCCTCTTTTACCACTTCTACCACGCCCCGTCATGTACAGTTCCTGAATCCCTGGACCCCCATGCTCCCATTATCCCACTACAGTTATTTCATAATTTTGCTTAGGTTAATATTCAGTGTGTATACTTTCCTGTCCCTATAAATACTCTTCACAGCTGAAATGTGCTTACTTTTATTTTCTTGCACAATCTTTAGGTTTTCCTGGAGTTAATAGCTCTATTGTTTTTTCTTCCTTTGTTTTGTTTTCTATCACTAATTCACTCCAAACTTTCTCCTCGGTTGTTTACATTTCCTCTCAATACACTCACTCACATCAGGTATTCTAACAAAGCCATCTTTTGACCATCTTTCCTGCGCCCTGCTGAGCTGCTCCAACCGGGACTAGTTTATTTCTAGGCTGAGTACATGGCTGTATTTGGATCTCCCTTCGCCTTTATCTCTGAGATTTCCTTTGCTCTTTCTTGGATTGATGTTCTTACTTTCCAGACTCCATGTCTTTCTCTTTCTTGCTTCGCCTCCTAATTTTGGACTTATCTAGTAGCTGCTGCTTCTTCTCTTTTTTCTTTTTTTCCTTTTTCACATCAGATGGGAAGTGTGCCAACATCACAACAAGGTTTGAGGTAGGCACATCTCATGCATAGACATGAACACCCAATCATCACGCTTATAAACTACAAAAGGATCTCCAGTAGCTTCCTGAGAATGGGCTCATGGCAGGTAATTGTTTTGAGACTTACGTCTGAAATGTTTGTATCCCACCCAAATATTTAATTGTTAATTTTGATAGGTATAGAATTCTAGGCTAGAAATAATTTTTTTCTACAGAATTCTAAAGTCATTGTTACATTATCTTTTTGCTTCTACTGGGGCTGTTGAGAAAGCCACAGTCATTTTGGTATTTTGAGCAATCATTTTTACCTTTTTCTGAAAAGTTTTAAGACTCCCTCTTTTATGTCTATTGTTCTGAAAGTTTAAGATGATGGAACTTAGTGTGAATTTATTTTTATCTATTGTACTGAATATTTACTGTAACTTTTAAGTCTGGAAACTCATGCCCTTCAGTACTAAGAAATTTCTTGGATTATTTCTTTTCTCTTTTTTCTTCTATTTTTCAAGTTCTTTTTCTGAAATTTTAGTTACTCAGTTGATGAACTCCTAGAATGATTTTCTATATTTCTTATTTTTTGTATCATATCTTCTATCTCTTTGATTTTTCATTCAACTTTCTAAGAGATTTCCCTAAATTTATCTTCTAACTCTTTGACTGAAATTTTCATTCTGGCTGTCAAATTTGAATTTATAATTCCTCTCTTGTTTTAAAATTGTTTTCCTTTTGCTAGAGCATTGTTTTTATTTAATAAATTACAATAACTTCTCCTATTTGTCTGGGGATGCTGATGATAGTTTCCTTTTGAAGTTTTTATTTTCCTGCAGAGTTTTCTATAAGTTGCTTTTTTCCCCCTCCTAATATTTTGACCCTTGAAAAACATGAGCTTGAACTGCTTGAGTCTGCTAATATGTGGATTATCTTCTGCTTCTGCCACCCCTGAGACAGCAAGATCAGCCCTGTCTCTTGCTTCTTTTCCTTAGCCTATTCAATGTGAAGATGACTAAGGTAAGGACCTTTGTGATGATCCACTTCCACTCAATAAATAATACATATAGTTTTTCTTCCTTATGATTTTCTTCATAACATTTTCTTTTCTCTAGCTTACTTTATTGTAACAATACAACATATAATACATATATCATAAAAAGTGTTTAGTGATTGTTTTATGTTATTGGTAAGTCTTTCAGTCAAGAGTAAGCTATTGGCAGTTAAGTTTTTGGAGAGTCAAAAGTTATATGTAGATTTTCAGCTGCTTGGGGGTTGGTACCCTTAACCCCATGTTGTTAAAGGGTCACCTGTATTTTTCAAGTTAGGGAATTTCCTTAGAGTTTTGGTGATCATTGACTAAGGCTCACATTTTGAAATGAGACACTTAAAAGCAAATTAGAAACTCAGTGTGTGGGGGTGGAACTTGTTAACTCTGAACTCACTACTTGCAAGGTAATTTGGCCAATCTGCTTCTCTGCGGGAATTCTGTTGTTGGCACTGCTATATCTTTTCTTGGAGTATATAGACTTCCTAGAGAGGTGTGCTTCAGTCTCCGACAAGCAGTGTTAAGTCTGGCTTCTCATGCTCTGAGAACTAAGGTCCTCATATTCAGTGTGTTACCTCTCACTTAATCTTCCTGTGTTCAGTGCACTGTCCCTGCCCTCAACAATGACATATATGCCCCACTATGCTTTATTGTTTCCAAGAATTACGCCTTCAGTTGTCTGGGTTGGGGAAGGGGCAGGATGAGGGGCCTGGGGAGGGTCTATCCCCTTCTTAAACATGCTTCCCGCCAGTCATCTTGTCAACAGACTCAACTTCCCACCCATGTCCAGTGGTACCCTGGGATTCTGCAGTGAAAATCGGGCTTATTCTCATTGTCAGCTTGGGGTTCAGCTTTCTCAGGTCTGCTAAGTGAGTTATCACTGGTTCATCTGCTTCCTAGAGCTCCAGATTTTACTCTTTTATGTTCTTTCTGGTTATCTTTTTCACTGAGGTTTAATGCTTTAAAAAAAATTTTCCAGCCAGGCGCAGTAGCTCATGCCTGTAATCCCAGCACTTTGGGAGGCCAAGGCGGGTACATCACCTGAGGTCAGGAGTTTGAGAACAGCCTGGTCAACATAGTGAAACCCCGTCTCTACTAAAAATACAAAAATTAGCTGGGCATGATGGCGGGTGCCTGTAATCTCAGCTACTTGGGAAGCTGAGGTGGGAGAATCGCTTGAACCCAAGAGGTGGAGCTTGCAGTGAGCCGAGATCAGGCCATTGCCCTCCAGCCTGGGTGACAGAGTGAGACTCCATCTCAAAAAAAAATTTTTTTTCTTTGCTGTAATATTTATTGGAATTTCTGGGACAGAGCAGAAGTAATGTTTATGTTCCATCTACCACTTTTACGTGGAAGTCTATAATATCTTCTTATAGCATTGAACGATTTTATGGTGAGGGTGAGATGTTTTAGTATGTGGCTGAAAGGAAATTGGAACAGCATTTTCAGAATTGATAATAGATGTAGGAAGTTGGCATGGCTGCCTATCGTTCTCTTAGATTAAAGCAGAGATCCTTGGGAAGAATTAGTGAGAAGGATGTCTTTTGAAAGCTTGACCAAAGTTTGGATTCCATTTCATACTTAGAGAAAGAGAATGAGGGATATCTGTATTTAGGAAGTAGTGCACTGGTGAGTTTGTGGAAACTCTGTGCCAAGAACCCAGTTCATATTTATAGGAGAGCTTGAAAATGGTAGGTCATCAATTCCTAGGCAGGTAACAATGCCAGGGCCCCTACAAACTTAACTGCAGTCAGGTTTTGACTTTTACATTGCAGCCAACACCCATGGATCATGGATCTCTTTTTCAGGGGTGGGTGGGGTAGGGCCTGTAGCCATGGGATTTACTATGTTGGCATTTGGACTGATGCTTTTGGGTGTAATGAACTGTGACTTGCTGAAATGGTTAGGGAAGAGGTTTATATAAAAGTCTCCTAATTAGCACCACAATGCTGGAAAAGGAGAAGAACAAAATTATATCAAGAGACCATGGACCATTAAAAAAATTTTTTGTTGAAATTCATAACTGCTCTGAACTACTGCTACCACCACCACCACTACTACTTATAATGGCTACTATTTATTAAGCACCTATGAGGCTTCGGGCACCATTCTAAGTAATGGGCATACCTTCCCTCATCTGATTCACATACAAAAATGTATGAAGTAACATTTGTACAGGCAGTCAATAGTTAAGTGAATAACAATAACTAACACTTATTAAAAGATTACTATGTCCCACTCAATCTTCAAAGTTCTTCATATGCATAACTCATTACAGACTCATAATAGCTTTATGAAATCAGTTCTTCATAATCACTATTTAATGGACAAAGAATCTGAGCCTCAGAAGGTTAAGGAACTTCTCCAAGGTCAGCTCTGGCAGATTTGGAGATGACCCAGGTTTGTATTACTTTTCCTGTTCTACAAATAAAAGGAAGTGCCTGGATTCAAGAGGAGAAAAGCGTATACCACATTTTGGGGAAATGGTAATAGAAAAAAGAGGTAAAAGCCACCAGAGACACAGTCTTCTCTCTAAGAGTTTGGCCAAAAATTTGCCTGGTATCTGAAATAAGATAATGTATTAATAATCCTATGTAATACTTCCATAGTTCTTTGTTGTTTGGAAGGCATACTTACAGTCACAATCTGATTTGGTCCTCACAATAACCCTATAAAGTAGAAAATTCAGGGACTGCTGTCTCCATTTTAGAGATGAGGAAACTGAACTCAAAAATTGAAATAATTTGCCCACATTCATGCAGACAGTAAGTGCTAAAATCTCAGGCTTCATTTATTTATTCATTCATTCAAAACAAATACACGTTTTTGAAGTTTACCATGTACCTGGCAGTGTCATAAGTTCTGTGAATTCTAATAGGGAGTAAGAAAAAGTTCCCGTCCTTGTGAAATTTACATTCTAGAAGGAAAGATAGACAACAAATCAAAAAATAATTGTAAAATATATTAATTGGTAATGATAGGTGCTATGAAGTAAAAATAAAGCAGAGGAAGGAGATAGCAGGTAGCCAGATGGGAAGAGGGAATGGACTATTTTAAACCAGGTATGTAGGGAATCTTCTCAGATGGGCAATATTTGAGCAGCGGTCTGTTGGAAGTGAGGGAGTCAGCCATACAAGTATCTGGAGGACAAACATCCCAGTCAGAGGGTTCAGGAAATTCAAGATCCCTGATGTTGGAATGAGGTTGGCGCATTCAAGAAACAGAGAGAAAGCCAGTGCGGACTTCTCAGTGTCAGAAAAGAGCGAGAGGAAGGGAACAAGAGATGTGGTCAATGTGGTGAGCTAGAACTCAGCCATAAAGGAGTTTATAGACAAGATGAGAAAACTGGATCTTATTCTAAGTTAAGTGGAAGTCTTTGGAGGACTTGGAGTGGGGAAATGACATGATCTAATTTACCCTTGCAAAATATCTCTTTGACTACCATGTGGAGAATTTACTGGGTGGATGTTGGGGAGGGCGGTGACGTGGAAGTAGACAGTCAAGTGGGTAGGTGTATTCATCGGGACGGGCTGAGTAATGTCACAGGAACAATGCTCCAGGTTTTGCAGGTCTGTTGCACATTATCTTCACTCTAGGACCCAGGTTGATGAAGCAGCACCATCTGGAGCCATTGAGGGTCTCATGGAAGAGACAAAAGAGATCACAGTGAATCACATGCTGCTTCTGAACTTCTTCTGCCTGGAAGTGACAAACATTGTTTCCATCACATTTCACTGACCAAAGCAAGACATGTGGGTAAGCCTAGTATCAGTGGGGTGGGGAAGGAGAAGAAAATTCTTGGAAACCACAGGAGGTTATTGCAATAATCAAAGTAAAAATGAAGCCAGTGGCTGGGTGCAGTGGCTCATGCCTGTAATCCTAGCACTTTGGGAGGCCAAGGCAGGTGGATCACTTGAGCTTAGGAGTTCAAGACCAGTCTAGGCAACATGGTGGAACCCTGTCTCTATGAAAAATACACACACACACACACACACACACACATACTAGCCAGGCATGGTGGCACACACCTGTAGTCCCAGCTACTTGGGGCCTGAGGCAGGAGGATCGCTTGAACCCAGGAACTCAAAGCTGCAGTGAGCTGTGATCTTACCACTGCACTCCAGCCTGGGTGACAGAGTGAGAACTTGTCTCAATAAAAAATAATGAAGCTGGCTTGGTCTAGAGTGGAAGCAGTAGAGGTGGTAAAAGGACTTGCTGGTTGAATAAATGTGGGGAGTGAAAGAGTTTTAAGATGGACTCCAGGGTTTTGGTTTGAACACCTTGGTGAAGGATTTGTACCATTTGCTGAGTTGTAGAAATCTGAGGGAGGAGCAGGGTTAAGGGGGAAAATTAGGAATTCCATTTTGGACATTTCTAATAAGGGAAACAATGGATTTGAAGATAAAATGTGGGAGTCCTCAGCATGTACACTGACTTTGAAGCCACGGACTGGATGAGATCACATAGAGAATGAGAACAGAGAGAGGACACAAGAAGGCTGAAAGTGAGCCTGGGGCCTGTCAGTCTATATAGGTCAGGAGGAAGAGGCGAATCCAGTGAGGGAGAGACAGAAGAGACAGATTGGGAAGAGAGGAAACAAAGAGTGTGGGGCTGCCTAAAAGCCCAGTGAAAAAAGTGTTTCATGAAAAGAAGGATCAACAGTGTCAGTTGCTGCTATTGAGTAAGATGAGGATTAAAATTCATTGTTGGACTTGGTCAGATGCAGGCACTAGTGACTTTGACAAGGCATTGATGACTTTGTTACATGGTGGGGGTAAAAGTCTGATTGAAAGGGGTTGAGAAGAGCCTGAATGTTCTTCTGATTCCAAAGTCAACGCCTACCTTGTTTTGCTAAACTGCAAAGAACGTTCTCGTGTGCAGGATGCAGGCACTGAAAATGTTGTAGAACTAAGTAATTTGTATCTCATTCTTGGAACCACTCAACCTGGGAGAGCAACTCCCTAAATACGTGAAGGCAACTACCTGAGCATAACTGGTTCACTACCTTTTCTTCTGGGAGTGTGTTGAGTAAAATTTGAACAGAAATTATCTGTTTTTCCTTCTAGGCTCTAGGCAAAGTCTCTGTAAATGATGGGGCATGGTACAAATTTGTTAGCTCCCTTAACTATGAAGACACAAGAAAAGGTTGGAAATTAGGGTTAGGAAAAGAGGAAGCATATTGTTTACTGTTCAGCTTCAAGTACAGGAAATAAAACCTTTTTCCGAGAGCAATACATTGGATTTAATGAAGTAATTTTACTTCAGAATGATACTCCAAGGGGCTTTCCCAAGTAATAAAACAGACAGCAAAAACTGAAATAAAGTGAGAGAAAGGTGGGAAATGGAAAAGAAAAGGAAATATGCATCTATTACTGGGTGCATTTTTGTTTGGCCTGTAGGACATTCCTGCTGACAGCCATTTCTGGCTGTGTATGCGATATGCCATGGAGACATGGGAGGACCAGATGACACTTCTGAGCTTCACCCTCAGGTACTGATTGTGTCCAAAATACACCAGGTTGGTAAGGCCAGGAAAACAAGACTTGAGGGATATTTTCTATAAACTGGAAAGACTTCCGACGTCTTCCAAAGATTATTATGGTTCCTGACTCATAATCCTGTGCTCCCAGGCAAGGGCAGTATTCCAGATATTTAATAACCAGTAAAGAAAAGGGCCTGAGTGATTGGAAGGAACTCCACATCAATCAGAATAGAGGCTGACTGTATCCAAAATTTTAGCTAAATACTAGGCTTATTCCCTATGTCTAGTGAAAAGAGCATGGGTTCTACAGTTGGTAAAGGTTGTGTTCAATCTTGGATGTCTCTTAGAATCCTTTGTTGCTCTGTGATTTGCTGAGCCTCATTTTCATCCTATCTAAATGGAGGGAATACTATATCCTTGTACTATTTTGAAGATAAAATGAAATGTGTTTCAGTTGTCTATTGCTACTATATAACAAATCATCCAGAAAGCAACAATGATTCACTATTGCTCATGATTCAGTGGGTCAAGAATGCAGGCAGGGCTCAGCTGGGCAGTTCTTCTGTTCTGCTTGGTATACGCTGGGAGTCACTCATCCAGTTGTGTCCATCTGGCAGCTTGGCTGGGCTGAGAGGTTCAGGAAGACCTCACACACATGTCTGGTACCTCCCTACTCCTTTACATGGCCTTTCTCCCAACATGGTGTCACGTCATTCAGGAATCTGAGCTGCTTTATAGCAAGCTGCCTGATATCTTCAAGTTTCACTCCAGAAATGACACTGTGTCATTTCTGTCATACTGTACAGGACAAGGCAAGTCATGAGGCCAGGCAAGGTCCAAGGGGAATGGAAAGGGATCCTACCTCTTGATAGGTAGAGCATCATATGTGTACAGGGAGGGAAGGAATCACTGGTGACCATTGCTGGAAGCTATCTACCCAAAATAAACCTTTGTGGCTCCAAACATTCTCAGACTAGTGTCCAAATTATTTGGCTTGGCATTCAATGCCTATGATTATCTAGTCCCTGCCTGTTTCTCCAAGCCTCTTTTTTCAGTGCTCCCTTCCTTGAAGTTTCCACTGTAATCAAATAAACCTCTTGCCATAATTCATTCCAGCTTTGTGTCTTTGCATATCTACTATCTCCAAATAAAATCCCCTTCCTTCATACACCTCTTTCTAACTCCGGCTTATACATAAAATTCTCCTCAGTGGTGCCTCCTCTGAGAGGTCTTCCTGACTCTGCTTCCACCTCACTTCTGTGCACTAACTTCACTTAAGCAAAGGTTTCATCTCTCCATATTCTTTCTTTCTTTCTTTCTTTCTTTCTTTCTTTCTTTCTTTCTTTCTTTCTTTTTTCTTTCTCTCTCTCTCTTTTTCTTTCTCTCTCTCTCTCTCTCTCCCCCTCCCTCCCTCCCTCCCTCCCTCCTTCCCTCCCTCCCTCCCATCCATCCTTCCTTCCTTCCTTCCTTCCTTCCTTCCTTCCTTCCTTCCTTCCTTCCTTCCTTTTCTTTCTTCTTTTTTTGTTTTGACAGGGTCTCTCTCTGTTGCCCAGGCTGGAGTGCAGTGGCGTGATCTTGGCTCACTGCAACCTCTGCCTCCTGGGTTCAAGCCATTCTTGTGCCTCAGCCTCCTGAGTAGCTGGGATTACAGGCATGTGCCACCACACCTAGCTAATTTTTGCATTTTTAGTAGAGATGAGGTTTCGCCATGTTGGCCAGGGTGGTCTCAAACTTCCGGCCTCGGGTGATCTGCCTGCCTCAGCCTCCCAAAGTGCTGAGATTATGGGTGTGAGCCACTATGCTTGGCTGTTTAATTCATTTTTAAATGAGCTTCTCCCACCATTTATTTATTGCACATGAATGGTTGGCTGGGACGGGGTGGAAAAGAAAAATGGCTGGCATTAAGGAGCTAAGGAATTGAAAGACAGGTGTGTTGGCTGTGTCATTTATGTGATTTTAAACTCACTGCGAATGATAAGGGGGGTTGTGAAGTGGCAGACCAGCAGCCAGGCACTGAAGTCATCAGTGAATTATGAAGAGGGGCTTGAGATTATGAGAAGATGACAGGAAGTGATGATGAAACTGGGTAAAGTAAACTTCAAAAGAGGTGAGGGTTTTGTTTGTTTTTAATGGAGCAAGGGGGAAAAATAGGTTGGAAGAAACAATGAGGAACACAAGAGGACACCTGCCTGTGTTAGTTTGTTCTCTCATTGCTCTAAAGAAATATATGAGACTGTGTAGTTTATAAATAAAAGAGGTTTAAGTGGTTCACAGTTCTGCAGGCTGTATGGGAAGCATGATGCTGACATCTGCTCAGCTTCTGGGGAGGCCTCAGGGAGCTGTCACTCATGGTGGAAAGTGAAGCGGGAGCAGGCAAATGAGATGGCCAGAACAGGAGCATAAGAGTGAGGGAGGAGGTGCCACACACTTTTAAATGATCAGATCTCCTGAGAATTCACCCATTATCACAAGGGCAGTGTCAAAGGGAGGGTGCTAACCCGTTCATGAGAAACCCACCTCCATGATCCAATCACCTCCCACCAGGTCCCATCTCCAACATTGGGGATAGCATTTCGATATGGGATTTGGGTGGGAACAACACCCAAAGTGTATTACTGCCCCACCTCCACCCTGAGGCTTAAGGGTTAGGGGAGAAAAATAATAATTTCTGCTTGAGAAGACTGTGGGACCATCAGGAACTGGCTCGATTTTAGTTAGTGGAGTAAGGTGACTGGAATGTTCAGAGAAGAGGTTGAGGAGGAAGGGGAGTTTGCTGGTGAAATCATGAGTTCCAGAGGGCTCTGTAGAAAGGTTCTGAGGGGAGATGAGGGATGGGAGATGGTTTTAATTAGCAGATGCATCAGCAGTATGAAAATAAGTGTCCGTATGATGATGGAGGCATGGTGGGTCACATCTGCAATCCCAGCACTTTGGGAGGCTGAGGTGGATGGATGATTTGAGTCCAAGAGTTTGAGACAAGCCCGGGCCACATGACAAAACCCCATCTCTACAAAACAGAAGCAAAAAACATATAATGATGGGACTTCCTATGGTTCCTGAGATAATTGAGGATGACAAGTGTGATGAAAAAGGCCTTGGATGTCTCTTAGTAGAGGATTGTTATTGGCTAAGCTTATGGTCCAGTGTTGAGCTGGGGCCACTGGGAAGCTGCTTAGTCATGTGGTGAGAATTGGGCAGGGGGCCCCGTTAGGCAGCTCACAAGCTGTGGTCCTTGCAGGCAGAGTTGGAGGATGGCCTGTCTCCCCTTAGGTGGAGTCATCAGGGCAGCTGGAGCCGTGGCTCGGTGAACATTATGTGGCAGCCGACTTCTCCTTGGTGGAAAGGAGCTTATTGACTTGAACGAAGGGATTGAAGGTCTGGGTGTCTCTGTCATGGTCGGAGCCTGGCATTGAATAATTCAGAATAGGGGCAATGATTTGCCTAAGGATAGATAGTTAATAAATGTCTGACCTGGAGTTCTAACTCAGGCTTTCTGAATTTGAGTTCATTTTACTTTTAGGACATTCCTCTAAGGGAGGGGGAAGATGAGGCTGAATGTAGGGGAGAAAGGTGGATGAGGCAGGATAGAGAAGCAGGGAGTTGGAAGGTTTGCTTGAAACTCCAGATAAATTTTAACGCATCTTAGAGCAGAAACAACTCTTGTCTAGGTTTCTCGGGATGTACAGAGAAGTCTAGCCTCACCATGGCACCTGAGCAGTGGGTGAGAAGTAGCTGAGGGACACATCTCAATGGATGAACCAGCACTCCTGATTCTCTGCAGCCTGCAAACGGGGATAAGAGGGGTAATGGAATTAGTAGTTCCTAGATGGTCCTTGAAGGGTGTACTGGGTTGACTCATGGCTCCCCACAAGGTATGTCCAAGTCCTAATCTTTTGTACCTATGAATGTGACCTTATTTGAAAATAAGTCTTCACAAATGTAATTAAGGATCTTGAAATAAAATCATTCTGAATTTAGGGTGGGTCCTGTATCCAGTGAGTAGTGTCTTTATGAAAAAAAAAAGAGGGGGAGATATGAGGCACAGAGACAAATCATTCTGAATTTAGGGGGGTTCCTGTATCCAATGAGTAGTGTCTTTATGAAAAAAAAAAAGGGAGAGGGAGATTCGAGGCACAGAGACACAGGGAAGAAGGCCATGTGGAGATGGAGGCAGACTTTGGAGTGGTGCTGCCATAGCCCGGGAAGGCCAGGAGCTATCCAAAGATGGAACTGGCAAGGAAGGATTCTTCTCCAGGGCCTTTGGAGGATCAGTGGCCCTAGCAACACCTTGATTTTGGACTTCTGGCCTCCAGAAATGTGAAAGAATACATTTCTGCTGTTTTCAGCCATGTAGTTTGTGGTAATTTGTTAGGACAGCCGTGGGAAAAGAATCCAGCAGAGGAGATGTGGAGCCTGAAATAACTGCTGGGTCAGCAGAGGCCTGGCTCAGTGCCGATTGTACAGAGACATCTCGACTGGAGGAAAGGGCCAGAACCACACACGTCAGCAGCAGGTGCCAGCTTATTGCCCCAAAGGATGGGGAGCGACTCACTGTGCCAGAGGAGATACCTGTGCTGGGTCCCAGAGACCAGCCCAGCTCGGCTGCCGCCTAGGGAAGATTCGCCTTCCAAGAAGGAGGTCTTACATTTGAGGTCTCGTCTCTAGCTACTGCAAGATAAAAGCTTTCCTTTGCACCCAGGCATGAAAAAACCCTGAAAAACTGAGCAATTGCTTCTCAGCAACTCAGCTTGAAAGAGTCTGTTTTAAACTGGAAGAGGTTGAGAGGCCTTCAGTTGGTGAGTTTATTATTTTCCCTTGCTCCTCTATGAAATGAGGCTCATGAAGAAGTGTAGGTCAGGTACAGAATATAAAAGAATCACCTTTCCTTTTTCTTGCGCAATTTAAGCGCACTCTCATCTCACAACCTCAAGCCCTTTAATATGGTAATGAGAGGCAAAAGGCATTTTAATTTGGAGCCATGTCGCAGTTTTCCAGCATGTGAAGAAAGCATCCTCAGTTGCCAAAAGGTCACGTGTGGGATTAGTTGCTAGGCTGTGGGATTACTTTTCGAGGCTTGCTGGGGAAAAGGGCAAAAGAGAAGAAGCGAACTAGCAGTCATGTGGCGTTTCTGCCCTGGAACTTAGGCAAATTATGCAATTGTCCTTTGCATTCAAATCTGTTCCTCTTCCACCGGATATTTTGCTGAGGGGACAAGTGAGATTCCAAAGCTCAGTTTGCTGAAGTGTGCAAAATGCTAATCAGCTTCCACAACCCACAAAGTGGCAGATAGGGCGTGCCTCCCTGGAGAAGAGAGGAGAGACTGGACTAGGAGCTGGGAGGAGTCTGGCTGACTCAGGGGCCCCAGACAAACGCACTTCCATCTTTTCCCGTTTCCATTGTGAACTCTTCCCCGTGGGCAAGGAGGGGACTCAGAACAACTGCGTTCTTTTTACAAAGAAAGATGGTGTGCAAGGGGGTCATTTACAAGAGGATCAAGGGTTTGGCTATGTTGGGAGATGTTGATTTTGATAAATGTTTCCATATCTCTACAAATGTGCCATTCTGAGTCTCCAGTTAGACTTGAAAAAGACTTTGGAGATCGTTCCCTGCACAGTGGCTCTGAGCCTGGACACCTAGGAGATGCTCAGTAAGTATTTGTTAAATAAATGAAGGAATGGATATAGTCCAGGCTACTCGGTCATACATCCAGTTTGTGGCAGATTTAGGTCTCTAAGGCCCAGTACACTAATCACTCAGCTGAAAGTTTTTGTTCTGTTCCATCTTGCTGCTAGGACAACTGTAGCCACCCAGAAAGATGTTTCAATGCTCTAGAAGGTTCTCTGGCTGAATGTTGCTATGATACAATCGTGCAACAAGCTGATGGCTCAGTAGCAAGAGCAAGTGCTATTTATGTTGGGTAAACAAGAAGAAACGCTGCCCTGTTTTTATTTGTTAAGTGCCCCCTTAATATTTGTGAGGAGGTGATCTTGATAACATTTTGAGAGAGTGTATACACTCACAAATTTTACCTTTTATGAACTGTAATATCCTATTGCTACTTGACTTAAAAATCTCTCCCTCCCTTTACATATATCCATATGAAAAAAAAAACAGCAGAGAGAAACATGTGTATAATATATAGGAGATATCTATCTATCTAGAAATATATGTATAATATATGGGAGATATCTATCTATCTATCTATCTATCTATCTATCTATCTATCTATCTATCTATCTATCTATCATCTCCCACTTATGACTTGGAAGCCCCCTCTTCGAGATGTCCTGCCTTTGCAGACTAAACCAATGTATACCTTACATGTATTGATTTATGTCTTTGCCTGTAACTTCTATTTTCCTAAAATGTATAAAACTAAACTGTAATTCAGTCCCCTTGGGTTTCTTGAGAATTCAGTCTCGGACTTTCTTGAGACTGTTTCCCAGTCCATGGTCAGAATAAACCTCCTTAAATATTTTACAGAGGGTTTTTTGTTGTTGTTGTTATCAGCACTCATCCACCAAGGAGGTCACCAGAAGCTTTGGTGGACAGTTTTCCTCCAGGCCAAGGGGATTCTAACTCAGGCATCTTCGTCTCACTGCCTGAGAGTGTTCTCTGGTGGAAGCATCATGATCAGCCCATGTGTTGGGGTTGGGGTAGAGATCTGAAGTGCCAGGGAGTTAACTCCCAGGAGAAATCTTCAAAGAAGGCAGGCAATTGGTGGATAAATACCCCAGTTTCTTCACCCCGATGGAAACTTTCTGAGGTGTATTCTATAGAGGCTCTCAGGGGATACCCAGGAAGCGTAAGCCCCAGTTGCCCACAGCTGTAGTCCATTTATTAATGCACCTTTGTGTAGCTGGGGTCTGGGCCAACTGCTTGTGTGGCTTATTTACACCCTCTGACCCTGTCAGTGCCTGATTGTGGATGTGCTGCCTCCGTGTGGCAGTGGATTGCTGCAGGGTTCCCTTGTCTTTTGACTTCCTGGGTATATGGTAGAACCCAGCTCATGATTGGAATCCAGCTCATGATGGGAATCCTGCTCATGATGGCTGCACGATCATTTGATGTCCATGGTTGTAGGCTCCATCTTAACTAGCATGTGAGGGATTATTTTTTGCATGGTGTGTTGCTCTCTGCTGTGAATAGCCTGGAATTGCCATAGAACTGGGGTCCCCAACCCCCAGGCCGTGGACCAGTACCTGTCTATGGCCTGTTAGGAATTGGGTTGCCCAGCAGGAGGTGAGTGGCGGGCGAGTGAGCATTACCACCTGAGCTCTGCCTCCTGTCAGATCACTGGCAGCATTAGGCTCTCATAGAAGCAGGAACCCTGTTGTGAACTGCACATGCAAGGGATCTATGTTGCACACTCCTTATGAGAATCTAATGGCTGTTGATCTGAGGTGGAACAGTCTCATCTCAAAACCATACCCACTCTTCCTCCATCCCCTGTCCTTGTTCATGGAAGAATTGTATTCCACAAAACTGGTCCCTTGTGCCAAAAATGTTGGGGACCACTGCCATAGAACACTGGAGTTTTCATGCAGTAATTTTTCTGATTTGATCTTCTTGTAAATCCTACACACATTTTTTTTTTCACTCCAAATACCTCTAGAACTTTGTGGATCAGGCCCCATGGCTGATATTTTTTTTATTTTTGAGATGGAGTCTTGCTCTGTAGCCAGGCTGGAATGCAGTGGTATGATCTCAGTTCACTGCAACCTCCACCTCCTGAGTTCAAGAGATTCTCCTGCCTCAGCCTCCTGAGTAGCTGGGACTACAGGTGTGTGCCACCACGCCCAGGTAATTTTTGTATTTTTAGTAGAGATGGGGTTTCACCATGTTGGCCAGGATAGTCTCAATCTCTTGACTTTGTGATCTGCCTCTCTCTGCCTCCCAAAGTGCTGGGATTACAGGTGTGAGCCAACATGCCCAGCCTATGGCTAACATTTTAACCTTGTCACTCATTACAGTAATTGTGACCACTTTGCTTTTGATACTTCAACATTGCTACATGGCTTTCATTATTTTGAAACCCAATCAGTCCATTTGCTAGTAGGGGGTCTGTAATAGCATTAGCTGTGACCCACAGAGGATGACTACCACTGAACATTCCAGTGATGCTGGTGCCCCACCTCATGGACATATTTCTCATTACTGTGGTAAATGAGGCACCCTCTGGGCCATCCCATGGAGGACATCACTGGCTGGTGGGTTTTCCAGCCTTAAGTGGTATATTAGTTACCTATGCTACATAACAACTTACTGCAAAATTACCAGTTTAAAATAACATACAGTTATTTTCTCACAGTGTCTGGAGGTCAGAAGTCTGGACATGGCTTACCTGAAGTCCTTTGTTTGGGGTCTTATAAGGCTACAGTCAAAGTGTTGGCCAGGCTGTACTCCTAACTGGAGCTCAGGATCCTCTTTCAAACTCATGGGATCCTCTTTCAAACTCATGGCAGCATTCAGTTCCTTGTGGTTGTAGGACTGAAGTCCTTGTTTTCTTGCTGATGGTCAGCTGGGTGCTGCTCTCAATTCCTAGAGGTGATCTGCAGTTCCTTCCTGCAGGGCCTCTCACAACATGGCAGCTCACTTCTTCAAGCCAGCGGGAGAATCTCTCATTCCAGGATGCCAAGCTAGAGTATTGTGTAATGTAACATAATCACAGAATGACTATCCCATTACCTTTGCCAGACACTATTGGCTAGAAGTAAGTCACAGGTTCTGTCTGCACTCAAGTGGAGGGATTATACAAGGGCATGGCTCATTGAGGGTCATGTAACGGTGTGCCCACCACAAGGACTATAACAACACCACACACTTCCTTCTCTGAGCCTTTTGACCCTTTCCTCCACTGTCTGGAGGAAGTTCTGGCGTTTGTGTCTCACTTAGGATGAGCCATCAATTTCCTCAAGCTTTCAGGAGCCATCCAAGATGCAAATCAACACCATCTCCTGTGGTTACCAGAGTGTTACATCATTTTCCCATATCAATAAACTTTCTTATCCAACTTTATATTCTGTCCCCTTGATCCAGGCCCTCGGGATCCAGTCCTATACAGACTTTCCTGGCTCCTGGTGATGCATCTTGGTGAGGACTAGCATCTTCTTTGGCCTATGGTCCTTTAATAGCAGGCCTAGCGCTTTCCTGGATTTATCATGTTGTAACTCGACCCTCATTATTGTTTTGGTGGCCAGGAGAGGAGGTGGGGTGAGATTCTGAGGGGATCATTTGTTGTCTTGCACTTGAGGACCTCTGCACTTAAACTGTCTTCAAGTAAAGTGGTAGGGGATAGGGTGGAGTGCTAGCCTGTAACTCGGAAGAATGGTCTACTCTTTCAGGTCCAGGAGGTTCAGGAGGATCCTGTGTTTCAAAGTTCCTCAGTCCATTGACCCAGTTGTTTCCACCCAGGTATCAGGGTTCCATTCCTTCCCAAACAGAGCTTTAAGTAGACACTGCAGCCTTGCCGCGGTTTGGATGTCAACCTTCTGTGGAGTTCCACAACCTTATAATTAAGTTTTTTCTGTCCTCTGGCTGCAGGAGATGAAAGTCTCTTTGCTCGCTGACAAGGAAACCCTCTGACTCTCCTTCCTTACTTTTTAATAATGATGAATCACCTCAACATTTCATTGTCTTTCTGTAATGAATTTATAGCACCTAGCAGCAGCCATCTGATTTTATTGTACTTCTAATTACTACTTCAGTTGCCCTGTACCTCTTAATGCTTTATCTATCCACCAGCCAGCGCATTTCCTTCTGCAGAAATCTCATCCCATTCAGAACAGGTGACAGTTTCAACAATTGCAATGTCAACATGCCAGAGCTCTCAGTACTCCACCTACCACCAGTGATGAGGTACTTATTGCCAGCCAACTGATGGGGGATCCAGCTCCTAAAATTCCATTTTAGGGGACAGACATTGGCAGGATGGCAGAATAGAAGAGCCCCTAGCATCACCCTCCCACAAATGCAACTAGAAACTATTCAAATATAAGAATACCACCCTGATTTTACCAGAACTCATGGGGAAAGCAGAGAAACTCCTTGGGCCCACAGAATTGAGAGAAGCTGTGACTAGTAAGAGACTTGGTCATTTCGGATTGTACCACTCCCTCCCCAAAACCAGCATAATGACATTCACAGAAATTTTCCCTAGACCCAGAGTTTCCAAGGTGAGAGGAAGAAATTAGAAGTGGACATTTGATTTCTTCCCTGATCTGGGAATCTTATGGGAGGCCCACTACAGTCTCATCCCACTAGAATCATTGGGAGCTCAGGAGGGCTGAACTACCTGGGGTGAATTGGGACGGACAGAAGGGTGCTGATAGCAGCAACTGTCATGCAGCTCTTGGTGGCTACTCTGCCCTTTGATCAGTGGGGATGCCACTTTTAAGAGACTAATGGTACTGTCGTGCTACAGGGACACAATTTCTTGGAAGGCCCAAATCCCTGTATGGACTTTTCACAAAGCCCAGGTGTATAAGGTCATTCATGCATTGCTATAAAGAAATACCTGAGGCTATGTAATTTATAAAGAAAAGAGATTTAATTGGTTCACAGTTCTGCAGGCTATATAAGCATGACGCCAGTATCTGCTTCGCTTCTGGGGAGGCCTCAGGAAACTTACTCATGGCAGAGCAGGCACATCACATGGTGAAAGCAGGATAGAGAGAGAGAGAGAGAGAGAAAGAGAGAGAGAGAAGGTGTGGTGGGGAATGGGGAGGTGCCACACATTTCTAAACAACTGGATCTTGTGTGAACTCAGAGTGAGAGCTCACTTATCACCAAGGGCATGGCCTAAGCCATTCATGAGAGGTCCTACCCCATCCCCCATGATCCAAACACTTCCCACCAGACCCTACCTCCAACACTGGGGATTACTTTTCAAAATGACATTTGGGTGTATCACCAGGTACTAATGTGGAGCCTTCCCGTGGCCCAGAAACAGCTAAAAGTTTGAGATTAATTTCCAGTTCCCACTTAAATCTTCTGCAGACTGGGAAATGATATCACAGCAGCAATATAGTTTTGAGGAAACATTTAACTTTTGTTGTTCACTATAAGTCTTTCCCAGACTGGGAAACACTGGCAGTGTATTGAATTAGTTCCAGTGCAGTGTTTTAGTTCTGGTGCTCACCATAAGCCCTCCCCAGAATGAGAAGAAACAACAGGGCAGTGTGTAAGTTCCGATACTAGGTAGTAAGGGTCTAACACCACCAAATGACACCTGTAAAAAGCAGAAGAGATGACTGTGACCTCAAATGCATGGGAATCAATGTAAAGACACAAGAATTGGGAAAATTCAGGGAAATATGACACCGCCAAAAGAAACCAACAAAGCTCTAGCAATAGACTCAGAAAAATGGAAGAGGTATGAAATGTTGGATAGAAAATTGAGAATAATTCTCTTATAAAAGTTAAGAGAATAACAAGAAAATAAATACATATAAAAAACTAAATAAAATTTGGGAAACAGTTCAGGAACAAAAGGAGAAATTTGACAAATAATTAGAAACAATTAAAAATAAAACATATAAGGCCGGGCGCGGTGGCTCAAGCCTGTAATCCCAGCACTTTGGGAGGCCGAGACGGGTGGATCACGAGGTCAGGAGATCGAGACCATCCTGGCTAACACGGTGAAACCCCGTCTCTACTAAAAAGAAAATACAAAAAACTAGCTGGGCGATGTGGCGGACGCCTGTAGTCCCAGCTACTCGGGAGGCTGAGGCAGGAGAATGGCATGAACCCAGGAGGCGGAGCTTGCAGTGAGCTGAGATCCGGCCACTGCACTCCAGCCTGGGCGACAGAGCGAGACTCCATCTCAAAAAAAAAAAAAAAAAAAAAAAACATATAGAAATCCTAGAAATAAAGAATACAATAACTGGGCTGGGCATGGTGGTTCACGCCTGTAATCCAAGCACTTTGGGAGGCTGAGGCGGGTGGATCACTTGAGGTCAGGAGTTTGAGACCAGCCTGGCCAACATGGTGAAATATTGTCTCTACTAAAAATACAAAAATTAGCCAGAATGATGGTGCTTGCTTGTAGCCCTGGCTACTGGGGAGCCTGAGGCAGGAGAATTGTTTGAACTTGGGAGGTAGAGGTTGCAGTGAGCCAGACTGCACCAGTGCACTCCAGCCTGGGTGACAGAGAAAGACTCTGTCTCAAAAAAAAAAAAAAAAAAAAAAAAAAAAGGAAAGAAAAACTCATTAGAAAGCACCAACAGCAGATTTGATCAAACAGGGGAAAGAATTAGAAAGCTTGATGAGAATATATGAAATTGCCCAATAAGGGAAGCAAGAAGAAAAAAGAGTCAGAGAGGGTAAAAATGGCTTATGAGAATTACGGAATACCATCAAGTGAACTAACTTCCAAGTAATAAATATTCCTAAAGGACATGAGAGATAAAAGCCCTAGAAAGCATATTTATGGAAATAATGGCTGAACATTTCCCAAATCTGGAAAAAGATAACATCATCCAGGTACAGGATGTTCAATGGTCACCAAATTCAACCCAACCAAGGCACATTATAACCAAATTAGCAAAAATTAAAGACCAAAAAAGAATACTCAAATCAGCAAAAGAAAAGATGCATATTAGATTCAATAGAGCTCCAACATGACTTTAGCAGGTATCTCAGCAGAAACCCTGAAAACTAGGAGAGAATGGGATGCTATACTCAAACTGCTGAAGGGAAAAAAATTGACAACCAAGAATACTGTACCCAGGAAAGCTATCCTTCAAACAAGAGAGATACTTTCCCAGATCAACAAAAGCTGAGGGAATTCATCAATGCCACACCTGTCTTACAAGAAATGCTAAAGAGATTCTAAATGCTAAATGGATTCTAATGTGTAACAAGAAAATATCTGAAGATACTAAATTCACTGGTGAAAAAATAGACAAATTCAGAATACTTTACTATTGTAATTGGGGTAAGTAAACCACTGCATCTTATGTATGAAGACTAAAAGGCAAAACTATTAAAATCAATAATAATTACAATAATTAGTTAGGAGCTAGGCAATAAAAACGATGTAAATTGAAACATCCATAAGTCAAAATGTGTAGGAGGGGTGGTGTTAACGTGTAGAGTTTGTTTTTGTTACTTTTCTTTGCAATCAAAGCAAGGTCACTATCAGCTTAAAATAACCTGTTATAACTACAAAATTTTTTTGTAAGCCTCATGGTAATCACAAAGCAAAAACCAGTAATAGATACGCTAAAAATCAGTAGCATGGAATCCAAATATCCTACCAGAGAAAACCACTTTACCACAAAGAAAGTAAGAGAGGAAAACAAAAGGAAGAAAGGATCCACAAAACCAGCAGTAAACAAGTAGCATAATGGCAATAATATATCCTTCTTTATTAATAATGTCTTGAAAATAGATTACATTCTCCAATTAAAAGGGAGAGTGGCTGAATGGATAAAAAACAAGTCCCAATTATATGTTGTCTGTAAGAAATGCACTGCACCTATAAAGACACATACAGACTGGGCCGGGCACGGTGGCTCAAGCCTGTAATCCCAGCACTTTGGGAGGCCGAGACGGGCGGATCACGAGGTCAGGAGATCGAGACCATCCTGGCTAACACGGTGAAACCCCGTCTCTATTAAGAAATACAAAAAAAAACTAGCCGGGCGAGGTGGCGGGCGCCTGTAGTCCCAGCTACTCGGGAGGCTGAGGCCGGAGAATGGCGTGAACCCGGGAGGCGGAGCTTGCAGTGAGCTGAGATCCGGCCACTGCACTCCAGCCTGGGTGACAGAGCGAGACTCCGTCTCAAAAAAAAAAAAAAAAAAAAAAAAAAAAAAAAAAAAAGACACATACAGACTGAATGTGAAGAGATGGCAAAAGATAGTCCATTCAAATGGAAACAAAAAAGAACAGAAGTAGCTATACTTATATCACATAAAATAGATTTTAAACCAAGAATAGTTTTTTTTAAAAAAACCACAAAGATGACCGTTATATAATGATAAAGGGATCAACACAGTAAGACGATATAATAATTATAAGTATGTATGTATCTAATACTGGAGCACTCAAATATATAAAACAAATTTGAAAAGACCTAAAAGGGAGACTGACTGCAATACATTAATAGTGGGAAACTTCAACACCCCACTTATGGCAATAGACAGATTATTTTGATAGAAAATCAACAAAGAAACAGTGGAATAAACTGCACTCTGGAGTAAATGAACCTAACAGACATTTACAGAATACTTTATCCAACAGCTGTAGATTGTGCCTTTTTCTCAACAATGTATGGAACATATTCTGGGGTAGACCATATGTTAGGTCACAAACAAGTCTTAACAAATTAAAAAAAATCAAAATCATATCAAATATCTTTTCTGGTTACAATTGAATAACACTGGAACTCAATAACAGAAGGAATGTTGAAAACGGTACACATTCATGGGAATTAAACAAAATGTTGTTGAACAATGAATAGATCAATGAAGAAAGTAAAAAGGAAATTTAAAAATTGGTTGAACAAATGAAAATGGAAACCCAACATACTAAGATGATACAGCGAAAGCACTAAGAGAGGAGTTTATAGCAACAAACTCTTCATTAAAAAGCAGGAAGTCTTCAGATAAACAACCTAATGATGCACCTCAAGGAATTAGAGAAAGAAAAACGAACCAAACCCCAAATTAGTAGAAGGAAAGAAATAATAAAGATCAAAACAGAAATAAATAAAGTTGAGACCAAAAATACAAGACAAAAGATAATTAAATAAAAAGTTTGTGTTTTGAAAAGATAAACAAAATTGACAAACTTTTACCTACATAAACTAAGAAAGGAAAGATCCAAATAGATAAAAAATCAGAGGCAAAAAGGAGATATTACAAGTAATATCACAGAATTACAAAAGATAGTTAGAGACTATCATAAATAACTATATGTTAACAAATTGAAATACCTAGAAGAAATGAATAAATTCCTTGAGACATACAACCTACCAAGATTGGACCATGAAGAAATAAAAAATCTGAACAGACCAAAAATAAGTACTGAGATTATAGCAATAATAAAATATCTCCCATCAAAGAAAATTCCAGGACCTGACCATTTCCCTGCTGAATTCTCCAAACGTTTAAAGGAGAACTAATAGAAATTCTATTCAAACTATTCAAAAAAATTGAAGATGAGGGAATATTGAGGCAAACTTGTCCTATGACACTAGCATTACCTTGACACAAAAACCAGACAAGGATACAACAACAGCAACAACAACAGCAACAACAAATTACAGGCCAATACCCCTGATGAGCATAGATGCAAAAATTCTCAACAAAATACACAAATCAAATTCAACAGAACATTAAAAAGATCATTCATCATGATCAAGTGAGACTCATCCCAGAGATACAAGGATGGTTCGACATATGCAAATCAATAAATGTAATATATCAGATTAACAGAATCAAGAAGAAAACCATATGATTATATCAATGGATGCTGAGACAGCATTTGATAAAATCCAACATTTCTTTACAATAAAAATTCTCAACAAACTGGGTATAAAAGGAACATACTTCAAAACAATAAAGGCTACATATGTCATACCCACAGCTAACATCACATTGAGTGGGGAATAATGGAAAGCCTTTCCTCTAAGATCTGGAACAAGACAAGGATGCAGTTGCAATAGAGGATTTGCTCTATTGCAAATCCCCAGCAAGCTCTAGAGTTGGGATGGCCTTTCATAGTTGTCCTGCCTTGAGGTAAGGGGGCTGGGCCTTAGGGCCCCTGCACTGACCAGTCATTGGATATAGGTTGCCCCTAGGGAAGAGGCATAACCTGGGATGTGAGGCAGTACTTTTCAACCAAGGGCAATTTCCAGAAGGGGGTTCCTTTGTGATCAGTCAGTATCCAACTCTCCCAAATGCTAGGGTAGTATATCCTGATGGGGAAATCTGAGTCAAAGGTAATACTATCCACCATATCAGTGGTTGTCAACTGGGGGTGATTTTTTTCTCCCAGAGGACATTTGGCAGCATCTGGAGACATTCTTGGTTATCACAACTGGAGCGGGAGGGTTGCTCCTAGTATCTAGTGGTAGAGGATAGGGATGCAGCTTAACATTCTACAGTGCTCGAACTGTCCCCCACAAGAAAGATCTGACCCAAAATGTCAATAGTGCCAAAGGTGAGAAACCCCATGCTTTTTTGGGCCAGCTCCAAAATCAACTACTTGTACCAAAATCCTTATTTGAGGATCTGTGCTTGGAGGATCCCAAATTAAGACAAAATGGATATCAAAACTCCAAGAGATGAAGTAGTTTGCTTGGAGCTGCATGCTTGTGGGTGGCACAACAAGGTTGGATTGGGATAAGAACTCTAGACTTTCTGTCTCTTGAGCCCACATGTACATGTCTATTTGTACTATAATGTAGGGATGGTGAATGGACCAGTCTCCAGATCACACAGCACATGTAGAACTTGTTGATGGACTTGGTTAATTCATGGACATTTCTGCAAATTCTGGCTCCTTGACAAATTGGTTGGCTATTCAATAGTCATACAGTCATTCTCAACTGGGACTACAGAACGTGAACAATGATTTGTGTAACCTTCTCAATTCTCCTAAAGTTGGTACTTAGCTAGTATGATTGTAGATGCATAGAGAGAAGTTAATTCATTCCATACTGTGGCTGCCTTAGAGCTTTAAGGCAAATTCTCTTGCACAAACCTGATTG
This sequence comes from Macaca thibetana thibetana, assembly GCF_024542745.1. NCBI lineage: Eukaryota > Metazoa > Chordata > Mammalia > Primates > Cercopithecidae > Macaca > Macaca thibetana. Next base: position 22,456,994 of record NC_065585.1, read on the forward strand.
AGAATGGCCGAATGGGCAGAGATGTTTCTATCAAGTTACTGAGCTTCCACTTATTAATGTATTTTTTCATTTGATCATTTTTTCTCTTACTTATTTATTACTTCATTTAACAAGTACTTATGCTTAGCAGTAGACATTCCCATGTTGTAGGCATATTATTCTAGAATAGAAAGTGACTTGAGCTATCATTGTCAGATGATTCTACAAATGATGAAATTGAGAAATCCAGATAGGCTAGTAATTTACTCCGAGTCTTAGGGCTTATCCAAGACACAGCTGGAGTTAGAACCAGGTTCCAGAGGGAGACAGGTGTGCCTAGGAAAGACAACGTTGTGGTCCTTTATTGCAAGCACAGGAATATGTGACTAATCTTAATTTGCATTAATATACATCTCATATTAATATTCTCTGCTCACAACCCAGAGGTATGGGATGTAGCCTTCCCTTCTGTCAGTATTTCTCTAGAAAGCTGTGTGTCACTGGGAGCTGTGACAAATCAAAGTCCTGGCTTTGATTTGAGTCAAGGGAGCAGTTTAGATTCTGGAGTTCCTCTTCCAGCTGCAATTCAAGGTATAGGAATGCAAATGCTCCCAAATCTCTGGGAAATGAAAGCTCTAGCTTGCTGTTTAAGTAAGCAATTTGTGAAACTATCTGGTCTCCCCAAACATTAAGCCAGACCTTTGCCAACCATAATTGTAAGGAGAGAAGCCATTGTCAAGAGGACATAAATTGGGATTCTTTTCAGGCTTGGAGCCGTGACTAGAAACTGTGTTGCCTCCTCTCTCTGCCCTAAGTTCCTATGCAAACCTAATTTTCTCATTCTTCTGGGCCTGAGTTATGCACCTTTTGTGGCCAGTATAGTACTGGGGAGAAATCTGATTTATTTTTACTACCGTAGACCGAATTCATTCTGTTTGACTCATATCTGAATGCTGCCAATTCCCAATCTTGTAATCCAGTCAAGTGTTATATTATCGTTACCCCAAAGGTGGCTTTCCCTGGCATTTGGCCACTGGCCTCATGCCAGAGATTACCTGGAGTTTCAAGGAAAATGTTCCTAGTACCCAGCACAGGAAGTTAGAGGAGAGTTATTTCCATAGTAACCACACATGCCCCAAATTTACCACCAGTGACTTAAGCCTGAATTACTCACACTGTGAATCTCTATTAATACGTTTAACTTTTTCTTAGGTTTTTATATTTATATTAGGTAAGAAGTCAAGGCTGTGGGAGAATCCTGTTAGCACTTGCTCTCAGGGGGAACAAGAGGGCAACATTGGCTCAGGCAAATGACAGGGTTGTGGGTGGACCTGGCTTTAGTAATAATTGGAATCAGGAACTGGACAGCTCTCAGCTGGGTCTGGCCAGTGCATATTTATTAGGGGTAAAAAGCTTCCCTGATCCTGGTGCATCCATATTCATGGAGGTGGTGCCACTAGGCTAATGCTCTGCTTTTCCTCTTCCATTCCCTTTGCAGGGGAGGAGGGTGACTTATCTTTCACGGTAAATTGTGGGAGAACAGAGTGAGCATTATTCTCAATTCAGCTTTTTCCTCTACTTAGAGTCCCAGGGAAGATGGCTCTTTTCTGCCCTCCCATGTACTTGGGGTAGGTCTGTGGTTTTCCCATACCTCTTAGGACTAGGTGGAAAAGTCTTTCTAACTTTGAGATTTCTTTTTTTTTTTTTTTATTTTATTTGCATAACAAGTTTATTTCTTTTAAAAGGCATATAGACAATAAACAAAGTAAATATTTAATCAGATCTTAACTTCTGTACTAGAATTGTTCCGTTAAGTTCTAGTCTGTAAACACTTGTAGTTCAATAATCATCATCTTCATCAGAGTCCATTACTTTTCTCCTGTTGAATTTCACTGTTGTCGTCTTTTCTGTTTGTTGGCTTACTTTTTTAAGGATTTCTATTAAACCTTGTTCTGATACCTTCTCACTCAGTTGTCCATATCTTGCCATCTGTATGAGGTAATTCTCCACTGCTTTAGTTTTTTCAGGCTTTACAAGTGCTAAGTTACTTAACCTGGCCCGGGCCGACTGATCCAGAACTTGGGCTAAGATACTGTTTCTCATTTCTGCTTCCCTGTGCTTTGCTTCCTGTTGGGCCGCATCGCCAGGATCCCCATGCTTGGCCTGCAGCTCGGCCAGCCTCTGTCTCCTCAGCGCCTCAAGCTCCTCGTCCGCCATGGTGCGGCGTCAGCGGTGGAGCAGCCACGGACACTCCCACAGCCCCTCGGCGCCAGCTCGGCCTTGAGATTTCCTATTATTTATTTCTTATATGTTCCCACAAATGGAATCCATATTCTCTAGCAGCACCTCTTGCTAGTAATAAAGGTGACATTTTGGCCTCCATAGGTCTGATTTGTCTGTCTCTCAAATTATTTTGGACTTGGATGGGGGAAAGAAGAGTTATTTATCAGGCCCTCTGCAATCACATCATTAATTCATTCAGCAATTGTTTATTGTGTGATCATTACATATCAGGTGCAGAGAGAAAAGAGATGGTTTCTGTCCTTGAAAGGCTCACAGTGTAGTGAGAGCTGCCTACTGATGTATCTCCAGGGCTTAGTCCTCTTGATAAATGAAAGAACAAAGATTCTGCATTGTAATGCTGTCAGTGTGCAGAGGATGCTGTGCTGTGCTATCCAGATCTCCCTTTATGATTCAGGCATTCTGTCCTCCAGTTGCTGGGAGTGTTGGCTGCAGATGGGTGTCAGTTGAGTTTCTCTCTAGGAATTGCCCTAGTTAGAAGAAAGCAGCCTCACCCAGGAGCATGTCCTCTCCTCAAGGGCAGTGTATTTCAAAGTGGGACACTCTGAATGACCATCTCAGATCCATAGCTCCCCATAGGATTGGAATGAGATTTCTATGTGACTGTATCACAGTCAGCTTCTCCCTCTGCCTAGTCCTGCTTTCTTTGGTCTTTTGCATATTGATCCTGAGAGGACCCATCAATAAACTTCCTGCATGTGGATTTCCACCTCAATCTCAGTTTGCAGGAACTTGATAAGACAGAAGTCCAAACTATTGTGGGATTATCAGGGAAGGGTTACCAAGTCAAGGCTGGGCATTGAAGAAGTAGAGACAGTACTGGGATTGGAGGAGAGGGTAGGACAGCTGGGCAAAGGATGGCAGGAGGCAGATGGCAAGAGAAGGAAGAGAAGGATGAGGTTCGGGAGGAGAGGCAACTCGAGTTTATAGGGGTGTGTGGAGCTCCTGAGACCCTGGGAATTGGTGCCAATGGCTGAGAGGATATGATCCCACTAGCTTCCCTCCCCAGGCAAGTTTACCTTGCCTTCTTCAAGCAAGCAGCCCAGCCAGAGAGGTCACAAGACAGATGCATTGGCCCTGGGTTGCAGCAATCTCAGGGCTTATCTGAAGTGATGAAGGAGGAGCATCATGATCTTAGGGCACTAGGGTAGGGGACAGTGTGGAATGTGAACAGGGATTCCTGGCTGGAGAAGACCAGAGGAAGCAGAATGTCATGACTGACCTTTTGGAGGGCCGACTGCATCTGACTGACTTGGGAAGGCTGTGCTTTAGCGCTTGGAGTTCTGACACAATGCCTGGGCATGCACAGGATGCAGGCAGCAGAGAGACCAGAATGCCTGCTGTGGCCAAGTAGGGCTAGCCAAGATGAGCATCTGCTTCTTCTCTGGCAGGTGCCGGGGCAGAAGAGAAAATCAGTGTGAAGGAAGCTACCCAGACGGCAAGAGAGATGGGGAAGGGCAGGAACTGAAGAAGTGGCCTGAGGGGTGGGTCAGGCAATTGCAAAAACTTCTGACTTTATTTTCTTGGTTATTGATATAAAACATTTGTTTTCCCTCACCCCAGAAGCTTCAGAAAGAGAAAAACAAGTAGCTTTAGCTTTCTAGATGACTAAAATTTTTAATCATGCTTATTGCTTGTGATAAGATTTGTGAAATCAGAATCCAACCCAAATAACCCTGCATGTCTCATGTATACCAGGAGCTGAGCCATGCAGCCTGGCTTCATTTGCTAGTGATTGTAATCAAAGGAGAAGCAGTACCTAGAATAATTCTCCTTAACGAGAGAAGAATAAACAGAAATACCATGTACCATTTGGTTGACTGTTCTTACCTTGCTGTGGATGCTGGCTAGTTTTGTTCCATAACAGCAAATGCCTGTTAATTTCATGAATTTATGAAACACTATAGTATTCAATGTCTTTTCAGCGACTGGCACTGTCAGGTGCTGGAAATATACATGCCCTGCGTAATGGAAAGTGAGGAGAGGAGGCTCCTGAACATGCTGTACTCTCAGTCCAGTGTGGAAAGGCTCACAGGGCGTATCAGCTGCAATCCCTGCCTCCTGGGCCTTTTATTGCCACAGACACAGAGATGATTCTCTCATCACAGCAAGATTCTAGAGCAGCTTCTGGCCCAACCAGAAGATACTCCCGACTCAATATAAAATCACAGTCTGTATAGTTTAGTGTAAAAGTGTTTTCTTTTTTTATTTTCAGTCTTTAAAACATTAGCAATTCTGCCACTGTCCCTTTAGCCATCCAGTTAGCCATTGGTTAGACTATTTAGTTAACTAGGGAAAAGCTAGTCCTTCTTAGCCAGGCAGACAAAATATTTACTTTAGTTTCACATATGCATTTTTCTCCTGCACTGTTTTAGTGATGATATTAAAGAATAATTCAACTTAAGAGTTTCACCTTTTATTTGGTGGTCACATAGAAGTTTGCTTTAATTGCACTTAAGGACTATGGATTTGGGGCTTTTAATACATAAGGACAAAATACGTTGCTTTTGGACATTAGTTCCTTCAGCTTTGAACATCTTTAGACTTTAACTTTTAGTAGGATTTACTTTTGTGGCATACTGTATATTCTTTAAGAATTTGATAAGCGAATGTTTCTGGGTTATAGTCATTCTATTGTGTAAATGTCTTCATGCAGTTCATTATTGTTCATTATTGGATCATTTTACTGTTGTCATTTAATCTCATAGCTGAATCTCATTGCTACACTACATTGGACAATATGGTCGTACATACTGTGATATGGGAAATGTATTAGGGAGTGAATTTGCAGCCTTAGGTATGGAGTCATCCTGTCATTGACTGAATTTTGATTCTGTTCTGATGCATTTCAGAGCCTTCAGGAAGTAATGTCTAAACCACTCTTTAGTGGTCCAGGAGTGGCATTTGTAATTTGTATTGGAGATGCAGACATATTTTGGTGAAGTCCTGTGAGGACCATGGCCACTAAGGTTGACCTTGGACTAAACAATAAAGATGATCGAGTTGACAGCAAAAAGCTAAAGAATGTTGGAGAACATTTCTCCCCTATGTCTTACGTTTTCTTCTGTGTTAAAGAAACTTGGTTTGACTTCTGACCTTTCTCCACTCCAGGACAGATAGAGTGACTCACCTGATCGGCATCTGTGAGGAGCACAAACTGGGCATGTTTCAACCATATCTCCCCCTCTTCATCTTGGGAACGTTCTATCCTCAGGAAGTCATGCTTTTCTTGGTTCTTCCAGGGAATGCCTGCCCCATTCAATTCCACTGCCTGCATCAGGTTGGTTTTGTCCACTTAGTTTACTTAGCCAACCTGTGTTTTGTTCTAAACCATTTCAGAGACTTCTATAAACAAAATGTAAACTACACACGAGTGGTCTCAGGAGATCCCCAAGGAGGAGAGTTCATTTGGCTGTCACAAGAAACCTCAGCCTTCTGGTCAGGCACGGTGGCTCACTCCTGTAATTCCAGCACTTTGGGAGGCTGAGGCAGGCGGATCACAAGGTCAGGAGATCGAGACCATCCTGGCTAACACGGTGAAACCCTGTCTCTACTAAAATACAAAAAATTAGCCGGGCATGGTGGTGGGCACCTATAGTACCAGCTACTTGGGAGGCCGAAGCAGGAGAATGGCATGAACCTGGGAGGCGGAGCTTGCAGTGAGCAGAGATTGCGCCACTGCACTCCAGCCTGGCAAAGGAGCGAGACTCTGTATCAAACAAAACAAAACAAAACAAAACAAAACAAAACAAAAAACCTCAGTCTTCTATCTTTTAAGTGTGGAGAATTGAACCAACAATGATAAAGTAAGTTTGTGGGTATGTGGGACAAAAATTCAGGCTCCACATATGTATGTAAAGTACTTTTAGGAAAGTGGAGGCAAATGAAATGAACCTTGCATCTTTCACAGAGCAGCCTAGTCTCATGCCCTAACGTCCCTTGAAGCCCCCCTTCCCTGGATTCCGTTTGAGGTGCTCTTTGTCTATGCTCCCAGATCTCTCTGTGGCTACTTGTGTCACACAGTATTCACCATGCCAAACTGAAATTCCACATTTATATGATTGACTCTGTGTCAGTTTGGGTCTTCCAAGAAGCAGATATAGAGATGAAATTAGTTATGGGATTGATTTATTGGAAGAATGCCAGTGAAGGATAAAGGGGAAAAGAGCATGAGTAGCCCAGACCTTCAGACCTCAATGCTGATCTTACACCTGTGAAGAGAGAGCAGGCCAGACTGGGTAGAAAAAACCAGAGAAGATTGTGGCATGATCTTGAGAGTTTCTTAGCCAGGCCAATGGAGAGTTGCTGAGCCATAGTTGCCCATCAGAAAAACCTCACCTTGGGCAGGAGAAAACTGGATTTAATGACTGGCTATGCTCAGTCATAGGCCAGGAGCAGTCTTAGGGGAAATGTGGCCTTGGCATTCCTGGAGGTCATGGATGGGTCTGCCAGTTGTCTTCCCTATAGCAGGTTCTCTCAAAGAAGATCTAAGAGATGTATTTCTTTGGCACCATAGTTCCTCATCCAGACAAGAGGCTCTTAAAGGGTAGGGACTGATCTTACTTCTCTCTGCATCCTCAGAGCTTGGACAGTGGGTAGGTTTAGCACATAGAAGGTGCTTAACAAATATTTGTCAAAATATTTTCAGGATATGGACAGACTTCAAGTTGAGTGAGTAGTCTGAATTAATTTGGAAATGGAAAGTTATTAAAGATTTTAGAACAGATGATCATAGCTGCACTTAAAGAATAATGTAGAATGGATTAAAGGGGAACATTTTCACTTTTGCAATAGTATAGGAATAGTGGTAGCCATAGAAAGGAAAACATTGACTGCAAGAGATTTTGGAGGTGGAGTCTTTAGGATCTGGAAATTTACTGGGACTTGGGGTGAGGAAGATGAAGAGTTAAAGATGACAGTAATGTTCCCAACGTCAGAGACTGGGGTACATGGGAAGAGATGGGGAAGAAGAGCTGGCATTGCCGAGAGGAAATGCTAAGTTTGATGTTAGATTTCCTGAACTATAGGTTCTCTTACACATCCAAGTGGAAGTGTCAAGCTGACAGAGCTGCCTGTCAGGAGCCTCTCAGAGAGCTCCAGGTTAGAGATATATACTGAGAAAAATAGGCAATGAGATCAAAGTGAAAGTAGACAATGGAGTTCAAAGATTAATTGAAATAGATCATTTGCATTTTTCTTTTTCTTTTTGCTTTCTTTCTTTCTTTTTTTTTTTTGCAGACAGCTGCTAGGTCATGTGGGCATTTTTTGTAGGTTTGAATAAAACAGACAGAATGATACTGTTCACTTCTTCCCTTTTATTCTTTGGTAAGAGAGAAAGATTCCTCTTAGCTGTCTGCTTTTCCCTCTTAACTGTGAGCTTCCTAAGACTGTGTCTTTTCACCTTCGATGCTCAGAGAACAAGTGTAGTGATTTGTGCCAGGTGTATGAACTCTTGTAAGGTAGAGGCCTTACTCATTTATCTCTGCTTTTCTAGTGTTTCCCATGGTGCCTAGACAATAGGAGACACTCAGATAACAGACATTGAATTGAATTATTTAATGTGTACAATACTTTATAGTTTAGTAAGTCCTCAAAGATACATTGTAACATTTAATCCTCACCTAATGCTGGGAACTTTTATTACCCCCATTTACAAATGAGTAAACTGAACCTGAAAGAGGTTAAGTAACTTACTTGAAACGATACAGTTAGTAAGAGGTTGTATCAGTCATAATAGGCTAGGTTGTGCTTAGTAACAAACTACCCTAAAAAACTCAGTGGCTTAATAACATAAAAGTTAAGTTTTGTGCAAAGTTCACTCTGGGTTTGGAGAATTCCAGGCTTTTCAATCTTATATTAACAAGTGCTTCCAGAGTTACTGCAGAAGAAAAAAGAGAACATAGAGAACCACACACTGGTTCTTAAATGCTTCCACTGGATAGTAAATCAGATTTCTTATACTCACACTTCATTTTGACTAAAGAAACCACATGGCCTGACCTAACTTCAAGGGAGAAGGGAAGGACCTTTTCCCCATGTGCCTGGAAGGGGAACTGGAGTCACTGGGGAGTAATTCCATTGTCTATCACAAAAGGAGAACTGGATCTTGAACTTAGATTTCTGATTTCAAAGGTAGATCACATTTTACTCTTTGCCTCATGTTTTATTTTTTATTAAGCATATTCAGAAAACTATCCACATTAATGCAAGTTAAAATAATTAATATCCTAAAAAATAGTCGTGCTCTGCACTCACTATTTTCTTCTGCTTTCTCTTGCCACAGGCCAACCTCTGTCTCTTAACCTTGGGTCTTAGAGTATCATGGCTCAAAGAGACCCAATAATAGAGAGATACTGACTCCTTTCTCAGGGATAGAAATGCGTGGGGTTTAAATGCATAAAAGAGGATTTGGGTAGAGGACCCCGAAATGCCAGATCTTGCTCTGCCAATTCAATTACTCCTCTTCCCCTTGAGGTTTTGAAGATAAGAAATATCCAAATGGTGAGAATTTGTCATTGACTGGGACAGTGTCTCCTATTCTCCTATAGTGTTCTCCAGCAAAAGGTCTATTAGAGGACACACTAGGCTTCAGGCCTCATGGGGTTTCCCACCTCTGTACAAGCCCAAATCCATATCATGGAATCCTATACCATATGTCTACTCTTATGGGGGCAGGAGCCACGACCAGCATGCTTATATGAAGAGAGGAAAAATATGAGCAGGACTCTTAGGCAGTACAAATGGAGAGGACATTGGGATTAAGTGGGCCAGACAGACAGACATATGCATGACCTATTTACACACAGGAAACTCCTCAACCACTCAATGTGGCCCAGTAAAAGTCTAAGAACTTGACCCATCAGAGCTGCACTAAGAGCATCTTCTCCAACCAACCCTATTTTACTTACCAGAACATTGGAGGCCCCTGGATGTTTGCAGTTCACTAGTTAGGAGTTGAGTTGTTTGACTCTAGCCCAGGATGGCTGTCTCTTTGGTGTACAACTTTGGAAGGACCCTGAAGCAAAATAAAGGCTCTAGGGCCAATCAGAATGATAACAAAAGCTAACATTACTGAGATTTTTTTTCATGTGCCAGGCCTAAGTACTAAGGTTATTTTATTTAACCTCACAATATTATGGGATAGGTGCTTTGAACAACCTTTTATTTTTTTTCCACCAATAAAGAGTATATGGTTCCAAAGGGACGATATTTTTTGGTGTCTTTTGCTGTATACTTATTGCCCAGACCTGTACTTGCTGTATATTAGGTGCTCAGTGTATATCTATTGAATGAAAAGGCCCAAAGTCACTGAGCTGGTAGGCAGAGGAATACAGGCAGTCTGATTTCCAGGCTTTCTCTAGGGACTGTTACATGACATGACTTCATGTGTAAGTTTGGCACTTATTAAATGTGAGGTCTAGTGTTTGCTAATCATTGCATCATCCCTCCCATCATATTATGAGCACCTCGAGACAGAGATGATGCCGATCTCTCCTGCACTTCCCCTGCCCTTCAAAGCTGGGTAGACAGTAGGTGTGAATTACATGCTGATTGGTTGCTTGGCTGCAGAGTTGTTTGCATACTCCGGGGAAGGGGAGGCAAAGGCAGCCACAAGTTTTGGCAGCTGGTTTTAACTTCCCTGAGGGGGGTTCCATCTCTCCACATGCCTTCTTCAGGAGACCAAGACAGTGTACTTTCATTACTCCACTAGAGGGATCCAAATGCAAACAAAAAACCTCTCCTGCCCTCCTAAGGTAACGGGATCCCTGCGACAGCCCTCAGGAGGGGTCTGTCCGCAGGGCTCTGGCCAACCTCAGAGGGGAGTGCCCACGGGCCCCTGCTGGGCTCTGGTTCTGCTTTCTCCTTGCCTGATGGCAGCTTTTACAGTCAGGGCTTTTGGAGCAAATTCCACTCTTGTGGGTCCAGGACTGCTCAGTTCTTGGGATCTCTGCCGCTTCTGCTGGTGCTGACATATGGATTTGTCTTAGGAGCAGAAAAGATGAATTTTGAAGGGCTGCCAGGCTGGTGATGAGGCTGCTCTGGTTTCACATGGGAAGCCCTGAAATCAAGATCTAGTAAATGAAAGATACTTAATCTTTTCCAGATCTCTTCTCCTCCCCCCAAAGCGCAGGGGGCCTTAACCACTTTGATATTTCAACAAGAGGCCATTCAAAGTTTAGTGCTTCCATTTCTGCAGCAAAAAGAACTGGTTCTCACAAGGGCAATCTCACTTGTTGAGACACGAAGGATCTATTTTGACAACTCACCTTACAGAGATGGATGTATGTGTGCAACGTTGGGTAGTTTTATTTTATTATTATGCTTTAATATGGCACTGTGGAACACTTTTTCTTTTTTTCTTTGAACAGCTTGCAAGCATGCTGCAAGCATTTGGGAAAATTCTCAGTTTTATATTTTCTGTAATAAAATCTGATACAGTTATTTTTTCTTTTCTGTGATGTCTAATTAAATTGTTTGATTTAGTTTTTGTTGTAGACGTTTTATTTCTTTTTAAGATCTGATATTTTCCTTGAGGAAGAATGCTATAGATGTTTTCAATGAAACAGATTTATTGTTCTGGGGTTTAAAGAAGTTTTAGGAACACTTATATAGACCTGAAATGGTCCTGACAGAGAGAGGTGCCATGGTCTCTTTGCATTAAAGATGGAGCACAGGAGATGGATTGGCATTAAACCCAGGTGGGGCCAAATCATTTCAGAGAATTTCAGCCCTAAAGGAGTCCTTAGAGATTTTCTCATTTAACACCAGCATTTGACAGGCAGTAAACCATGGTTCAGAGAGGTAATAACTTGCTTTGTCACAAAGCTGGCGAGTTGCAAAGCCCTAAGGGCATCTGGTCATCACTTGTCATTATCTTACAGATTTTTGGTGTGAACTGAGGGCAAAAGTATTGCCTTGCTTCCCATGGCTTTTCATTTGAAATTAGTCTATCAAGGAATAAGCATCTGAAATAAAGGGAGTAAATCAGAGAGAGAAAAGAGACAAGGCTTTGAGCATCGTGTGATAACGATGACACATTCTGGTGACTTTGGTGCCCTGTGACCTGCTGGGGATGTAAAAGAACCACAGTGAGTAGCTCTGTCCATGAGGACAAAAGGCCAGAAGAATCTCTGAAAGGTTGTGTCCAAAAACAGAAAGCACACTCAACAGTCTTGCTTCAACAATGGTTTAATAAGACCCTTGGGTGGCCAACAGTGTGGAATGTTCAGGAGAATACCACCTGGCATTTGTACACATCTTTTATGTTGTCTAAGCACATTTCCTCACATCACGTCCTCATTCAATACCTTTGTGTCAGCCAGCATTCTGGGTGACCCTGGCTCATCTAAGTATCGAGAGATTTTTTGAATGATGCAGATGGGTCACACCATGGCAGGACCCGGAGCTCTCCAGGGCTGAGATGGGGGAGCGGGAACAAAAGGGTCATCTCTTCAGGCTCTGCCTTTGCCCTGCCTTGATCCTGACTGTTCTCAGTTTTGCATTTCCCTGCTCAGGAATCTGGGTAAGGGTGTCAGATGGGCCCAGCCTAGAGCACATGCACACTCCTTGGCCCAGGGACTATGGAGAAACCTTCAAAACTGGGTATTCAAAGCTGGATAAAAAGCAAATTGTGTTGTTGACAGGAGAAGGAGGAATAAGCAACAGATGTTCCCTACATACCCTGTGAGGTGGGGCGTTAGGTGAAAGCATTACCTCCAAGGTACAAATGGGAAACCTGAGGCTCAGAGAGGTGAAGTGACATGTCCAAGGTCACACAGCTATATATAGCAGAGCACAGTTATGTCTCTAGATCCTACTTCATACACCCAAAGGAGTAGGTGAAGCTTATATTCCACATAACCCTTTATCCTTCCTTACTGCTTGAATCACCTGCTTCCTACCCCTCCTCTGTAGCAGCCTCATTACCCCATCACCTGCCATCTCTGGACCGGGAGACGTAGATTTTGACTCTACTCCTGCATCCCCAAATTTCCACTACTAACAAAGGATGCTTCTGCCTGTGTGATAATGGAAGAAGAGTCAGTCCAGGTTGGCCTTCTGGACACTATGGAAGCCCTTTCTCCTTCTTATTTCACTGATTAATCATTGTTGGGTATCTGGACCTTGCAGGAGGGAAGATCAGGCACCTAGGGAGTCGTTTGTGAAGATCTCTTTGAGATGAGATTGCTTACAAATGAGGCCTGGCCATGGATTCATGGCCCCATCGCAGTAGCATTATTTAGAAATCAATGAACCTGTAGGGACAATGTTTCAAAAACACATGCTCTTGGAGTAGGCCCATGTGTGGTGATTGATCTGAGGTCCTGTAGTCAGTTCTAGCAAAAATGACACTATTTTAATGTATGGATATTGTTTATTTTGTGTTACAGGTTTTGCCAACTCTGTAGTTTTCTATCTCCTTATCCAGCTACCTGTAACCTTTCTGGACATCTTTTTGTTTTTGTAAAATTGGGATAGTAATATTATTGGCTTCAGGGTTTCTGAGATGAATTAATTTAATTTATGCAAAGTGCTTATAACAGTACCTGGTACAGAGTACGTGCTCAGTAAATATTATTTATTACTATTATTGTAATTATGATCTCAACACCATTAAGATAACGACCCTTCTCCACCTTGACTTCATGCCCAGGCTCCTGCCAGAGGGGAGGATTGCATTTGCTTTTCACAGGGATGCATGAAGAAGTGAACCTTGTGACTCTTGGCTTGGAGGCTGGATGCATGAAGTGAGAATTAGTCATGGCCTTGTTCACAATCTGAGAACATTCACACTTGTTGCACCTGCTGGGAGAAGTTTGAATTCAATCAGCAAATTTCACATTTCCCAATCCCAGCCCGGGGAAGAGCTTAACTTTAAAAGTCTTGCAAAGACCTCCTCTCCACTGCTCAGTGATTTTATTCAAGAAGTTGCCCCTCCGGGGAGTGAGTGACACAAGCTCTGCTGAGAGGCAGGAGAAAGCTGCGTCAACGACAGTGTTTTCTCAGGCAGGGTTCTCCTGGGGTGCCCATGCTTGCCTGTTCCCAGTGTGTGCCTTCAAGCCCAAGCAGCAAAAGAGCTTTCCTTCACTAAGTCAACCAACAACCATTCAGGACACTGCAACTTGGAGGGGACATATTGGAATGCCAGGTTCTTGACTGGAATCATTAAGTGAATTTACATCCTGATCTGCTGCAAGTGAAACATCTATCCAGATAGGAGAGGCTTTAGCTGGGTCTCAAATCCTTATGTTTTGGGATACTTGGCTTCTCTTTGTCCTATCTGTTGGCCTTCCCAATTGCTGGGCAATTATCCCAGAATTTATTATGTTCTCTCTTACCTTTGGGCCTCTACCCAGAAAAATTGCCCCCTCTTCTCCCATCCTCCATACCAGCCCTTTGGGTTTCAGTTTCTACACCATTCTCCCCAGAAATCTCTCTTGACCCCCAAAGACTTTTGGATGGTGTCTTTTCCTTCAGCATCATGTACTTGCCTCCAGCATGAGGCTTCTAACAGTTAGTTTACCATGGCCTGTCTCTGTGTCTATGTCTGCCTGGAAAATGACCTGCAGGCCCCCAGGGACTGTGTTGTTTGTTCAAGGCTGTAACCCTGGAGGCCTGGTTAAAAAATGTACACACTAATAAAAAAAAAGAATGAATAAATGGATAAAAGAATCAAGAATAAATGGTTATTTTTGTTTATCTCATTTTTAATGATTTTAAGAATGAGAAGATGATTGGTGACACCAAAGAACAAATGTTCAAATATTGTTCCACAGAAGTACTTTTTTTTTTTTTTTTGAGACGGAGTTTCGCTCTGTCACCCAGGCTGGAGTGCAGTGGTACAATCGGCTCACTGCAACCTCCACCTCCTGGGTTCAAGAGATTCTCCTGCCTCAGGCTTCCAAGTAGCTGGGACTACAGGTGCCCACCACCACGCCCGGCTAAGTTTTTATATTTTTAGTAGAGATGAGGTTTCACCGTGTTGGCCAAGATGGTTTTGATCTCCTGACTTCATGATCCATCTGCCTCAGCCTCCCAAAGTGCTGGGATTACAGGTGTGAGCCACCACACCCAGCCCACAGGAGCACTTTGGAGAGTAAAACTGTGTGCAGCATCTTCGTTTTTGGAACAGATCAAAGCAGGACTTTTCTGGTGACAGGAGGGGTGAGGCCCTATCTGTCTCACTTTCCCCATCCCACTTCAGAGGTACCTAGGCTCCTCGGGCAGAATTTGAAGACTACTGTCCTTAAAAAGATGGTACTGTTTTGAAAAGAACTGAGCAGAGGAACCACAATCGAGCTGGGGTCCTGACTCCCTTGTTAGCTGGGGCTAATAGAACTGATTACACACGAATGTAGTTGCTCTGCTAAGTGCTTTGTTTATGTCAATTTTTCATCCTCACAATAATCTTATGTGCTGTGCACTATGTTTATTTCTATTTTGGGGGGCAGGGAATCACTTTAAGTGATGTTTAACAGCAGAAAAGGGATGTATTGCTATGACATTGAGGATTTTTAACAGCAGAAAAAGAATGTATTGCAATGGCATCAAGTAGCTCACAGAATTGATGAGAAGGGAGAGCTAGGTTTATAAAAGAACAGATACAACAATGGTGCCACAGGTCTAAGAATCAGGATGCTTTGATGGTGTAATTGGGAAATGGAAGTGTAGAGAGGTTAAGTAACTTGCCTGGGGTCCCACGATTGCTGAGTAGCTGAGTTGGGAGTCAAGCTCTGGATTACCTGCCTCTAGGGGCCCAGCCCTGAGCAGCTACATGCAGCTCCAGAGCAAAATTGCCCATAAGAACTTTTGTCATCCACTGAGCAAGACTGTGGCCAGGCACTGTGCTAAATCCATCATAGGTGTCATTAGCTCATGCAATCTTCAGCACATCTGTGAAGTGCAGACCTTTATTGCCCGGGTGTCACATGAGCACTGACATCTGTCTACGCCCTTCTCAGCGGGTTCTCCAGGCTGTCTATTGCCAAGAAGGGGGTTGACTAGAAAGCAATTAGTGCAACTTTTGCATGCCTTTAGCAACCAGATGACTTTTTTCTTTTCTTTTTGAAGAGAAGCCTAGATTATTTGCACCCAGTGATGCTAATTCAGCTTGGCTGCCTCAGCAGGATAAAATAAATCGACCAATCTACTTTTTGGAAGCAGAAGGTGGGAAAGTGGCTACTCCCTGAGCTGACTGTGCACCAAGGGACAGATCCTTGTTTTATATAAATTGTCTATGAAAATTCCCCTAGACGAACACAGGAGGGAAATCTGGCACAAGCCCCAGAGCAGAATAAAGACATTTGAAAATCCTTTCAGAAGTCATAACTTAGATGCCTCTTCCATCTGCCCCATTTCTGCCTGTTCTCTGCAAGAAATACGATCCTCTGTCTCATAGGTTCTCAATGCACAGGACAAACTCTGGAATGATATGCAGTGTAGAAGGTGCTGCTGCTTTTCACAGTGGACAATACAAAACCTCATGGGCTCCTCTCTGATTAGACTCTCAGAGACTGAGAGCCCTGTGGTAAGAAGCCTAATGAGAGATGCTTCTATCGATGACTCTCCCTTGTCCCATCTTCCTTCAAGGGAATCTCTGTGTACTATGAACACAGAAGGCTTTCGCCAACACAGTAAAAAAGGGAAGGACTAAGGGAGATGGCATGATTTTTAAAAATTAAAATGAGATTATGATATTGTGGTATTCATTAAGGCCATTCATAAATATTTTGGCTCTATTCTGGGCCCTTGCTAAGATTGTACTTTTTGACCTCATTAATATTAGGCTGTATGACTTGCTGTGGTCAATGAACTATGAGTGAAAGTGAGTGAAAGTGAAAAGTATCAGTTCTGGGAGGAAATGTTAAGAGCCAGTGTGATTTGCCATGTTCTTTTCCCTTTTGTCACAATGATAGGCAACATTTGAGATGGTAGTTAATTCTTTAGCTGGGGTGTGATGGTTAATTTTATGTCGTTAATTTTATGTCAACTTGGCGAGGCTATTGGGTCCAGTTGTTTGGTCAAGAACCAGTCCAGATGTTTCTGTGAAGGTACTTTTTAGATACGATTAACACTTAAATCAGTAGAATTTGAGCAGGTGGTACTCCATAATGTGGATAGGCCTCATCTAATCAGTTGAAGGCTTTAAGAACCAAGACCAAGGTTTCCCAAAGAGAAAAAAATTCTTATCAAGACTGCAATGTAGAATCCCTACATGAATTTCCAGCCTGCTGGTGTGTCCTACAGATCTGAGACTTCTCAGCTTCACAACCACATGAACCAATTCCTAAAATAAATCTCTCTCTATGTATATACCCCATGAGTTCTGTTTCCCTGGCTGACACACTAGGTGAGGATGCACAGGAGCCAAGCACCCTCCCAGCTCAGAATGAAAATGTAGTGTGAGCAAGAAATAGACATTTGTTGTTGAAAGCCACTGAGATTTTTGGGGTTATTTGTTACTGCAGCACAACCTAGACTATTCTTACTGGAGGAAACATTACACATAATGTTCCATTCACCTATTATTTTCCTTATACTTTTTCAGGAGTACAACTGAATCTCAGTTGGACATCATGATGCATCTTGGCTTAACTCCGGCGAGGTGCAGTGGCTCACGCCTGTAATCCCAGCATATCGGGAAGCTGAGACAGGTGGATCACTTGAGGTCAGGAGATCAAGATAAGCCTGGCCAACATGGTGAAACCCCATCTCTACTAAAAATACAAAAAATTAGCTGAGTGTGCTGGTGGGCACCTGTAATCCCAGCTACTTGGGAGGCTGAGGCAGGAGAATTGCTTGAACCTGAGAGGCTGAGGTTGCAGTGAGCCGAGATCACACCAGTGCACTCCAGCCTGGGCGACAGAGGAAGACTCTGCCTTAAAAATAAATAAAATAAATAAAGGCATTCCAATGATTACCCTTTTTCTAAATACTGGTTTGAAATATCAAAAGCAAATCTACATAATATTAGCCAAAAGCAAGGTTGGAAAAAAGTTAATAGCTGATGTCTTACTCTTGAACCAGGTACTGAGCCAGGTGCTTGGCATATATTGTCTTGTTTATTTCCAAAACAATTTTATAAGCTATATGCTATGGTTTAATATATTCCCACAAAAGCATGTGTTGGAAACTTAATCCTCAGTGCAACAGTATTGGGAGGTGGGGCCTAATGGGAGGTGTTCATGTTCCATCTTCATAAATCGGTTAATGCTGATTATAAAGGGGCCTGCAGCTCCAAGTGTGATATCTTGCTCTCCCGCCCTCTCTTGCCCTTTGATTTCCTGCCATGGATGATGCAGCAAGAAGGCCCTTGCCAGATGTGGCTCCTTGACCTTGGACTTCCCAGCTTCCAGAAGAGTAAGAAATAAATTTCTTTTTAAAAAATAAATCAAGCAGTCTGTGTTTTTCTGTTACAGTAACACAAAACAGACTAAGACAGTATGCATTATATTATTTTTATAGATGAGAAAACTAAGGCCAAAGACACAGAGTTAGTGAATGTCAGAGGTGGAATAAAGCTGATTGTAATTCAATCAATTAGGATTTTTAACAGCACAAAAGGAATCTATTGTAATGGCATCAGGTAACTCACAGAATTGGTGGGAAGGGAGAAGTAGGTTTATAAAAGAACAGAAACAATGGTGCCACGGGTCTAGGAATCAGGATGCTTTGATGGTATAACTGGGAGATGATGCTGGACTGAATGTGCTCTTTCTGGTGTTTAGGGTTTTTCGGTCACTTCTGGTCAAGTTCAAAGACCTGAGTTCAGTCATCCTACCTTGAATCATGGGTTCACTGTCTGGCACTTGCACTGACCATCCCAGTGAGACTACTTACCATTGTGGATAGGGGATTCTTGTGTGTGTGTGTGTGTGTGTGTGTGTGTGTCAGAAAGATGAGTGATGATATGGCTTGGTTAGTGAAAGAGTCCCAGTTTTCTGCCTGTTGTCCTAATAGGGTTGTATATATGAATGTTATTCAGTGGTGCCATAATTTATTCTCCAAATAAGGACATTTTAAAGAATAAAAGTAGCTTTTATTAATAATTATGTCTGGTACAATATCTGTCATCAGGATTACCATGACTGTCTCCTGATCAGCACCTGGCCTTCCAGGTTGCCTCTGGTCAATCTATTCACACCATGGTAGTTAGAGTGATCTTTCTAAGCTGGAAGACTGATTATGTCAGTTTCCCTGCTCTAATGATGTCTTATATTGTTCTTGGTTAAAACCCAGATGCCTTTATCTGGCTTGAAACTATCTCATGACCTGTTACGCTCACCTCCTCAGCTTTCTCTCTCAGGAAGAACCTGTACCCCTTCCTTCTAATTCTCTGTGACTCGGGCCTTTTGAAGAAGTTGTTTCTTCTGTTTGGATCCCTTTTTTCTTATTCTCCACAAGTTCCTACTTAGCATTAGTAATAATCTTCTTATTCACAGCTCATCTACACAGAACACTTATTTTGATGCCAGATGTCATGCTAAGGACTTCATGTGGAGTATCTCCTTTGATCTTTTTAGCAATCCTAGCAAATAGGTGCTACTATCACCATTAGGATCCCTACCTTATAGATCAGGAGGTTGGGGTACAGAGATAATAAATGCCTTACCAGAATACACAGTTATTAAGAAGTGGAGCTAGGATTTGAACCTGCCAGAGCAGACCAGGAGCCTCTTCCTTAACCCTGTGCTAATGGCTTTTTTTTTTTTTTTCATTTTCTACAGGTGGCCTCTACCTTCCTCGACCTTCTAAGTGTGTGTTAAGTGCCTCTTCTTGGTGCTTCCCTAGCATGGAACTTTCTCTAGGATCATCTCCATCACTCTTCACTGCAATGGTTTATGTGTTTTATTTTTCTTCTGGAGTCTAAGGTTCATGAGTTTAGTGGCTATTTCATTCTTTCTTTTTTTTGGTGGTGGGGACAGAGTTTCACTCTTATCTCCTAGGCTGGAGTGCAGTGGTGTGATCTTGGCTCACTGCAACCTTGGCCTCCCAGATTCAAGCAATTCTCCTGCCTCAGCCTCTCAAATAGCTGGGATTACAGGCAAATGTCACCACACTGGCTAATTTTTGTGTTTCCAGTAGAGATAGGGTTTCATCATGTTGGCCAGGCTGGTCTTGAACTCCTGACCTCAGGTGATCTTCCTGCCTCGGCCTCCCAAAGTCCTGGGATTAAAGGCGTAAGCCACCACATCTGGTTTATTTCATTCTTTCTTACTCAAGTAGGTGTAGGTTTTGTCACACAGTAGGCATGCAATAAATGTTGAAATGCTAAAAACTAAGAGGTTAAGGCTTGATAGGTTATCAAAGGTCTCTCCCATTCTACCTGTATACCTGGTTCCTTAGGCTGTTCTCCATCACCATTGGCCCAGTAACTGTTTCTCTTATTATATTAGTTTTTAATATCCCCTCATTTAGGCCTTTGTCTACGAGATTGCCTCCATGCAAAACTCTCTCCTTTCTCCTTTGTGCTAAGTCATGGCCTTCTGGTTTCAAATGGCATCAGGGCATGAGTCTTCTCTGGCTTACTCATTTGTCTTCTCTTATCCATTTCCTGTCACCTAGAGACTGGCCCTGGGTATGGCAGAAACCCACATTATTTCTCGAGCTTTGCCTCTCATTATTAAGGAGATGGCATATTGCCAATAATTAAATGACTACTCCCCCATTTGCCTTTGCAACTGGGATGAAAGCTTTTGATTGACTTCAGTTTTGACCAATGAGATAAGGGCTGTGAGTGAACACAGGAAATGTTCTTAAAAGGAATAGGTATACCTTTTTTTATTTTTAAACTTTACCTCCCCTCTACTGCCATAAGTATAGGTTGGAGCTCTAGCAGAGCATCTCGGACCATGATAACCTGAGCTACCCTCTGGAGTTGGTAGTCTGGCACAATGCTTCAGGTAGTCTGCCTGAGTCCCAGACAACTTTGTGTTGCTCATATGCCATCCCTAGACTATGTACTGTTGACTTCTTTTTCATTAGCGAGCAATATGCACACTTACTCTTAGCTTCTCTGTTATACGCAGCCAAACCTAATCCTGTCTGATACAGTGGTCCCCAGGAAACTCCACACATGCCGAGCAGTCTTGAGAAGCTGGATGGTGACTCTAGGGGGCAGGTGGCAGCTGTCAGGGGAAAATAAGTGGCTTTCACGCTAGTATTTAAAATGTATTGGGTGGGCGCGGTGGCTCATGCCTGTAATCCTAGCACTTTGGGAGGCCAAGGTGGGAGGATCACAAGGTCAGGAGTTCGAGACCAGCCTGGCCAACATGGTGAAACCCCGTCTCTACTAAAAATACAAAAATTAGCTGTGGTGGCAGGCACCTGTAACCCCAGCTACTGAGGAGGCTGAGGCAGGAGAATCACTTGAACCTGGGAGGTGGAGGTTGCAGTGAGCCAAGATTGTGCCAATGCACTCCAGCCTGGGCAACAAGAGCAAGACTCCATCTCAAAAAAAAAGTATTGAAAAGAGAGGCTTCTACAAGTATTTAAAAGACAGGCTTCTACTCATGTAACTTAAGTTCTCTGCTTGTGGTTCTGACGTGAATTGCTGGTATATCCTTGGACAAGCCACATCACCTTTCTGGACCTCAGTTTTCTGCTAGGGATGGCTGGTGGGTAAATGAAGTTGCACTATGAATTTTCAAAAGTCTCTGGTGTCAAAGGCTGTGTTCCCAAGACAAGAACTGCTAAGACAGAGACCTGGACCAAAAAAAACCAAACCAAACCAAACCAACCAACCGAACAACCAAACAAACAAACACAAAAACTGATCTAGGCAAAAACATTTCCCACATTTTTTTTTTTTTTTTCTGAAACCCCCTTTGCTTGTCCGCTCTCCTTACCCAGATATGTGGTCTGGGTACTTGCTTCAGCCTTGTAAGCACATGTTAAGAGAAAGTGGTAAAATTTTGACTGGAGCAATTAGTGCTGTTTGTGAGTGATAGCTCCGACCCTGCTGTTCAATCTTCAGGGGCTTCTTAGATCTCAAAGTCTGATCTTGCTCTCCTGGCCTACCCCACATTCTATCTCTGTCAAGTCTAATATCAATGTTTCAGTTCTAAAATTATCTTCCTCTAATAAGCTCCTAACAAAGGCAAAGCTGGTAGGACCACCCTAGTTTCCTATTCAAACACATCTCCTCCTACACATAACCATTGTGTTATGTTGTTTGTTCTTTGATGTCTTCCTAACCTCCATTTGACCGGGCTTCGTAGGAGTGTGTGCGTGTGTGTGTGTGTGTGTGTGTGTGTGTGTGTGTGTGTGTAAGTCTGTGACTGTTTGGAGGTACAGGCAGCAGACAGAGGAGAGAAGAAGGGAGTGATTTTCTAGCTACAATGTAATTGTACAATCCTTCCTAGAGATAGTCCTGAGTCTTGCACTCTGCTTTTAGTTTCTGTGCCCTAGAAATCATTCCATCCTTACGTGCTTGAGTCATCAAGGCTGTAGGCTAACAATACCCACCCCTACCCATTCTCAATCATCAATATCCCCATAGCAGGCATTGATAATCCCTCTCTGCCCTCTTTTCCCCTGAACTGGATAATGTCTTACAAGTTGGTTGCAACATGGTCCTCCAGGCAGCGTTTATTGGCTAATTAAAGTTGGCCCCAAACTGCATTGGTTGGCTCTGATCTCCCTGGTAAAGTGTTTTTCTCAGTGACATGGATCTTGTGCCTGTAGTTGTGCTGAGCAGCCAGTGCACACCGAGCACACATGGCTAGTCAGCTGAGAATGGAAGGTGGGCTGGTGGGCTCTGATGTGTCTAAATCACATTTCTCATCTGTACTAGGCTCTTGTGTTCTTTATAGTTCGCTTGTTTTTAGGATGCTCTTTCCATAGTGGAAAAAAAAGCAGCACTGGAATTGGGGTCAAGTGTATTAGCAGAAGGTCAAGTGGGCATGACCTTCTTTGAGAAACGTGACATGCTGGTGGTGAAACAAGCCCAGGATCCAGAGTCAGATTTCAGCTCAAGGGTCAGATTCTCACATTTTCCTTGGACAAATGCATGGAACTACCTGTTTTTCTAATTTTCCTTAAGAATAAAATGAGGATGAGAATATACTTAGCTCCCAAACCATCCGTGTGTGAGCACATGGTAGAGAGAACACAGTCTGGGAAGAGGAAACCCTGGGTTTAAGCACTGCTCTTCCTCTTCTGGGCCAATAAATTTTAGGAAAGTCGTCTAACACTGAGTCTTCATTTCCTCATCTATTAAATTCTATGAATAATAATTTCTATAAAGGAGATTGTGTCAAGTGAGAAAACTTAGATGATGTGCTCTGATAATGACAAACAATTGTTATTATCAGTAAGAATGACAGTGATTTTCTTCCATATCCTACCTTACAATTGTTCATACCTGCATGCTAATTATATTCACTCCTCCCATTCTCAGTTATCAGTTATTGTGTTATTCTCAGTTATTGTGCAATGTTAGAGGCTATGTTAGGCAGGCCATGGTAGATATTGATAATTCATCTCTGCTCTCTTTTCCTCCTTTCTCAGTGGTCCAGAGGGCGCAGCAGCATGGCTGGTTGCACTCTGACTTCTGCCTGCTTAGCAGTGGGTACCAGGCTACTTACACAGCATAGATCATGCATAGATGAGTGAGATGAGTGATCGCTTGTGATGTGAATGGCACCACCTAGAATGGTGCAGTGCACAACTTGTACAATTGTACGTGGAAGCCTTGGCATCTACCTGTCGATCCGCAGACATCTAGATTTTTTTCCCTTTAGAGCAGTATTTAGGCCACAGTTCCAGCTTTGCCGGTAGGGTTTGTGCAACGTTAGAGGCTATGTTAGACAGTTTTTCTCATCTGTGACATCAGGAGATTCCAAACACACAGCAGCATGTAGAGAGAACTGTGAATAAAGCTGACAGCTAGGAGACTAGGATCTAGAAGCAAGCAAGTAAATCCAGGTGGTTGCCTAAATGAAGGGGTATGATGCAGTTAAGGGGAGAAATGAGCAACCCCTGAACAAGGGAAAAGAACAATTGTAATTAGACAGAATGCACAGGGAGGGTTGAGTTAACTTTCTGGACAAGACAGTATTTGTCTGAGGTTTACTTTAATGTAGTGGACCATAAACCTGCCACGTTCTGATGTGGATGGGCTCTGAGGTCGATTGAATTTTGTTTGCCCCCAAATTCATGTGGAAGCCCTAACCCTAATGTCAATGCATTTGGAGACAGGGCTTTTAGGAGATAATTAAGGTTAAATGAGGTCATAAGTGTGGGCTCTTAATCTATTAGTATTTGTGGCCTTACAAGAAGAAATGAGGCCGGGCACAAGTGGCTCAAGCCTGTAATCCTAGCACTTTGGGAGGCTGAGATGGGTGGATTGCCTGAGCTCAGGAGTTCGAGACCAGCCTGGGCAACATGGTGAAACACTGTCTCTACTAAAATACAAAAAAAAAAAAAAAAAAAAAAAAAAAAAAAATTAGCTGGGCATGGTGGCGTGCACCTGTAGTCACTCCAGCTGCTCGGGAGGCTGAGGCAGAAGAATTTCTGGAGCCCAGGAGGTGGAGCTTGCAGTGAGCAAGATCATACCACTGCCCTCCAGCCTGGCAACAGAGTGAGAGTCCTCAAAAAAAAAAAAAAAAAAAAAAAAGGCAAAGAGAGAGACCTGTTTTCTCTTTCTGCTATGTGAGGACACAAGGTCACAGTGAGGAGGAGGCAGCTCTTTGCATGGCAGGAAAATGGGGCCCTTGTGAGCACCTGGCCATGCTGGCACCCTGCCCTTAGAATTCTAGCCTTCTGTTGCTTAAGCCACCCAGTCTGTGGTATTTTGTTATGGCAGCTTGGATAGACTAAGACAGACTCTTTATAATAGAAACCTTTAAGCAACAATTTGTTTTCGAGGTTTTATCTTCTTATGTAAAAGAAAGCTGGAGTAGGCATAGCCTTATAGGATCATTAAGAAGCCAGCATCCTTCTATCTTTCTGCTTCAAGGCTTCCATCTCAAGATTACCTCATGGCTCAGGACTACTGTCAGCTTCAACTGTTACACAGCGTCTCAGGTAACATGACAGAGAGTGGGAAGAAGGGCGAAAGGGATGACACTTCCTGGCTGAGTCTGCTCTTTTTAAGTAGTCCTCCTGGAAGGCCCTCATGCTCTGCTACCCATCATTGGCCAAAATTTGTCTCATGGCTATGTCTAATTAAGAAGGAGGTGAGGAAACTTGGAATTTTAGCTGAGTGCATTCCTGCCCCCAATAAAACTGGAGTGTTGTTTCTAATAAGGAACAGGAACAAGGTTATTATAGACAAATAGACTTTGCCCCAGGGGTCTTTTGCATATCTCTTCACATAACTATTTTTTTTTTTTTTGGAACTACCTTTCTTAAAAAGCAACTGATAAACACAGGTGATTGTGCTGGGCTCAATAAATACCAACTGGGTTATTGAATTAGAACGTCTGTTAAACCATTACGCTGATTGAAGGGCAGGGGAAAATGTGAGCTCTTCTTTTTGAAGACTTGGTAGTCAGGGCCAGAACAAACATTCCCCACAATGTCAGCCTGGCTTGCAGAAAGCCCAACTGTTCCAAAATCTCAGCATGGGTCAGAACTTGATCTTTCCTTTGTTGCTGCTTCAAATGACAGTTTTTCATTATTATATTGTGTAAGGTAGCTACTGGTGCCATAGAAAAGAAGTTGGTGACTCATGAAATTACTTCTTAGCCAGAAATATATTAAGCTAAAATAATGAGGCAATGACATTATTTTTTCACCTATATCCCACAGCATCACTTGCCAGTGATTGCTTAAGGAAACTTGGCCTTGACATGGCATACCAGTCTACATTGAATATTGCAAACTTTTTAGGGTCACTCAATAAATGCAAAAGCCAAGCCATATGTGTTAGATCACTAGAAGTTCAGCTTGGTTGATTTATGCTTTGAAGTGTCCATCATTATAGCAAAAAAAAAAAATTATTGAGCATATACTATGTCATAATGTTGTGTGCCAGTGCACTGACAAAGAACGAATATTTGGTTTTTGCTTTAAAGACCTTACCAGTTAGTGAGGGAGGTAAAATGTGAATGGTAGAATTAAACAAGGTAGAATCTGAGGAGGACACTAATAGAGAAGCAGTGGGAAGCCAAGCAGAGAGGTGGGGACTCCAAGGAAAACTGTATGGCAGAGGTAGAGAGTTGAACCTTGAAGACTGGGGAAGCTTTAGACCCAGACCGGTGGAGACAGAGGTTGAGAGAATGGAGGGCCATTTGCCCAGAAAGGAACAGCATGAAGAAGGGCCTGGAGAGGTGTCCTGGGGCATCTCAGAAGCCGCTGAGAAATCAAGCTGAGCTCTGTAGATATCAATATACATGCTGGGGAAAAGGACCCTAAAAGCAATAAGTTTGGGGAAATGCCAGAGATTTTGATTAAATAGCATATTGAGAACCTTTTTTAAAGGCAAACTGGCATCTATTTAATTTTGTTAAATAAGCAAACAAATTTATATGAGCAGGATGAGCAGGAAAGAAGTTGGATTTATTTTTTTCCCCGGAATTAGTATTTCCTGAAAGCTTTCCTATAATATTAGTTTGGGAAATACTAATATGCTTGGCATAATTGTTTTAGGCTCATTAGAAATGTTGCCTAACAATCATAGTTATACTGAAGATAATAAAATAGCAAAATTTAATTTTTGCTGGAACACAAAAAGCATAAATGTAGTCTTGCAAAATAATGCTGGAAAGGCACATTGGGATGAGATTGTAAAGAATATTGAGTGCCACATGTATGAGTCAGGGTTCTCCAGAGAAACAGAACAAATAGTAGATATCTGAGTATCTATCTATCTATCTATCGTCTATCTATCTATCTATCTATCTATCTATCTATCTATGAGATAAATTATAAGGTATTGGCTCATATGACTAGGGAGGCTGAGAGTCCCATGATCTCCTGCCTATAAACTGGAGACCCAGGAAAGCTGGTGGTGTAGTTTGCAGGCCTGAGAGCCAGAGATTTGATGGTGTAGATTCCAGCCTGGGTCTGAGGGCCTGAGAGCCAGGGGCACCAAGGGCAGCAGGAGATCGATGTTCCTGCCCAACAGTCAGGCGGAGAGTGAGTCCAGCCTTCCTCTGCCTTTTGGTTCTATTCAGGCTCTCAGAGGATTCGGTGATGGCCACACCCACACTGGGAAGAGCCATCTGCTTTTCTCAGTTCACCAATTCAGATGCTAATCTCTTCCAACACCCTCATAGACACCTCCAGAAATAATATTTCATCAGATATCTCGGCATTTTGTGGCCCATTCAAGGTGACACATGAAATTAACCATCACACTATGCTAAAATATTTGGATTTTATGTTGTAGGCAGAGAGAATACTACTACTGTCACACTGTGAATACTGCATAGATTTGCTACAATAATATAATGTTAAAAAGATGAATACCTGGATTAGACTTCCTGGGGTTTAGAGATCAGAACACTTCCTATCTTCATGTTTGGGGTCTTCAAAGAACAAAGCTTACGCTTTAGTTATAAACTAAAATGAATGTTTGATTACTTAAGTAGAACCAGTTTGGACAATATACAAGTTAACTGAATTAATTACAGCCATGGTTTTGATGTTTATGTGAAATTCAGACTGATCAAAATGGAAGTGGTGGTTTAAATGAAGCCATCCATGCGTGATAAGGGAACACCTTCCAATGTAGCAAGGGCACACTTCTGAATCAAATCATAGGGTATTAGTAGATGTGTAAGTGAGGATAATTAATGGTTTCATGTACACACACACACACACACATGCACGTATGTACACGTATTTCTTGCTTACGTCAATTTTATTGCAGTTATTCTTTGTCAGGAGGTTCTTCTAGGCAGCTCCTCCAGGCGGTCACTCAGGAATCCATCTACTTTGTGCTCCACCATGTTTAACACATTGTTTCTAGTTTGCTCTGGTGTCATCGGCTGACAGATGAGAAGACAGAAGCATGGAGAAGGTGTATTGATATTGTTCTTAACCACTTTGGCCTGGAAGGACACATCACTTTTTCCTCACCTTCCTTGGGCTAAAACCAATCACATGGCCTCATCCAAATGCAGAGTGTTGGAAATGTTAACAGTGTTTCCAGGAAGAAGAAATGGGTTTGCTGAGCATCAAGGCAATCTCTGCTTACTAACACACTACTCAGGCTAACATATTGGCCCAATAACAGGTTAGAGTTCCAAGTACAGAGCTGTTTTTTCTTGATCATCAATTCTATTGCTCATCCCAAAAGAAAGTAAGAAGCACTGGTCCTCAAAGTTCTTGCTTCTAGATACCATAAATGTATTATGAAGAATTAGGTACTCCCTTATGTGTTTCTTAAATTGACTTATGAATTTTTTCTTCATAAATTTAAATAGTATCAAAGGATGAAATGTCTCACATGTTATAAATATTGAATGTTTTAATATAAAATAATGCATCACTCTTTAAAATTAATCTAGTGGCATAAAGATGTCATAGTCACTTGTCATTCACTATCTAATTTTTAAAAAGTCACATGAATGGGCTTTTATTTAATAGTAGGAAATTCTACATTACATGTTTTTCAAACCATGAAAATCATATTTTCACTTTATCCCCATGACAGAATTTTCTCTTATTGTAACTTATTTTTATGTTTGGAGGGTCTTCTATTGATCAAAACATTTCTGCAAAAGAAAATATGTTTAAAAGTTGAAACAAAACTTGTTTCCTGTGACTCCGAGGCTTCAAGTTGTAAAATGAATTTCTTTTGGATTGAGCTGTCATTATAATTATTCAAAATGACATGTGTATATACTGTACATTTTAATAAACAATTACAAGTCATGAAAGTAAAATCTTTTTATTGGAAATGCTTTTTTTCACGATAAACACGGGTGAGGATTATATTTTCTTATTAATGAATGCTCTGCAGATATCAAAATTTTGAATCATCTCTTTGTTTGGCACCTGGGGCTTGCTGCATACTCATATGGCTGAGAAGTTTTGTTTTGTTTTGTTTTTGCAGAATGAAAGGAGGGAGAAAGGACCTGGCTTGTTGGCTCAAGGTGCTTTCTCACACAGATCAATTTTATAAAATAATGCACCTTTGATAATTGTAGATTTGGAACTCGTTATATTTGTGCCCACATATGCCTAGGGAGGTCTTTATGAGGATGTAGCTCAGTTTGAAGATTGCTGATGTATGGATGATAAAAATGGCCCTAGAGTATGGATAGAGTATGGATACCTCATTTCACTCATAGCTGGCTATGCTCTCCTAAATAATTTACTTCACCTCAAGGCACCTGGTCTCCTGTTTCAAAGAATTTGGAGCCATTTTAGCGCCCACATCCCCATTCCCAGGTATCCCTCTGGGGGTGAAATTAATTGTATAATGTAGGCTGCACTTGCTACCGACTATATCCACCAAATTATCTTTTCCAAGCAATTAGATTCTGTAGCCGTCTCATCTCAACATATCAAACAGATTTATGAAAGTAATCTTTGATCTTTGCAACTACCAGAAAGGAACATAGATGAAGAGAACAGAACTTTAAGGCATTTCTTTTCTTTCCTTTTTTTTTTTGTCTTTGGCTTGATTAGATATTTGGTTTCCACAGCTTGCATGACTAATTCTGTGCTTCAATGACTCTCTTATAACCTTAGCATGTAGAGATGGAAAAGTTCCCCCAACATTTTCAGGAGACATTTATTACAGGCTATTTTATATGTCTGGTCAGAATGGGCTAACTGATTTTTCACAAGAACAGAATTTGGCAGAAAGCCTGGCCTCTCTTAGTCCTGCTCTTGCCAAAAATCACTCTGAAGCCAGCCTGGAGGCCTCTTGATGTCCCCTATGAGGCCAGGTTGAGAAATGGCTTGGGTGAGAGTAACCCTTTCACCTACAGTCAGAAACAAAATCGATGCAGAGGTGGAGAACCTCTCTTTACCTGCATTTGAGGAAAATGCAAGGGGAAGCTTAGTGGCTCTATCTCCCTGAAAAGAGCTGATGACACGTTACACATGCAAGCTGGGAAGGGCACAGAGAAGCCAGGTCACATTCATCCTCCTAACTAGCAAGGACACTGTAGGAATATGGCTGTCCCCACTTCTCCTTCAAATCTTCCCAACTACCATGGTTTACCTGGCTCAGCAGGTTCCCAGCCCTTGGGTTACCTCCTTCCCCCTCCAGTGTGGTTACCTAGTCCCCATCTGAAGATGCAGCCTCACTCTGCCTCTCAGGGCAATTACTGACAAGAGACAGGAGGTGCCCAAGTCTCAGGAAGGTTTTAAACAGGGGTGTGTCAGAATCAGCTTTCAGTTTTTGATTTACTGCTCTGACTGCAGCTGTATGGAGGATGTTCAGGTTACCCTGTGGTGATAAAGTTGTTATTCTGCTGGAGAACTCCAATGAGTTTTACACGTTTATTGTCTGTGTGATGTGGTGAACCCTGATGGCCCCTATGGCTTGTGGCAGGAGCTGTTGTCTCATCATCTTTTATCGGAGATGAGTAAAACAGGCTATTTCTGAAAATGAATATTTTTAGGAGGATCTTCACTAAGCCAACTTGGTAGACTCTGAGTTTTGGTCTCAGATGGTCCAGGCTCTGATCTCCCATACTTCTGCTTACTGTGTGATCTTGGGGAAATTACTGAACTTCTCTCAGCCTGTTCTTCATCTGTAAACTGGGAAGGATCCTTGTGTCTATTACACAGGATTATTGTGATGATTATGCTCCTGGTATGTATAAATATTATACTATCCATTTTCCTTTTTGAACTAGTGCTGAGGATAGAGTGGAGAGAACTATGGTTAGAGGAAGGGTAGAAAAGGAATGTGGATATGGAGGTGGCATGGGGGCTGAGGAAGGGGAGAGAAGGAACGTGGATATGGAGGTGGCATGGGGGCTGGAGAATTTGATGTCCCTAAGTTGGATCGGCAGAGATGCTGCAGTTTTGACTAAGAACAGCTCCTGGTTTGATATGTCTTAGTTCTCACTGAAGATCCCAACTGATTGCCCAGAGGTTGGCAGTGTTCTAAAAATGTTTTTGTTTGGCCACTAGAATTAGTTGATCTGAATAGTAATAGCTGGTATGAGAGACACACACACACATACATAGATTGAATAAGAAACTGGTCTGGAGGTGCAAGTGACACACAGGTAGATGAAGCACATACACACAGAGATTGACACATATATAGATTTTATTTTAAGAAACTGGCTCACATGATCACATGATTGTGGAGGTGCAAGTGAAAATCTACAAGGTAGGCTGCCAGGCTCTAGATCAGGGAAGAGTTGCAGTCAGAGTCCAAAGGCATTGTGCTGCAGAGTTTCTTCTTGCTTGGTGGAGGTCAGTCTTTGTTTGACTAACAGGACAAAGCCCACTTGCATTATGGACAGTAATCTGCTTCCCTCAAAGTCCACTGATTTAAATGTTCATCTTGCCCAAGAAAACACCTTCACAGAAATATCTAGGATAATGCTTGACCGAGTATCTGTGCACCACGGCTCAGACAAATGGACACATACAAATAACTATCCTAGTGCGTATGCATGGCAGTTGGCTCCAACCTGGATTGCCTAACACCTGACCCATGCCATTCATTTACTTATATTCCTGATTCTGATAGATGTTTGTGTTTGTGGTCTTCAGCATCCTTATTCATGATTATGTATCAGATAGCATCATCAGACACTACATGATGCAATTTGACTTGCTGGTCTTGTGTCCCCCACCTATCATCATGAACTGGCTACACGACCACTGTGTGGCATGCTGGGGGTCTTTGACTTTGGTCGATGTGCTGAAACTTATATGAGCTTAGGTGTGAGGCATGTTGGGATTATAACAGCATGGTCCTGGGTGGAGAGAAAGCTAAAGATAGCAGGCTATGCTGGGAAAACTAATTGGCAGGAGCAAATGCCCCTTGGAGCAGCCTAGGGGCCTAACCCCAGTGTCCAAAGGATGGGGCACGTTCCTGTGTGTTTGGGCGGGTATGTGTTTGGGCAGGGAGGTCCAATCCGAAAGTGAGGCCTCCCTTGAGTGGGAGGGTCCAGGAGGCTGGCAATACTCTCGGGCTTGGGGCAATTGGTCTCTTCACAGCAGGCTCTGAGCCAGGAGGAAGGCAGTGTAAGCTACCTTGGCTATAGGTTTCTCATTCAGAAAGCTCAGGTTCAGGGAAGTGTTAAGCTCTAGCGGGAAATGGAGCTAGGACCCAGGTGTAGGGAATGGCCAGGGTGTATGATAGAGGCTGGAGTGAAGGTTTCTGTGGTTTAGAGGCCACATGGTGAGCTCAAGTTCATCCTGGTGTGGTGGAATCCAGACCGCAGGCAGCAACATCCACCTTAGACCTTGCGTGCTGCTGCTGCTGAGGCTGCTGCCCTGGCTTAGACTGACAAGGGGATGGAGTTGGGGTGGATTGAGAGGGGTGTGGACTGCATAGGGCCCTCATCCCTGTGTGAGTGGCACTGATGGGGCAGTGGTGGATTTCCCCATGAGATGGCGCTCAGAGTTTATCTTTTCGCGTGCTTTTTTTTCTTGCTTTGATTAAAAAGAATGCATACTGTAAATTGTACTGTTTTAGAATTCATAGAAATATGACTTGTCTTTCCTAATCTCAAAAGCAGATTTCATGTACTTTAATGATTCCTAGGGGATTATGTTTCTGATAGTTATTTTTTTTTCCTTCTGGGATTTGGTGATGGAAGGAGGCAGGGCATAGGTTATAATCTCTTACCCTAACACCCTTGGATCCCACCCTTTCCCCAAGAAGCTCACAGTCTAGTTATAAGTAAAGATCCATCTGCTCTTCTGATACAAGATGTGATGAAATGTGCTATGCTACAGATGAAAACAAGATGCCATTATTGGATGAGAGAGAAAAGGCTAATTCTCTGTGGCATCTCCTTGAGGAAAGGTCGGGACATTAATAGGTCATGGATGCAGCTTAATATTTAAGGTGAAAAATACTGTTTCTGAAGACTGTGAAGTAGGGACATCACAAATAACTCAGGTCTCCCTGTGACAAAGTTGTCCAGGGCAAACCTTTTCCTAAGAGTCGTTTGAGACAGAGACCTTGTTTGTGAGTCTGAAATTAAAGAAAAGGAGAAGAGAGGGAGAGGCATAACTTTACAAAATTTAGGAAGTGCCCCCAACTTCTGGAGACAAGAGGGACCAGGTAAATATTAAAGCAGGGTCTTAGTAATTAGGAGGTAATATGCTCTTTTGAAGTTATTTCAGGCAAGAGCTGACAAGAGGTAGTAAAAATGCACAGCCTGGGAATCAACAGATAACTAATAGTACCTTTGTATTATACTTTATGGTTTAGAAAGTGGGATCACAATGTAGGAATTTTTTGATATTTCTGCTTAACAAATGAGGAAGCAGAGGTTTAGAGAAGTTAAGTGAATTACTTAAGGTCATGTAAATAGTAAGTGGCCAAATCCTGTTGAAGGAATGGGTCTGGACCAGTCTGTTTTTATAGCCACTGTGAAACTTCAATGTTTCTGTCTTCAATAAATATTTATTGAGCACCTATTACGTGTACATACTAGGTATCTGATGGCTTCTGATACAGTTCCTCCTATCTGGGAGCTCACGGTCTAATGCATGGTTCTCAACTGAGGTGACTTTTCTCCCACCAGGGGACATTTGGCAGTGTTTGGAGACATTTTTGGTTATCATAACTGGGGAGTGGGTGTCACTGACATCTAGTGGGCAGAGGCCAGGAATGCTGCTAAATATCTTACAAAGTTCAGGACAGCGCCCACAACAGGGAGCAATCTGGCTGTCTTAGTCAGTTTGGGCTGCTGTAATAGAATACCATAGACAAGTGGCTCAAACAATGATATTTATTTACCATGGTCTGGAGGCTGGGAGTGAGGGTGCTGGCAGGTTTGATGTCTAGAAAGGGCTACTTCATGGCTTGTAGACAGCTGCCTTCCCCTTGTGTCCACGGGGGAGACTAATCTCACTCATGATCATCTCATCTAAACCTAATTACCTCTAAAAGCCCCACCTCCAAATACCATCCCATTGGGGGTTAGAGTTTCAACTCATGAATTTTGGGGACACAAACCTGCAGTCTGTAACCCTAACCCAGACTGTCAACAGTATGGCAATTGAGAAAATCTGGCCTAGCTCATCATTCATTCATGCACTGTATCATTTTTAAAAGAATATTTCTGAATTATTAGATGTACTAATGTACTTACAAGGGGCCAGGCACAGTTGGAAACACAGAGGGTATGGTTCTGAGCAAGACAGAGAAAGCCCCTGCTCTCCTGTTGCTTCCATTCTAGGTGTGGGGCAGAGGGCAGAGGAGAGGCAGAGTTGGACATTAACAAGTAAACGAATTAGTGACAAGGAAAGTGTCAGGAGATGATGACCGCTGTGCAGAAAGTTCAGGTGTGTTGGCACAATTACATGTAACCAGGTGGTGGCTTTAGGTTGACTGGTCACGGAAGGCCTTTCTGAAGGGGTGATAGTTAAGATTAAATTTGAATGGCAAGAAACTGTGCAAGGAAAGGGCATGTTGTGCTGAGAGAACAGCAAGTGCAAAGGCCGCCATGTGGGAAAGAGGTTGGCCTGTTCTTTCAAGGAACAGAAGGCAGGCCAGGGTGTTTGGAAGGTAGCAGGAGAGGGAGAGTGTGATGGAGCTGATACTGGGGAGGGTAGCAGGGACTCCATCTGATTGGGGCTTTGTTGGCTAAGATGAGGAGTTTGGGTTTTCTTCTAAAGCCTTACATGTAGCTTCTCTCAGGGTGAAAAATGGTGAGGGTTATGAAGAAAACAAAACAGGGTTTTGGGGAAAGCATGTGTGAGAGGGTGTAACATTGAATTTGATGGTGAGAGAGAGTCTCTCTGAGACTTGGATGTTGAGATCCAGACAGTTGTGGGATGGCCTGGGGAAACCTATGAGCTTCGTAGGGTTATGCGCCAAGTTGTGTCCCCACCACCATTCATATGTTGAAGCCCTAACTCCTCCACCACGCTAACCTAATACAGAATATGACTGTATTTGGATATACGCCCTTTAAAGAGGTAATTAAAGTAAAATGAGGCCATGAGGGTAGGACTTAACCTAGTAGGGCTGATGCCCTTTCAAGAAGAGGAAATTGGACACAAAAAAGGGACGTCAGGGATGCATGCGCCTTGGGGACAGGCCATGTGAGGCCATGGGGAGAGACAACAGAAGGAACTAAGACTGTTGAAAACTTGGGCTTTTACCTTCCAGAACTGTGAGAAAATAAATTTCTGTTAAGCCCCCCAACCTGTGGTATTTTGTGACGGTGTCCTGAGCTGACTAGCATACCTGAGGTTCAGTTTTCTTATCTGTTGTATAAGGAGCAGCTGTGAATCTTTAAGTTTAGGTTCTTTTCAGTTTTAAAAGTTGTTGACTCTAAGAAATACATGGGCTCATTGTTGGGGCTACCTGCACCCCATAAGCCATAGCTATGTGTCCCTTAATCAGAGAATAAGGACAGAGCAGTCCTGACGGGAAACAGAAGAGCCCTTGGGAGAAAGTTGGAATTTGATATAAATTTTCCATCAGTTTCAAAGAAGAGGGCTCAGGCTGGGAGAATAGCCCGGTCATTCTGCTCCCACATAAGAGGGATTTAAAACCCCGGATGGGACTCTGCGAGATCACAATAGCATGCATGTCTCCACTGGGGACAGGCAGAATTTGTGCCAGAATTTCCAGAGAGAAGATGGAACGTCAAGAATTTTTCCTTGGAAAGAGTTCACTAGAGTCTGAGGGGCCTCATGGGGAACTTTCAGCTCCCTTGGTGCTGGCTGGATGCACCATTCCAGGCGCAGAGGAATCCTTGCATTCCGTGTGAAAGGAGACTCATTGGCTCATCAGGTTCTTTGTGGCTCTTGTCTCTGAGAGGGAATGTCGGAGGATGCGACTGGCTCCAGGGCTCGGGAATGAGGTGGCCAAAGCTTTGCAAAATTCACAGGTGCCCTACTTGATGGAAGAGAATCTGACCCAGGAAATGGCTCCACCGTTCTCTAAACAAGAGTGTGTGAAGAATGGCGGTTATAGTTTGAGTTTTACTTTTCTTTCTAACTTATTCTTCACAAATTGAGACCTATCAGAACATATTGAAGGGGCAGACTCTGTCCCTTGCTTCCCAGCCTTTCATAGTTAACCATCTGTCCAAATATTATGAATTCAACAAGTATTTACTACGTAATTCACATTGCTTATAATTTTGTCAGGGTTGGGGGTGGTGGCTGGGGGTAGGGAGAGAAGACACAGATGCTAAACCAGTATTTGGGGTGTGTGTGTGTGTGTGTGTGTGTGTGTGTGTGTGTGTGTGTATGTATGTAATGAAAAGAATAAAATGGCTGGCAGGCATTCGCTCTTTAACTAAATGAATGAGGAAACGAGTGAACGGACTGGACATTCTATTTTTAAATTCCATTTCTATCTTTGCCTCTTTGTATCAGTGTAAACTCTACAAGAGTGTAACTCCCTTTCTCCCCCAGAAAGTCTGCTTTGTGATAGCAGTATTGTTCAATGTTACATCCTTAATACACAGAATAATACCTGGCATCGAATATACACTCAACTAATATTGAATGAATGAATGAATAACTTTAAAAGAATAAATTGATCTCTCTAGGTCTCATTCATTCATGTGACAAACATGTACTAGATCCTACATTAGGTGCTAAGGATGCAGAGATGGTGAAGCTAAAGTCCCTGCCTTCAAGTAGAGTTTACTGAGGGAATAGGCAAGTGAGCATACAATTGCAACACTTTTGGGTGATTTCTATGAAGAGGAAGAGCAAAAGGAATAGTAAGAGCACAGAAGTGGTGACCCTGGAGCCAGGGCCGTTGCTTGAGTAGAAGTGAGCCAGGAAGACAAGGGGCTGGGGAACGCATGAATGAAAGCACGCAGGTGCCAAAAGCATGGGCTGCCATGGTTTAGCATGGCCAGATTGTTGAGGGGAGGGGACAACGGGAGATGAGGATAAAGAGGAGTACAGGAGCAAGAGCATGAAGGGCCTTAAATGCCATGCTCAGAGATGTGGACTGTGATGTGAACATGATGACAGGCCATTTAGGCAGGGACGTGTCAAGATGAGACTTGTATTTTAGAAAGATCCCCCTGTTTGCAGGGTGGAGAATGGCTCCAAGTGGATTAAAACAAGGAGGAGGGAGACCACTGAGGACATCACTTGAGTAATTAAGCACAGACACAGATATTAGGGGGCATAAAAGACAGCACATAATAACTGATCAATTGTGAGGTCCAAGGGAAGAAAGTCGAGGGAAACTCCCAGGATTCCGCATCCAGGCAAATCTGGTGCCGATAACAAAGACAAGAGGGAGGTGGAGAAGACCACTGACCAGTTATAAACAGATGCTTGGAGCTTTAGAGGGAAGTCAGTATTAGCAGTATTGATTTAGAATCATTAGCATAAGATGCTAGTTAAAATATTAGAAAGAGGAGCAGAGGCCTCAAGATAGAAACTTGGAAAAGTAGAAACATCTATAAGTAGAGATAGAGTAGAGTCTACCTTGGACACTGAGAGGTGATCAGAGAGGTGGGAGAAAAATGAGCAGAGAGTGACACCTCCTAAAATCAGATCTTGTCATGTCAGTGCTCTGTAGTCTTCTTGCATCCTACAGAATTAAACTTTGTGTCATTAACATGCTTACATGTGGCACATTGCAAGCTGCTGACCCAGAATTCATTATTTTTAACATCTTTCTTCCTAACAGAATTCTGATTCCCTTGCATATCTACTCACTTCTCAGAGACTCCAGGGAGGCTAGCCTCATCCCCGCTCCACGGATAGGTCCTAATTAGTCTCTGCCAATCAGAACATGACAGTCCCTGGTGGCTGTCACTGATTCAGGGACCTAAAATGACATCACCTAAAATGGTTCTATCAGACCCAAACCAAGAATTCCATTCTGTGCTGGAGGTGAACCAGGAAGACTATAGTCCCAGTTTCTATCAACAGCCTCAGGATGAATCCAGTTCTGTGCATGGCTGAGAAGAGAGGCAGAGGGAGTCAAGATTTTTGATGATGGTAGTTGTTTTACAGAAATTTACTTCTCTTAGTTCTGGAGGCTGGGGAGTCCACGATCAAGACATCAGCAGATTCAGTGTCTGGTGAGGGCCTCTTCCTCATAGATGGTGCCTTTTTGCTGCAGCCTCACATGGTGGAAGAGAAAATGCAGCTCCCTTCAACCTCTTTTATAAAGGCTCTCATCCCATTTGTGAGGGGAGAGCCTTCATAACTTAATTACCTTCCAGCAGGCCCACCCCTTAATACTATTACATTGGGTATTAGGTTCTAACACGTGAATTTTAAGGGGAACACCAACATTCACAGAACAGCAGTAACATATTGCATTATCATCATCATCATCATTACTATTTTACAGTTCTTAGATCCTGCCCCACCTTTGCCACACTGACCCACACTGCTGACTTTGGCATGGGCCAGGTGACATGCTTGTGCCAGTGGCTGTAAACAGATATTTCATTTGCCCATCCTGAGCAGAAGATTTAAGTGTGATTGTGTGGTATGGTTGGCCTCTTGCTTCTTTGACAATAGCATGCTCCAGTGTCATCTCCTGCAGCCCAGGCCCCAAAATGAGAAGAAATAAATGTTGAATTAAGCTGAGACTCGCTGAGCCTGATCAAGCCTAGCTGAGTCCAGCAGAGCCCAGTCAAGCCCAGTTGAAAACTTTCATGAACAAGAAATAAATACATGCTATTGTAAGCAATGGACATTTCAAAATTGTTCTGTTTGTTATACAGCATAAGCTACTGAGAGCTACTAAAACCAGAGGCTGCTGAGCAGCTGAATTCATCCACTCAGGATTACTCAGTGTGCACTTTCAGACATCAAGGAGTATGTCCTTATCATTTATACCATTGTGAGCTACAGTTTTCTGTTACTTGCAGCCAAAATCACCTGGTTCTCAAATCAAGTAGTAGGCACTGACTTTTCCCAGTGTCATCTCACTAAACATTTTGAGCCTTCATTAGCATTGTTTGCTGTCCTTGGAGACCCTCTGCTTCACCTCAAAAGTTTTTATTCCTCCTTTGCAACTGTATTAGTCCATATCAAAGAAATACCTGAGACTGGGTAATTTATACAGGAAAGAGGTTTAATTGACTCACAGTTCTGCATTGCTCAGGAGGCCTTAAGAAACTTACAATCATGGCAGAAGGCAAACAAGAAGCAGGCACCTTCTTCACAAGGTGGCAGGATGGAGTGAGTGCAAGCACAGGAAACGTCAGGCACTTATAAAACCATCAGATCTTGTGACAACTCACTCACTATCACGAGAACAGCATAGGGGAAACTGCCCTCATGATCCGATTACCTCCACCTGGTCCTGCCCTTGACACGTGGGGATTATGGGGGTTACAATTCAAGATGAGATTTTGGGTGGGGACACAGCCAAACCATGTCAACAATTAAGGTCAATGCTTTCTTCTATGTGAAATCTTCTTTAAGTCTCCATGGAAAAGTTAGTTATATTCATAGCACTTCAATCTATCTTCCTTTTATTATAACTATTACCACATTGTACTGTACCTTGCCCACTAGGCTGTGGGCATGGCTTGGTCCTATGCATTTTTGTATCTGTTGTGTCTAGCACATGCCTGGTATGTAGTAGGTGCTCATGAACATTTTGCTAAATAGGTAATTTTTAACCAAGCATTCCTTTAAGGCATTACTGGAAGGAGATCAGGTATTTGTTCTATGCATCTTCCCTGAGTTGCAGGTCACTCACTAATGGAGTGAGACACACTGGGTAGTGTGATAGAGAAGCATCAGCTCTTCAGATTGACTGGAAAAAGGGGAAAGTATTGAGAATCCAAGACTGTCTTTACTAGTCTGACCAAAGCATTCCAAATAGGTCAGCAGACTCTGGGATTTGGCAGCAATTTTGTGCATTCAGAGATGGAAAGAATTTACCAGACCCCTGAGGATCATTTTTGCAAAGACAATGAGACTTTTAGGTCATTTTGTCTGATACATTTCTTATCACCAACGGCCTGAAGAAGTGTATGTCAATGCACTCTATTGTAGTCTGATTTTGTCATTTGGCAATACAGTTTAAACTAGTATGTATTGACCCCTGCCATGTTCCAGATGCTGTGGCAGACATTTCAAATAAAAATCTCTCATAACGCCAGAAATTCATTTAGCAGATGAGAAAACTGAGGCTTAAAAGAGGTAAAATAACAAGCTCGAGTTTTATGTTGGAAAACTTGACACATGTGAAATTCAACCTTAGATTCTCTGACTCCAAGTTCAAGTTTTTGTTTGTTTTTCTGATTTGTGAACTAGAGACAACATCTGCCTTGATCACCTTCCAGGGTTGCAGCAAGGATTACATGAAATTGTATAAATAAAGTTCTTATTTAGATAGCATTAATATCAATGATGCTTAGCTAAAGTTTGTTTTAAATACCTTTTCCCAAAAGATTGAGAAAAACAGAAGTTTGTGATACCATAGGATGCTTGTGGAGGAATATATTTTGTGGGGAGTGTGGGGCTGTTCAACCACTTTTCACATTCCATCATGGAAGGTGTAACCTATCAAGAGATAGGCCATATAGTACCCAGTGTCCTCACCGCCAAAAATGTACTGTAATAATAGCTATCATTCAGTAAACATCCATGGATCTTCTGCTTTTCCCATGTTATTTTTAGTCCTGAAGGAGAATAGGC
Source organism: Macaca thibetana thibetana (assembly GCF_024542745.1). Classification (NCBI taxonomy): domain Eukaryota; kingdom Metazoa; phylum Chordata; class Mammalia; order Primates; family Cercopithecidae; genus Macaca; species Macaca thibetana. The sequence continues at coordinate 22,496,981 of NC_065585.1, forward strand.
TTTGCTATTTTTCGTTTTTTTTCTTTGAGGTGGAGTTTCAATCTTGTCACCCAGGCTGGAGTGCAATGATGAAATCTTGGCTCACTGCAACCTCCGCCTCCTGAGTTCAAGTGATTCTCCTGCCTCAGCCTCCTAAATAGCTGGGATTACAGGCGCCAGCTGCCATGCCAAGCTAATTTTTGTATTTTTAATAGAGATGAGGTTTCATCATGTTGGCCAGGCTGATCTCAAACTCCCGGCCTCAGGTGATCTGCCCACTTGGCCTCCCAAAGTGCTGGGATTACAGGCCATTTTCTTTGTACCAGAGAAGATAGTGAGGTTCAGAGAGGTTAAGTAACTTGCCCATGGTAACACAGGTGATGAGAGGCAGAGCTGGCTCTTGAACCCAAGTGAATATTATTCTAAAGAGCATGATCACTCTATGTAGTCATTATTGTTTATTGTAATAGTTTATGGACGTGGTTCTGGATAATTCCTTTCCCCTGATATTTTATCATGACTCAGGAACTTAAAAAAATTTGGTATCCTTCCTTAGGTGAAAACTCTGTGGTTTTCCAAACATTCTACATACCTTTTAAATGAGGCTCAGCTAGGGTGGATAAGGAGCTAAATTTCATTCTGTGTGTGTTGGTTATTTGAACATAGGTTGAACAAGAGCATTTAATGATGTGGAAATTAAATTGATGTCAAGTCATTGCATCTTATTCTACTCTGCCTTGATCAAATAAAACTCAGTAAGTCAGACATTTAAACATGAAAAGGCAGATGGACCTTGGTGAAGTAGCTGAGGACATAGGCCAGAGGTGGCAAACTGAGCTGTAGGCTAAATCTGGCCAGCTGCCTGTTCTTATGTGGTGCTCAGGAGCTAAGAATGGTTTCTACATTTTTAAATGATTGGAAAAAATTATAAAAATATGTTTTCTTTCTTGTTATGTACACATATGATAATATCTTTGATTTTGCTTTTTGGCCCATGAAACCTAACATATTCACTTTGTCCTCTTACAATAAGAGGCAGGCCAACACACAAAGACCCCTAGGTAGCCTCAGAATCTCCTCTGACCTGCGGGTGGGATCTGTGTGGATCCAATGTGTATGCCTGGCTCCTGGCTCTTTTGGGGAACATGCTGAATCCCCAAGTCTCCGGAAATAGGTCTGTGGCTACCCTTCCCCCTCCCTCCTCCAGGCATAACCAGACCTGCAAGAGAACAGCTTAGGCTCAACCGAGGGCCCCTGCTGCACACAGCTCTGCCTTTGCACTTGCTCCATACTTAACAGTAACACTTTGCTGACTGCTGACATAGGACTTTACCTTCCCAGGGTGAAGAAGGGAAGGCTCAGCCTCTCCTCTATTTCTGGAGCATTTTCTTGTCTTTCCCTTTCTGCTCAATGTAACAGACATTGTGGGCGGGGCTTTGTGCAGACACAGTGCCGAGGCAGTGGGGAAATGAAGTGGATAAGGCCAGTTGCTCCCTGGGCCTTTGGGCTCTGTGGAATTGCTATTTCAGAGGAAGAGGGCTTTGTTCTGGGAGTAAAGGAAAATATTTCAGGGGAAGCTACTCAGCAGTGAGCAGCGTAGACTCATCTGCGAGTACCTGGTTTCCAATCCCAGGCCCACGGTGAGCCTTTGCCTGATCTGGGCTCCATTATTGCACAAATACGAGGAAGAATGTTTTGTTTTTGTCGGGGAAAGAAAGACTTCCTCTTTTCTACAGTGCAGATAAATTAATGGTGGAAAGTTCGAGCAAAGCTTTCCTTTCTACATCAAGAATGAAAGGGCATCTGTTTGAACAGGCTTCAAGCAAGAATCAGAGCTAACTGGACGCTCGGCTCCACAGCTGGGCTTTTCAGCTTTTTGCTCTATTAAAGCTTCCCAGCTAACTCTTCTTGGCAGCCTGTCTTCTTCAGAAGACCCAGATGTTTGACTTTGGAGGTTGTGATGTGTGTTCCTTCAGATCTGTGTTTCCGGCGGGAGCCAGCCAGCAGGAGCCTAATCATCATCTCGGCCACAAGAGCAATGCCTCACGTCCTTCAGCAATGGACAGAGAGACCTTATGCTTTGTGGTGTGGCTATCCACTCACCCTACAGGCTGTCTGCTCCACCGTCCTAATTAAAGACATAAAGTTGGATTTCTTCAGGGTAGTTTTGGAATAGCAAGTATATCCAGGCCCTTGCCCTGTACTTCTTTGCCAGTTAACAGTTTCCATGTTCTCTTCCTGCACAGCCCCACTCCTATCTCAGGACATCCTTTCTCCTGCTCCCTTCCTGCCCACGTCCACCTCTGGGTGTCCTTCCTCTGTCACTGCAATGGACTCCTGACCTTTAGCCTCCCCCGTGAAACACCCTTGGCAAGGCAGGGAGATGAGGCGCAAGGTTTCTTTGGCTTTTCCTTTACTCCCCAGATGGAATTTACTTGACAACAGATTTGCTCTCAGGAATATACTTTTAACACACCTAAGAGTAAATAGCAGCCATTTGGGTGTTGCAGGCTGCTCCAACCTGAGGGCACAAAAACAAAGTCACAGTAACAGCAGGGATTTTGCTTTTTTGTGGCTCTGATTCCCTCCCACCAGGTCCCCTGAGAGTTCTCTCCCAGTCTCTGGGAACCTCAGGTGGTGGCTCCTGTGTGGTTAGAAGCTCAGTTCTGTCGCCATGCCACCTGCCCTTTTCCTGGTCTCCTGCTCTGGTTCGGGCTCTGGATTCCTGAGATGATGTCCTCAGCCCAGGCCTCTGAGGCTAAGTTGCCTCACCACCAAGCCATGGCTGGGAGCCCCAGATCGCTGAGCACTGCCAAGGCTGGGCAGAAGGCTTGCCATGCTCCTCAGTGGATTCGGGAGACCCCTCCTCCACTTTTGGGTCTCCTGCCGTTGCTTCTGTCTCAGTGTAGGACTGCCTCGTGTTGTAGCTCAGTGAGATTTATTGTGGAAGTGGCTCTTTTGTTTCTTAAAGCCCCCTCTCTGTAAGGCTCAGGTGGCAGGTCCGGGGGGCTGAGGTGGCAGCCCGATACAGAAAAGGCTCCTGGGTAGCCTCAGACTCTCCTCTGTCCTGGGGATGGGGGCCTATGTGGACTCAACTGGTTCCTAGCTCCTGGCTCTCTTGCTGTACAAGTCACGAAGTAGACTCGTGGCTCCTCCTCGCCGCAATCCATCCATTAGGCATAACCAGACCTATGACAAGAGAACAGCTTAGGCTTAACCTAGGGCCTCTGGTACACACAGCTCTGCCTTTTTACTTGCTGTGTGAAACAGACTACCAGACCTTCCTCCATAGGGCTGACATAGGACTTTACCTTTCCAGGGTGAAGAAGGGAAGTCTCAGCCTCTTCTCCGTTTCTGGACCACGTTCTTGTCTTCCCCTTTCTGTTCAATGTAACAGACATTCTGAGTAGGGCTTTGTGCAGATGCTGCACAAAGCTGGAGGTTCCTAAACCTCCTCCATAGGTTCTTTAGGATTTACAGGCGGCAAGCACAGATATTATCTCATTTAAGTTTCACACAGATTCTTTGAACTTGGTATCATTTTAATGTCCATTTCAGAGATGAGGAAATAGAGGCCTAGAGAAACTAAGTAATTTTCCCCAGTATTATATAGCAGAGCTGAGATTTGAAGGCTTCTTTTTAGATCTCGAAAACCCAAGTCTTTGGATCACATACGCAGTAAGTTAGGAAAAACAAATACAACTTAGACATTTGTTATAGCCCTTATTAGGTTGCACTATAACTGTATATACCATTTTGCTTGTTTTTTTCTATTTCTTTCTCACTCTCTAGACTATAAGCAAGGGCTGGGTTTATTATTTTTAAATCCTCAGAGATAGACAGAATGCCTGGCACATAGTAGGTGCTCAGTAAGCACTTGTTGATTGTTACCAAGGATCCTTGGTGAACCAGATGCATTCTGAACTTAATTATGAGTGAGAAAACAATCCAGGAGGGAGGTTAGGGCATCCAGGTAGAAGCTGTCAGAGGAAAAGTAGGGAAGCCTAGGAAGGGAGGAGAGGAGTAGGCTGGAGGGCTGGGGTACCCCGTGGTGAGCTTTGATATTCAATAATCCATGCTTTGATTTGCAGGCTTGAGGCTCAATTGCTGCCTTTGTGTACAGATTGATCGGGGGGAGGGGAGGTTTTTTCAAGTGGATTTTCTAATGAAATCTGTACAGTGGGGAGAGAAGTTAAGTCTATAGTTCCGGCTCTTTTTCCTGGACAAATTTCAGAGGAGATTCATGCAGGAGTCAGGGGTCGCTAAAGCAGAAACATGCCTGTGATTGCTCATGCCAGCCTGCGGAAGCTGGCAGGATATGTGCTGGCAAGCGCTGGGGGCCGGGGTCAGGGGGTGTCTTCCCTTTGATTTGTTTCCAGAGCTTGTCAAGGTGGTCTGTGGGAATGAGCCTAGTGACAGCAGGCCTGCGGAGGTGGGGTAGGGAGGAAAACGCACTCATTTTCCTGCTAGAAAAGCATTCGCGACTTTTGGAAATGTGGCAGAATTGTCAGAAGGACATGACAAGCCTAGCTACATGAGTTGAAAAAATTAAGCGATTGCTTCTACCATTCTGTGACAAACAAAATTGTCAATTGTCTTCAATATAGATGATGAAAAGAAAAAAAATTATGAGCACCATCTCACAGGGGACACGTGCTGTATATTCAAGTAATTTGGATTGCCTGCTCCTTACTGCTCCCCCTCTTTGTGCCCTCCTCATCATTTTGGATATGCTATGCCAATGACTGCAAGGATTTAAAGTGAGAGGTTATTGCTTTCTTATCGTTGAAGAACAGTTTCTTGTCTGTACATTTATGACTGCTCAAGTATAGTATGCGGATATGAAACCACCTTTGCAAAAATTACAGTGAAAGGGATCTGGCTTCATCGACTCCATCTTGTTTCTAACCGGCAACCTGCCCTTGTTCATTCCTGGGCATAGCCCAAACTAACTTTGGGAGGAACTTAGTTTATAGTTTAATGTTGAAACAAGGATGATAACAGCCCTTTTCCAAAACAAACCCGCTTTTGCCCGGGGACCAGACTACCTTTGTAAGACTAACAAATTAGCCAGAAGATTAGAAATCATGGTTTAAGAGACACGCAGCTAGAGGCCACAAGATTCCAAACCATGCCAATTGCTCCCAGGGAAAACATCACTATTGTAAAACCCAGTTGGTGCTTGAGATATTTTCTGATGCACCAGCTGGCACCACCCAGACTGGTAACCCGGCCCGACCAGTTCTGTGATCCCACCCAGGAACTGAATACAGCAAGAGGAACCGACTTTGATGCCTTATGATTTAACCCCTGTCCCAACCAATCAGCATTCCCCACTCCTTGGTCCCTTACCACCAAACTATTCTTAAAAATCCCCAGTATTTGAATTCTTGGGGAGACTGATTTGAATAATAAAACTCTGGTTCCCATTCAGCTGGCTCTGCGTGAATGAAACTCTTTCTCTATTGCAATTACTCTGTCTTGATAAATCGGCTCTAACTGGGCAGCAGACAAGGAAAACCTGTTGGGTGGTTACAAATCCATAAAATTGAGGCTAATCAGAACTTCAGTCCTTCAAATGTGATCACTATTAGGTTAACGTATCTTTGTGCAAAACCAAGGAAAATCAACTTGGGGAGCTTGATTTATTCAGTATTGTTTCCTACTCTGATGAACTACAGAGGACAATGGCAGAAACTCTTGAAGGAGATTCCTGTCATACATGTAGTATTGATTAGCCAAGTGATTTTGTACAATAACTATATCACATTGAACATTTGCTTCTTTGTGTTAAAAATGAGTGTTGGGGAATGTCTTAGTCAGTTCAGGCTGCTATGATAAAATACCTGACCATGTGGCTTAAACAATACACATTTATTTCTCACAGGTCTAGAGGCTGGGAAGTCCAAGATCAAGGTGCCAGTTGATTTGTTTCCCAGTGAGGGCCCTCTCCCTGGCTTGCAGGCAGTGTGTCCTTGCATGGCAGAGAGAATAAGAGGCCTCTAATGTCCCTGCTTAGAAGGGCACTAATTGCATCATTGGGGCTGCACCCTGATGACCTCATCTGAACCTAATTACCTCTCAAAGGTCTCACTCCGTAACACCATCATATTGGGGGGTAAGGCTTCCTCATAGGAATTTTGGGGGGACTCATACAATTCAGTCCAGGGCAGAGAAACACATAGAATGGAAATGTGAAAGGTTGATGAACATTTGACTTTTTTTCCTAAGTCATGCTCATTTTAGAATGAAGAGACTTTATTAATTTGCATCTAGAAACTGAGTTTATGAGCCTACTCCTGAATTGGTCCTATTAAAGATAATGATGATGCAAAGAAGTATTTGTTATCTCAGAAAATGAAAATGACAAGCCTCAGTCCTGAGAATTTCAAGTGGGGGGGGGGGGGGGGGGGGGGGGGGGGGGGGGGGGGGGGGGGGGGGGGGGGGGGGGGGGGGGGGGGGGGGGGGGGGGGGGGGGGGGGGGGGGGGGGGGGGGGGGGGGGGGGGGGGGGGGGGGGGGGGGGGGGGGGGGGGGGGGGGGGGGGGGGGGGGGGGGGGGGGGGGGGGGGGGGGGGGGGGGGGGGGGGGGGGGGGGGGGGGGGGGGGGGGGGGGGGGGGGGGGGGGGGGGGGGGGGGGGGGGGGGGGGGGGGGGGGGGGGGGGGGGGGGGGGGGGGGGGGGGGGGGGGGGGGGGGGGGGGGGGGGGGGGGGGGGGTGGGTACATTCTTTCACAAAGCAACTGTCTGCGGGATAGATTGTGATAAAATGCACAGTCATACATGTGGCCACTTCTAAGAATGGGAGTGGCTAAGGTTTCAGAACATTCCAGGGTTAAGTACTGTGTCTTCAAAGTACTGTGCACGGCAACTGGCATTGTCAAACACCTCTGGGGCCAGTGAAAATTGGTACAATCTTTGTGGAAGGCAATTTGGCATGACATATAGAGAGCCAGAAAAGTACTCATACTCTCTGACTCACACTCGCTTCTGGGAGTTTATCCCAAGAAAATAATCGGAAAGAAGGAGAGAGTTATTCATGAAGGTGTCATGGGAGTATTGTTTTCTAGTGGTGAAAAATTGGAATTGTAGAAACCAGAAGTTGGCAGGCTTTTTCTGCAAAGGCAAGATGGTAAATATTTTAGGCTTTTTGAATTATCCAGCATCTTTCTCTAATACTCAGGTTTTCTATTATATTGTACAAGAAGCCATAGATAATACGTAAATGAATGAGCATGGCTGTAATTCAATAAAACTCTGTTTTAAAAAGCTTAAGTTAGAATTTCATATAATTTTCACATCATGGAATATTATTCTTTTGATGTCCTTTCCAACCATTTAAAAACATCAAAGCTGTTTATAGCCTGGAAGACATATGAAAAAAGGTGATAGGCCAGATTTGCCTCATGGATTGTAGTTTGCTGACCCTTGGTCTAAACAATAGAACAGTTTATTAAATTATTATAAAACCATATAATAGAATGTTATATACTAGTAAAATGATGATTAAGAGAACCATGTAATAGCATGAACTATGCTTATAATATATAAAAAGCATAGGGCATGAGATGGTAAATACACCCTAGAATATAAGCAATGAAAGCAGTTGTGATTAGAATGAAAAAGAAGTAAGTTTTTATTTTTATCACATTTTCTGTAAGATTTTTATTTGTCTTTATTTTCTTCTTCTGGAGCTTTGATAAGATATTTGTCAGATGTTCTCATTCTGTTGTCCAAACTTCTTAACCCCTGGCTCACTTTTCCCAACTTTTTCTCCCTCTGTTCTGCGTTCTAGGTAATTTCTTCATGTATGTGCTTTCAATTCACTACTAGTTATCTATTTTGAATTCACTAATAGTTCTCTATTCACTAACCAAATAGATAATTATTGCATTGAAAACAATTGAGGTGAAATTCATATAATATAGCATTAAACATTTTAGGGTGCTATTTATATCATTTTAGGGTGGTATTTGGTAATTCTCAATAAACCACCCTAGTTAGATACAGGCCACCACCTTTATCTAGTTCTAAAACATTAAAAACGTTCAGTCCCAAAGGAGGCCCTATTACCGTTAAGAACTCGCTCCCCATTTCCCTTTCTCCCCATTCCCCGGCAATCACTTGTATGCATTCTGTTTTTACGGATTTACCTATTATGGGAATTTCATATAAATGGAATCACACAATATATAACTTTTTGTGTCTGGCTTCTTTCACTAGCATCATGCTATTGAGGTTCATCTCTGTGGTAGTGTGTGTCAGTATTTCATTTCTTCTTTTGGCTATGCAATACTCCATTGTGTGTATATACCTCCCTGTGTTTATCCATTCATCCCCTGATGGCCTATCTATTGAATTTTTTTCTTTGCTTAAAATGAAAAATGTTTGTTATCTCAGACAGTTTTTAGGCTCAAGCCCCCATGAGTACCTTACCTGGGTGATCTTGCCTCAGGGCCTCTCGAGGTTACAGTGAAGTTGTTGGTTGGGGTTGAAGTCATGAATGGGTTGGAGAATGTCCTTCCAAGTTCAGTCACATGGCTGTAGGCAGGGGGCTTCAGTTCCTTGCCATGGGCCTCTCCAGGTGTCTGCTCATGGCCAGGCAGCTGACTTCTCCCATTCTAAGTGATGAGAGAGAGACCAAGATGGAAACGGCAGTAACTGTATAACCTAATCTGGGAAGGGATGTTCTATCTGGGAAGGGATGTTACTTCTGTCACATTCCATTCATTAGAAGCAACCCACTAAGTTCTGCCTATACTGGAGAGGAGGGGAATTAAACTTGAAGGAAGAAATATAAAATAATTTGTAGACATGTTTTTAAAACCACCACAGATATGGAAGGAAAAGTAACATTTATCTAAGTAGACATTAGATAAGGAAAAATGATGACAGGCAAGGAAGTAGCAGAAGCAAATGGATAGAGATACCAGATTACATGCCATGCAATCTATGGCTTGAGAATTGAGGAGGCTATTGTTATTACCATTTTAAAGAAGAGGAAACTGAGGCTTAGAGAGAGAAAATAACTTTTCCAACATATACAATTGGTAGATGTTGGATCCAGGTCTTGAACCCATATTTCTGATTACAGGACCCATGATCTTATCAATAACAGTGTTAGGGTCTTCGAGAGAAACAAAACCAACAAGATGTGCATATATTAGTAGAGAGATTTATTTTAAGGATTGGCTCACAAGATTTTGGAGGCTTCATAAGTCCTAAATTTGCAGGGTAGGCTGGCAGGCTGGAGACCCACAGAAGAACAGCAGTTCAAGTCCAAAGACTGTCTGCAGGCAGAATTCCTTTTTGCTCAGAGGAGATCAGTCTTCGTGCTATTAAAGCCTTCAGCTGATTGGATGAGGCCCACCCGCATTATGGATGATCTGCTAGACTCAGAGTCCACCATTATTGGACCAACTCAGAACTGACCAAATATCTGGGCACTGTGGCCCAGCCATAAAATAATCAATACTCTATACAGCAATGAAAACTTAGGGTTCAGATTGCAAAGGGTCTTGAATGTCATATTAAGCTGCTTGTTGTATTTATGAAAATTAACCAGTGTTTTTTTCTGAGAGACATGACATCAATCATCTGACATGATGGGCAGGCAGGCGTTCCCATATAATATCATAATTCCCTTGGGAATGTATCATAGAATATTGTCTATTGTGTGTTCTCTTCAATCCTGTTTTGACAAATGAAAAATCTTGTTTTTACTAACATTATATATTTTTTCCTTTCAATACTTCTCCTTTTCAGTCCACATATTTTTAGTAACTAGCCTTTCTCAAACAATTCTCATATTTCAAAATGATGACTTTTGAGGTTGTTTATTTATTTATTTATTTATTTAATTTTTGAGATGGAGTCTCGCTCTGTTGCCCAGGCTGGAATGCAGTGGCGTGATCTCGGCTCACTGCGACCTCCACCTCCTTGGTTCAAGCCATTCTCTTGCATCAGCCTCCTGAGTAGCTGGGATTACAGGCACATGCCACCACACCTGGCTAATTTCTTTGTATTTTTAGTAGAGACAGGGTTTCACCATGTTGGCCAAGCTGGTCTCACACTCCTGACCTCAAGTGATCTTCCTGCCTTGGCCTCCCAAAGTGCTGGGATTACAGGCGTGAGCCACCGCCCCCAGCTGACTTTCATTTCAATAATATTTTTCTCTACTATGCATTTTCTCCTATTTGGATCTTTTTCTCTTAGTCTTTTCTCTCTTCAATGCTTTATTTCAAGTCTCCCTTTTAGCCATACCTCCCACTAGAATGAAATTCATTAAATTTTAACTTCAATTATTTTAATTTCTGGAAGTTTTACTTGTAGTTGTTGCTTTTACATCTGCCTCTCAATTTTGATATTTTCTTGTTTCCTTATCATTCCTATATTTAATATATATAAGTACTGAAGGCCTGCTATGGACCAATGATCTTCCAGTCACTATGAGGTCACACCAACATACAAAACATATACAACAATATACACACACGCACACAAAACTCCCTGCCCTCAAGCAATGTACTTTTTCCATAAAAACTGAGACATTTATGCTATATCTTGTTAACAGTAGTTACATTATCTGGAGTCTTTGAGGCTGCAAGGTCTAAATTGCAGGCTGTTAATTTTGTTGACTTTCTCTCATGATGACTTTTTCTTGCGTGTTTTTCTTTTTCTTTTAAATTTTTTTTTGTGAGCTCATGCATCTTGGAACTTTTTCTGTGGAAATTCTCTGAGGCCTGTGCTTACAGTGCATTAACCTAAGGAGAATTTACTTTTGAGGTAGATTTAGCAATCAGGGATTGGCAGGTGCCTTCAGAGCAGAGTGAACACCCCAACTTCGGTGTTTACTGCTTAGAATTGTATTTTCTTACTGTTTGTGAATTCTGATAGAAATCCTCACATTATTGTCAACAAAGCCATACTTTTTTTTTTTTTTTCAAGACTGAGTCTTGCACTGTCACTGAGGCTGGAGTGCAGTGGCACCATCTTGGCTCACTGCAACTTCTGCCTCTCGGGCTCAAGCTATCCTCCCACCTCAGCATCCCAAGTAGCTGGGACCACAGGTGTGCACCACCATGCCTGGCTAACTTTCTGAATTTTTTGTAGAGACGTGGTTTTACCATGTTGCCCAGACTGGTCTTGAACTCCTGGACTCAAGTGATCTGCCCAGCTTGGCCTCCCAAAGTGCTGAGATTACAAGTGTGAGCAACTGTGCCCAGCACAGTTTTAAAATAAAGATAATTTCAAATATTTTTCTAGAACTTTAGGTCTTTTGTTGGGAGGGGTATTTCTGTATGTCTATTCTACAATATCTCTGGAAAACAGAAGTGCATATTGTTTTTATATATATATATATATATATTTTTTTTTTTTTTTTTTTTTTTTTTTTTTGAGACGGAGTCTCGCTCTATCGCCCAGGCTGGAGTGCAGTGGCGCGATCTCGGCTCACTGCAAGCTCCGCCTCCCGGGTTTACGCCATTCTCCTGCCTCAGCCTCCCAAGTAGCTGGGACTACAGGCGCCTGCCACCACGCCCGGCTAGTTTTTTGTATTTTTTAGTAGAGACGGGGTTTCACCGTGTTAGCCAGGATGGTCTCGATCTCCTGACCTCGTGATCCGCCCGTCTCAGCCTCCCAAAGTGCTGGGATTACAGGCTTGAGCCACCGCGCCCGGCCTATATTTTTAAATAAAATCATTAGGGGGAACATTCTTTAACCTCACATGTAGGAGCAGAGGTACTTGGATTTATGGCTGAGGAGTCACTTTTCCACACTGAACTCTGGTCTTGGGGTCCTGGAGAGGCCAGGTTAAGGCTCTGGGAGGACAGATTGTCCTGGTTCCATTGGGCTGTGGAGAGGCTGCCAGCCAGATGAGAAGAAAGAGATATGTTCAGACAATTAGAGAACTTGGTCAACATCGAAGAAGAAGCAAATTGTTTTTTATCTTCTTGTACTGTTACACATCCAAAGGCTTTTTATAGAATTATTTTATTCTGAAAGTGGTAGCTTGATATAACAATAAAAACACCAACATCTACACTTAACATGATTGAAAAAGGCTTTATATTCATTATCTCATTTAATTTTCAGAGCAATCTAACAAATGAACAATCCAACAAATCCAACAAATAAAAGGGTTCAGAGAGATTAAAAACTTGCCCAAGATCCATAGCTTGGAAGTAGCAGGCCATAGACTCAGCTCTCATGGATCCAAACTACTCTGTGGATCATCTCTCTGGATTAGTTGAAGTTTATGACAAAGTTGGTTCTGAGTTAATGCTTTTCCAACTCAACCCCATGGCCAACCATACTTGTTGGTGGCCCTTGCCAGCTCTCTCCCAATTCTCTGCATCTTCCGCATTTAACTGTTCATCGAATGATCTTTTATTGAGCGCCAGTGACAAAATGATACATATGACCCAGTTTCTGTTTCATATGTACACCTATATAAAAAGTTTGTGTTTATGTAAGTGAATATTACACCAAGAGTTAAACTTAACAGTAGGGCTATGCATTAGCCATAGGGATGGTGCAAGTTTTATGTTCAGGGAATACCTGTGAAAGATGAAGAGACTCTTGAGTGGAAGGGCATTTCAAGCAAAGGGGACAGCATGAGAAAAGGCATGGAAATATGAAATAGCCCTGTTCATTTGGCAAACTGACAGTATTTTGGCATGGCTAGAGCACAGGGGTATGTAAGTAGTGTTGGGCCAAGAAGGAAGAGAAATGTGTGTGGTTAGAATATGAAGGCTTTGCATTCTCTTCTGACAAGCTTGGACTTGATACTATAAGATCAGTGTTTTCTTTGATTTTTGGATCATGGATCAATGCTATATTGCCACAATAATGTCCCGTAAGAACCTGTACAACCTCAGCAGCATACAACAGTAAGCATTTCTTGCTGACATGTTTGGGATTGTTGTCCAGGTGTCTTCTGCTGATATTGATTGGATTTATTCCCAGGTCTGGGGGTTGGCTGCATGTCAGCTAATCTAGGATGGCTTCAGCTGAGATGACTGGGTGACTCAGTGTTTTCCATCTTTCACCAAGCTAACCCAAACATGATGCAAGAGCCCAGAAGGGAGCAAGCCCAATCACTCAAGTGTGGTTTAACGTTTCTGCTTGTGCCACATTTGTTAATATACTGTTGGTCAGAGCTAGTGCCAAGGTCAGTCCTTTTTCAAAGATGTTAGTGGGAGGAACTATAAATTCATATGGCCAATGCTGTGGCTCTAAGGAGGGCAAAGAACTGGGGCCTTTGATACACTCAATTCATTCTACAACATCTGCCTTAGGACCATCAGGTGTGACTGTCGATAACATACATGTTGTATAATACATATATGTACATATAGCATATATGTCAATAACATAAATGCCTGAACCTAGTAATGTTTTGCCTCAGCAAAAAAATGCAGAAGCTGAATCAGAATGAGAGGGGTCTAGATGGGCATCTGCATTTTTTTTTTTTACCAGCTTGCTGAGTGATTTTTTTTTTTTTTGTGAGATGGAGTCTCACTCTGTCACTCAGGCTGGAGTGCAATGGCGTGATCTTGGCTTACTACAACCCCCGTCTCCCAGGTTCAAGCAATTCTACCTCAGCCTCCTGAGTAGCTGGGATTACAGGAGCCCACCACCATGCCTGGCTAATTTTTGTATTTTTAGTAGAGATGGGTTTCACTATGTTGGCCATGCTGGTCTCGAACTCCTGACCTCAGGTGATTTGCCTGCCTCGGCCTCCCAGATTGCTGGGATTACAGGCATGAGCCACCATGCCAGGCCGAGTGATTTTTTTTTTTTTTTTTTTTTGAGACGGAGTTTTGCTCTGTCGCCCAGGCTGAAGTGCAGTGGCGCAATCTCGGCTCACTGCAAGCTCCGCCTCCCGGGTTCACACCATTCTCCTGCCTCAGCCTCCTGAGTAACTGGGACTACAGGAGTCTGCCACCATGCCTGGCTAATTTTTTGTATTTTTAGTAGAGACGGGGTTTCACCGGGTTAGCCAGGATAGTCTCGATCTCCTGACCTCATGACCCTCCTTCCTCAGCCTCCCAAAGTACTGGGATTACAGGTGTGAGCCACTGTGCCCAGCCCGAGTGATTTTTATATATAGCAAAGTGTGAGAATTGCTACAGTAGGCTTAAAAAAATTATTATTATGCTTTAAGTTCTAGGGTACATGTGCACAACGTGCAGGTTTGTTACATATGCATACATGTGCCATGTTGGTGTGCTGCACCCATTAACTCGTCATTTACATTAGGTATATCTCCTAATGCTATCCCTCCCCCCTGTCTCCTCTCCACAATAGGCCCTGGTGTGTGATGTTCCCCTTCCTGTGTCCAAGTGATCTCATTGTTCAGTTCCCACCTATGAGTGAGAACATGCAGTGTTTGATTTTCTGTTCTTGTGATAGTTTGCTGAGAATGATGGTTTCCAGCTGCATCCATGTCCCTACAAAGGACACGAACTCATCGTTTTTTATGGCTGCATAGTATTCCATGGTGTATATGTGCCACATTTTCTTAATCCAGTCTGTCACTGATGGACATTTGGGTTGATTCCAAGTCTTTGCTATTGTGCATAGTGCTGCAATAAACATACATGTGCATGTGTCTTTATAGCAGCATGATTTATAATCCTTTGGGTATATACCCAGTAATGGGATGGCTGGGTCAAATGGTATTTCTAGTTCTAAATCCTTGAGGAATCACCACACTGTTTTCCACAATGGTTGGACTAGTTTACAGTCCCACCAACAGTGTGAAAGTGTTCCTATTTCTCCACATCCTCTCCAGCACCTGTTGTTTCCTGATTTTTTAATGATTGCCATTCTAACTGGTGTGAGATGGTATCTCATTGTGGTTTTGATTTGCATTTCTCTGATGGCCAGTGATGATGAGCATTTTTTCATGTGTCTGTTGGCTGTATGAATGTCTTCTTTTGAGAAGTGTCTGTTCATATCCTTTGCCCACTTTTTGATGCGGTTGTTTGCTTTTTTCTTGTAAATTTGTTTGAGTTCTTTGTAGGTTCTGGATATTAGCCCTTTGTCAGATGAGTAGATTGCAAAAATGTTCTCCCATTCTGTAGGTTGCCTGTTCACTCTGATGGTAGTTTCTTTTGCTGTGCAGAAGTTCTTTAGTTTAATTAGATCCCATTTGTCAATTTTGGCTTTTGTTGCCATTGCTTTTGGTGTTTTAGACATGAAGTCTGTGCCCATGCCTATGTCCTGAATGGTATTACCTAGGTTTTCTTCTAGGGTTTTTATGGTTTTAGGTCCAACATTTAAGTCTCTAATCCATCTTGAATTAATTTTCATATAAGGAGTAAGGAAAGGATCCAATTTCAGCTTTCTACTTATGGCTAGCCAATTTTCCCAGCACCATTTGTTAAATAGGGAATCTTTTCCCCATTTCTTGTTTTTGTCAGGTTTGTCAAAGATCAGATGGCTGTAGATGTGTGGTATTATTTCTGAGGGCTCTGTTCTGTTCCATTGGTCTGTATCTCTGTTTTGATACTGGTACCATGCTGTTTTGGTTACTGTAGCCTTGTAGTGTAGTTTGAAGTCAGGTAGCGTGATGCCTCCAGCTTTGTTCTTTTGGCTTAGGATTGTCTTGGCAATCCAGGGTCTTTTTTGGTTCCATATGAACTTTAAAGCAGTTTTTTCCAATTCTGTGAAGAAAGTCATTGGTAGCTTAATGGGGATGGCATTGAATCTATAAATTACCTTGGGCAGTATGGCCATTTTCACAATATTGATTCTTCCTATCTATGAGCATGGTATGTTCCTCCATTTGTTTGTGTCCTCTTTTATTTCACTGAACAGTGGTTTGTAGTTCTCCTTGAAGAGGTCCTTCACTTCCCTTGTAAGTTGGATTCCTAGGTATTTTATTCTCTTTGAAGCTATTGTGAATGGGAGTTCATTCATGATTTGGCTCTCTGTCTGTTACTGGTGTATAAGAACTCTTGTGATTTTTGCACATTGATTTTGTATTCTGAGACTTTGCTGAAGTTGCTTATCAGCTTAAGGAGATTTTGGGCTGAGATGATAGGGTTTTCTAAATATACAATCATGTCATCTGCAACCAGGGACAATTTGACTTCTTGTTTTCCTAACTGAATACCCTTTATTTCTTTCTCTTGCTTGATTGCCCTAGCCAGAACTTCCAACGCTATGCTGAATAGGATTTGGGAATGCTTCAAAGGGAATGCTTCCAGTTTTTGCCCATTCAGTATGATATTGGCTGTGGGTTTGTCATAAATAGCTCTTATTATTTCGAGATACATTCCATCAATACCACATTTATTGAGAGTTTTTAGCATGAAGGGCTGTTGAATTTTGTCAAAGGCCTTTTCTGCATCTATTGAGACAATCACGTGGTTTTTGTCTTTGGTTCTGTTTATATGCTGGATTACGTTTATTGATTTGCATATGTTGAACCAGCCTTGCATCCCAGGGATGGAGCCCACTTGATCATGGTGGATAAGTTTTTGATGTGCTGCTGAATTCGGTTTGCCAGTATTTTATTGAGGATTTTTGCATCAATATTCATCAGGGATATTGGTCTAAAATTCTCTTTTTTTGTTGTGTCTCTGCTAGGCTTTGGTATCAGGATGATGTTGGCCTCGTAAAATGAGTTAGGGAGGATTCCCTCTTTTTCTATTGATTGGAATAGTTTCAGAAGGAATGGTACCAGCTCCTCCTTGTACCTCTGGTAGAATTCGGCTGTGAATCCGTCTGGTCCTGGACTTTTTTTGGTTGGTAGGCTATTAATTATTGCCTCAATTTCACAGCCTACTATTGGTCTATTCAGGGATTCAACTTCTTCCTGGTTTAGTCTTGGAAGAGTGTAAGTGTCCAGGAAATTATCTATTTCTTCTAGGTTTTCTAGTTTATTTGCCTAGAGGTATTTATAGTATTCTGTGATGGTAGTTTGTATTTCTGTGGGGATGGTGGTGATATCCCCTTGATCATTTTTTATTGCATCTATTTTACAGTAGGCTTTTAAACACAGGAGAGACATGATTTGATTTGCTTTTAGAAAAGTCATTCTATAAATGTGAAGTGTTCTCATCACAAAAATGATAACCTTATGAGGCAGTATATAGCTATATTTAGCTAGATGTAGTCTTTCCACAATGTATATATCTTTCAAAACATCATGCTGTATATGGTAAATACATACCATTTTATCTGTTAATTAAAAAAAGTCACTCTAGCTCCAGTGTAAATAATATATTGAGTGAAGTTGGGGTGGCAAGGTAGAAGGCAAGAAGGCCAGTTAGGAGGCCATGGCCATAGCTCTGGCAGTTGTGGGGCACTGGCTGAGAGGCAGGCAGGCCTGGGTGTGAATTCTGGTTAGGCTACCTGCAAGCTCTGTGGCCTCGGTAAGTTATGCACACTCTTGAAGCTTAGGTTCCTCATCTCTACAATAGGAATAACAATAATCACCATACCCCACTTGGCACACGGGGCTTCCACCAGTAAGGGGTGAGATGATGAGAAGAGGGGGCAGGGGAACAAACTTAAATGCTAATCTCTGCCTGAAGAGGCAGCCCCAGGCTCTTGAACTGCTGATAGAGCACCAAACACAAGAGGTGCTGAACACAGGCCATTTTACAATAGCTTATAATGAAAAATATATCTTAGACTCTTTTTTTTCGTTTGTTTAAAAAGAAAAAGGGAATGAAAGGCAGATCACTTTAGGATAGGCTTGGAGTTCCCAGCTGAACACCTAATCAAGCCCAGGTCTTCTACCGAATGCCTTCTCTTCTTGTACCACCAATTTCCCGGTGATAGGGCTTCTTAGATGCTCTACGTGAGCTCTAGGATGGTGAGAGGTGGGCTTGAGAGGAGAACTACTTGATCTAGGCCTTGCATTTATGTGACTGACAAAGGGTATTGAATTTAGACTTTTGATAGTCATTCCAAATGAGGTTATATGGGCAGGCATACTGAAAGGATTGAAAGAAGGAGGCATCCCTCATGCAACTTTAAATATACCACCTAATTTTGGCGATTCTTCATTTTTTAAATATCCTGAGATCTTAAACACATGGGAACATCTGAGGCCTCCTTTGATTTCCAACAGGGCCTGGGTCTGGGTGCTCCTGCTTCAGGAGCTCCTAGGTGCCAGTCATCTGTTAATAGATTAGACTGAGGCAGCTAACGGGGCCCGACCACCTGAAGACAACTCTGTGCCTAATTCCAGGCTGTAAATGAAATTGCCCACCATACTTCCTTGGCCAAGACCTTGAACTAAAACATGGATTACCCAGGAGGATCAGAGAAAAGCCCTAGGGATGTGTGGAGGAAGGATTTCTCCTTAGAGTCACAGGGCTGTGCTGGGAGAAGGTTTATGTAAGTAACCAGGCAGGCACTGCTGACCACAGAGGCGGTGGCGGCTGGAGGAGGGAGAGGGTCTCCAGCCTGTTGCTCTGCCATCTGTTGGGAACAGTGCACTTCTTGTGACCCAAGCTCTGGAAGTGTTGCAAGCAGGCAGGCTGATTAATTATTTCCCTGGGGTCTTTCCAACAGAGGATAGAAATCGATGCTCAGTGGGCGTGAAAGAGAGGCCAAACCTTTCAACTAGTAGGGAATTTGTTTCCTGGTCTAACTGCAGCCACATGTGAAGGTATTGAAAACATATGTGCCTCTGATAAAAGATCACATTTAAAGTAAAGACTAGAAAGGCATCAGTGCAACAGCATCCTGTTTCTCATCAAACACCAAGCCCTGCATTTTCAAATGCTTTGTGTTACCAGAGGATGTTTAGAAGCATTTAAACGGGGATGGCCTCGCCTTCCATGAGCATCTTTGACGTGTTTCTGTTACCTGCTGTTCCTACCTAGTGAAACAAGTCATTTTTCACTGTGGTCGCCAAGCCACAGTGACCTCTCAAGCCCACTGAATCAGAATCCACAGGAGTGGCCAACGAAAACTTAAATTTTTAATAAGTTCCTCTGGCCGATTCTTGGGCAGCTGTCCTTGAACCTCTCTGTGAACTGAGGTGGACGGTTACAGGTTTAGAGTCAAGCACATGAGTAAGGCACTGTGCTGCTGAGTTGCTAGTAGCGGGGGGAGGGAGGGGAGAGAGAGAATTTCACATGAGTTTTCTATGTGTGTATAAGGAAAGGGGTGGGGAAGTGAACAGAAGATGGCAAGAATGAGTAAGGGGGAAAGGCATTAGTAAGCGCACAGGGTCATTGTAGGAGCAAAAAAACACACCGAGTTCAGTAAGGCTTCAGAATAATAAACTACCGGTAGATGCCAATCTCTGCTAATGGATTCATCATCCATTTAGTCTCCCAAGCCTTAGAGATACCTGCAACTCTTTTCTTCTCTTTTCTCTTTCCATTCCAAGTGACCATTAGATCTTGTTCATGGATTACATCAGTGACATCTGAATGCTTAGCCAACAGTCTTTCTTCCTCTCTCTCTTTAAAAAAATTTTTTATTTCCATAGGTTTTTGGGGAATAGGTGGTATTTGGTGACATGAATAAGTTCCTTAGTGGTGATTTGTGAGATTTTGGTGCACCCGTCACCCGAGCAGTATACACTGCACCCTATTTGTAGTCTTTTATCCTTCACCCACTTCCCACCCTTTCCCCTTGAGTCCCCAAAGTCTATTGTGTCATTCTTATGCCTTTGCATCCCCATAGCTTAGCTCACTTATGAGTGAGAATATACGGTGTTTGGTTTTCCATTCCTGAGTTACTTCACTTAGAACAGTAGTCTCCAGTCCCATCCAGGTCACTGCGAATGCCATTAATTCATTCTTTTTTATGGCTGAGTAGTATTCCATCATATATATGTGTGTGTGTGTGTATATATATATATATATATATATATAGGAATTAGAACGCAGTGAATTCGGTTGGACTCCTGTGGTAGAGGCTTCATTGGTCTTTTGGTCAACAGGCTTTCCTTTCTTTTATCCTCTACCATGACTTGGGAGTGATTATCCTTAAAAAATTTTAAATAAACATACTTCTCTGCTTAGAAAAAAATTTGTTTCCTTTTTTTTTTTTTTTGAGGCAGGAGTGCAGTGGTACCATAACTTACTGTGGCCTAGAAATCCTGGCCTCAGTGATCCTCCCTCCTTAACCTCCTGAGTGGTTGGGAATACAGGCATGTGATACTGCACCGGACTCATTATTTTTTAATAGAAACAGGGTCTTACTGTACGGTCCAGGCTGACCTCAAACCCCTTTGATGCCGTAATCCTATTCCAAGGAGTACCTTCTACTATGGCTTGTTGAAGATCTGAAATGCTAGTTAGAGTTATTCTCTTAAGGCATTGAAGGTCCTCACTTCAAATGCAAACCTCATTAAATCATTAGCGGCTACTAAAACTTTATTTGAATGAGCTCATCCTATCAGCTTTCTCACAGTGATTTCTCTAGAGCTTTTATATCTATGATCCCATCTAAATATGTGCAATAATTTATTTTATAGATGTGGAGATTAAATGTCTAGAAAGGAACAAATTCAGGTATCCAGACTAGTTTTCTGACCCTTATTCTACTATACACACTGCTTTTACTGGCAGGGTCCTAAGGGAAGGATCAGGACAGGTAAGTTTTGATGGAAGGGAGAAAATAAATAGAAAACAAAATAAAAAACACCTTTAGATCTTGGAGAATTACCTAAAATATAGCAAGAAGGATCAGAATGAAGGCACTCTCTACTTAGAAAGGGATCATAAAGGTATCTTAAGAAAGATTAATGGAAGGGTCTAGAAGGCCCACTTTGCCAGTGTGGTACCTTGGACACAGCACTGGGCTTTGAATAAGAACATTTGAACTTGGTTATTTTTGGCAATATGACCTTAAGGAAATTGCTTAACTCCTCTGAGCCAAGTTTCCTCAAGTATACAGAAGGAATCATAACCCCTACCTTGTAGAGTTACAGTGAAGATGAGAAAAATGGTATGTAAGTACTCAGAGTTTGGTATCTTCTACTACTATCAGTATTTTGGTATTCTTGCATCATAGGTAGAATTCCTGGTAGTCAAAACTACTAGGTTGACCCACTGTCTGGAGTAGCCAATATGATGGTTTCTTTCATAAAGGCAAGTAGTCAGGATGATTAATTTGTAGGATCATGATTTCAGTTGGATTTAGGTCTCATCCTTGCAGATGTATATTCTTGGCAACTAGTGATGTCTTCTACTTTATTTCGTAGTGTATGAATAATGAAGGCCATTACATACTGAAAGCTCAGCAATAATAAATTATTGCTGCCAGAGGTAAGCTGGGAACAGCAGATGTCTCATTTCCCTAGGCAGAAATTCGGACTGAAAATTTAACTGGACCTGTTTCAGTACCTCAATTGCACCACTCTCTATCTTATTCCTCTACATCTTTGAACTTGCTTTTCCCTGGAATGCTCTTCCCCACCCACTCAACTGGGCTGCTCTGTTCATCCTTCAAGTCTCAGTGTAAATGCCACTTCTTCTGGAATACCTTCACTGGCATCTTGGACTGGATAAGACTATTTCTACTCTTGCTGTGAATTTCTCATATCATGATGCTCATCACACCTCATGCTAATTCCTCTTTCTGTTGCCTTTCCCTACAAGATTGTAAGGCCTGTGTGAATAAACACGGTACCTCCCTTATTAATTAACTATATCCTGTGCATCTAGTTTAAGGCCCAGCTAATATATTTGTTAAATGAATGAATGAGGATGTTGACTTGTTCAAATAAAACAATTGGGGTCAACTTATAACAAAATGGAATAGAGTAAAAGAAAAGAATGCAACTGAAATACAATAAGGTGTAGAGAAACAAATGTTTGGGAATGAGAATGGGATGATAGGACAATGGAGAAAGTTAATAAGCAGATGCCTCAAGGCAGGAACAGGCTTGGCATTTCTGAGATACCAGAAGACAGCAAATGTGGTTGGGTGGTAGTGGGCAAAGGGGAGAGTGGTGGGTGATGAGGCCAGAGAGGAAGGCACAGGTCAGATCAAGCAGGGCCTTGTCATCCAGAGAAAGTAGCTTGGATTCTATTCTAGGTTTGGTGAGAAACCATTGGTATGGGGTAGGGGAAGGATGAAGAAACAGGGTGAGTTATTGGTGAAAGAGAATAAAATTTTCATTTCCAACAACAGGAAGCAAACAGATAATTTCTAAAGTGGGTAATTCCAAAGACATGAGAAAAAACATATTACTTTGAAATAATGACATACACACCAGAAAAAGTAACTATAAGAGTTGAAAGTAGGGGCTTGTGAAGATCAGGAATTGGGCTAAGTTAGGAGGGGGACAAATTATGCTATTTTTATAATAAGCTTTAGTACTGTTCGACTTTTAAATTTCTATATGCATGTTTTATTTTCTTAAAAATTAAACACTTATTTTTAAGAAAGAGTAAAGACAAGATAAGATGCTACATGCTCCCCTTCTCTATAGCCAAGCCAGTGAAGCTTGTCTCTGTACTCCCACCTGTGCAAGCATGGAGGGGCTCCAGCAATGTTCACATTGTATTAGCCATTCTTGTGTTGCTACAAATAAATACCTGAGACTAGGAAATTTATAAAGAAAAGAGGTTTAAATGGCTCATGGTTCTGCAGGCTGTACATATATGGCACTGACATTGCTTGGGTTCTGGTGGGGCATCATGCCTCAGGGAGCTTTTTTTAACTCATGGTAGAAGGTAAAGTGGGAGCAGGCATATCACACAGTGAAAGCAGGGGGCAGAGAGAGAGAGAGAGAGAGAGAGAGAGAGAAGGGGTTTCTGGGAATGCTACACACTTTTAAACAACCTGATCTCCAGAGAACTCACTATCAGGAAGATAGCACCAAGCCATGAGGGATCTGCCCCAGGATCCAAACACACTCCTATGAGCCCCACCTATCTAGCATTGCGAATTACAAGTCAACATAAGATTTGGGCAGGGACAAATATCCAAACTATATCACATATGGTCATTTGTTTTTTAAAATTTGCAAAGTTAAGATATTTGCATCAAGCTAGATTAGGACTGTTCTTTTTTTCCACTTTCATGCCTCCTCAGGGTGTCATATTTCCTTCTCTTGCTTAAGGGGTCACAGGCATTCTTGGCATCCTGCTAGGGAGAACCTGAGTTGGAGTTACATTTGGTCTGTGTTTAGTGTGGTATATTAATATTTATGTGGTTTGAAGTTACTTCTGCATATTTTTATATTTACTGGCTGTTCTGTAGCTGAGATGGCTTCCAGGAATACTGCCTCTATCCACTGGGCTGACTCACCAGTGTCCCAACACAATATTGAGGGACAGAGCTAATCTGGCAACTGAAATTCTTCCAGGGTGCCTGGCACAGAAACTGTGTGAGAATACTCGAATGTAGTCACTATACAAATGACATGCAAGAAAACTTCAAAGCTCTTCAATCTTATAATTTGTATATGAAATAAACTTAGTAGAGGTGTCCTTAAATTTTGCAACAATCCTATAATTTGTATAACATTACCAATACTGAGTTGTAAAGCTGAAAGGAACTTTTCTAAACTATCAACAAAAATACAATTTTTTATCAGCTGTACTACAAGAGGACTGGATTATTTTTCTATTTCTTCTATATATAATATTATAAAATATTTGAGGTGATTAAAGAAGTGATCAAAACATATGTAGTTAAAAAATGTACAAAAATCTATTGTGGATGCCTGCCAAGCAATTAATTAATAAAGATGGCATGCTTTTATTTTGGGTAGATTTTATAATGTTTTATGGTATTAGCTTTTTAAAATTTATACTTTGTCATAATTTCTTGTTTCACATGAATTAAATATTTACTTTTGTATTTGATTTTGTATAGCTTTGCATTTTTAAGTGAGCTCCCCAGTTTCTATAAGGTTCAGGTCTGTACCACCCCTGATGGACAGCTGTTTGTTTTTCATGTGTAACATGTGGTAGGGATTCGGAAGCTGTGTGGCTGCAGGGTGGGAGATGGTAAGAAATAAGGTTGGGCAGACCAGGAACACTCAGAGAAGATCTGAAAAATACAGGCAAGAGACTTCATTTTTTAAAATTGAGGTGGAATTCATAAACATACAATTGGTCACTAAAGTGCACAAATTAGTGGCATTTAGAACATTCCCAATGTTGTGCAACCACCGCCTCTATCTAGTTCCAAAATATTCTCATCACTCACCAAGGACACCCGTACCCACTGGATAGTCATTCTCTATTCCCAACTCCCCTAGCCTTTGGCAACCACCAACCTACATTCTATCTCTAAGGATTTACCTATTCCGGATATTTCATAGAAATGTAATCCTACAATATATGACATTTTGTGACTGGCTCATTTCACTTAGCATAATGTCTTAGCAGAACATTTTTGAGGTTCACCCTCTTTATAGCAATATTAGCGCTTCATTCCTTTTAAATAATATATTGGAGCAGGTGCAAGCGTAAGACTGTGTGTGTGTGTGTGTGTGTGTGTGTGTGTGTGTGTGCATGAGTAGAGCTCATTTGGAAACCATTTTCCAGTCCGGCTTAGTTGAGGAAATGTTTATTGAGTGCCTATCACATGCTGGGTACCAAGCTAGGCACTCTTCTGGTTTCTTGGTAGCCATGGTTATTGGATGACAAAGAATGAATCTGAGGGCTCTTACTTACATTCATGAACCCCACAACCACGAGCTCAGCCTCACAACCCACCTCAAATCTGTACATGATTTTTGTCCCAGGAACTTTTGTCATCTCTTTACCAATATTCCAGGAGGAGATAGAGATGGGTGAGGGAGGGAGGTAAGATTTACATCAGGATAACTTCCCAGGATTTAATTGACATAGAAAAAAAGGCAATGAAAATAAGAATTTCTCAACAGCCTTTGAGATTCCCGGCTACTCACTGCCAGAATGTCTCCCTGTTGGAGGGACAGAGAAGCAGCCCAGGTAGGCAATCACACAGCAAGGCACCAAGCTCTTGTCCTTTCCTCGTATTAATCTTTATGACATTTGGAAGCGAGCTTGGGATTTGCTGAGGCAGTGAAAGAATACATTAATGTATGTATGGAAAGCACTGACTAGTGTCTATTGATTCATTAATATTATTTTCATTTGCTCTTGGACTTTTTTTTCATTTACCTTTCCCTGAGCATCATCAGGGAGGCATCTCTGAAGGCTGGTGGCCAATGGAAATCAGAATCCAATAAGAACTCTGACCTTCCAGGCTCTGCTTGCATCTGCTTTTGTCAGCTGGGCTTCCCCATGGCAGAGAAATAACCAATTAACTAAACAGCCAGCCACTGTGTGTTGAGCCCTTACTGCGAGTTGAGTCCTGTGCTTGGCGGTAGCACTGCTTTGTTCATTTAAGCCTCACAACTACTTCAAGAGGAAGGGCTTATTATCATCTCCATTAAAGACAGGGAAATTGAGACTCAGAAAAGGCAGTGAGCTTCTAAGAGCTCACAGTTGGTAAGTGACAGAGCTGGAATTCAAAGCCAAAGCAACTTCCCTGCAAATGTGCTGTTCTTGATAAACATCCTAGCTAGGGAATAGAGCCTACTCTTTCTGTTCAGAACTGCCAAGGGTTAAAAGAAAACAGTCTTTTGATTTTTGACCTTCTCAGACCCCAAGTTATGACTGCGTTCTGTATGAGAGAAAGCTTTTAACTTTTTCTTTTAAATTTTGGAAGCATTTCTCCATAGAAGTAACAATAAAGTTTGGATTTAAAAGTCAATTAATGCATTGAGACAAGAAACTCTAACATACAGCTGGAGAGAGAGAAAGCTTGCCAGGCGAGGCATTCAGCTTGGAAGTAATTGTGTATTTTACTTGGCTTTGGCTTTCTGGAATGAGATCTTTGAAAAACGGCCTTTTAATTTTACATCACTTCAAACCAGTGGCATGGACTAGGTCTTTGTGTCAGCTGTGGGTCGGGGCCGGGGGGACGACGTTGATCTTAACAGAGAATGGAGAACTGATGAGCTATAAATTCTTCCAATCAGCACCCCGTGTTGGCTTTCCTTTCTCGGAGCTCCAGATGAGGGTTTCCCTCCTTTGACTACTCACTCACAACAGGCTGCAGCCAGCAGGGCCCTCGAGAGGTTCTGGAGGCACACGAGCCACACCTGGGAGGCAGCACCACCTCTTCCTACTGGGAAAACATCTTACCCTTCATGTTCTCTCAGATACTGCCCTTCTATCCTGTAGCAGGCAAGTTCTGCAATGAGAACTTTTACCAGATCCCCTGCCCTCCTAGGGCAACATCACACAGCAGATCTATGAAGCTATGGTGGGCATTCTGGCTCCTCTTAAACTGTGCACAGACTCTCGACCCCCAAAAGTTTGGGAGTATGTGTAAACTTGCGTGGTTGTCAAAACTGACTCCCAGTAACTCTGTTTTGCAGTTTTCATCTCTCCTGCCATATTTTCTTCCCTGCCTGCTTTCAGGCGTCCCACATCCTTGTACTTGGCTCTCTTATTTGCTTGTATATTACACGTATAAATGCTGTTTTCCTTACCAAAATATATTCCGCAGAAAATTCTTCACTCAAGTTGAAATAGATCAAGTTTAAACCAAGTATGTCAAACAAGTTCTGTAATCTGGACTGTGCTGAACCTGTTGGCCTTGGCTTTAATATAATCCACCTCATACTCAGGACAGTTTGAACTGGACACCAAGAGAGTCTTTATCTTAACCCTCTCACCTCAGGGCCTTTGCATGTGTTATCCCCACTGCCTAGAACTATTTTTCTTTTTTCTTTTCTTTTTTTTGAGATGGAGTCTCACACTGTGGTCCAGGCTGGAGTGGAGCGGTGTGATCTTGGCTCACTGCAACCTCCGCCTCCCGTGTTCAAGCGATTCTCCTGCCTCAACCTCCCAAGTAGCTGGGATTACAGGTGCCCACTACCATGGTTGGCTAGTTTTTGTATTTTTAGTAGAGACGAGGTTTCGCCATGTCGGCCAGGCTGGTCTTGAACTCCTGACCTCAGATGATCCACCCACCTCAACCTCCCAAAGTGCTGGGGTTACAGGCATGATACACCACGCCCAGCCACCTAGAACTATTTTTCTAGCCCTCCTTCAACTTTTGCAGCTACCGCTGTGTAGTCTTCAGTGTCAGCTTAATGTCCTTTCCTCAGGCAAAACTTGTTCTGAGCCCCCAGCACTAGGCTGGGTGCCCCCTCATTGCACTCTGCTCCCCCCACTCGGCATTTCCTGTTTTCTTGTAAGTCTCTCTCACTAAACTGTGAGCTCCTAGGGAGCAGGGATTGGATCCCTTTCGCCTAACATAGTCACCCATTAAATATTTTTGAATGAGTGAAAAATGAATGATGTCTAAGTGACCACTATGCAGTTTGTTTCTTTTGCAAATCTGAACTTCAACAGGATCAACTCTAAGGTGACCTTGAGATTAATAAAGAAAATTTAGTTTTTTCTCATTGGCATTCAACTCCTCTTTGTGTCTTGCTTCTTGGAGAGGTGATGGCTTCTGAGATGAAATCCTAGCAAAGGAACACTCCAGGGCCCATAGGCCCCAGAATGCACTTAGCTTCAAAAAGGTCAAGTTAGATGCAACTGACCAGATCAAGAAAATTGATGCAAAACTTTGTGATGGAGAGCGATAACTCAGTAAAGAAGTTTTGAAGGGTATGCAGGATACAAATAGACCTCTCTGTTGCATTTGCGACTACATAGCTGGGCAGTGGACATCAGGATCCCTGAGAAATTGGCTGTAGGAAAACTAAATGTGTCTACTACAGAGTAAGAGGAGCTGTGAGGCTCTGCTTCTTAATGGCCTTTTCTGCCTTGCCGGTCTCACAGGGGTATGTTTGCTTGAGAGAAGCTGGGCCAGCGGAAAGCCCTAATTGCAAGGGGGTTTGGAAAATATAGTTTTAGCTTTCTAGCCTAGTGCATGGGAAGGTATCCTACACAGGGGCTGGAGGACTGAGTGAGCCAGTTTGTAATCTCTGTTCTAATATGAGATGAAAGTCCAACAAGGGATGAGAAATTTAGCATAATTACCTTTAAGCCAGCCCTAACATCATATTCACAAAATAATTATTATTCAGTGTGATTCTATTTTAATTAGAGAGAAAACAAAAACAAAAGACTATATATGTGTATGTAAGTCTGAATCATATTGACAAAAGTGTGGGTGTTTATGCATCAGGGCTGGGTGCATTGTAAAGACTGGTCTGAGTTTGAGATTGACGAACACAACGACCAGAGTCCTTTTACTTCATTGTATTCCAGACAGCATACCAGTGGTCCAAGAGCCAGGACATGTGACGGTGTAAGAGGATGTGGCTTCTAGGGACCACCTTAGTTCCTCAGCAGAGTGAGGGATCAACCACACCACAGGATCTCAGGCACTTAGTGCCTTCATCCTTTAAAGATGGGGAGAAGATTGGGGACAGGGTAACCCAATGTCATGTGGACCTAATGGTCCGGTTCATAATTTGTTGCTACATCATAGTTATATAACCAAAAGGCTTTTTATTTCTTTCTTTTATTGTCCTCTCAGGCATCCTTGAGTGTTCAGTACAGCAGGCCTAGCCATGACCTTTTACTGAAAACAGTGTCCTCAAGCAGGTGGGATGCGAGGGAAGGAGGGAGAGACTGTTATTGTCCAGTTGGATATCACAGTTGAAGTTTTCAAACTACTTAGAATAATATCCGTATAATTATAGAATGTCCATGCTTAACTTTCCTATGTGATATATTTTGAAGTAACCAGTGATAGAATATTTCAACAAAAACAAAAACCTAGTGGACCGTAAAAAAGTTCTAGGGCAAATGAACAAAACCCACGTATCAGGATCACTAGTTTGGATGGGGTGAGGGGTGGAGGAGAAACTACAAGGTCACTGGGTATGTGAAATGTAACATTTTCCACTCATGGAAAGGGTCAGTGATGGCAGAAGCTAGCCTGGGAAGGGGAGGACATTCTGGGATGGCTCATTTTGACTCCTCCTCTTTTAAGGCGACGTGGTGTGGCAGCTGAGAGCAAGGGTTCTTTAGATCCTGGCTTCATCACTGACCAGCTTTTAAGATCTGAAAATTTACTCAGCCTCTCTTGCCTTAGTTCCCTTATCTTTCATGTTGGGTGATAATAACAATAGCACTTCCTTTAAAGGGTCATGATGAGGATTAGATGGGGTAATTTGCGTAAAAATGCTAAGCCCCAAACCTTTTACACATGAAACGCCCCATGAATGCCAGATGTAATTGTTATTATATTAAGGCCCTTGGAATGGAAAAAACCTTGTGGCCAGGGTCAGGGGCATGATACAGTGGTCTGGTCTTTAATACTCATGCTCTTTAAGGAGACATATGAGATACAGGAAGAGAGAAAACAGATACCTAAAACTTATTAGACCAAACTGAAGAAACACACCAAAAAAAGTTGTGATGGCTAAAGAACATTCTCCAAGGACCATCTTTTGAAGAAACTTAATCAATTGTTCAATCATCTCTTCCAAATGGATTTGAGGCATCTTAAGACAGAGGACATTTGTACTATGAAGTGAATAAAACAGAAATCTGACATTAAGACAAAGGAAGGATGTAAGTTGCCAACTGAAACAGCTGTGATGACATACCAAGATGATATCAGACAATGTCTAAAGACAAATGGAATGCCTTACCCATTTTCAATTGTGTTTTTATGGATTGCAGGTGTAGTGCAAAAAGGGTGAAGAAGGTTGACAGCAGAGACGACTATGTTTTGCCCATAGCTAAAAAAAGCAGGAAAAGTTAGTAGGGAAGGGGGTAGTTGAAGAAGTGCAGGGCATATTAGTAAACTGGGTGATGCTGGTGTGACAGTGATTTTAAATGTAATGATTTTAGCTAAATATATTGTAATAAAACTCTCTGTTTAAGAGAAGTTAAGGTGTTAACAGGATGAAGCCTCCTCACCCTGGTTTATTATCTATCTAACTATCTGTCTATCTATCATCTACCTACCTATCTGTCTAATCTCTAGTCTCTGGGTAAAATAGAGAATACACAGAAGGACTAGACAGCATACACACCAAAACAAGCTTATGGTTCCTTGTTAAGTCTTTGGGAGCCAGCCTTTCTGAGGTCAGTGGATGAACTCTGTTTTGATTGAGTTATTTTTCACTCAAATAAGCAATGCTTCCTGCCTTTCATCAGCTCCCTCCTATAATGGGCATGATTAACAAAAGTTTGATGACTGATAAAATAAATATATTTGGTTGAACAATGAACCCTTCCATGATTAATCCCCTTCCATGGCTTTCCCTTCAGACTCTACACAATTGCCACCTCAGCATGGCTTGTTGAAAAATATCTGAAACTCATCTTTTGAAGTTGCCTTCAAACAGTCTGTTGGTTGGATCTGATGGTTTCTGGGGTGTCAGATGTCTTTCCTTTCATGGTCTGTTTCAATCTGCGGATCAGCCAGAAGTTATGAGGTGACAATTCAGGTGAAACGGAGGATTGAAGTATGATATGAACATTTGTATTTGCCAGAGATCATAAGATGATGAATGACATGGTCAAGTTTTATGCTGTTCAAAATTGTTGCTAAGATGAATAAAGCTATTGATGGACCAGAGTCAATCAGTCAGGAGCTGATGTATTCTTGAGGGACTTTCCCTGGAATGAACCCTGTCCACTGAGGTTCTCTCTTACTCTGTGATTATTAACCATAAGCTCATTCACTGAACTTTTCAGGAGGGACGCCTAAGAAGTCATCGCCCTGGGTCAATCTGGGCTAAGTCTTATTACCATATTTCTCATTTCTTAAGCACAGATGACTGTATATGCACATGTTCCTAGAATTAACCTGAGCCCTTTTCTTGTTCCTCTTTCCTCTGTTGGAGCTCTGTCACATCAAGCCCAGATGCCGTTTAGGGCTATGTTGTCCCTTGGAGATTTAGTTGAAATTGATTCAAACCCCGCTTTTATGGTTGGTAACAATCTGAAACCTTCTCCATAATTTCTCTGACTTCCTGGATTTTATTTTCTCTTAGTTTGTCTTCAATATCTTGCTTTTCTCTGCATTGTTACTTTTTTCTGTTCTATATTGAATAGAATTTATCCATATGTTGTATGTATTGTACATTTGTTCTGTGTACAATTTCTACGTATTGGATGGAATTCTATGTCAGATGACAAACTCTGCCCATCATCATTTTCCATAAGAAATACATTCACACCAACCATTTTATGTAGTTTTGTTGGATATATTTTATTCTAAATATTTGGATAAAGGCTATGTGTAGATTCTGCATGTGTATCCTTGGGAGAAGTTCACTGCCTGCAGCACAGCCCTTGACCATGTGGATCACGCTGACTCTGTCTGCAATTCTGCATGATGCAGCTCCTTCATCCCTTATGGCCCTTTCTACTTCATAGCCTTCTAGAGCCATATGTTAGGTAATATTAAACCACCTCCAAATTTGTATGGCTCAGACACAATAGAAAGTGTTTTTGTTTCCCCCCCCTCGATTTAAGGTCCAAAATGATATTTCTGATCAGGGGATGCCCTCTCTTACCCTGACTCCTGCCCTCCTATCACCCCTGGTTCAATTGCTGATTCAGCCTCTCAAGTTCCTTCCATCTCCTGGCTCAGCCATTTTCAACATGTGACTTCCAAGGTCATCATGCCTATCTGCATCCTGCTGGTGGCAGGGAAAAATGACTCTGGAAATGTTGCACATTGATCCATTCATGTTATATTGGTTAGAAGTCGGTCAAATGGCTGCCACAGGGGAACTGGGCAGTGTGGTCTGGCTTGCTTCCCCAGAAACAAAGTGTGGTAGGCAGGCTTCATGATGGTCCCAGTGATGTTTCTCTTTGGGTATTTATGCCCTCGTGTGATCCCCTCTCATTGATTGTTGGTGGTGCCAGTGATTTACTTCTACTGAACAGAATATGGTAAAGGTCTTGGGTGTTATTTCTGTGACTAAGTTAAAAAAGACAGTGACTTGTGTTTTGCTGGCAAATTCTCACTCTTGCTTACTCTTGTTTGCTTTGAGAAAGCAGGCTATGATATTGCAGAGGCCCAAGTGACAAAAAGCTGGGAGTGGCTTCTGGCTAACAGTCAGCTGAAAACTGAGGCTGCCAATTCAACAGCCCAGGAGGAACTGAATCCTGCCTATATATAATCACTGAATAAGTTTGAAAGTAGATGCTTCCCAGGCGAATCTTCAGATGACTCTGCCCAGTGGACACTTTCGCTGCAGTTTGTGAGAGGCCCTGAAGCAGATGACATTCTTGGCCCACAGACAATGCGTGATGATGAATGTGTACTGGTTTAAGCTGCTATGTTTTGGGGGTAAATTAATATTCAGTGATCAATAACTAACACAGAGAGGAACCTAGATTGGGAAGAGCTTGTCAGGTCCTGCCTCGAAGGCTTATCTCATGAGAGACAGACTCTTTAGGCTTCTCTGCTCCCTCTGATACCCCTAGACTGTTGGTGAATGCATATGCAATGTAGCTTGACCACCCAGCATGAAGCTTTCAGTACCAACTGCATTAGTATCTCATTGCTGCTGTAACACATTTCTATTAATACAAACTTAGTGACTTAAAACAACAGTTCTTTTACAGCTTTTGAGGTTGGAAGTCCAAAATGAGTCTCATGGAGCTGAAGTCGAGGTGTTGGAAGGGCGGTGTTCTGTCTAGAGGTTCTAAGGCAGAATCCACTTTCTTGCTTTTTTCAACTTCTTAAGGTCACTTGCATTCCTTGGCTGGTGACCCTTTCTCCGTCTTCAAAGCCAGCAATAGTATACTTTCAAATCTCTCATTCCTCTTCCTCCCTCATTTACTTATAAGGGCCCTTCTGTTTACATTGGACCCAGGTAGATAATCCAGGATAATCACTTTATGTAAGATTCTCAATCACAGCTGCAAATACCTTTTGCCACATAAAGTAGCATATTTACAGGATCTGGGGATTACAACATGGACATCTGCGTGTGTTTATATGTGTGTGTGATTATTTTCTCTACTATTCCAAAATAGGATTTTTTTTTTTTTTGCTTCCTGATTTCCTCTTATTTAATAAGCCACTGAACGGACAACCTAAGAGGCATCAACTCTGGGACAGACCATGTAAAACTGGGGACATTTGGCTTTTATGTCCTGGATCTATTAGGTCTGTGCTCATTGCCCTTCCCTCAAACCTTCGTTCTCACCTATTTTCAGGTTAATCTACCTCTTTTATTGGGAAGCTTTATGGTTAGGGGTAGTAAGAAATGGACAGAGCTTCTAGCACTAGAAGCAAGATAGAGGGTGATAAGGACTTGACAAATAGAGCAGCCGAGGTTTCAAAAATGGAACAACTTGTCCAAGCCAGGGAGTGGTCGAGCTGAATTTGAATCCTTCTCCTTGGCTCCAAAGCTCCTGTTCTTTTTCTTTTACCAACCGAGGCATTCAATGTTAAGGAAGAAAAAGAAAACTGATACTTAAGCAGAGATTAAAGGTCTAATCTGATATCAGACTATTGAAAAATGGCAAAGGGAGAAATAGGAAGACATTCAAACTGACTAGCTAAAAATGGTAAACTTTTGGATCAGTAATTTTCCACTTTTAATTCAAACAAACAGATTTAACTATGAAAATAAGAAACAGAAAACAAATCAATATCAAACACATTCAAAATTTCTAAAGGAAGACAGGTAATATTTCTCTCTTATAGCAGGTTTTTTCAAATTTCAACTCCTCTTTTGATTAACATAAACACGTTACACTCCATAACAACTCTGATATATTTCCTTCACCTACTTGAGAATCATGGCATCTTCTGTATATTTCCAACAATCAAAAAGACATTGTCACATTTTATATTGTGTGCTTTGTATGTTTTATGGAAATATACTTTTTTTAACTGTAAAATTCCACCATAATTTTTGGACATGTTTATTTCAAGCTATTCAGTAGAGAATCCTGCCCTCCCACAGCTGGGGTGTGTGTTTCTGCACGAATCAACCATGGTACAGTGTGGAAGTGCTGTGCTTGGCTCAAGTGTAAATATTTTGAGGGTTGATATCGCTTGCTCTCCGGAAAATATGATTTACTGCTTCTGGAGTAAAAGCAAAATTAATAAATGATATAGCACGCAAACTCGTCTTGGCCTTGTACTTCTTAGCAGTGCTTTAGTGAGTTACATTTGAATGAATGAGAAACATATGGATAAAATGTCCCTCGTGGCTACTCCTGGATTCAGAGATGGAAGGGGGATGTGCTTAACCAAATACACCATATTTTTCTGAACACCATGTTTGAGAACATACTTGGATCTATTTCCTGGAGCCAGGGGAAGACTGGTTTTTCTCCTCTGTCCCTAAAAGTGCATATTGGTAAGGCTGGTGGAAGCCCCTGCTGTGTCTACGTCTTTGGCCAGGGGTGGGGATCAGGGTGGGGAGACTAGAACTGGACAGCAATGGGATTCTCAAGGCATGAAAGGAGTGAGCGCTGAGTTATAATTACAGTTTATTTCTTCCTTTAATATAGAATTGTACTTAAGCAACTGTTCTGGGACCATGAATATCCAAGAAACCAAAGGGATAGAGGGACTTTCTCAGAACCAGAAGACAATAAGAGAATTTGTGTAAGTGGGTTCTCATCAGATGGAGTAGTTGACCAGTTGGTTCTTTCATAGTTGGGACTCTGGATGCCAGGCCCATGAGTCCCAGTCTTACTGTTTTAATGATAAAGGAAGGTCCTCAAGACTCTTTTCATCAACCAGAGTAGATATTAAGGCTGCTTTCCACACAACTCTCTCCTTTACACCTTAGCTACTTAACCAGCTACTCAAGGCAGGTGCTATTACCTGGCTTCGACAGATAAAGAAATTGCAGCTCAGAGTAGAAAAATGATCCACCCAGGGTTGCCAACTAGTCGATTGCAGACCTAGGCCCCAGAACTATTCCATCTGATTCCCAGACAGTAACACAGTTGGCTCGGCTTAGCACTCAAGACGCTGTGAGTCAACCAGCAGGAAGCATCCCTGCTTTCATCTCCTTTCTCCCCTGAGCTCAGGGAGTAGGGCTTTCCTCCTCAGACAGTCACACTGGTCGTTTCCTCTTCCCTCTCTTTCCTGGTTGGTGAGTCATCTAATAATAACAGTCTTAGTGAATAGGCTAGTGTTTACAACCTGCTTTATTCCAGCAGAACATATTTCAGGGTGAAAATTCCATACAAACAAGCAAACCATTGGTACCTGGCTTAGATCTAGAGTCCTCGCGGAAGATCACTGGCATTCATCTGACATTTATGCTCAGTTTCTACCTGTTTTTCTTTTCTCCAGCTGACTGTGTGCATCTTTATTGACTCAAAAAGATCCATTTTGTGGGGGTGAAGATGCGATTCTGCAGTTTCAGGTTTAAACAACTCTGCAGAACCTCAGGGCTGGTCACTTGCTTCTCCAGCTCGGCTTCCGGCCAGAGCCTGCAGACCCCTTACCCTGCATTAAAGCACTACGGATAGGCCTAGACCCTTTGGTCTCATCTCTTAGTTTCATCACAGTCATTGTCTCTTGTTTGTTTTCTGTGAGTCTTGGCCTTCACTTTTGTTCTGGCTTCTCTCTAACCTGTGAATGAGCCTCTGTCCTCTCTTTTCTCGGGTGGTCACACTCCCTGGCCTTCACTCACTGCTAGTCACCTCTGTAATTACGTGGGCTTGGGTTTCTCATTTTCTTCCTCTATAAGTGGGCACAGCATACAGTATTGTGGGGAATGAAATGAGCTAACATTAAAATTATCTGTCACGTAGTAGTCATTGGATTGATAGAATTTTTTTTTTTTTTTTTGCTTTGCCACTACAGAAAGTTGAAGTTAAGAAGTTGAGTGACTAGCATAGGATATGGTAGGGCAGGGGTCCTCAATGATGGGCAATTCCCCCCACCCAGGAGATATTTGGCAATGCCAAGAGACATTTTTGGTTGTTGCAATTGGAGGGAAGGTACTGTTGGGTATCTAGTGGGTAGAGACCAGGGATGCTGCTAAGTATCCTACAATACTCAGGACAACTCCATACAACAAAGAGTCATCTGACCACACATGTCAATACTGGGCAAGTTTCAAGTCCCTACTATAGATGATCAACTGTATATTTTGGGCTCCGAGGCATATATGACTACTGCTCTGATCTTGTAATATTAACATCTATATATATATCAACAACAAAATCAACATTGATATCAATATCAATATTAATGCACTATACAAAATTTTATTAAATACTTGTTATTTGCCATGAAAATACATTAATGGGTAAATCATCATAATAAAATATTTTACATAGCTACTTTTATTTATTTTTTTAATATGGAGTAGAAACAGGCTCATAAAGGTTAGGTGACTATCCTAAGTCATAAATAGTGGAGTATGAACCCCTGTCTAACTGAAGCCCTTAAATATTACTCTGTTCTACCTTTCACTGTATTATGTTGTCTCTCAATTTTCGATGTGAGTAGAAAGAAGTTTGGGACAAAGCGATTGGCAGGAGGCTGTCTAGGACTTCCGAGGAGCATGTTAGAAGTACCAGCTGCTGGCTGGGCACAGTGGCTCATGCCTGTAACTTCAGCACTTTGGGGGGTCAACGCAGGCAGATCGCCTGAGCTCAGTAGTTTGAGACCAGCCTGGCCAACATGGTGAAATCCTGTCTCTACTAAAATACAAAATATTAGCTGGGTGTGGTGGTGTGCACCTGTAATCTCAGCTATTCCGGGAGCTGAGGTGGGAGAATTGCTGGAACCTGGGAGGCAGAGGATGCAGTGAGCCAAGATTGTGCCACTGCACTCCAGTCTGGGCTACAGAGTGAGACTCTGTCTCAAAAGCAAACAAACAAAAACAGAAACAAACAAAAAAAGACGTACCAGCTGCTATGTGATTTGGAGAATCAGCGTAATCAAATCCTCTCTCAATTAGTGGTGAATTCTGGCCTCTTCTAAAGGATTTCACCCTTCTCAAGGGCTGTTGGGGACTCTGATGTGGGAGTGAGTTGGAGATTCCCGAGTTGCTGTATTAAATTCGACAAGGGGGTGTTTCTCTGGACAGCTACTGTCAGGGGTCAAGAAGGAATGGAGGAAGGGTAGAAACCGCTGAGACAGAACAAAGCCTGTTATTAACAGATTCTCTCTTTTTTTCTGGTAAGGGTGATAGTTCTATGAGGCTCCTATGTAGGCATGAACATAGTGGTGGGAAGCACAGAACTTTAGACTCCTTAATTAAAAGGAGATGGAGGTGGGGGATAGGGCACAGATAGTTCCTTCCCAGAAGTTGCTGACTCTCTAACGAGGCATTTACGAGAAGGGAAATCTTCCTGCTTGCAGTTTTTCATGGGAGGACTTCCGTGGCAAAGGAGTCACATATGGAGCAGCGGCCTCTGTTCATTGTGCAAAAGCCTCTGACCATCTGGACCACCCAGGGGCTAGAGTTTTCCTACGGAGGGCAGGATAAAGGAGAAGGGATTGACACCTCGGCCCCAAGGTAATTACCAGATGGCAAAGTGCTTGTTTTCACTGGATGATTCAGAGCAACCGAGTCACC
Source organism: Macaca thibetana thibetana (assembly GCF_024542745.1). Lineage (NCBI taxonomy): Eukaryota > Metazoa > Chordata > Mammalia > Primates > Cercopithecidae > Macaca > Macaca thibetana. The sequence goes on from NC_065585.1 coordinate 22,534,432, forward strand.
CCAGGAAAGCCAATCTGATTTCATCCTCGGAATCAAGCTTTTCCCCTTCTAAGATGTGTTCTTCTCTTTCCCGTTGACTGGCAGCCGTGAAGCCTGCCTCTTAGGAGCTGAGAGAGTGTTGTCTGGTTCAGACACTGACAATGTGGGTCAGCATTTGCTCCCTCCCTAGTGTGGCCAGGAATTCTGAGGTCCAGTGTGCCTGTACCCACTGAAGGAGAAGCCCTCCACATGCGAGAAGTGAGTGAGGTGAGGTGTGCAGGGGAGCTCAGCTTTGCCACGCACCAGCTGTGTGATTGAGGGTGTCACTCAGGTTCTCAGAACTTTACAAAATGGCAATGAAAATTCCTCCTTATTGTCTTAAATGAAATATCATCTATGAAGTGCCTGTCTCATGGTGGACTCTCAAATAATGGATGTGAATTCCACTTCTGTTAGAATGCTCCTCTGACCTTGTTGAGAACCCTCCAGGCATTTCGCTGGGAAACTTCAAACACAAATCATATTAGAACACAGGTGTTCCTAAAAAGGAATGAACCTATTTATTAGTGTATCAAAATAGGTGTGTGTGCACTCCTGCATGCAATGACCACCCTTGCTGTGCTCCAGGTCCCCACTCCTCTTCTGCCTCATACTCTGCTGCTCTTTTGCTTACACCACTGCCCTGCAGGCCTAAATTGGATTAAATGAGAAACTATAGCAATCCCTTGCTTATAGCAGGCTGCCAGTAAGCACAAGTTCTTTTTAACTTTTCATATGCTTCCCTTAAAAGGTTTGTTTCGCTTAGTCTTAGAAACTCTGCCATTCCTGTTCCTTTATATAAAAAATAAGAAAACAAGGCATAGATGGACCTAGGTATAGGGCAGTTTTATTGCAAAAAGCAGATGGACACTGGTTTATTCTCCTTCCTGCCCCCACGCACGCACCAATTCCCAACAGTGGAGTTTTCAGAACAGCAGAGGGCACCAAAGCACAGAGGACGGGAGTCAAGGGTGTCCAGCGCTTAATCTAGTTCTGTCCGTGGGATTCAGGTGGGCCCTGAAGCCAGCTGCCTTGGACGCAATCCTTTGCTATTTTCCCTTTTAGTACATAACCTGATGGGTAAATCATTCTGGGGGAAGAGTGGCAGACAAAGATAGAGAGAGGTGTGAATCCCGATTGTGTCAGTTTCCTGATCTGTGAATAGGAGACAAAAACTACCATTTATGGAGTGCTTATTATATGCTGGGTACTGTTCTAGGCTCTTTATGTGGATAAATTCATTTAATGGTTGTGGAGATCTACGAAGCAGTCATTGTTATCCCAATTTGATAGATAAAGGAACTGAGACAGACGGATGCCTGACGCTGGGATAATAACAGGGTTGTTGTGAGGATTAAAGACAAAGAGAGTGTAATTATTTGGGGAATTATAAATTTGATAAAAAGGAGCTGTTACTTATCTATCAATTATAGTTGTTTGATAAATAGAATCTGTCACTGTAGAACTTGATGTTAGAGTTTGTTGCTGTTTAATTGGAAACAGCCAGCCAACTTCTTGACCCTGACGTGCCCTGCATTAGAGACACAGGACATACTGCTCTGAATGTTTGAAGAGGACCTCACAGATACAGGTATTGTATTAAGCAAAGGGTTGAATTTTTCTTTTCCCTTTTAGTCTCACTTTTCTGCTTTTTCTCTGTTTCTATCTGACATGGTTTGGCTCTGTGTCCCTACCCAAATCTCCTCTTGCATTGTAACCCCCACATGTTGAGGGGGGGACCTGGTGGGAGGTGATTGGATCATGGGAGCCTCTTCCCCCTATGCTGTTCTTGTGACAATGAGTGTGTTCTCATGAGATCTGATGGTTTAAATGTGTTTGGCAGCTTCCCCCTCGCTCACTCTCTCCTGAGGTCTTGTGAAGAAGGTGCTTGCTTCCCCTTTGTCTTCTGCCATGATCGTAAGCTTCTTGAGGCCTCCCTAGCCATGTGTAACTGTGAGTCAATGAAACTTTTTTTGTTTATAAATTACCCAGTCTCAGGTAGTTCTTTACAGCAGTGCAATGGACTAATACACTATCCAAAGGCAGATGTGTGGAATCTAATGGAATGAGAGCCCATGCAGGGCTGTTGGGAGAAAGATATCGAGACGTCCTCATTCTCCTTCCCTATGTCCCTTGTGTTCATGGTACTCATTGAGCTTTGTCCTCAGGCTGGAGTGTGAGGCTCAGCCATGGCGTGGAAGCAGAGCTCAGTGACTATGCTGTCCAGTGAATTGGGCCTGTGACCCTGGACTCCTCAAAACCGTTCTTGCTTATTCATTTGGCAAACATTTATTCAAGCACATTCACTGTTATGCCAGACATGTTGGTAGCTGGAGAGTAAATTATTGAAATAATTTTTTTCTAGCATTAAAGAACTCACAGTTTTGTGGGAGAAAGGCATAGTGAGTAAGAAATTAAATTAGGGTGCTGGGAGTTGAACAATGAGAACACATGGACACAGGGAGGGGAACATCAGACACTGGGGCCTGTTGGGGGGTGGGAGGCTAGGGGAGGGATAGCATTAGGAGAAATACCTAATGTAGATGGCAGGTTGATAGGTGCAGCAAACCACCATGGCACGTGTATACCTATGTAACAAACCTGCAAGTTCTCCATATATGTCCCAGAACTTAAAGTATAATAGAGAAAAAGAAAAAAAAGAAATTAGGGTGTTAGGGAAATTAAGGAAATTAGGATACTATTCTGACTGCAGTAAGAATGCGCACATGAAACCACTCCAGAGGTAGAAGTGGAGTAGCTAGAGAGGACTTCCTGCAGGAGGAGGTAATGCCTGAGCTGAGTCTCACAAGAATGAGTGGCAGCAAACTGATTTTAGTCAATTAATCTTGAAAACGGGTGGAGAAATAAGGTTAGTGGTATTGCCTAGGGTCCATCAAATGCTTCACTTATATTTAAAAATACGTTTTAAAAATGGAAAGTGTATACTTTTATATTTAAAAATATGACTTTAACACCATTAAAGAAAAAATGAAGCTCCCATAATTCGACCTCTCTGATTTAAACCTTTGTTGCTGCTGCTGCTGATGTTTTCGTGCACTGTCACGGGTTGTCATGCAACTTCATACAAATTTTACATAATTGTAAGCCCAGGGCTTACTGCATTTTGCACTTTTTTTTCTTTTTTTTTGAGATGGAGTCTTGCTGTGTCACCCAGCCTGGAGTGCAGTGGCGCTATCTCGGCTGTCTGCAACCTCAGCCCCCTGGGTTTAAGCAATTCTCCTGCCTTAGCCTCCAGAGTATCTGGGATTACAGGTGTGCACCCCCACGCCCGGCTAATTTTTGTATTTTTAGTAGTGATGGAGTTTCACAATGTTGGCCAGGCTGATCTCAAACTCCTGACCTCATGATCTGCCCGCCTCGGCCTCCCAAAGTGCTGGGATTACAGGCATGAACCAACGTGCCCAGCCGCACTTTTAAAATTTAATATTTTGACATGTTAAACACAGCATAGTGAGTAAGGTCGTGGGCTCTAAATTAATCAGTCCTGGCAGAGTTTCTTGACTGTGCTGCTTATAAGCCCATGGAACCTGCGCGCATTACATAGCTTCTTCATGCCTCAGTTTCCACACCTGTAAAATAGAGTTAATAGTAACTACCTTACAGAGTCATAAAAATGGAATGACTGAATATATGTAGAGAGTGGCTTTCAACCGGGAGTGATATTGCCTTGTAGAGGACATTTAGCAATGTCAGGAGACAGTTTTAGTTGTCATAGCTGCAGGAAAGGTTCTATTAGCATCTAGTGGGCAGAGGCCAGGGATGCTACCAAATGTTCCAAAATGCACAGGGCTTCACAAAAAAAGAATTATCTGGCTGAAAAGGTCAGTCGTGTCCAGGCTGAGAAATCCTGCTACAGATGATGAGAACAGTGTCTGGCACACACGAAGCATCTGTTCAATTTCATTGGTATTTCCTAAAACTTCCAAAATCTATGACCTGACATTCAAGGATAGGTGTAAACAAAGCTAACCTTTCTACTTTTCTCTCCTGCTTCTCCTTTACTCAAACCACAAACTCTAGCCAGATGGGTCCATCCACTTGCTGTCTCATATGTCATGCCCGTTCCCGTGTATGGGTCTCTGTCCCTCTACTGAGAGTTCCTCTCCTAAGCACAGCAATTCCCATACCTCCTTTCAGATCCAGCTTTTCTATGGAAGCCCCCGAGTGATTACTCATGCCTGGAAACCCTTTGTACAAAACACTCCAATGACAGTTACTTACATCTCCCTCTGCATGCAGGTTTTGTTCTCCTATGAAATCCTGGGCCACCCCAGAGGAATTTTCTCAGGGCCAGGCACTGTGCTAGTCCCTGAGTACAAACATTTAACAAGGTGCTGTTCTATCTGCTAGGCGTGCACCGTGTGGCTTACTTAATCTAGTATACAGTAGGAGCTCATTAAACACATGAAGGAGGTCATGAGGCCTAATGGAATGAATTTTGGAGTCCAGCACACTGGGAAGGGTTAAATCTAAACTCTGATCTTACTGGCTGTGTCACCCATTCAAATGACTCATCATCACAGTCTCACCTTTATAGTGGCTGTGATATGAGGTCTGTCCATGGGAGTTGACTGAATACTTAGTCACTGCATAAAAAATGTTAGTTCTTTTCCACCGTTGTTTACTCATTCGTTTTACAACTGCTCAACTCTGTTCTGGTCCAGCAGGACTCTCTTGTACAACCCCCAACAGCTCCATGCCAGTCCTTGTCCAGGGTCCAGGCTTGTCTTCGTAAACATTCATCCCCCTGATTCAGGTTGCTGCTTAGAAATTCTGTTTCAGTTGCAGTTCCATTGTGTGGAGCCAGTACTACGACTTGTAAGTAGAATTCCAGGAAAGGCAAAGCCCTTGAGATATCTCTGCTTGGCTGAATCTGTGCTCTGTAACCGTTCTCTTCTCTGCATCCAAAGCACATTCTGATTCTGCCGAGGAGATTCCTTCTGGGTTGTTTCCATGCAGCTGGGGGTACCAAGAGCAGCCCCAGTTCTTAATGTATAGTAGAGATGACACGTGTTTTGACTTACAGCATGTATCGTCTGCTTTGCTGCGTCAAAAAACATGTAAACATTTTTGGTTAAGCTATTCATGACATTGTGTTTGCAGGGCATGGAGCTCAGTGAGAGACGACCAAAAGACACAGTGTGGTGACAAGCCAGAGGTCATGATGCTTTTTATTTCTAACGGTGGCATGGATGGGTATGGGGTGGCTCCAGGCAAGTCACTTACTCTCTCTGGGCCTTCAGATGCAGCTTAGTACGGAGGATGGAATTAGGAGAACCAGTGTCTGTTGTGTGGCTTTGGACGAGTTAATTAGTCTCTTTGAGCCTCAGTTGTGAAATGGAGATAGCAACAACATACAACAACAGAATTGTTGTGGGAATTAATAAAGATAAGGTTGAGAATTCTTAACACAGCATAGCAGACACTGTGGGTGTCCCCCCACCCCTCATCCCATTGTCCGTACACTGACAGCTATCTGTGTATTTCTTCTGTGGCGGGTGGGGAGCTCGCCTTGGGAGGGTGCTCAGTGTGTGTGTATGGCAGGCTGGAAACCTGGGTGAATGGTTAGACTTTGTGTCTCCACCCAAAATCTCATCTTGGATTGTAATCCCCATAATCCCCAGGTGTCAAGGGAGTGACCAGGTGAATCATGGGGCCAGTTTCCCCCATGCTGTTCTCCTGACAGTGAGTGAATCTCATTGCAGCTGATGGTTTTGTGTTTGGTGATTCCTCCTGCATTCATTTCTCTTCCTGCTGCCTTGTGAAGACGGTGCCTTGCTTTCCCTCACCTTCCACTATGATTGTAAATTGCCTGAGGACTCCCCAGCCACGTGAAACTGTGAGTCAATTAAACCTCTTTTCTTTATAATTACCCAGTCTCGGGCAGTTCTTCATAGCAGTGTGAGAGCAGACTAATAACTGGAAGTGCCGAGGATTTAATGTACCATGAGTTACCCCAATAAACATGGGGAGGGAGTTGGGGCAGCCTCCTCCCCACTCAGTGGGGAACCCTCAGATATGCTCCATGCAGCATCTCGGAGACACGCAGTGGGATTGAGCTCCAATTGCCCACAGTGGTAGCTGCTCACCGATGTGCTCTTATTGGTTTGCCTCTATTCCCTGTCTCAGTCTTCCTCACAATGCTCCCTGTGATCACATCCCAGATAGACTCTGCAACCAAATCCTCATCTCAGGCTATGCTTTTGGGAGGCCTATGACTCATGACTGCTGTTGCTACTAAAACTTGAAAGCACCTGGAAAATGATAACACACTCTCCACACACATTCATTCCATGTCTGCAGACATAATATGCTACTGTTATTATTCAGCCAGCATAATCTACAGATGAATTTCTAAGTGCCCTGCAACCAGCTGATTACAGCTGGCGATATAACTGTAGCATGGGTCTCTTTTTGAGGCCTGAATTGGGCACGCATGGGCATTGCAGGGGTGGAGGTTTTGGCTGAGTTTTAAGTGTGGTTTGGATACATTATTATTTAGATATTTTTGATCAAAAATCCTCTTATGATGGTATATACATAAATTTGGTTTTCTTATATGGGTGTGTTGGGGGGTAATTAGTCACAAATTATTTTAAGAGACCAGGAAAGATGAGAGTGGGAACAGGGTTATCCGTGTGGAAGATGGCTGATTAAAGATGCCACAAATGGCCGGCGCGGTGGCTCACGCCTGCAATCCCAGCACTTTTGGAAGGCTGAGGAGGGCTGATCATGAGGTCAAGAGATCGAATCCATCCTAGCCAACATGGTGAAACCCCATCTCTACTAAAAATACAAAAATTAGCTAGCTATGGTGGCACACGCCTGTAGTCCCAGCTACTTGGGAGGCTGAGCAGGAGAATTGCTTGAACCTGGGAGGCAGAGGTTGCAGTGAGCCAAGATTGCACCACTGCACTCCAGCCTGGCAACAGAGTGAAACTCCATCTAGAAAAGAAAACAAACAAACAAAAAAACCCCACAATTTTTCTCTACCATTGAGAGGTGAGGTCTAATTGCCCTCCCCTTGGGTTTGTGCTGGCGTTGATTACTTGCATTCAGTAGGATGTGCAGAGTGGTCCTGTGTGACTTCAGAGGCTCGGCCAGGAGGAGACCTGCAGCTTCCTAACAGGTCTATTGGAACCCTTGCTCTTGGACACTGCTTCTTGGACTTCCTCTCTCAGAATCCAGCTTCCATCCTGAGAGAACCCCAGTCCCCATGGAGAGGCCACGTGGGGATGCTCTGAGTGACTTGAGTGACAGTCCTGGCTGAGCTCTCAGCCTACTGCCAGCATCAACTGCCAGCCATGTGAGTGACATATTTTGGACATCAGCCCTATTGAGCCTTCAGACAACTTCAGCCCCAGGCAAAATCCAGCTGCAATATAGGAGAGATCCCAGCCAGAACCCCCAGCTAAGCTCTTCCTGAATTGTGGACTCACAAAATCATGAACATGATAATAGTGTTGCTTTGAGACTCTAGTTTTGGGATAACTTGTTCTGCATTGGTAGCTAACCAGAAGAGGAAGGAAGAGATGTGTAGAGCGGAGTTGGAGTCATACCACAGAAACATATAATTTATTTAAAGTATGCACATTTGGTTGTGTATGTGTTTGGGGGGTGGAGAGAAAGAGAGAGAGAGAGAGTGAGAGAGAGCGAGCGGACTTGATTGAGCAACTTAAGTTGTGTGGACAGTTCCACTCCTCATTCGATCAGTGGAAATTTTCCCAGAGTGAGGGTCACATGGATGATGTGAATCTTCTTTTTGGTGAATCAGTCTCAGTTATTACATGTCTCCCCCCTTGCCACACTGGACATGATTCTGGCACTCAAAATTAAATATTTTCACATGTAGTGCCCCCTCAAAGCAGGCTGGCTTTTTATTATCTGGTCCTTGACCATGGAAGTTCTTTTTTTAATTATTATTATTATTTAAGTTCTAGGGTACATGTGCACAATGTGCAGGTTTGATACATAGGTATACAAGTGCCATGTTGGTTTGCTGCACCCATTAACTCATCATTTACATTAGGTATTTCTCCTAATGTTATCCCTCCCTTAGGCCCCCAGCCCCCAACAGGCCCCAGTATGTGATGTTCCCCACCCTGTGTCCAGGTGCTCATTGTTCAGTTCCCACCTATGAGTGAGAACATGTGATGTTTGATTTTCTGTCCTTGTGATAGTTTGCTGAGAAGGATGGTTTCCAGTTTCATCCATGTCCCTGCAAAGGACATGAACTCATCCTTTTTTATGACTATATATAGTATTCCAGACCATGGAAGTTTTAATCTGCTCTTAAATTACAAAAAATGATGATGTTGGGCTTCTTGGGAGATGGTTTGCTAATCTTTAGTATGCTGCTCTCCACAGGGAAGTTCAATATGAAATTTTAGGCTTATGGTCTGAATTCAGAATGTAAACCTAGGATAAAATGGGCAGAATGGATTATATTTCTTTGTATTCACCAAAGTACCTAAATAACGTCTTTATAGAGTAGGTGTTTGATAAGTATTGGTTGGTAACCTTGGTTAGGTCCTAGAAAGAGGCCTTTAAGCAGATTTACAGTGACAGTGTTGATTGATTGCCGCAATCCACCGTTGTTAATTGCAATAGGGACTTTGAAGGCTTCTCCATTTGAATAACTTTCATTTGAACTGGAATTTTTCTGTATTAGATAAAACTTTGACCACTGCCAAGAATGTGTGCCAAAGATGGGGTTGTAGTATGGAGGGGTCAAATTGTGTAGAAACCAATTGCAATACTTACTGGAATCTTCTAAGAAAGGATATAGGATGCAGACATCACCTTTACTGTCATGAAGTTAACAGGTTAGTTAAGAAGGCAGATGGGGAATAGTACTGACAAATGTGATGAGTCTCATCCAAAGTGTTGCTATGGGAGCTTTGAGGAACAGATTTAACTTTATCTAGGAGGTAAACGAAAGTTGCTCTAAAAATGACTCCGAAGGGTGAGAAGATATTAGCTAGGTGAGGAGAAATAGGGAAATGTTATTTTAGGCAGAAAAACAGCACATGCATAGTCTATAGCAAGGGATGGCAAACATTTTCTGCCTAAGGTCAGGCAGGTAATATTTTAGGCTTTGTGGGTCCTATGGTCTGTCGTAACTACTCTGCTATTGTAGCATGAAAATGGCTTCAGACAACATGAAAATGAATGGGTGTGGCTGTGTTTCAATGAAACTTTATTTGCAAAAACAAGTGGTGGGCCAGATTTGGCCCAAGAATCATAGTTAACCAACTCCTGCTATAACCCTGTGAAGCAAGTAACATCACTTTCATTTTCTAGATGAGGAAATGGAGGCCTAATAGCACAAAACTGGTAAGCAGCAGAGCCGAAATTGGAATTATGAAAGTCCAGTTCATTATAATTCCAAACCTGTGCTCTTTCATCATAGTACGTACCTCCTTTCTAAAACATCTTTTCAAAGTTTCTATCAGAACAGCAGAGCCATGTAACAGTCAATCACAAAAATGCCCAGTACATTTTACTACCCCGCCAACAACAGTCGCTGGAAGGAATGGCTAAATGGTGGATGTTAAGTATTCTTCAGGCTCTATACAGATTATTCCGTGAGCATTTATCTTGCACTATGTATTATTTTCATTCTTTGGTAATGTTTTATCTCTTTTGTGGTTTGCTATGCTATTGATGAATCACACAATCCAGCCATCATTTCAAGAGTTCTGAGAATCAAGTGTTTCCTCTGGCACAGCACTTCATCTGCTATCAATACTAATAGAAAAACGCTTTCGGAAGTTTTAGTATTCACAGGCATCTTGTTTCTTTGTTGGATGTCTGGGAAAGATCAGAATGTGCAGTGCTAGCATTGTTGGAGTCCTTTGTTCCACATTAATAGTCTACTTTGACGTTCTCTAAGGAGTGGTAGGCATGTTATGTCATATGGCCCAGGTTACCTGGTTTATAGCATTTTTAAATGGATTTTTATTTATCTTTAGACAGTTCTGCTAAGGATTCCCTGGCCCTTTGGATATTAAGTTATAAATATTTCAACATGTGTCTTGGGGTCGAGCGAATGGGTGGTGTCTAGATAGCAGTCATTGCGGCAGTGCTTAGGCTTCCTGCTAGTTGGAGCGTGGACTGAGTAACCACAATCATCACTTCAACCTCAAAATCCTGGGGCCAGGATGGTGGTGCAGTCAACCTCAGAATATCCGTCGACTCTGTACATTTTCGGGGTGATCTAGGCACTTTCTTCTTTGTCTCTCTGAGCTCATTTATTCATTCAACAAGTATTTGTTAAGTGTGTATGCATCCGGCATTGTGCAAGATATTGGGAAAGAACAGACAGCTGCTTGTTCTTTTTTTTTTTTTTTTTTTTTTTTTTTGAGACGGAGTCTTACTCTGCCGCCCAGGCTGGAGTGCAGTGGCCGGATCTCAGCTCACTGCAAGCTCCGCCTCCCGGGTTCACGCCATTCTCCGGCCTCAGCCTCCCGAGTAGCTGGGACTACAGGCGCCCGCCACCGCGCCCGGCTAGTTTTTTGTATTTTTTAGTAGAGACGGGGTTTCACCATGTTAGCCAGGATGGTCTCGATCTCCTGACCTCGTGATCCGCCCGTCTCGGCCTCCCAAAGTGCTGGGATTACAGGCTTGAGCCACCGCGCCCGGCCAGCTGCTTGTTCTTATGGAGCTTACGTTATAGTAGAGGAGACAGATATCAGATAATTACATTGATGAATGCATATTTGTAAACTGAGTTTTTCATTTTTGTAAACTGAGTATTTCAGTTTCTCTGAAACAAAGAAACACACTACTGGAAAGCAATGTGTCTCAGACTGGGTGGTCAGGGTCTTCCCTGAGAGAATGCTTAGGCTGGGATTGAAGGGATAAATAAGGGGTGAAAACTAGCTGAAGGTGGGACATTCCAGATATTCCAGAAAGAGGGATGAGCGTGAGCAAAGATGGCAACAAATTGAAGGAAGGCCAGTGGTCTCCAAGCATGCCTCCCTCCTCCTAGAGTGAGTTACCCTTCTCTGAGAAAAACTGGAAAGCCTGCCCCTGGCCCTGCTATTGGATGCCTGGCAAAGATCCTGTAAAACTAGGTGAGAATTTTCTGGCCCAGTTAATTCACTCAGCACTTGTTCACACTCCCGGACTAGATGATAATACCCATGAGAAGAGTGTGTGAAACACTCTTCTACCTGGCAGGAGCCTGGGACTTAGAGCTTCAGCTGATGAAGAATTTCCTAGGATCTTGGGTTGGGCTGCAGGATGTGGTGCCCTCAGCTAATTTTAAGGTGGTTTCTGACAGACTGTTCAAATGAATCTTCAGTTCAAAGGGGCTGGGAAGAAACGGAGGAACATGGGCATAACTTGCTTTATTGTGTTCCACTTGTGGCGCCTCACAGATAATTGTGTTTTTAAAAATAAGTTGGAAGTTTGTGGCAACTCTACGTCCAGCAAGTCTATTGGCACTATTCTTCTGCTAGCATGTGCCATGTGCTGACTTCATGTCTCTGTTACATTTTGGTAATTCTTGAAATATTTCTAACTTTCTCGTTATTATTATATCTATGATCAGGAATCTTTGATGTTACTATTGTAATTCTTTGGGAGCACCACGAACAGAGCCCATTTAAGATGGTGCGCTTAATCCATAAATATGTGTGTTCTGACTGCTCCACTGACTGGCTTTTCCCCTCTCTCTCTTCCTCACTTCAGGCCTATTTCCTGAGACCCAGCGATATTTAAATTAGGCCAATTAATAATTTTACAGTGGCCTCTAAGTGTTCAATGGACGGGAGAGTCACACATCTCTCACTTTAAATCACAAGCTAGAAATGACTAAACTTAGTAAGGAGGGCGTGTCAAAAGCCAAGACAGGCAGAAAAGAATGCCTCTTGTGCCAAACAGCCAAGTTGTGAGTGCAAAGAAAAATTCTTGAAGACATTAAAAGTGCTACTCCAGAGAACACAAAAGCGGCAAGAAAGCAAAACAGCCTAATTGCTGATATGGAGAAAGTTTTAGTGGTCTACACAGAAGATCAAACTAGCCACATCCTTCCCTTAAGCCAAAGTCTAATCCAGAGCAAGGCCCTAACTCTCTTCAAAGCTATGAAGGCTGAGAGAGGTGAAGAAGCTGCAGAAGACAAATGTGAAGCTAGCAGATATTTATTTATAAGGTTTAAGGAAAGAAACTGACTCTATAACATAGTGCAAGGTGAAGCAGCAAGTGCAGCAAGAAGCTGCAGCAAGTTCTCCAGAACACCCGGCTAAGATCATTGATGAAGGTGGCTACACTAAAAAGCAGGTTTTCAATGTAGACAGAACAGTCTTATATTGGAGGAAGATGCTATCTAGGATTTTCTTAGCTAGAGAAGAGAAGTCAATTCTTGGCTTCAAAGCTTCAAAGACAGACGATTCTCTTGTCATTGACTAATGCACCTAGTGACTTTTAAGTTAAAACCAATAATCATTTACCATTCCAAAAATTCCAGGGACATTAAGAATTAGTCTAAATGTACTCTGCCTGTGCTTTATAAATGGAACAACAAAGTCTGGATAAAAACACATCTGTTTACATCATAGTTTAATGAATATTTTAAGCCCACTGTTGAGACCCATTGCATAGAAAAAAAAAAAAAAAGATTCCTAGCTGGGTGTGGTGGCTCACACCTGTAATCCCAGCATTTTGAGAGGCTGAGGTGGGCAGATCACTTGAGGTCAGGAGTTCAAGACCAGCCTAGCCAATATGGTGAAAGTCCATCTCTACTAAAAATAGAAAAATTAGCTGGGTGTGGTAGTGCACGCCTGTAATTCTAGCTGCTTGGGAGGCTGAGGCACAAGAATCGCTTGAACTCAGGAGGTAAAGGTGAGCTGAGATCATGCCATTGCACTCCAGCCTGGGTGATGGAGTGAGACTCTGTCTCAAAAAGAAAAAAGAAAAAAGATTCCTTTCAAAATATTACTCTTTGACAATGCACCTGGTCATCCAAGAGCTCTGATGAAGATATATGCAAAGAATAATGTTGTTTTCATGCTCTCCAGCAAAACATTCATTCTGCAGCCCACAGATTAGGGAGTAATTGACTTTCAAGTCTTACTATTTAAGAAATACATTTCATAAGGCTACAGCTGCCATAGATCGTGAATCCTCTTTTGAATCTGGGCAAAGTCCATCAAAAACCTTCTGAAAAGAATTCACCAGTCTAGATGCCATAGATGCCATTAAGAACATTCATGATTCATGGGAGGTGATCAAAAATATCAATGTTAACGAGAGTTTGGAAGAAGTTGATTCCAACTCTCATGGATGACTTTGAGGGGCTGAAAACTTTACTGGAGAAAGTAACTACAGATGTGGTAGAATTAGTGAAAGAACTAGAATTAGAAGTGGAGCCTGAAGAAGTGATGGTTTACTACAACCTTATGATAAAACTTGAACGACTGAGGAGTTAGTTCGTATGGATGAGCAAAGAAAGTGGTTTCCTGAGATAGAACCTACTCTTGGTGAAGGTGGTAAAAACATTGTTGAAATGACAACAAAGGATTTAGAATATTCCATAAACTTTATTGATAGGACAGTGGCAGAGTTTGAGAGGATTGACTCCAATTTTGGAAGATCTAATGTGGGTAAAATGCTATCAAACAGCATTGCATGCTACAGCGAAATTTTTCATGAAAAGAAGAGTCAATCAATGTGGCAAACTTCATTGTTGTCTTATTGAAATTGCCACAACGACCCCAACCTTCAACATCCAGCACCCTGATCAGTCAGGAGCCGCCAGCATTGAGGCAAGCACCAATAGAAAGGTTATGACTCACTGAAGGCTCAGATGATCATTAGCGTTTTTAAGCAATAAAGTATTTTAAAATTAAGATATGTATTTTTTAGACATAATTATATTGAATGCTTAATAGACTACAGTATAGTATAAACGTAACTTTAAAAATTATTTTTATTTCAATAGCTTGAGGGGTACAAGTGGTTTTTGGTTACATGGATAAATTGTATAGTGGTGAAGTCTGGTCTTTTAGTTTACTCATCATCTGAATAGTCCATGTTGTAGCCAATAGGTGATTTTTCATCCCTTACCCCCTCCCTCCTTCCTTTCTTCTGCGTCTCCAGGGTCCATTGTACCACTGTATGCCTTTGTGTGCCCATAGCCAGCTCTTGCTTATGAGACCATGTATCATTTGGGTTTCTCTTCCTGAGTAATTTCACTTAGGATAATGCCCTCCAATTCCATCCAAGTTGCTGCAAAAGACATTATTTTACTCCTTTTTATGGCTGAGTGGTATTCCATGGTATATGTACACCAATTTTTTTTAATTTTTCAATTTTTATTTTTAGATCCGAGGGGTACATGTGTAGGTTTGTTACTTGGCTGTGTGTGTGTGTGTGTGTGTGTGTGTGTGTGTGTATTCCCCCCTTATATTAGGTGATGCTGAGGTATGGGGTACAAATGATACTGTCACCCAGGTACTGAACATAGTGTCCAACAGTCTTTTGACCCTTGTGCCCCTCCCTCCCTCCCTCCCCCCAAGTAGTCTCCAGTGTCTATTGTTGCCATCTTTATGTTCATGAATACACAATATTTAGTTTCCACTTATAACTGAGATCAGGGGATATTTGGTTATTATTAATTCCTGTATTAATTCACTTCCTGTATTAATTCACTTAAGATAATGGGCTCTAGCTGGATCCATGTTGCTGTAAAGGACATGATTTCATTTTTTTTTCTTTTTGAGACAGGGTCTCACTCTGTCACCCAGGCTAGAGTGCAGTGGTGCACTCCCAGCTCACTGCAGCCTCCACCTCCCAGGCTTAAGCAAGTCTCCCAGGTAGCTGGGACTACAGGTGTGTGCCACCATGCCCAGCTAATTTTCATGTTATTATTATTGTTTTGGCAGAGATGGAATTTCACCATGTTGCCCAGGATGGTCTCAAACTCCTGGGCTCAAGCAGTCTGCCCACCTCAGATTTAATTTCTTTTTATGGCTTTGTGGTATTTCATGGTATATATGTACTGCATTTTCATTATCTAACCTACTGTTGAGGGGCACCTAGGTTGAATCCATGTCTTTGCTATTGTGAATAGTACAGCAATGAACATGTGAGTGCATGTATCTTTTGGCTCAATGATTTGTTTTCTCTTGGGTATATACCCAGTAATGGGATTGCTGGGTTGAATGGTAGTTTTTAAACATGGCATGTGTACACAATTTTCTTAATTAACTTTTGCATGCATTGGAAAACAAAAAAGTTCATGTTACTTGCTTTATTGTGATATCCACTTTATTGCAGTGGTCTGGAACCAAATCTGCAATATCTCAGAGGTATATTTATATGGAACATACCTTAGAACAGGGGTCCCCGACCTCCAGTCCCTGGACCGGTATCGGTCCGTGGCCTGTTAGGAACCGGACTACATAGCAGGAGGTGAGTGGTCGGTGAGCCTTACTGCCTAAGCTCTACCTCCTGTCGGATCAGCGATGTCACTAGATTCTCACAGGAGCATGAACCCTATTGTGAACTGCACATGTGAGGGACTTAGATTGCATACTCCTTATGAGAATCTAATGCCTGATGATCTGAGGTGGAACAGTTTCATCCTGAACCACTGCCCCCACAAAGTCTGCAGAAAAATTTTCATATGGAAAACTGGTCCCTGGTGCCAAAAACATTGGGGGCTGTACATCTAAGGATGGGAGATCAGGACTAGCCAAAAAAAAAAAAAAAAAAGGCCAGAGAGGTGGATGTGTGTATATTTTACAGGGTGCCTTTGGCCCCTGGTAGGGGTTGGAAGAGGCAGGGAGATGTTAAAATCAAGTGTGAAGGCTAGGCTTGAATTGTAATTGGATTCTTCTTGGAAGAAAACATGACTTCAGTAATCAAACTCTTCTTTTTTAATTCTTGGCTCTAGGCAGCAAACTTACCAGTAAACCATTTCTACCAAGTGTTCCAGCTCCACAATTCAGTTTACAAGTGCCTCACCAACAGTCCCCTTCTTGATGATAACCTCATGACACTCTCTTGTGTGATGATTCCATAATAGAATACCTGTAGCAGCATCTTCTTTTTCACTTATATCTCCAAGGTGTCAGTCAAGTTCGAGTTCGTATTCTTTCTTTTCTCTTTCTTTCCCATCTAAGTTACAGGCTTTGAAAAATTGTCTGAGTTCTGCTGCCATCCTCTTTCAGGGGGACTTTTCAACTCAATGGTCTAAAGAATACACATAAACGAATCTTGCCCAGTTCCTGGAACATCATCAGTGTTCAGCATATACCAGTTTGCTGTTTTCCTAGAGTTGGGCTGACTGTACTCTAATTCCCTGTGTTTAACCTGTGGACCTCCCCACCATCATTTTTCCTATCCTGCTCATCCTTGAGTGAACTCTCTGCGAGGCTCATGGTCCACTCCATTAACATTAAAGTAGAGACATTTACTCTGCTTGTGAGAAGAAGCTTAGCAATCATGCCACTCAGTCTTCTTTATTTAGAGATATGGAAACTGAAGCTTAAATGAGATAAGGGATTTGTCCAGGGTTTCACAGTTGGTGAGAGGCAGAGGTGAGCTGAACATTTCTATCTTTGTATGCTTCCCTTTCATAGGGGACTTTGTCGTATTAGTTTTATTGATTGTTTTCTGCTTTGGTGGGTCAAGATGGGTTTTCTCTCTCTACTGTTATCCCAATTGCACATGTGAGATGATTTTATTGCCCATCGTCTCCCTTCTCTCATTTATTTCCCCTTCCTTCTTCCTTGTCCCCTTATCCTCCTCCTTTTCTTTTGTACAAGCTTTTATGGAATGTGAATTTATAAGACACCATGCTTGCCACTATGGAGATGGATAAGAACAAAATTAAATCTCTGCTTTCAAGGAGCCTGAAGACCACCTTAGGAAAATAGCAAAAACAACAATGTTAAAAAAACCCAAAAGGGTAATAGCTGATAATATTATTGAACACTTTGTGGGTCAGTAGTTACGGTGCTAAGGGCTTAGGTACATGAAGTCACTTAAACTTGACCATAATCCTATAAGCATTATTTCCCTATTTTGCAGATGAGGAATTTGAGACAAAGAGTTCCCTCTCCTTGTTTCTCAAGGTCAAGGTCACACAGAAGGGAAGTGGGGGCACACAGAGCTGTACATGAAGATGAGGGAAGGAAGGATAAAGTCTACATCCCAAGGTCACTCTGCCACATTGACAGTGGACTCCCCAGTCTCCAAGCAGTTGCAACCTTGGATTAAAAATAATAAAATAAAAAAACAAACAAAAATGAAGCTCTAGAGAGACTCAGTAGGGCTTGAGAAGAGCCCCGCTCTGCAGTAGCCTTTTGGAGAGACCTTAAAGTGATTTTCTGCAGGGTAGGATTTGGAGATTGTAGCCATGATAATGTCTGCTTGTTGTTTTGGGTGAATCTGAACAGTGTTAATCAGCCTAAGGAATTTGAATCTCTGGGTTGGTGGCAGGTCTATGTGAGGTGTACAGAGGCCTTCCCAAGGCAGGGACCACCGTCTTTAGGATTTGGATCACTCCTCAGGACAGAGTCCCTCCTGGAGCCTTGATCTCCTCCAGCAGGTCCCGTGGCCATCATGCGAATACAGCCCACTGCTGCTTTTCAGGATTTCTTTCAGCTTCTCATGACCCTCTCCCAGGACACGCACTATGTGACTGACCATCTGGTACAGATCTGTAGACCCTCCTCTGTGGTTTTTCTCTAGCTCTTCCCCAGCCAGCCCATTCTGAGAAGCTTGCTTTGGAAATGGAAGACATACAGCATCTTTTTCCAATAGAATAAGGCTGTCTATACATGAGCCAAAAAATGTACGTCTTGGGGCTTTATAGGATTAAATATGTTTTGGCAAATACTGTAAATACAAAGGGAGATTGGAAGAAAGGCAGCTGAACAGGCTTTTAGGTTTCACTTATGTTCCCTTCCTGCAGAATGAGTGATCATTTCAAGATGCATCATTTTGTTCAGCTCATCTTTAAGGAAACAAAGATCACTATTATTCATAAACAACCAGAATGAGAAACAACCATTACAATCAAACCACACAAATGCATGTTGGGAAGAGCCTTTTCTTTCTTCCTTCCTTTTCTTTGCTTTCTATGTTCAGAGACCATAGTGACGACTGTTCCTGTTCTTCACTCATTATATACAAATGGGTTTAGCACATTTTGGCATCTGTACCCTGTTTACAACAAAATGTTCTTGTCCTGTCCTTCGATGCTGCTGTGTGGTTTCTGTAGGGCTGCCTTCCAATGATAAAAACAGGAGGGATCATGGGGGTGAGATGTGTTGGGAGTGGAGGGAGGGGGTTGTTCTGTTTTCTGGGATGGTGGCTCTCCTTGGGCAATTCATCATTCTCTCCAAGTTCACACTGCAAGGTTACAAAAGCTGGGGCCAGGCATGGTGGCTCACGCCTGTAATCCCAGCACTTTGGCAGGCCAAGGCGGATGGATCACAAGGTCAGGAGATTGAGACCATCCTGCCTAGTATGGTGAAACCCTGTCTCTACTAAAATACAAAAAAATTAGCTGGGCATGGTGACAGGCACCTGTAGTCCCAACTACTGGGGAGGCTGAGGCAGGAGAATTGCTTGAACCTGGGAGGCAGAGGTTGCAGTGAGCCGAGATCGCACCACTGCACTCCAGCCTGGGTGACAGAGCGAGACTCCATCTCAAAAGAAACAAAACAAAACAAAACAAAACAAAAATGCTGAATTGCCCTTTCCAAAGTGCAGAATGAGAAAGATATGATCAATGAGCTCTGTGGCCAGTGGCTAGGTAGGGGTGTCCAGGCCAGGTGGTCATGGAACGTGCAGCTTTAGTGTGCAGCCACCTAGCCCAGGGGAGCCCCCACAGCAAGCTCAGGAAAAGTGCCTGCAAGTGGTGGGCACAAAGTCCAAAAGAAAAGGACCCAGAAAGAGAGAAATCTAGGACAATTATCTTTTTTAAAAAATTAACTGATTATCATTCTTTCTTCTGTGTCTTATACCTTTCTTTGCTACTGAAGTACCTGCAAGTGGTGGAGACAAAGTCCAGAAGAAAAGGACCCAGAAAGAGAGAAATCTAGGACAATTATCTTTTTTAAAAAATTAACTGATTATCATTCTTTCTTCTGTGTCTTATACCTTTCTTTGCTACTGAAGTACCTGCAAGTGGTGGAGACAAAGTCCAGAAGAAAAGGACCCAGAAAGAGAGAAATCTAGGACAATTATCTTTTTTAAAAAATTAACTGATTATCATTCTTTCTTCTGTGTCTTATACCTTTCTTTGCTACTGGATCTTTCTCATCAGCATTTAAAAACATGCTCAGGTCTCTAAAAAAATTAACCATTTTGACCGGGTGCGGTGGCTCACGTCTGTAATCCCAGCACTTTGGGAGGTCGAGGCAGGTGGATCATGAGGTCAGGAGATCGAGACCATCCTGGCCAACAAGGTAAAACCCCGTCTCAACTAAAAATCCAAAAATTAGCCAGGCGTGGTGGTGGGTGCCTGTAGTCCCAGCTACTCAGGAGGCTGAGGCAGGAGAATCGCTTGAACTTGCGAGGCAGAGGTTGCCGTGAGCCGAGGTTGCACCACTGCACTCCAGCCTCGCAATAGAGCGAGACTCTGCCTTTAAAAAAAAAAAAAAAAAAAAAAAAAAAAAAATTAGCGTTTTTTAATATTTCATTCTCTACTTGTTCTGCATCTCTCTTTTCCGCTTCATCATCAAACTTGTTAAAATAGTTCTCTAACTTGCTTTCTGTATTTTCCCAGCTCTCAGTCCTTCTGCAGCCACTCCAATCTGCCGGTACTCTTAAATGTCAACCCTCACTGGTCTTCCCAAGGTCTGTAGGCCAGGGGTTTCCCTTTGAGTCTTAACCTTATGGGACTAATTAGCCCTATGAGATGCTGCCGCCCACACCTTCCTTTGGAAATGTTCTCTTCCTCTGCCACCCGCGTTATATGCCACCTCTGGATTCTTACCACCTTTTTGGCAAAGGCATGGTATTATTGGCAGGCCCATTTTACTCAACTTATACCTCAAATTTCAGGCTCTGTATTTGGCCCTCTTCTGTGTGCAGACATTCACCTTGGTTGAACTCATCTTCTCTCATGGCTATAGTTGCCAGCTCTATGTTGACAATTCATATAACCCTGCTTATGTTTCTCTGCTAAGATTCAAACTTATATGCCTAACTTTCTTCCAAAATAATTGGTTGTCTCATGAGAAATTCCAATTCAAAATATCCAAAATGATACTCATCTCCCACCCATATATTCCACGTTTCCCATGCTACCTTTAGCAATAAATGCCACTGCCATTTTTCAGTTTTCCCAAGCAGAAATCTGAATCAATCTTTTGCTTCCACTTTTCCACATACATGATTCCATCAAGTCCTATTGATTTTACTTCTTATTATATCTAAAATAGGAACACTTCTCCCCATCTCGACAGCTACTATTCCAGGTGGGGCCATTATTATCTTTCTTCTGCATTGGGACACTTCCTAATAGGTGTCCCCGCCTCTTACATTGAAACAGTTCTAGATCCTTCTAGAACAGGGGTATCTAACCCCTGGTACCAGTCTGTGGCCTGTTAGGGACTGGGCTGCACAGCAGGGGGTGAGTGGTATACAAGTGAGCATTACCCCTTAGCTCTGCCTCCTGTCAGATCAGCAGTGGCATTAGATTCTCATAAGAGCACGAGCCCTATTGTGAACTGCGCATGCCAGAGATCTAGGTCACGCACTCCTTATGAAAATCTAATGACTGATGATCTGAGGTGGAACAGTTTCATCCCCAAACCATTCTCCCTCAACCCCTCCTTCCCCCACCCTGGTCCATAGGAAAAAATGTCTTCCACAAAACTGGTCCCTGGTGTCCAAAAGGTTGGGGACTACTGTTCTAGAATGTAAATCTGATAATGTTACATATGGGATACAGCTCAAACTTCTTTACATGACTTACAAGGCTCTTTATAACCTAGTTCCTTTTTATTTTTCCAGTTTTATTCCCAATCACTTCTGACTTTAACTCTACTACCAAATAATACCAAACATCTTTAATTCCCTTACATGGGATTCTGACTTCACTTCCAACATTCTGAACATGCTCATCCTGGGAATATTTTCCTTCCTCGCCTACCCACAGGAGATAGGAACAACCCCTATCCATTAGGACTCCTATCCTATGGGACTAATTCCTAACCATTTTTCAGTGTTCCACTTGGATGACTCTGCTCCGCTTAACTCTAGGAAGCCCAACCTGTCCTCCCCAAGGTGGGCTAAGCACCTCCCTTCTTGTCTTGTATGGTATTTTCCTGCAGCGATTGGCCCCCAATTTGTCCTCACTTGCCTGCATCCATGCCATTAGGTAGCATTCTCTCACATTGACTCTGGACTTGGTTATTTGACTTGCTAAGGCCAATGAGACAATAGAAAAATGTCATGCAAGTAGAAACTTGAAAAGTGCTTGCACATTGGAGTTTGTCCTCTCTTGCTGACAGCCACACCCACTACATGAGTAAACCGAGACCAGCTTATTGCACAATGTGAGAAATATGGCTTGGTGGCCCCTGCAATCCTAGTGGACAACTGGTAAACCAGACATGTGAGAGCCATCTGGGACCATGTTTTTTCTGTCTGGGACATTCTTTCTCCCATATTTCTTGTAAAATGATACTCATCCCTCAGGAGTCAGCCTAAATGTCACTTTTTTGAAGAGACTATGCCTGATGAACCATCTAAATCAGGCCCACTAGCCTAAGTTCTCATCAAACTCTTTACTTTTTTTTGTAGCACTTACTGCCACTTGCATCTAATGTATTTAATTGTGTCATTGTTGCTTTAACCAACAGTAAACTCCACAAGAGCAGCGAACAGATCCACATCCCAAATATCTATAGGCTCTTAGGTATCTGTTGAATGAATAAATGAATGAGTAGCTAATGTCCAGGGTGAGAGGCTTTGCAGTTGGAAGGGAGGTGAGTTGGAGAGACCATGAGCAACCTTGTGTTTTAGGCTGGCTTGGTTTCTGCAGTGCAGTTAACCTGTAGTGTATCTTATTACTCTCCTGTTCATTTCTTAACTTTTATGACCATAGGTCACACCTAAGGTGTCCTAAGGTCACTAATTCTAGTTTTCATGATCTTCAGAACTCAGGATCTTCCCATCTACTTTAATAACCTGTATTTCTGGCCCTTGAGTATAGTTAAGAGTCACAGCATTCAACCCTTTTCCAACTGAGATATAGGAAGCCAGCCTTGTGTGGCAGTAAAGAGGGAGGACAAAGGAATCAAAAGGCAAGAGATAGGTTCCCACCTCTGACACTGACCAGCTGTGTGAGCTTGGGTAAGTTCTCAGCACTTCTGAACCTCAGTTTCCTCACTTGTGAAATTATTGTGATGAGGATTAAATATAATAATGTAAGTAAAATGTGTAAGATAACTTAGTAATGTATGCATCGTGTCCATCATCCTTTTTCTTACGTTGCTGTTTTTAGCCTATTTCTGCTTCTTTGGTTTTTCTTAGTAATAGTAGACATGTGATAAATATTAGTGCAGTGATTGAATTGGGGAACTGAAATACTAATAATTTCCTGCTTATGATCTTCCTCTTATTAATGGCAAGTTGAGTACATTGTACACAACCTGTGGGGAATATATCCTGGTCTTTCTTCCTCTTCGATCTGTTCCTCAGCAGGAGTCCAGTCATTGACTTCTGACATAGATTTCCTGTAATCTATACATTTGCTACATGCTAGACCTATGACATAAACCTATATAGCCCTGTTCTTGCTTGAGCTGACAGAGCCAAGGACATTGCATCCTATCTTTACTAGCAGCAAATCTTTCACTTCCAAAAGGAAATCAGGGGATGATACTCAAAACAGGAATCATTGTTGGCTAGGGTTTAGGAGTCTGAGAAGAAATGTCAAATTCAAGAAAATTGCCTGGCTCTTGGCCTGATATATGCTGAAATATAAATTGGACACTCAGTCTTTTGCTTTTAAGTTTTCACCTCTCAGGGTCCTGTTTTCCTGAAACAACCACATACTCGTCCAACAAGCACTTCACTGTCCCTTGTATCCTGGGACTGGAGCTATGGGCCAATTTAAGGCAGAGGATGAGTCTTCGAGCTCCTGACAGTTTGCTCCCTAGTTTCCTCCCCCTATCTTTAACCTCGCAGCAGGCAGAGAGGCCTTAGATGGTGAGCAAGCTGGATGATGGAAACGTCAAGAATCTGGGAAATGTGGAGAATAACTCTACCTCTTCTCTGGATCTGAAAGTGGGTTAGAAGAAATGCCCATAATCTCAGCACTTCCACAGATCATTGAGGGTGGGAGCTTTGAGGCCTGTGGAGACAGGGCACCTTCTCCTGGCATAATGACTTAATGGTGGGCATCCATTACAGAGCATCTTGTCTGGAAGATTCTGGTCAGAAACAAATTCTGTGCACAAAAAGCTGACTATTTTTTTTCATGATCATTTCAACTTCAGTTTTCTTGCCACTTATCACACAAGTAATAGCTTGTGCAGTCAGTCTCTCCAGTTGATTGAAAGCTCTTGGAGAGTGGAAAGAAAGTCTGACTTGTTTATAGCTATATGCCTGGCTCTTAGCACAGGGCATGGCAGAAGGGTGGTTGTTGAATTGTTGAGCGATTGATGTATCAGCAGCTTTATCTGTGCCCATAACCATCTTACTTTATGGGAAAAATAATGGCATAAAAATGGATACATAAAAAAAAGAAAGAAAAAACCACAGATATGAATCAAACAATCATACACACATGAGTAGTGAGGCTATGAAGAGGGGAAGTAATGATGCAGGTGCTCAAAAATCAATATTAAATGCAAAGTTGAAGGATGATGCAAAGTATTTAATGAGAGTTGTTGAATTAACCTAAGGAAGTAATGATTGAAGTGGAATCTGGGGACATGGCTAGGTAAAGGGGGGGATGTGTGTGTGTGCGCATGTGCGCACGTGTATGTGTGTATTTCTCTGAGTTGACTCTCTTTTAATGTTGCTTAGTTCTATGGAAGTTGCAAAGGTAAATAAGACTTTGGATTTCCAAATAAGAAAGACTCAGTGTATAAACAAATATTTTAAAATGAGACGATGGAATTGACAGGCAGCATCATGTAGTAGAATGAGACAAATTCTAGCTCTGCCTCACACAGCTGTATAATTCTGAATAGGTGCCATCACCTCTTTGAGCTTCACTTTCCTCACATGTAGTTGGTAATTATATTACTTTCCTCACAGAGTTAATGGTGAGGGTTTGTGAGTTAAAATGTGCAAGGGCCTGGCACATAGCAGATTGGTAAATAGTAAGATGTTCTCTTCCTCCTGCCCTTTTGGCTTTCTTTCACTCCTTGTAGCCTAAAGCCCAACAGAAATGCCATAAGCAGTGTTTATTTTACTGTCCCAATTGTTCTACCATAGACAAATCCATCAACATTTATTTGACTTATTTCTTCAAGACTTTGAAACCTAAGAATGGAATATTGTATCAGTCAGGGTCCAATCAGGAAACAGAAACTACACAGTAATGTGAATAGGCCAAGTTTAATACGAATGATTTTAATAGTAGATTGGAATAATAGAATTGGCTTATAAGGGGTACAGAGGACTGTGAAGAATAGATGAATAACAGATGTAGGGGCAGCCACAATCCCTGAGGCTGGGACAGAATACCCATGGAAGAGCCTCACCTCCACTCTGGGCTGAGATTCAGACCCAATTGGAGAGAGTGTGGCCACAGCTTACAAGATGGGGAAGAAGTTTGCTGAAGAATCACACTGGCAGGACTTGCTGGAAATCTCCACCTGGCATGCGGGGAAAACCATCCACTGAGTGGTGCTGCAGGATGCATTGCAAAGCTGCATAAGGGGGTGCAGAGGAAGTTGCCCATGGGAAGATGCCAAATCCTGCCAACTACTGGATACAGAGAAAACTGCACGTGCTGCAGGAGCCTGCTGAGATGAGTCCAACTAGGAAGGGAAGTCTCATCCTCCTGCCGTGTCCCTCAAGTGGCTACTACTGACAAAGCACACCATTATGCTCCTAGAAAACACCAAATGATTAAAAGGTCCATCTCCATTAACTCAGCAGGTAGTGAAGGACAGTTTTAGAGCTGAGAGGGAATTATGGTAACTGGCACATATATACTAAGTTATGTCTCACCATTCCCAAGAGGCCATAATTTTAATTTAGTGCATTTTCTGAAGGCATAGAATAGAGATGAATACTTACGACCAACACTGGTGTTGCCAATAAACTGCACAGCAACCAGATTGATCTTTTAGGAACAACTCTGTGTATTTGCCTATGTTAGAAACAGTTTAAAGGCTCCCATATCTTTATTGGTAGATGCTGAGGAAATTTAACTTGGCTTATGAGACTCTGTATATTACAACTCTTATCTCCCAATCCAGCCTCATTGTGCAACACTCTCGCTGGGTCTCTGCACTCAGGCACTGTAGTTTGCTCTGCTCTCTTCTACCATGGGGCCTTTCTATATGCCTCTGCCTAGAAATCTCTTTTTATTTCCCACCCTGGATCACTCTTTCATTCCCTTATTTCCTTCTTGTCCTTCAGATGCCACCCTGATCATGCTTTTTTTCTGGAAATTCTTCCCTTTTGTGTCTAGAATATCTCTTACATAGCATTTTCAATTTTATTTTTGTGCTGATCTATTTCTGTCTCTTCCACTAGAATATTAAGCTCCATGAAAACAAAGATGGCATTGGTTTTTGCTCATCTTGTGTCCTTAACATCTAGCTCAATACCTAGTATGTTGTAGGCACTCAATAAAATAACGAAATATTCATTAATTGGAGGACCACTGAATGGAAAGGCAGAAAGCTTTTTAAATTTGTCTGGGAGAAATTTCTAGGCTCCCTGGATATATGAGAAGACATAAATCTGTACGAAGAAGTATAATGTGTTCCTCAGGAAAGGAGTATGCCTAAGAAACAACATTTTATAATAAATCTAATTATAGTTAGAAGACTCATCACAAACGAGACCAATATATTTAATTTTTTGGTAGCAGCGAGCTATCTGTGGATTTTGCTCATCAGAGCATGGTCTGTGGATCAGCTGCATTAGCATCACTTGGACCTCCTGAATCAGGATCTGCATTTTAATAAGGTTGCTAGGTGATTTGTGTGTGTGTTCATTAGAATCTGAAGTGCACGACTGTCAATCAAGTAAACCTTCTTAATAGGCAGAACACACCCGCAGGAGGCTATTGAGAACACACCTGAGGCAATCTGACCAAAACTGTGATGGGTCAGTTGAATGCACATTCTTAGCTACTTCCTTCAGCTTCTTTATCCAGTCTGATTTAGTCTAATCTTGACATATCTGAACTAAAGGATTGAGCCCCTAACTGAAACTGTTCAGCAGTTGCTGTGATTGTGCATAGGCATTCCTAATGTCTGCATTCATGTAAGCAGGGAAGTGAAAGCTGCTTGGTGACAGATGCTTAGGCTGACCATATCTCCCGAAACATATCTGAGACATGTAATTGATAAAAAGACCCTTTAAAAATTCTGTCATTTTTACTATGGTGAGCATAAGGGTTAACTTCACTTAATTGCATACTTAATTTTCTATTTTAAAAACAATAAAAATTCTTGAACACCCTTACACTTTTACATGCTTATGCTCCTTCTGTTCTTCACTTAGCATTTAGGACAGTCCTATCCCCCTAGGGGATAGTCAGGAAATGCTTAGAATTGTAGCATGCTGGAGTAGAAAGGGTAGTGTAGATGAAAGAGTATGGGTGTTACAGTTGAGTAGGCCTGAGTTTAAATCCATTCTCCACTACTTGTGGTTGTATGACCTCAAGTGAAATGCTTAACTTCTCTGGATCTAGCTCATAATTTGTAAAATAGGTGATAGCATTGGCCACACAAGTTTGTTATGATTATGCTGAGTTAATATATGGAGAGTATCTAGCATTGTACCCAATACATAATAAGTGCTCAATAATTGTTAGATTCATTTGATGATTTAAAATGAATAGTAAGGGTGAGGCTGTTTTTGAGCTTAGATCCTAAGAGTTATGGCAGGACTCTGTGAGATTAGAAGCAGACAGCCCCACTGTCTGCCATTCCACCCCTGGCATTCTTGTTAGTCAGTTATTTGCCACAAAGGCCATAGTCTCACAGCTTCCTAACACCGCATAGTGGCCTATTCTTGATATGAATTGGTATCATCCAGGTTTATGGGTGGTAAAGACCATGGTGTCCTCAATCTCAAATTCTCTGGTGATTAAATCATCACCTTGAAAAATGGCATTCTCAGCAGCTGCAGTTGTCTTTTCTTTCTTGAATAAAATTCCAACTTATTTATTTATTTATTTACTTACTTAAGACAGGGTGTTTCTCTCTTGTCAAAGCTGGAGTGTAGTAGTGCAATTATGACTCACTGCAGTCTTGACCTCCTGGGCTGAAGTGATCCTCTCACCTCAGCTTCCAGAGTAGCTGAGACTACAGGTGTGCACCACCACCCTGGTTAATTTTTAAAATTTTTTGGTGGAGACGGGGTTTCACTATGTTGCCCAGACTGGTCTCAAACTCCTGGGCTCAAGCAATTTGTCTTACTCAGCCTCTCAAGTGCTGAGATCAACTTTTATTTTAGATACTGGGGGTACATGTGCAGGTTTGTTACATGGGAATATTGTGTGTTGCTGGAGTTTTCCATTCCTCTAGTTTATGTGTCTGTTTTTCTACCAGTACCAAGCTGTTTTGTTTACTGTGGTTTTATAGTATAGTTTGAATTCTGGTAATGTGAAGTCTACTGAGAGAGACTATTGTCTGTCTTTTAAAGGATTAAAAACAAACAAGAATGTGCAAGAGATACTGTATATGACCTACAAAGCCTAAGATATTTAGTATCTGGCTTTTTGTAGAAAAAGTTTTCTGACTCATGCTGATATTAACAATTAGGCTGTCATGTCTCTTGATAGATATGATATTCATTTCAGACTTGGGTTTAGACCTCATATCAGTTGTAGATATCAGTTAATTTCTAATACTTGTAAAATCCCCCTGCTTCTTCATAAAGTACTAGAAGTCCTCTTTCCAGTTGTATTTTTATATAGAGTAACATATGACCTGATTGGCACAGGCTGTACTGGATTGCTCCTCTTGTCATGACATAACTATTGAATAAAATTCCTTTCACTCTCAGTGTTCCATGTCTGAGGGTACTAATCTGAAGATGGTCAGCTTAGAGCTTGTACTTGCCTGTAGCAGAACATTTAAGCCTTGACTTTTTATTTATTTATTTCATGGCTAAAGAAGTATTTTTCACTCTGTCTTAGTCAGCTCATGCTGCTGTAACAAATAACCACAGATGGAGTGGCTTAGTCCATAGACATTGAGTTTTCACAATTCTAGGGGCTGGGAAGTCCAAATCCTCACATGGGTGGTGGGGGCAGTGAAAGAATGAGAGAGACAGAGAGACAAAGACACACACACACACACACACACACACACACATACACACACACACACACACACAGAGAGAGAGAGAGAGAGAGAGAGAGAGAGAGAGAGAGAGACTCTATTGTGTCTCTTTTCTTTCTTTGAAGGCCACCAATTCCATCATGAGGGTTCCATACTCTTGACCTCATCTAAACCTAATCACCCACTGAAAGGCCCTACCTCCTAATACCTCATACTTGGACTAAGACTTCAATGTAGGAATTTTTTGGGGACATAAACATGCAGTCCATAAAGCCCTCAAACAATGCTCCCCTGCAACATGGTGGCTATCTTCCCATTAGGTAATGTTATAAAGATGAATAAATTAACCCCCCAAGTCACAGAGCTAAGAGGCCGCAGAGCTGGGATATGATTCAGGCTCCAAACTCACAGGCAAAGTGATGGTGCATCTAGAAATTGTTGCAAGGTGCTACTACCAATGCTTTTTTCACTCTCTCTCTCATTTGAGTCTTGAGTCTTTTGTAGTGTTTTCATATTTTTTCACTTTTCTTTTTTTTGTGATCTGGCTGTTTTCTTAATGTGAGATCAGAGTCTTTGCTTGCTATTGTGGTGCCATGCACATGTTATAACCCCATCAGCAGGAAGAATCTTTTGCTTGGCATCTGGGCTGAAGGTGCCTTCATTGCATGGCCTATGACATCTCTTGTATGGCACCATTGGCACCTCTGTCCCATCCTTGTCCCCAGCCCTAACCCCAGTTGCAGCAGTAGCTATAGTCATACCAGCAGGACCGGGAATTCATAGCCCTACTGCTGAATCACTTCCAGGACATGATTGTTTACTCCAAGAACTGGCATTACCTGGGAGATTGTTAGAAATGCAGAATCCTGTGCCTTGCCCTCCGTTCCTCCCCTGACTACTGAATTAAAATTTGGGGATTCATCTGCACCTTCAAATTTGAGACCCATTAGTATATCTCACTTGATTCTTAGAATAGCCTTACAATATAGATAGTAGGGCCCCCATTTTGCAGATGTAAAAACTGAGGCCAAGAGAAGTAATTCACTTGAATAAAGAAAAACAAATAGAACCTGGCAGAGGCTTTATTTCTAGAGTGCATCATTACTTTGCCTGTGAATTTGGAACCTGAATCATATCCCAGCTCTGCTGCTTCTTAGCTACGTGACTTGGGGGTCTTAATTTCTTCATCTGTGTAACATGTTAGTGAACCAGATGATCTCCGAGGTTTCTTTCAGGTTCCAAACCCTATCATTTTAATGTAAGCCTGTTTTACATATGTTCGTATGTTCATTTTTTGAAGAGTGGGAGTTCTCTGAACTTGGACAATGAAAGGATTTGAAGTCCTGGAATTTGTATAAGGGGGATTGTTCTTCTAATAGACAGCTACTCCTTTGCTTTGCATAACCAATATGGTATTGATTGCAGATTAATAGCCAGCATCTGCCTGTTAAGTGGAATTGTGATTTCCTTTTTCCTTATTCCTAAGTCACAGAGGGAAATAAAGTCACCCCACGGGGAGGAGAGGAGAAATATCATTCTGGAACTATGAGAAAATTTTAACTAATAGTAAGAAGTTGTTGGCAAAACATAAAGGAAGATGAAATAATATGTGTTCTTATTTGGGCTTTATAATTTTGATAGGATCTCTTCAGCAGGGAAACATATACAGAGCATAAATGGGAACCATCCCATAGCTTAGCTAAATTCTCCTTTTCCCATTTAGGTTATTAGTGATTTTACAAACACAGATTGTTATCAGCCACAGTAGTAGAGAGGAAGAGTAGGACCCACAGCTCTGAATTGTATATGATATAATGTTAAAGCTGGATAGGGCCTTCTAGTATAAATTCTTTTAACGGTTGAGGAAACAGAAAGTTGTCCAAGATTACACAATGTGTGACACAGCCTAAACCAGAACCTTGGGGTCTCACCCTAGTGCTTAGCCCAGCCCACTGCAGCAGTGTTTCTCAGGTACCAAGAAGATTTGCATAGGTGCTATTTACAGAGTCAAAATGGGATACAGGTGAAGTAAAAAAAAGTTTGCATTTTTCCAACTCTATGATAAATGACAATGGCTTTTCATTGATTGTAGTGCTACAAAGTCTTTTTTGATGAAATTGATACATTTAGAATACAATCATGAGCAAATTAGAAAACATTAAATAGTAATACAGTTGGCATGCAGGTATGCAACAATTATTAGAGTTGCAAAACAATATCTGAAGTTTAGGAGATGCTGCACAATTCCCTAAGGAATCCACAGGCTCTTGGTATTTGATACATTGTGTCTTGTTATTGAGGAGGGAACTACCCATTTCATATTATAATTGAACTTGGCTTAGCAGGTGTTCACTTCCCTTTGATCCCTTTCTCAGTGTGGTAAGGCAGGGATCCATCTGGCTTATGATTACACATCAGGCAGGTTAGGCTACTCTATGCTGGGGTAACACATAACCTCAAAATCCCAGTGACTTATTGAACATGTAGAAGCAGAGAATAGTGTGATGGGTGCCAGGAGCTGAGTGTGGGGGTTGGGGAATTGAGAAGATACTGGTCAAAGGATACTAAATTTCAGGTACATGAGAAGAGGAACGTCAGAAAATCTATTGTATAACTTGGTGACTGCAGTTAATAACAATATATTTCATACTTGAAATAACTAAGAGAGTAGAACTTAAGTGTGCTCTCCACAAAAGGTTAAGTATATGAGGTAACAGATGTGTTAATTAGCTTGATTTAGCTATTCTGCAACATATACATAGATCAAAACATCATATTGTACCCCACAAGTACATACAGTTTTTATTTGTCAACTTAAAAAATCTCAGTGACTTATGATCACAGTTTTATTTCCATCATTGGCCTGGTTTTGGCTTTACATGTGGAGACCCAGGCTGATGAGCAGCCTCTATGATAAGTATTGCTGGTATCATGACAGATGGGAGAGAGGGAAGCAGAGCCAGAACATTCTGTTCAGAAGTGGCTGGAGTTACATCACTTTCACTTGCATTTCATTGGCCAAAGCAGGTCACATCTCTACAGTATAACCTTCCGATAGGGATGGGCCTAGTAGGGAGGGGCAGTGAGTAGAGTTGACAATCATTAATTAATAGTAATAAACTCTTCAGTGGAGAGCACATGTCAGGAACTGAGAGTTGCTTACAACAGCTTTGTATATTGGGACAGTAGTGAAATAGCTGATGCCACCATTCCCTCCATGTATAAATCTACTGAGGATCGTGCCATTCTTACAAGGCAATTGAATGTCTCTCTGTTGGCTTCTGAGGCTACTAAGTACTTTTAAGCTTGTGCAGATATGGAGAATGGTTGAGGGGTGAGAGTTGCCTTGATGTGATTTTTCTGCCTTTACAAAATTGGGAAGGAGAAGAACAAGGCTTGGGTATGGCTGGTATATTCTCCCATACCTTAGATCTCCATTATGTTGACCTGTGCTGATTCTCCAAAGTTACGTTGCTGGATTTTGTAGTCTGTTGTTCCCCCACCTAGCTGCCTCTCAGGTGTACAAGGGTGACTAGGCAATAATGTGTGATCTAAATAAGCCTGACTTCTTGTAATAATAAACTAAAAACATACCACACTCTAGCTTAAGTTAAAAATGTTGGCCAGGCGTGGTGGCTCATGCCTGTAATCCTAGCACTTTGGGAGGCTGAGGTGGGCAGATCACAAGGTCAGGAGATCGAGACCATCCTGACTAACATGGTGAAACCCCGTCTCTACTAAAAATACAAGAAAATTAGCTGGGCATGGTGGCGGGTGCCTGTAGTCCTAGCTACTCGGGAGCCTGAGGCAGGAGAATGGTGTGAACCTGGAAGGAGGAGCTTGCAGTGAGCTGAGATCGCGCCAGCCACTGCACTCCAGCCTGGGCGACAGAGTGAGACTCTGTCTCAAACAAAAAAAAAAGTTAACATGAATAAAACATTAAATTATACATTTAAACGCCATCTATGACTGAGGGAATGCTTTAAAGAAATTTGGACACCTTGGATTATTTTTTCCTCAGTATTTTCCACATTCTCCATCTCAGACTCTAAGCTAATGTTTACTTGTCTTTAGGTTTTGTGTAGCTTAAGTCAACCTAAATTTCTTTTGGATTCTAAATATCTTGGGTATACAAATTCAGGCACACTTTGGCCATGGTGCTTTGGGTGCCTGGGTGATGGCAGCTTTTCTTCCATCCTTTTATTCCATCTTTTAAGAACACTCTTAAACAATTTCATAATGGAAATGGTATATTAGCATTCCTAAGACCCCACCTTTGAATCCCCACTTTCTTACTTCCTTATGTCAAAGCAGAGAAAAATAAAGTTTTAGACTGGACTGTGTGCCTACAGACTTCAGAAGGAATTTCTGTGATTCCAGTTTCCTTTAGTGGTGTTCCTGGTAACTAGGATCAGTTGTCCTAAGGTTATAGCTTTCATCCTGAAATTTCCCTTACATTTATATAAAGCACATCTCCTCAGTTATAACTAGAGTGAACTTTCAGCTCTCTTGTCTTGCTGTCATGCAGTTTTAAAAATGAGATTATACTCTTTAATCTGAACATATTTAAACATATTAAGTATATTTATATTCACATATTTAAACATATTTGAATATGAAATTGAAGGGCTTTTTGATAGAACTTAAGAAGTGATTTCTGAACAGTTCCCTGGGAATCCATGTCCCCTGGGAATTGAAAGAGGAGCTTTTCTCATTGGTCCAGCTGGGGAACTGGTTTGGGGATCCCCCACAGAGAACTTAGAGTCAGTGAAGCAAACTTACATTTTGAACCTGTAAGAAGCAAACACCCCTTTCCCCTTTCTGCCCATTGGCAGTTCTCCAGAGGACAGAATCCCTTCTTTTTATACTTCCTCTATTAGCGTGGAAACTGGTTGGAGAGTCCCTACTGTGGAGGCAAGAGGGACTTTTATTTCTCGTTCAGAAAAAATTACACAGGCTTCCTGAATATAAAGGGGGAGAGACAGGCAGTCTTAGTGATACTGACCAAATTACCCATTACTCTTGACTTGGCATTCTTAAAACAAGTTTAGAATCATATGTGCTGACTAGGGTAGAATTGAATATATTTCTTTTTATCCCTTTGTTATAAAAACTTAAACAATACAGATTCTCAGAAGCAAATGGTAAATGTCTTCGTCCCCATCCTGTTCCTGCCCTTCATTGCCTCATCCTAGTACCAAGGGCTGACCGCTCTTTGTAGTATGGAGCATATTTTTTTCTACAGTTGAGTTTCTTTCTAAGTTATCAAGCTGTCTTCCCTATTCAAGGTGCTGCTGTGAACTTAGAGGCAGTAGATTCCTGGGTGTGCTACAGAAGTACTTTGCCCAGCTTTCCTGGGGGAGGGCATGAAGATGCTCTAGTTAGAAACCAAGTTTCTGCTCCCTCAGAAGAACTCTTATCCTATAAAGAGACATTCAAATAGAGGACTTCTGATCCTTTTGCAAGGCTTGTTTCTATTCCAACAGGTGGGTCTTGTGAGTTTGTCTCTCCTTGTTTTGCTGCCAGTCTTCTCCTCTCTAAGGACCTTTCCCATGACCACTTCTGAGCATTGAAATCCTTTGACTTCCTTAAGGACCGGTGCATTAGTTACCTATTGCTATGCAACAAATTACCACAAAGCTGAGCTAGTTAAAATAAGTACTTATTATCTTACAGTTTCTTTGGGTCAGAAATTTGGGAGTGGCTCAGCTTTGTTGCCCTGGCTCAGGGTCTCTCATGAGGTAGCAGTCAGGACAGTCAGGATGTGGTGAGGGCTGCAGTCATCCGAAGACTTGCCTGGGAGAGGAGAATTCCCTTCCATCATGGCGCCCTCATGTGCTGTTGGTGGGAAGCCTCAGTTCCTGGCCATGTGAGCCTCTCTGAGGACTGCTTGAAAGTCCTCCTGACACAGTAGGTTAGCTGGCTTTTCCCAGAGTGAGTGAATTCAGAGAGGGTGATACAGAGGCCTTAATATCGTTTATGACCTAGCCTTGAAAGTCACACTGGATCGTTTCTGCATGTTCTATTGACAACACAAGTCAACCCTGTTCAATGAGGAGGGAGACTACAAAGGTCATTGAAAACCAGGAGGGAGGAATCAGTGGTGGCCCTCTTGGAGGCTGGTTACCATATCCAGTTCAGTTCCTATTTCTTCTGTTCAACTTGTTATTAAATTCCAACCTCACTATATTCTTTTCTCTGAATTTCCTCAATACTTTCTCGATGAACTGCTAATGTGGGCGTATGAGGTTCTGCCTTTGTTGTTTGATTAGGTATTTTAGGCTCAAATACTTTCCATTGTAAAGTGGCTGGAGGGTGACACAGCTGCTTAGGATTGCCTACGATGGTGAGGGTGGTAGAATGAGATTCTCAAGTACTAGGGAGTGGGTCCCAATTCCTCTGGCCAAGCCCTCGTGCTGGGCTGCACCTGCCTGGGGAAAGGGGTGCTTTCTAAAAATTGATACAAAGGTAAGTTAAAGGCTTGGAGAAAGTTCTAGCATGGGTCCTTAGTAAATGCTTATAAGAGGAATACATAAGTAAATGAAAAATTTTTCCTGTGATCTTGTAGAATTCCATAGAGACTCAGTGTGTTTTTTAAAATTTTAATAGTTTTTGAGGAACAGGTGTTTTTGGTTATATGGATAAGTTCTTTAGTGGTAATTTCTGAGATTTTGGTGCATCTGAGCATGTACATTGTAGCCAATGTGTAGTCTTTTATCCCTCAGTCCCCACCCATCCTTCCCCTCAAGTCTCTAGAAACCATTATATCATTCGTATGCCTTTGTGTCCTCATAGCTTAGCTCCCACTTACAAGTGAGAATATACAGTGTTGGGTTTTCAATTCCTGAGTTATTTCACTTAGAATAATGGTCTCCAACTCCCTCCAGATTGCTGTGAATGCCATTATTTAGTTCATTTTTATGGCTGAATAGTATTCCATGGTGTATATATACCACATTTTCTTTATCCACTCATTGGTTGATGGGCATTTCGGCTGGTTCCATGTTTTTGCAATTATGAATTGTGCTGCCATAAACATGCTTGTGCAAGTTTCTTTTTCATGTAATGACTTCTTTTCCTCTGGGTAGATACCCAGTAGTGGGGTTGCTGGATCAAATGGTAGTTCTACTTTTAGTTTTTGAAGGAATCTCCATACTGTTTTCCATAGTGGTTGTATTAGTTTGCTTTCCCATCAGCAGTGTGAAAGTGTTCCCTTTTCACCACCTCCAGACCCACATCTGTAATTTTTAATTTTTAAATTGTGGCCATTCTTGCAGGAGTAAGGTAGTATCTCATTGTGGTTTTAATTTGCATTTCCCTGATAATTAGTGATGTTGAACATTTTTTCATGTTTGTTAGGCATTTGTGACTTGGGAATATACCTAACTAAGGAGGTGAAGGATCTTAGTGGCATTTTGATATTCCTTTCTGGTTTTAGACTTCAGAGGGCTCGTCTTCTAGGAACGATTTCTAGTCTTGGTGTAAAAGAAGTGCCCTCTCACCTCTGCCTGTGAGTGGAGAGATGAGGCTGGTGTTTGGAGCTGGGGGTTACTAATTTGAAGTCACTTCTGATATGTTGTAAAGTTTATGTGGTTGAGGGTAGAAAGCTGCTCTTGGGAGGGACTGCCTCAGACTTGAGTAGAACAGATAAGAGTCTTTCCTGGGCTCAGGTCTGGGTTGGTGCCGACAACCAGGGAACAGACTTCTGCACAGAAGGGCAATTCTGTGAAGTAAGCCCCGGAAGCCTCAGCCAGTATCCCTCCCTTCTCCCTCTGAGGTTCAAGGGAGATTGCTGAAGAGTACATGAGGGGCCAGGCTGGGAAGGGCGCCATGGGCCTGGGACTCCTGCTGCTTCTACTTAATTGCTCACACCCGTTTCTCTGCTTGCAGGGCTCCATTTCATTAATGAGCAAGACATGCGCTGGCCACGTGTCAAACCGCCTCAGTATTTATTTGGCTTTAAGCTGGGTCTTTCTAGAACATATGTGCCTCTGGGGGATTAAAACTCAAACAACTGTGACTTTGGCGGTTTTGACTGAGCTGGCACTGTAGATCTGAAAACAGAGTGTGTAGCTTTTGGTGGTGAGCAAGTGCCCGCCAGACAGGGCAACATAAAGTGACTTGGAAGGTCAGGAGTTACAATGGGGGAGGGAGCCTCCATGCTGAAGTTCAGGAGGCTGTCCCTCACATGGCCTAAGAAGGCCACCTCCCTCATACACCTTTCCAGGGTCAAATTTTAGGAATTATTCCTTTGGACTCAAGCTTGTTCAATAAGCATCGGAGTAGAAGGAGGGCCCCGCTAACATACTGGTTAAGAGCAAGCATTCTGCAGTCTGAGAGACCCAGGTGTACGTGCTAGACCTGCCACTTTTTAACTATGTGCCTTTGGGAAGCTTCTGTATCTCCTTTACATTGTACTTTCCCCACCTGTGAAAGGGACTAATAACTTGACCCATACATTTACAGCCAGTTCATGAGGAACATTGATGTGTATTATAGTTTCTTACACATTCTTTTCAGGTTTTAGTACCTGAGTTACACTAACCTTATAACATGAGTTGAGGGTGGGGGTGGGGGTGATATTTATTCCTGTTGCATTTTTTGGAAGAGTTTTTGTAAGGTTGATTTTTTTCTTTCCTAAATATTTGATAGAATTTAGCAATAAAACCTGAAGTCTTCTTTGTGGGGAAAATTTTGATAACAAATGTAATGTTGTCACTATTGAGAACCAAGTAGAGGAGTATATAAGCATGAAGTCCAAGCAGCCAGCCAGTGCCGACACAGCCACTGCTGTGGTGTCTCCTTGGATAAGACTGCCCACCAGCCTACCAATACCACCTCAATTCCACCAGGATTCCACGCTATGCTGCGTGCACTTGAAGATCTGTGAAAAAGATCAGGAAACTGAGACTCAAGGCATCTCAAGTAAAAAACAATCACTCAGTTAATATTGCAGAATGAAACTAGGATGGCAGCTCAGTTATTTTTGACTCAAATCCCATGATATTTCACAGTTCCACAGCTGCAATGTCACAATTAATAGATGAATCCCGTTTTGTCGTCTGATGATTGTATTCTCCTCCTCTCTGCTTTTAGATGGGTGCTGGAAGCTGGCTTCAGAGAGAAGTACTATATAGATTCATTCCGTAATCATTCCCATTTCATTGTGTGTCTCAAAACCTCCATGCAAGACTTGCTGCAGAACAAGCAAACAAACAAACATGCTCGCAGGGGTGAGGGCCTGTAGAAAGCTCAGGGAGTGGGGATGGGGGGGAAGAGAACTCCCTTGAAAAAGATGGGCGGATTAAAAGGAACACCATTCTCCCGCCCCACCCAGAGCCAGAGACCATTAACTTCCAGTAAGTACTTCTGCAAGTCATCAATCTTCCTTAATCACAGATGACATGCAGTTAAACAACATGGACCCAGAGAGCTTTCCCCTGACCCCAGATGGGTTCTCTAACGTTTATGAGAACATTTGGAAGACATCAAAGTGAGTCAGTGGATAGGTAGAACCACATTCCCACCTTAATGGGGCAGCTAAGAAATCAAGGAGAAGTGGGAAAGAGCCGTGGATTGTTTCTCCGGCTATCCAGGTCTGAATTAGCAAGTCTGGCAAATGGATAACAAGGTGTGTGGGGAGTGAAACTCCATGGAATTCCACAGGTGGAAAGGGAACAGAGAAGTCAGGGATGATGGTAGCACTGGCAAAGGCAAGCATATATAGAAGCAGGTGTCACTAGTTACTGGGTGTTCGTGACAGTCCTTGGCTGGATGTACACACCTGCTATGAACTAGATTGTGTCTATAGTTATATGTTGAAACTCTCATCCACAATATGGTGGTATTTGGAGATGAGATCTTTGGAAAGTAGTTAGGTCTAGATGAGATTATGAGGGTTGGGCCCCCATGATGGGGTTAATACTCTTATAGAAAGAGACACCTGAGAGCTCGCTTTCCTCTTTCTCCCTGTGCAAATGCACCCAGGAAAGACTGTGAGTGCACAGTGAGATGCTGGCCTTTCACAGGTCAGGAAGAGAGTCTTCACTAGAAAAAGAATCTGAAGGCACCTTGATGTGGGACTTCCAGCCTCTAGAACTAAGAATATGAATGTCTGTTGTTTAAACTACCCAGCCTATGGTATTTTGTGACAGCAGCTCAAGTTGCCTAAGACAGAACCCACACACTAACTCACACACACAAATACATAGCCCAGAAGAAAAACTGCAGATCCTTAGGGTTCCTGTGCCTGATTTGGGTTAGAAACACTAGGATCTTATCCTTTCCAAGAATGTCATCAGTACAAGGTCACTATCAAGCAAAGTTTTCTAATCAGCCAAAATCATATCTAAGAATTCTGTAAGGGAGACCAAGTGGCAGGCTCATTCAGGCCCAGAAAGCCAACGATCCACCTGTGGGATTTGTATCTCCCGTTCTTGGCATGGAGAAAGATAGGATAATAGCAGTATTAATAACAGCAGCTGTGGGTATCAAGGGTTTCCTTTGTCCCAGACACTGTGCCAAGTGCTTTATGTGCGTTTGCACATTTAATTTTTCCCTGCTGCCCCATGGTCCAAGCCACCATTGCCCTTTCATCTGGACTATGCTGATAGCTTTCAAACTGGAAGCCCTGTCTCTGCCTTTGGCCTCTACAATCTCTTAGTTGTACAACTCTAAAAGTGATTATCTTAAAGATAAAATGAGATCATCCTGTAGCTCCAAATCCTCTCTTTTGGTCTCTCTTACGGTAAATTCCAAAGTCCTTCCAGTGGCCTAGGAACCCCAGCTTTCCCCCACTGATCTCTAGTCACGTTGCCTCTAACTTCCAGTCACTCTGGTCTCCTATGTGGTTCTCAAGTGTGTCAGAAACTCTCCTGCCTCTGGGCCTTTGTGTTTGCTGTTCCCAGTGGCTGAAATGCTTTTCCCTGGAAATTAGCTCAGCTAGTGCTGTGACTTCCTTCAGTTTTCTGACTACATGTCAACTAAGTAGAAGGGCCTCCTCCATGGACCCTTCATTAAATTGGTCCAAGCCTTTTAAAGTTCAGGATTTGTCCTCCTCGCCCTAATTACACCTGGATTTGTTTACTGGTATATTGCCCCCTCCCCCACTAGAATATAAGCTCTAATTTAATCCATTAGAAGAGGTTAGTAGATCTATTAATTATTAACTAAATGTGAGGACTATTCTAACTGCTAGGGATACAGCAGAAAATAAGATATCCTAATCTGAGGACTGTTCTAAGTGCTAGGGATATTTTCCACTATATCCCTAGCACTTAGAACAGTCCTCAGAATTATTTGTTGAGTGAACAAAAGAACAAATAAATAGTGCTTTTCCTACCTTTATTTCCTTCCATTAAATAACAAATTTTCTCCAAAGAGCAAGTTACTCATTTTTTTTTAAAAGGTAATGAGATAAAAAGGGAAAAAGACTAAATTTTGAACTGTGACAAGATTATTATCTGGGAAGTCTCATCAACGCACGCAGCAGTCAGTTCTGCCTCAAGCTGGTGGGTGACATGTCTCACTTGACCTGTGTGGCATGGCACCCAGACCAGCAGAGAATATCACAATAGATTAGAAGATGACAGACATGCATATCCAAGCCAGATGTTACCTTCCTTCCTCGTTAAGATTTCGTGAACAGTGGTCCTCAAACTTTTTGGCCCCCGGGACTGGTTTTATGGAAGACAATTTTTCCACAGACTGCAGGGTGTTAGGAAGGGAAATGGTTTCAGGATGATTCAAGCAAATTACCTTTATTGTGTACTTTATTTCTATTATCATTACATTGTAATATAGAATGAAATAATTATAAAACTCACCATAATGTAGAATCAGTGGGAGTCCTGAACTTGTGAGTTCCATCTGGGGGTGATGGGAGACAGTGACAGATCATCAGGTATTAGATTCTCATAAGGAGCACACAGTCTAGATCCCTTACATGCACAGTTCACAATAGGGTTCCTGCTCCTGTGAGAATCTGACAGGAGATGGAGCTCAGGCAGTAGAGTAATACGGAGCTCTGTAAGTACAAATGAAGTTTTGCGCACTCGCCCTCTGCTCACCTCCTGCTGTGCAGACTGGTTCCTAACAGG
Source organism: Macaca thibetana thibetana (assembly GCF_024542745.1). Lineage (NCBI taxonomy): Eukaryota > Metazoa > Chordata > Mammalia > Primates > Cercopithecidae > Macaca > Macaca thibetana. The sequence goes on from NC_065585.1 coordinate 22,575,023, forward strand.
CCACAGACCAGGTTTATGACCCCTGTCATTACCAGTCATGCTAGAGCTGCATCTGTATCATGTGTGTGTGTATGGTGCTGTAGAGTTTTATATTATAGCTACTCTTGATGACTTGAAGTTCGTTAACTTTGTAGAATGCTTCTCGTTCTTAATCATTTTGTAAAGAAAGAATAGAACTCTTTTAGAAATTGTTAACCCAATTTTTTTTTCATTCATATATTTAGTATGTGCCTTCTGTGTTTCAGAGACTATATAAGAAACTGGTGCTATAACAGGAAACCAGAGAGACAAAGTGTCTGTTCTCAGGGAGTGTCTTGAACATATTAGGGCTAAGTAACATTTTTTCTTTAAGATCCCGGTGTCCAGAAAAGGAACAGAGTTAAGACCTTATTTTATAGTATTTTCTGTGTTGCCTGTTTCCGCCTGGGAGTCCCACCCTTCACAGAATAATTAAGACAGAGCATGACAAGCACATGTTATGTGGAAAGGAAGGCAAAGCAGCAGCTACAGGGGCTCTTACCTATGTGCAATCTGTTGAGAATTAACTCTTACCTGTGTGTAATCTTTTGAGAATTAACTGGATTTTCTTTTTACCCACTATGGCACTTGTTAGGTATTCCAAAGAAACTTCAAATATGAAAGATAAATGAGAAAACCTTGGCATTGGTAGTATAAAAAGAAACTGGCCAGCCTATATAGACAATTATAAATGATATTTCAAAAGTTACTATAAGTGATATCATGGTGTTGACAATTTTATAGTTGGGTGGGTAGCAGCCCAATCTGGATTTTTACAAGGTTTTTTTAATGTGTTGTAAAGCAAAGGGACCTTCTACCCATGGAAAAAATGTTTCGGACAGCTTCTTCTGTAGCCCCTCCTTGTTCTCACTCCCCTGGTAATGCTACATCTAGTTTCTTTGGGAAGGAAACATGAAGACAGCTTGATACTTAGATTCATACAAAACTTTATGGATTGAAAAATTCTTTGATGGTCTCACTTTATAAGTGGCAGAACAGTCTCAGTAGACAGCTGTTGCTTTTCAAGAGTTTTGCCTCTTTTTTCCAATGACATGTCACTTTTCCTGCAGGGAGCTTCCATGGAGTCCAGGTGATTTTCAATCATCATCGTGTCTCCTCCTGCACCCCTCATGGCTGTAAGATTGGTTATGCTACTCAAGTTTTGGAACAGCTAATGTAAGTCATGTTCTGTGCTCTCTGATGGGTATAAAGTCCTGTGATTCAGGTTAATCAATCAGATCTAATTTCTTGGGATGACGAAGCATTTAAGCCAGTTATTGGAGAAGAAAGGTGATTGAGTCATAAACTTTAACCTCAAAACTTTTAGTGGAGGATATGGGCATATATGAAAATAATTATAAGGAAATATGGTGGTAGCTACAATAAAGGTACGTAATAGGAGTTTAATAAGAAAGAGATGTGTTATTAAATTCCTCAGAGGTAGAAATGCCAGAACTAGGTCTTTCAGGATGAGCGATAATTTGATAAGCAACCAAGAGGTAGGAGGGAAGAAAGATCTTGGCAGAGTGAAAGCAAAGGCACAAAAAGGCATGAAAACCGGATAACTATAGAACTGTTATTATCATCATATTTGACTTTTATTTTCTTTATTTATAAATTGAAAGAATTGAAATTAGATTCTAAGTTTCTTAAAGTGTGGTTCAAGGATTACTGGCATGCTCAGTAATATGCAAATTCCCGGGACCCATGCCATATCTGTTGCATATCTATTACAACTTCTGTAGGTCAGGCCCAACAATCCGCATTTTCATATAGCTCCTCTAGTGATTTTAATGCCCATCCAATTTTGGATTAAGTAGTCCTGAGGTCAGTTTCATTTCTAAAGTTCTGTGTTTACATAATGCCAGTTTCCTTTGCCTGGCAGAGGAGACATATTAAATGGATGATGAATAAATGGATGAATGAATAAGTGAACAAATGGATGGATTAGGCATTCAAAGGTTTAGAACCCTATAGCAAATACTATCCATGCTCTGGCCATATCTCCTTGGAATTTACTATTGTAGTGAATGACTGTGCAGCCTCCACTGGGTAAGGTTGAAGCTCCAGTTACCTGCATGCTCAGCAACCCTTGCTAATAGTTGGTGCATGCTGGTGTATAAATAACTATCTCCTTTGTCCTTAGTTGCAATAATTCCGAGGTGCTGGTCCACATTGAATTCTGGAGTCCCTAGTAGAATTAAGCTCCAGTGAAAACTGCCTTGATGATTCACCCTTCTTGTTCTGCCTTTTTTTTTTTTTTTTTTCCCATGTTTCACTTTTCCACACCACTCGTGGTGTTTCCTGGGATCAATATTTGCACTCAAATCTATTCTGGAGAAATTCAAACCAAGATCTCCTCTAAGTAACACTGTGAATTACAATATAGCTCCCAGGAATGCCATCCTGTCACAGGCAGGTCCACCGTCCCCAATCTGTTCTCTGAGTGATCCCACTTACCTAGCATAGTACCCTTTATACTAGGTGCTCAATAAATATTGTTGGATTGAATTCCTTGTTTGGGATCAATTTTTTCCAAGTGGACTTTCTGCTGTTTTTCCAGGGAAGAGCATCTTGCAACTGTGCTCTTTTCTGAGCACAGTTGTGTAGAGGATCTTCCATGGTAGTCTTCATACGGCGTGATGTCTGGGTAGCTGGGGTAGCAGCGTTATCTGCTGAATAAGGGCTGGATGAAACTCCTGTCCACTTGTGTGTGGGCCATTCCTTACTCTTAGTGCCCAGGAGGTTCTAAGAAAAGAAGAAATCCTTTTTTTTCACTCTGCTGCCCAGGTTGGAGTGCAGTGGTGCCATCTCGGCTCACTGCAACCTCCGCCTCCTGGGTTGAAGTGATTCTCTTGCCTCAGCCTCCCAAGTACCTGGGACGACAGGCGTCCACCACCATGCCCAGCTAATTTTTGTATTTAGTAGAGACAGGGTTTCACCACGTTAGCCAGGCTGGTCTCTAACTCCTGACCTCAGGCAATTCCCCCGCCTCGGTCTCCCAAAGTGCTGGGATTACAGGTATGAGTCACTGTGTTCTTGATGATCTCTAAGGCTCTTAAAATATTTGATTAGGTATCTGTGTGAGAATCTGATGAAAACTATGGGCTCTCTCTTGAGAAAGAAAGAACACACAAACACAATTTTACATTTACCTATGATGCAAAGGACATTTTGAAGTCCAACTGAGAAAACTCTGGAACAGTGCTTCTTGAGTTACCTATGGACAATCTACATATTTTTTCAAAATTTCAATCTGCCACCAATCAATATTAGTTCCCAGCTCAAACCACGTGAGACTCACCCAACAAGTGTGACCACACCCAACCTGGTCTGCATCCTGATATGAGCCTACTGATCACGTGCTTCAATGCCATGTCAATGTGAAGTTTCTAAAGGCTCACTTTCAATCCTGCTACTTACCTTGGTGGGTTGGTATCTGTGGCTGCGGTCTGTGGACCCCACTTTGAGTGGCTCCATTCCATGGTCTAAGGATTATAAACTGAGACTATCTACGCTCAGGGCTCCCCTGTGCTTACGGACTGAAGCTCATTCCTCACCATGGCAAATGAAGCCCCAGGCTCCAGCCACAGCACATTTGTTTCCTGTTTCCTTTGCCATACTCTTCATTCCATCCCTCCTTTTACTTTTCCCTAATATTCCCTCCCTCACTTCTAATTATCCTAGGAAGGATTTATTGCTTCCTCACCTGTATCCTTCTACCATTTAGAATACACTACTTATCACAATATATTATGATGACATAGTATACATCTTTATTCACCTCCAAATAGTTATCTCTTTAAGTGCAGAGGTAACTTTGCTCATATGTTTTGTATGCAAAGAGATCTTCACAGCACCTGGCACATAATAGGTGTTCAGTGAATGTATGTTGAACCAAAGTGAAGTGAATAAGAGGTATTGGCCAACAAGGACAGAGAACACTGATGTCCAGTTCCTAATGAGTCTTGTGTATTCCTTAGCTGGTTGCTGTCGCTGGGGAGAGATCAAGGGCTCAGCCACAGGTGTAGCTGATGAGAAAAGCAGAGCTGAAGACTTAGCTTTGGACCATGAACATGTTTGTCACTCTCTTGGCAGGGATTTGGCTTTGGCTGAAGGAAGGTTGATTTAGATTTTTCCTGGGCCTTGGGAAAGGGGTGCAAACTCAATGGGAAAGGGGGTGGGAGTATTTGTAAGCTTAGGTACACCTGCTCTTAGCAGAAGATGCTGTTTCTTTCCATCATGTTTTACTCTCCAAGCAGGATCCCTTCACTTGCTGAATAAATGATTGATTTCACCTCCAGGTGGGAATGTTTCTCTTTACTCGTTTGGCTACAGCCTACTGAAAATAATCCCTACTCAAACGTCAAAGGGGACTTGGGGGTCACCACCTTGGCTAGAGTCAGGAACTAAACTTGAATTACATTTATATGGGGAAATGATTGCTTCTTGGGACTTGGAAGGTAGGCGTTCAGTGTCTGCCCAGAGGTGGAGGTTGGTGGTGGGTAAGAAGAATAGGAATTCTGGATTGATGAGGCAGGTTGGTTATGTCAATGATTTACATTAAAGGAAATTAGACATTCTGGAAAAGGTTATTAAGGAGTTTTAAAAGAAAGCCATGTGAGAACACATGGACACAGGGAGGGGAATATCACACACTGGGGCCTGTTGGGGGGGGTGGGGAGGCTAGGGGAGGGGTAGCATTAGGAGAAACACCTAATGTAGATGACGGGTTGATGGGTGCAGCAAACCACCATGGCATGCGTATACCTATGTAACAAACTTGCACATTCTGCACATGTATCTCAGAACTTAAAGTATAATAATAAAAAAAAAAGCCATGTTTTGAAAAAGTGATGAAGACTCTGAGTAAAGTAACGGGAGAGGAAAGGTTAGGGATAACCACTGGAAATAGCCTCAAAGCAAGGAAAGGAATGGAAGAGTGAGATCTCACAGGGCAATGGGGAAGGAAAACTCGGTCCAGCCATTGCTCCTGAGCACTAGACCTGTACACTCAACTGATTCTAGAAACATCCCCACCAGAATCTCAAACTCAAGGAGGTTGAGTTTGAGATCTGGCTGGACCTCAAACCAGAATAACTTTTATTTATTAGGTAATATTGTATTTATTAGTGATCACTTTTATTTATTAGGGAATATTTTATTTATTAGTGATCACTTTTATTTATTAGTGAATATTAACCCTTGACCTTCTGCTCCCCCTGTGTTTTACATCACTGGGAGTGGTTCCAGCATACTCTTGCTTAAGCCATTTCTGGGTGTGACTATTGGTTTCTTCATCCTCCTCATCTCGTACATCCTGAACATTGCCAAGTCCTATTAACCCTAATGTCTAAATATTTTTTATAATCCTGCCCACCTCTTCCAATCTTCACTGAAACTCTCTAGGTCAGGCTACCACCATTTTGTGCCTAGGTTAATTTTGTTCCCTCCAGTCTGTTCTCTACTTTACAACTGTCTTGGGTTTGTTCCCAAAATATCTAACTGTGGTATTTTTCACCTTAATACCGTTCAGTGATTCCACATCGCTCTTTGGATAAAGTCTAACTTCTCACAAAAACTTTTGTGATTTGCCTCATCTCTCCCCAACTCATTCTTCTTACTCTGTCTTGCACTATCCTTGCTCTGAACTCTCAGTTCTCTGTGCCACATTGTCTCAGAATATCTGTTCATGTTCCGTTCTGTCTTACTAGTTACCTTTCTCCTGCATCATACTTCCCTATTCTTTTTTTTTTTTTTTTTTTTGGAAGACAGAGTCTCACTCTGTCACCCAGGCTGGAGGGCAGTGATGGGATCTCAGTTCACTGCAACCTCCACCTCCTGAGTAGCTGGGATTACAGGCACCTGCCACCATGCCTGGCAAGTTTTGTATTTTTAGTGGAGACGAGGTTTCACCATGTTGCCCAAGCTGGTTTTGAACTCCTGGCCTCAAGTGATCCATCCACCTTGGCCTCCCAAACTGTTGGGATTACAGGCGTGAGCCACTGTGCCTGGAGTACTTTCCTGTTCATGAAATCTCACACTGGGTATTATTTCTGTTGGTTCCCCAAGATTAAATTAGTTGTCCCTTATATTGAGTTACATTGTTCTTCTTCTGTTTCTTCTTAATATTTTTCTGGTGTATTCATTTTTTGTTTCATTCACTGGAAACAAATGCTTGAAAACAAGGACTGTGTCTCCTGCACTGTTGTATTTACAGTGGCAGATATCCTTAAGTCCTCAGTAAATATTATTTGAATAAATGAATAATTTCAGAGAGATTCAGGAAGAAGCTGAGTGTCAGGACCAAGGGAAAGAATTCATGTGGGTGAAGCCTCAAGAACATTGACCTGTTGTCTATAAATCAGTTTAGAAATGAGAAAATTGGGTTGGACTCATGCCCCGAAGGAAAAGTGATCATCTTTATTCAGGTACTGAAGGGCCTGAAAATAGACTAGGTCTGGTATATTAGTAAGGTTCTAGAAAAAGCTTTTAATAAAGGACCTACCTGTAGCCGTCTGGTCAGGGTTAAGGAAATCAATAAAGGATGCTGATGCTCCAAGAGACTAGGAACAGTGTGAAGCTGTTACCACCTCTAGGACTGAAGGAACAAAGAGAGGAAATAGTGTTAAGAAACTTAACAAGAACATGGAGAGGATGCTTAGCAGGAGTTGCAGTGTTCAGGCAGGACCAGGACAGGGAAGAAACACCTTGGTCTCTCTCCTGTTGCTGCTGTCCCTTTCAGTCATACTCAATGTAAAACCCGAGGACAAGGGAGCCTGGGTGGCACAGCTCCCCCAAGGGTGTTGATCTCTTAAGGCTCATAGGACAGAAAAGGGTGGAAAGGGGATCTGGAGGCACAAATGAACCAGCACACCTGGTTGTGAAATGAGAGAAGGAGAGAAAACTAGAAGGAAAAGAGAATGCTTCTAAGTGTGGGAGTTAGAAGAAAATGTGTGATGATTGGAGGACTAGTGGACATTCCCAATGACTTGGGTAAGAGTCTGGAATCTTTACATCTGCACCAAGGATAATGTCCAATGGGGCCCTGTGACTTTGGCCATGGGTGGGGTGTGCATGTGGAGATTTGTTCCCTCATGGTGTTTGTGAAGGTCAGGTGACCTTGAGCAGTTGGGCTGTTCACCTGGAGCATGGGTCGTGCTGCCAGAGAAGCAGTGTAAGGGTAGATGTGTCGGGGAGGGGAAGGTCAGGGCTTGGACTTGGAAGAGAGCTCTTCCACTTTTTGGATTGCTGTGTGCAGCATTGAAAATACGCTCTGAGAAGCACGCGGCACCCAGCCTGCCAGCCCGGCCGTCGTTGTTGCTTGTCTATGCATGTGCATGTGTGTGTATGCATGTGTGTGTCTGTGTGAGCAGCTGGGGATGTGCATTTGGAGCAGGCTGCTCTATTCTTTTGTCATATGTGACCTGGCAGAATTTCTCCTGGAAATGCAGTTCCTCGGAGGGTATTTTACAAGGAAAATACCCTGGCTTATTACCTTCTGTTAGAATACAACAAGAATAAATGGTCTAAACGACAGCAGGAAAAATTTAGTTTAGACTTAAGGGATGGTTTTTAATAACTTGTGTATCAGATTTTCTTTTGACCCCGGGGAGACATTGTTTTTCTCTTCAATTCTGAATTATATCACATATCCAAACAGCAAGATTTCTACATTTTAAGTTCCACTTAGATGACATTAAAAAAAATGGATGTACCAATTTTCTTTAAAATTCTGACTGCAATAGCCGAATATCCCGGTTGTCTGTATTTCGGGATTATTGATGCTTGTTTGTCTAGGTCCTTTCTCTCTCTTCATGCCTGCAGGGTGCAGAGAGCAGAGGTGAAATTCATACGCTCTGGGGGAGAACTCAGGAAGATTCAAATACTGCCTTTTCTACTTAATCTGGCCCATAGCCACTTCTCTGATTTCTTTCTCTCTTTATCCCTTTCACTCACTGAACTCCATACATATTGGGCCCCTGGATGTTTCCTGTATGACTTGGAACGCTGTGGAGAAATTTCCTCTATTGGTAGCTGATCCAGATACATTGTCTCTACCATGTCTTCCAACTCTGAGATTTCCAAGTTTCTATGTTAGTGTGTGTGACTAATAAGCTCATACTTAGTGAAACAAACATTGGCCTCGTAATCCAAAATCCCAGAGTTAATCTTAGATTTCTCCCTTGCCAGTTGCAATAGCTTAGCCATCACTTAATCTAAGTTTGTATTTTTTTAAAAAATGGAGATGATCATACCTGCTTCAAATAGTTTATGTGAAGAGCATCTGAAACAAGGTTTATCAAAGCATTTTATAAAATTCTAAGGAAGGGGTAGCTACAATTAATTACCTCTGACACAGTGATGTTAATAGTGGAGAATAAAGGGTGCAAATTTGAAAGACAAAAATCAACCAATCAAAAGACTGCTATATTCTTGCCTGAATTTTAAGACTAGGATAAAGGAAAAAATATGATTGGAGAGAGAACCACTCAATTATTCAGGAAAACAACCTAATAGACCCCTTGTTTTCCGTAAGAAGGCCCAGAAAGAGTCTGGATGCCCATGGCTGAAACAAAGAAGATGTTAAAATTCCTTTGCATAATAAAGCTATAGGATTTTTTGTGTCCTTCCTCCTGCCCTGCAATGGGCAGACTCAGGAGAGAAGAGGTAAGGGGGTTAGAAAGGAGAAGATTTACTAGATAAGTGCATTAGTCTGAGTTCTCCAGAGAAACAGAAACAAACAAGATTTATTTACTTATTTATTTAAAATTAAGATAAGTTAAAGGATGTGCAAGGAAATTTATTATAAATTTCAGCAGTTCTGGAGGCCTAGAAGTTTCAGGATCTGTAAGCCGGAGACCCAGGAGACTGAATGGTATAAGTTCTAGTCCAAGTCAGAGTTTGAAGGCAGGAGAAAATGTCCCAGTTTAAAGATAGTCAGACAGAGACAGAGAGAATTCTTTCCTACCAATCTTTTATTCTATTTAGACCTTCAATAAATTGAATGAAGCCCTCTGACACTGGGGAGGGCAATTGCTTTACTCAGTCTACCGATTTAAATGTTGATCTCATCTGGAAACACCCTCACAGACACCCTGGAAATAACGTTTGACTACGTATCTGGGGCACCACATGGCCCAGTCAGGTTGATACTTAAAATTAACGGACACATTAGGGAAGGAGTTGGTGCAGGGAGAAGGGGCCCAGTCCCAGTTCTGGGTTAAGCCCTAAGAGGGAGATGGCCTAATGTTAGAGAGGGTCCCTTCGTCTGAGATGGGGACTCTAAGCTTGGTGATGTTTGCAGTCTAATGTTAGGCGATTACTGCTTGAGTTAATAATACTGTAGGAATGAAGGAGGTGGGTTGGGCTGTGTCCATGTAGAGCAGTGGGACAACAGTCAGAAAGAGCAGATGCCCAGAAGGCCATAGGTGGTGTTGTAGTAGCCTGAGCTGCAATTTGGAGCAACTAACAAGAGGTGATAATCTGCATCTTTTTATACCCAACGGAATTTTCAGAAATACTTATGAGAGGACCGAATTTCTTTTGGCTGGTAAGGAATAGAGCTTGAGTAATTTTACATTGATGTTAGAGGAAAGTCTTCCTTAGAGGACCCAGGCATTTGGGCTGCTCGGGTGGTAGTTGTTTCCTATTAGATTCTGTCCCAGGATGGTAGGGACAAAGCTCATTTTGTTCGCTGTTGTAACCCCAGTGTATAAAACAGTGCCTGGTGGTTAGTAGGTGTTGAATGAATATTTGCATTGCCTTTTTGTTGTTTGTTTAAATATACTCTTAATTTTGAAGTACTTTTAGATTTAAAGAGAAGTAGCAAAGATGATCCAGAGAGTTCTATATATCCTTCTCCTTGTTTTCCTATTGGTACCTTATATTACCAGAGTAATTTGTCATAACTAAGAAACTAACATTGGTATAATATATTACTCTAAAGTAAACTCCAGGCTTTACTTGGAGTTTCCAGATTTTCCACTGATGTCTTTTTTTTTTTTTTCTGGAAGCCCACCCCAGGGTACCACATTTACATTTAGTCATCATGTCCTCTTAGTCTCCCTTGGTCTGTGACAGTTTCTTAGTCTTGCTTTGTTTTCCATGACTTGGTCAGATTTGAAGAGTACTGGTTAGACATTTGGTAGAATATCCCTTAATTTGGGTTTCTCTATGTTTTTCACTGTAAGACTGGGAGCTCTGGGTTGATAGACATGCACTGCCCATTGGTTTAGGATTTCCCCTCTGAAGAAGTTGCAAGTGGGAGAGTATCTAAAGCTGGAGAGGCAACCTTGTGGGCAAAGATGGTGAGGCTGAAGCCTACAGTCAGTTGTGTTTTTCTGTTCTGACCTGCCATTCCTTAGGTGATGCTCCTAATCGCAGCCATCTCACAGTATGAGAGGCTACTGAGAAGTAGTAAAAAACCATCTGCATTCCTCAACAAATGAGCCAGCTTGTGGACCTCTGACAGTGCCTGGCCCCAAGCAGGCTCTCAGCTAATGGTGGCTCTTACCATAAATAATCCAAAAGGCTGTTTTTTTCTTATAAAGGATGACCTCGTGATGATTACTTTGAGAGGCATGAAATTACACAGCCTGCCTGCAATGATTTTCTTAGATAAGCATGCTTTTTATACAAATATGTTTGAGGAAAAACCAAAGTCTTTGAGCTAGGAGTGAGAGGGATAAATACGTTAAAATCAGTTATATCTTTTTTGAATTTTTTTGAAGCCTATTGTCCTCAAAGACTTCCTATGTTCCTCTTTTGCTATCTCCTTTGACTGATACAACATTAAGAAGTACTTAATTTTTGACTTATTGAGTTATTTCACCTTGAGGAATTTATTTCCTGCTTGCTCAATTTGCTTTCTCAAACAACTGGAATCATGCTGTTTTCAGTAGAGAGTCTATCTTAATCCATTTTGTGTTGCTATAACAGAGCAGTAGAGATTGGGTAATTTACAAAAAGAGAGGTTTATTTAACTCATGGCTTTGCAGTTTGAGAAGTTTAAGACTGAGTGACTGCATCTGGTGGCTTCTGGTGAGGGCCTTGTGCTGTATCAAAATATGGGAGAGAAACAGAAGGGCAGCTGGGCTCATGTGAAAGGGCAAAACGTGAGAGACAATCTCACTGTGCAACAACTCGCTTTCATGGGAACTAATCCATTCCCAAGAGAACTAACCCAGTCTGGGGGGGAAAGACATTAATCCATTTAAATAACCTAATCACCTCTTAAAGGACCCACCCTCCAACACCACCACACTGGGATCCAAGTCTCAGCATGAGTTTTGGTGTGGACATGCCATATTCAAACACAGCAGAGGCCTTGTGGTATAGAAAAGGGAATGTAAAGGTTGGAGTTAGGGTGTTTGAGTTGCCACATCACTCATTATTGTGAATAAATCCGTTATTCTCTCTGAGCCTTGAGTCTTCTTGTATAAAATTGGATGGATGCAATGGATCCCACATCATCCATTATGGTGTCAGTGTGGGCTAGTCCCTTATTCTCTCTGAGTCTTAAGTGTTCATCCATAAAATCGGATGGATGGAATGGACCCCATAGGAGTGTTGCCAAGAGCATAGAAGATGTGAAATGCATGTGAAGAATGTTTGACAGATGAAGTCCTATAGAAATGCTTGTTGCTACCTCTAGAGCTTCCTTCTTTCAATGCAGAAGTGTGGAAATTACAAAGAAAAAAGAACAAATACAACTAAATGGTTCAAGTCCCCTGCCTGAATGTTGAAAGTCAGAATTTGCATGTAGATAGAAGAGGGATGAGGAGACAGGGAGGGCACTGGGTGTCACATTCAAACAATTCCTCCTCTTGGCTTGCTGTAGCTTGGCCCTCTGCCCAGGGCTTGTTGTTATCAATGAACTCCCCCCAGCAGCTGAAGAAAACACACATTGGATGGAATAATGTTTGCTGAACACTGATCCCAAGATGCTCTGATCCTGGGGTGTGGGGGTAGAGCTTATTGGAGCTTCAGTTTTGTTGAACATCTTTCCTTCCTGTTCTGTGCATTTTGGGCCACAAGCAGAGGTAGTATTTGACATTTCTGGGCTCCCAAGCAAAACACAAAACCACTACCTTATCTTCTCAAAGGGACAATCTTCTTTCTTAAACTTTCTGACTCTAGACTTCTCCCATATAATGGATTCTTAACTGTATTACAGGCCAGGTTTCTAGGAAACAGCAATGCTTTTCGGACTAATTGCAGGAGAGTAGGAAGAGATGTGAGGGTAGCAAAAGATGTCATTTTTTAGGAAACTATCAGCTTTTTTGTCTTGGATGCATTTTGAAATATTATGTCACATACAGCTTCTTGAGATCTCCTCCTAGGCATTCGTACTCCACTGCCACTCAACTTGTAGTCCTTGTATCTTGTTGGAGGATGCTTGTCTTTGGCCTCCCATAGCACTTAACTTTACATGCATTATCTTATTTAATAAGCACAACAGCAAAATGGTAATATGATTTCGTCACCTGCTGACTTTCTACTCCATGTTACAGTGGCTAGAGCACTAAGGAGCCAAGGCTAGATAGAATTTGTCTTGAGGACAGGAGTGATGTCTTGCTCGTCTTCATATTTCCCACAATACCTCGCTGATGCATGACACATAATAAATGTTCCCTAGATTTTTGCTGAATAACTAAATGGCTTCGAGGATACTCTTCTATATTTTTGTTAATAGCAATACATTGCTCTAAAAACCATGAATATTTTCAGAGAACAAATGTATCCCATGAGACTGTGCCAAACATAAGTCTTAAATTCAAGGCCACAGATGAAAGAAACTTATTTTGCTGAAGCTTTTGTATTTATTAGATTTTTCTAGGTTCATTAATCCTTTGGAATTTTGTAATCCTTGTGGATATGGGAAAAGATGAATTAGAGTGAGCCATCCAAATTTCTAAGAAAGCAAGAATGGAGAGAAGCATGCAAAGACTGAGAGATAAAGAGAAGACCTGAGGCTGAGCGTGGTGGCTCATGCCTGTAATCCCAGCACTTTGGGAGACTGAGGCGGGCGGATCACGAGGTCAGGAGATTGAGACCATCCTGGGTCACACAGTGAAACCTTGTCTCTACTAAAAATAAAAAAAAAATTAGCTGGGTGTGATGGTGCACACCTGTAGTCCCAGCTACTCGAGAGGCTGAGGCAGGAGAATTGCTTGAACCCAGGAGGTGGACATTGCAGTGAGCTGAGATCACGCTACTGCACTCCAGCCTAGGTGACAGAGTGAGACTCTGTCTCAAAAAAAAAAAAAAAAAAAAAGAGTAGACCTGAGCCAACCGAACAACAGAGGTAAAGGCATGAAGTAGGAAGGGTTGTTGTCCATGACTAGCATGTATAGCATGTAAGCACAGGTACATACCTGGAGGAAACTGTGTCCATGTAAGGAACGCTGGACTCTCGGTCTTTTTGTTTCCTTCTTAAGGAAGCCTTATAGCCAGAGTGAAATGGAGGACTGTGTAATTTCCGTAGATCTTGGGCCTTGATAAGGTTGCTCATGGTAATTTGGTAACCAGGTCCCATCTAAAGGCTGAGACAACTCTATTGGTCCATATTTCTATTTTGCTTTGTGCAATTCTGGCTTTTTTGTTTTCCAGAACTGTGAGAACTACTTGTATGCTGTACCTATGAGCTGGACAGCTGTCTCTGGAAGCTGTGGTATGAGAGGGACAGTTATGTTCCTTGATGAAGATGTGCTCCCATGTCCCAACTTTTCTTGATAACCTCTGTCAAACATGAACATATCTCAACACTTCATGAAGCTACTTAATATTTTAGCCTGAACTATTACTTTTAGTTAACAAGGCTTACTTACTTTACTACCTACCATATAAAAAAATCCCCTTTGTTTGTCCAAAATAAAGTAACTGCAGATTAGAGGAAAGAATCATAAGCTTGCATTCAGAAGTCTTAGATTTTAACCTCAAAATTGCCACTTACTAAGTGTGTGTTGCTCTAATCAAATCCTTTTCTGGGATACATATATACACATATACACTGAAGTAAAATGACTTAGGGATTTTAGAATTAGTTGGTCTGATCAGCATGATCAGCATGAATATTGGAATCAGATGGCCTGGTTTACAAAATTCCTTCCATTACATACAAGTCATGTAATTTTGAGATGTTCACGTGGTTCTGTAAGTCTAAGCTTCCTCATTGTATAAAGCAGATTATAACAGTACTGAATTTTAAAAAGTTGTTGTGAAATTAAAAGAGCAAAATAAAGGATGGAAATGCTTAACATAGTAGCCGGTGCATGGTAAAAACTTAACAAATGTGAGGTGTTATTATGATTTATATTCATATATACTAGCAGAGCAACCTTGGCAGAGGTCAGTTAAAATCTTAGCTTTAGGGTTGTTAGTTCTGAAATAAAATCTAGTCTCATAGGACTACTGCTTTGTCTATCAGAAATCACTGTACAATTCATTATATAAGTTTCTTCCTCGGGAATTCAAGGTGGGTATTCTCAAAGTCTGGTATTTGGGATTTTTGCTGAACCAACTATACGTCCACATCTGTAATAGTTTAATAGATTTCAACCATATCCCTTTTCAGCCCATGGCATTTTGTTTTGTTGACTCTCTGTCTTTATATGGAAGCTTGCCAAATCTTTTGGTTATTCATTTAATTTTTCCTGGACCTTTTCCATCCACGTTGTGTCATTCTTATGAGGCAATGACCGGGGCTATTCTGAAATACACACAGATGTCAAAAGTAGAAAAAAGACAGAAGAAAATTAAAATGTGCATTGATGGTATTCATTTTTATTTATGTGACTTTGTCCTGGCCAATCTGAGGAAACAAACAAAAGGCAGGTATAATTAAACAAGCTCTCCAAACAGTATACAAACATGAAGGTTTTCTTAGGTCTGAGTCAATGAGCCTACACTGGCCAAACCTTCTTTTCTGGTGAGCCACTACCCAGTTTATAGGCTAGTTGCTATTTGTAATGCTGATATACTTAACTGTGGTTATAAGACATGGAAGGATGCATTTTTCTTTTATAAGAAATAGAATACCTTTTTCTCTGAGCTCCACTCCATCGCTATCTAAATTATCTGACAGAAAGGAGGAAATAACATGAATAAACACCTACTCCTCTGAATTGGCCCATTTTGCTAGAGAGTCATTGATCCCCAGAACCATCCACAAATCACAACTAGACAAAAATTATTCCTGACAGTGAGAACTGTAATAAAAGTTTTCATTTCCCAGCACATGGGAGAAACTGTATTGATTGCCTTCCAGGGAGCCTACCCTCCAAATTGTTTGGGGGGAAATAAGGCCAATAAAATAATCTTAATAGCATTTGGTGAAATTTATGACTTACCCAAAAAGTTTCTGTGTCCTTCTTGTTGAAACATTGCTTTTAAGAAAATAGCTTTAGATATGTTTCTCCCAAATGACTACATATCATTCATATAATGAATAACTCAAATTTGCTGAATTTGAAAGTTTAGCTGCTTGATCGGTAACAGAGATTTTCGGCAAGAGTATTTTAAGTAGTCATAATAAAAGAGCAAATGGCAGATCCTTTTGTGATTGTTGCTGCAATGGTTAGACTGTAGACTCTCTGACCTGGGTGGGAACTCAAGAGATCTCTGAACCAGATACATCCATGGTTTAGGAGTGAAGCCAATATTTATAGACACTACTGCATCTGCTGTGTTTGAATATCTAGCTGGCTAAGTGCAGTCCGTCTGCTATATAGAGAGCTCCAATACAGTATAATAGTTCTGAAATCTATCAGTTCATTAGAATTGCCTGAAAAATTTAAAAAACCCAATGCCTGATTCTCAACCAATTGAATTAGAATCTAGGGGTTGTAAACTCCACTGTGAGTTC
This sequence comes from Macaca thibetana thibetana, assembly GCF_024542745.1. NCBI lineage: Eukaryota > Metazoa > Chordata > Mammalia > Primates > Cercopithecidae > Macaca > Macaca thibetana. Next base: position 22,590,909 of record NC_065585.1, read on the forward strand.
TTTGAAGTTCACCATCATATAGAATCTTTCCCTAAAACCCTAATGCCTAGTATAGTACCCAGTTCATAAAGGCACAACACATATTTGTTGATTAAATGAATGTCAATGAAGTAAACATTTAAAAATTTTTCTTATAATTTTTAAAAATCTTTCCATGAATGGCGCTAAAGCTTATGAAAGAGAAATGTCTATACAAGAAGGGGATCCTAAAGGTGGGAAAATAAGTTTGGCAAATAGGTGAGAGCGTGTGTTCGTCTGTTTTGTGTTGCTGTAAAGGAATATCTGGGTCTGGGTGATTTTTAAAGAAGAGGGATTTATTCGACTCATGATTCTGCAGGCTGTACAAGCATGACACCAACATCTGCTCAGCTTCTGGTAAAGCCTCTGGAAACTTTTACTTCTGGCAGAAGGCGAAGGAGGAGCTGGCATGTCACACGGTGAGAGAGGGAGCAAGAGAGAGAAAGGAGGGGCCAGGCTTTTTAAACAACCAGCTCTCCTGTGAATGAACCAAGCAAGCACCCTCTGTACTGTGCGGGGTGGGCACCAAGCCGTTCATGAGGGATCTAATCCTATGACCCAAACACCTCCCACTAGACCCCACCTCCAACTTTGGGAATCACCTTTCAACATTAGACTTGGAGGGGACAAATATCCAAACTATATCAAAGGGCATCAAAGATGGGCTTTTGTTCCTTCCTCATCTAGATGGTAGGTAGAAAGTGATTCTTCTCTTTGGATTAAACAAGGTGATGCACGTGAAATATTCAGTACTGTGCTTGGCATGCAGCAGACAGCCTGCAAGCACACTCCTACGCTCTTATTGCAATGCATGGAATGTCAACATGGGTGGAACTGGGAAGAATGAATGGGAGATAAGAACCCCTGCTCTAGCAATACAGCGCATTTGGATTTTCAAGTTAATTCAGTCAATGTTTCTTCATTACCCAAATGTAATGAAATGTAATGAAAACTCCCTGCAGTGAGATGTTTTACATATTTTTCAAAGAAGCTGTATTTAAGAAAAATATGAATCTAGATAAAAGAATTAGGTGTTGTTTCCACTTAGAATTAGGGAATCTCAGTTTGGAAGAAACCTTAAATGTGGCCTATCTCCTCTTCCTCTGCCTTCAGCGACTGCCAACTTGACATCAACAATAACTGTAGCTATAATTTGTTGAGCACTTTACCTTCAATATTTCCTAACCCCTCTCTCCAAGCTGTGAGGTGGTGCCCTGCATCTTAGTTTTATTGAAAAGAAAACAGGAGCTTAATGAGATTGGTAGCGTGTGCAAGATTACACAGCAGGAAAATTTTACAGCCAACATTCAAATTCATTCCTGGTTTCCTCTATTCCAGAGGTTCTCGACCAGGAGGGACACTCCCTTGCCTTCCTCAATTCAGCCCTGGGAGATATTTTGCAATGTCTGGAGATAGTTTTGGTTGTCACAACTGGGAATAGGTGGGTACTACTGGCAGGGGTGCTGCTAAACATTCTGCAATGCACAGGACATTTCCCCCACAAAGAAAACAGCCAAAACATCAATAGTTTCAAGAGGGAGAATTTTGTTCTAACACCTACACTTTTGAGTACTATGTTAAACTCTCTTGTAACCATAGGTTTTCAGTTTTAGCTTGAGTATTTTCAGGGATGAGGCACTCACTTCCTTTTGTCCATCTTCTTTTTGGACAGCTCTGACAATTAAGAAAGTCTTTTTTTTTTTTTTCCAACTGGAGTCTGTTTCTTTGGCGTTTCCACCTATTGGCATTATGAAAAGCAATATATTCGTCAGAGTGAGGGTCCTCCCTCAGTGTCACTATTTATGATCAGACCCACTTTCAATATAGCACTGTACACCCTACCCATATTGCAGTGATGGTTTACTTCTCTACTTCCTATCAGAACTTCAGTTTTTGAGGATAGGGACTGTGCCTATAGCCCCAGGGTTTAAAAAACTGTCACAAAATAAATGTCTAATAAATATCCTGGGAACAAACACAAAATAAATGTCTAACAAATACACTGGGAAATAACAATCATGACAGCTTTGGGTGGTCCCTTTCCTGAGAAAGCATCTCTTGTTCCCTCAACCATGGTATTGTACCACCTCCTGGTTACTCATGTAAGGGAACGTTTAGAGAGCCTTGAGTACCTGGTCAGGAACCTGAATTCCCTCACAGAAAGTTTCTCAATAGCCAGCTTGCATAGTACAATACACAGTGACTTGGCTTACACAACATTGATATCTAAACCATATTGGAGGACCACCTGGACCAAACTCCCTTACAATCATGTTTGCTTGTGACAAGAACTAGCAGTGGATTTTTAATGGGGTGACTGACTATGCCATTTAGTTTTTATTCTCATAAATTATGAAAATAAAAGTCAGCTTCCTGGCTGAAAAGTTGTTTTGCTAACCAATACCTCCTGTGGATGCATGGTGAGATATAGAATGAATGACGTGATTTGTTTATAACTTCAGGTCCAGACCAACCAATGTTAATGGGGAGTACTTTGATCCACTGGTAGACACTGACATTGTATGGGTGGAGGAGATTTCTTTGGACTTGACTTTTACTTCTCTCACTGTTGGGGTAGTGTCTTGATTGGCCCAGGCCGCCATAACAAAATACCATAGACAGGGTGATTGAAACAAAATAAACTTATTTTCTCACAGTTCTGGGGGCTGGGAGTGCCAAATCAACATGCCAGCAGATTTGGTTTCTGGTGAGGGCTCTCCCCCTGGGTTGTTGATGGCCACCATCTTACTATGTGCTCATATGACATCTTTGTGTACACACTGAGAGAGAGTGAGGGAGTTCTCTGCTTTCTCTTCCTATGAGGATACTAGTCCTATTGGATCAGGGACCCACACTTATGACCTTATTTAACCTTAGTTCTCTAGAGGCCCCATCTCAAAATACAGCCACATTGAGGATTAGGGCTTCAATATATGAATGGAGTGGGAGGGGAGTTATAAACATTCAGTCTAGAACAGGTAAAGATGCCTGTTTTAAGAGAATTATTGAGAAAAGTTGACTAGGGAGAAAACTAGGGTGGTGGATAGGATAAACCAAGGATCCTCAGGGATAGAGCTGGGAGGACACTGGAGAAAATGAGAGGCAAAGAGATGTTAGGTGCTGTAGATATCAGGAAATTGAGGCTATGATCTCAGCTCTATTGGTAACCTAACTGGGTATGTGATCCCAGTGTAGTCACTGAAAACCTGTGATTTAGTCTCTTTGGTCACCTAGAGCTGTACAGAGGTGTGATCTCATGGATGAGTGGGAGCTGGCTAGGTGAAGAATGGATAGAGGTAAGGAAGAAAGGAATACCAGGCACAGGAAAATAATGTGCATGAAGATGAGGAAGCAGGACAGAATGTATTTACTTTTGGATACAGCAAATATATTTTTGAGGGCATTAAGAAATGTTATTTTTACTGAGCATGTACTGTTTGCTTGGCAAACAACATGTACTAGGTGCTATATTTATTTTCTCTTGCTGTGTAACAAATAACCACAAACTTAGTGGCTTTAAACAACACCTGTTTATCTCACAGTTTTGTAGGCCAGGGTCTGGATGTGGCTCAACAGGGTTCTGTGTTCAGGATTTTACAAGGTTTGAATGGAGACATTGACTGGGCTGTGTACTCATCTGGAGGGTGGGATTGGAAAGAATCTACTTCCAAGCTCATTGTGCTTGATGGTAGAATTCAGTTCCATGCAACTGTGGGACCTGCTTTCTTGCTTGCTATTGGCTGGGTCTGTCTGGGCTCCTAGAGATCACCTTCAGACCTACTTGTGTGGCTCACTTTATGACATGGCATTTTGGTTCAAGGCCAGCAGGAGAGTCAGAGTCTTTCCCTCTCTCCCAACCTCTTCCTTCAGAAAGGACCTAACACTTCTTTTAGGTACTCATCTGGTGGGTCAGGCTCACACATAATAATCTTCATTTTTATTAATTCAAAGTTAGTTTATTAGTAACCTAGTCGTAGGAGTCAGATTCCATCGTATTCATGAGATCTGCGTACATTCGATGTAGGTAATTATATAGGGCATGTATACTAGGCAGCAAGAATATTGGGGACCATCTTAGAATTCTGATCACCATCGATGCTTTATATAAATCATACAATTTAATCCTCACAAAGCTTTCTGAGTTAGATAGTATTATGCATATTTTTAAGGTGAGGTTGTTAAGGTTTAAGGTCACACATCTAGTAAGCTAAAGAGCTAGCTGGATCTCAAATGTGTTTTACTCCGAGCTTTTCCTCTTTTTATTATGCTGCACTGTCCTGACAGAATTTGTAAATGTCAGGGTAATGCCCGTTTAGTTCAGGGCTTAAATAGCATTGATCTAAGAAAGGGGGATGACAGCATCAATAATTGCTTGGCTTTATTTAGTACTTGACATTATCTGAAGGGCTGTCACTCATCTCATTTGACCTTCACAATAACAAACATTTAGCTTCAAAGAGAGTACATGATTTGTCCAAAATGTGCAGTTTTATAACACCAAGCCAAGAAAAGTCTATGAAGGTTATGCAGTGACTTCAATGGAATGGAGGAGAAGTGGGTGAGTGTGTGAGTGAGTATGCTGAGTCTTAAATCCAGAAAGAGTTGTCACTGTGGAGAGTGTATGGTTCCAACAGAGATTCTGTGACTGATAGTTGGCAGCTATGTTGAAAAGAAAGAAGTACACAAAGCTTAGCATGCCTGTGAGTAAATAATCAGTAGGACCTCAAGATGACACAGTCTCAGATGAAACCCTCAGAGAAAGCTGTCTGAAGTATCTTGTGGACATGCCAATGTCATGATATATGTAAGGCTTGAGAAGACCAGGTATGTGATGGAGAAAGATGGTGGATTTGAGTGCCAGTTTAGTTACTCACTAGAATTATTTGTCTGAATCTCAAACTTCTTTTCTGTAAAATAGAAACAGTAATAGGAACTTCTTAATAAGGCTGTTATGAGAATTAAATGACCTGAAAAGCAATAAATAAGGCATGGCATGGCTCATAGAAAGTGTTCAACTTATTATTTTTACTCATATTGTTCCTATTAAAAGTTTTAAAGGAGGTCAATAATGGTAGCTTTTGATTTTCTAGAAAACATGAAAAAATGTTTTACTTATTATTCACAAATGTTCCAAATGTAATTTTATGAAGAAGATAAGTAAGGCATAGCATATGGATAATTTTCTTATATTAACAAGTAACTACATATATCTAGAAGATGTTGAAGAAAGTGAAGGTATGATACACTTTTCTAAAAGGTTATTATTCCCTCATCACAAAAGTGACTTTTTCTCCTCTTATAGCTTTAGAAATTTGAGAAGCAATTGGCATTAGCTTATAAATTTGTATATTCTCATGCCCTATGACCCACCAGTCTTAATCTTAGGATGTATCCTCCAGAGACACCCACATACATGTGTGCAAGGGGACAAACACAGTATGTTCATACCTGAACTATTTATAATAGCAAAATCCTGGAAGCATACTGAATGTCCAAGAAAGAAGATGGTCCAAATATTGTGGGTGTGTACATAATGGACGATAATGCATCTGTTACAGTGGATTAACTATGTTACATTGACATTTTATCCCAGGAGATCCACTACAGCATAATACCCATTTTAGAAAAGTCAAACGTAAGGAAAATTAGATAACTGAACAAGAAAAAACCTGAAAACGTTTAGTGAAAAACTTAAAAGAAAAAGCAAAGCAAGATGGTAATAAATGCTGTGAATATAATCTCAAGAGGACGTAAAGGACTGAGACCGGGAGAACACATGGAAAGACCTCAGTTAGGGGTAATGCTCTAGTTCTTAGATTGGGCAGTAGGTTCAGGGTATTTATTATATCATTTAAAAATACAATAGAACGAAAGAGGATTATGCAGAGACTGATGGTGATAGTGTATCTTGAAGCATGGATTACAATGAACATAATTCTGTGTTTTTGGGGTTCCAAAACAACACAAAGACAAGCAAAATAAACGAAGAAGGAGGCAGAAGTAGAAGCAATAGCTCTGGAAACTGGTAAAGGGAAGCTCCACAGAGACATCACCTGGGCATTGAGGGAAGAAATGTGTTGGAGCAGCAAGATAGAAAATGTGCGCATAATAGAGAAGTATTTCGTTCCTGAGCTTACTGAAGCATGCAAAGTCACATGACAAAAATATGTGTATATAAATACATTTAAGAATGGAATAATGGAGTAATCAGGAGCAAGTTACATACTAATTGTTGACTGTTTTATCTTTTAAAATAAACTTTTTTGGGTACATTTCATGATTAAAATGGCCAAATTTTAAGTGTAATGTTTGATGACTTTTGACAGGTATGTACTATTTCCACAGTCAAGATACAGAACATTTCCATCATCTCCCTCAATTCCCCAAGGCCCCATTGCAAGTCCTTCCCCTCCTGCCCCTGGCCTCAGAAATGATAGATCTGCTTTCTATCACTATAGAGTAGTTTTGGCTTTTCTAGACCTTCATATAAATGGAATCATATAAATGTACTCTTTTCCATTTGGCTTCTTTTGCCCAGGAAATTGTTCTTGAGATGTGTCCATGTTTTGGTGTGTACCACTAGAATATTTATTTATTTATTTATTTTAGAATATTTATTTTTATTGCTGAGTAGTATTCAATTTTCAGGCTAAACTATAATTTGTTATTCATTTCCCTTTTGATGAACTCTTGTGTTGTTTATAATTTGGGAGGCTATTGTGAATAAAATTGCCTTGTTGTATATTTTTTATTTCCTCCAAACTTGAATCTCTTGGAAATTTCTTGGAAAGTCATTTTTATGACATCTTCAGGGACATTTCCAACTTTTTTGAACCAATAAAGTCCTTCATTCAGACAATTTAGTAAGAAAGCCCAATTTTTAAAAGCTGTTCTGGTCAGGGAGTCTAAAGTTTAATCTTTTCAGTCTTCCTTTTATCAACATCTTGGAATGTGTTCCAGCTACATGGAAGTTGAAATTCCATGGAATAGTTTTGAAGCTTAATGGTGTAGTGGAAAGACTACTGAACTAGAAGTTTGGATATCTGAGTTCGAGGAAGACTTTAGCATTAATACAGAGGAAGGGCATTGGAGTGGCAATGAGTTTGGAAGCTCTGTTTGTAGAAACAATGCGTTACTTTAGCTTATACACCATGTCTATGTGTTAGTGTATTTGTGATGCCACAACACAATACCACAGACTGGGAGGCTTAAAAAACAGAAATTTATTTTCTCACAATTTTGGAAGCTAGAAGTCTGAGATAACAGTGTCAGCAGGCTTGGTTTCTCCTGAGGCCTCTCTCCTTGGCTCGCAGATGGCAACCTTCTCTCTGTATTCTCACACAGTGTTTTATTGGTCCATGTGCATCCCTCCTGTCTGTGTGTGTGTCCAAATTTCCCCTTTCTATAAGGACACCAGTCAGACTGGACTAGGGCCCACCCTAAGGGTCTTGTTTTAACTTAATCACCTACTTCAAGTCCCAATTCCCCAATACAATTACATTCTGAGGTACTGGGGGCTAAGGCTTCAACATATGAGCTTGGTGGGTGGGAGACGCAATCCAGCCCATAACACCGTATACTTGTGGTGGCTTGGGCAAAGGAGGGATTCAGGGTGGAGCTAAAATCAGCCTCAGCCACTCCTTGATGCTTTGCTATCTAAATTAAATCATTTCATTCATCAAATAGTAATTGGGAGCCCATTATGTTCAAGACACTCAAGGAGATTACAGTCTAGAAGAGGAGACAGACTTGTAAAAAAAAAAAAAAAAAAAAAGAAACAAACAATTGAGCAAACCTGAAACTATATCCTGTGACCCAGGTGCTCCACTTCTAGGCACATACCTTAGAAAATCCTTGCGCATGTGCACAGAAACATGTTCAAGGTGTTCAGTGCAGCATTATCGATAAAGAAAATTCAGGAACAGTATAAAAGGGTCATCAGTGGAACAGTGGGAGGTAGATTGTGGTACATTTATACAGCAATGAAAATGAATTTGATCTATTATGATTACATATGGCTAGATCTAGAAAACATGAGGTTCAGTGATAAATTCAAGTTGAAGAATAGTATTTTATACATTTGTACACACACACAGGTATACGTAATCCTCAAGTTGTTTAGGGAGGCAGACACAATAAAATATAAAATGTAGAAGGAAAGCTTACACATTAACTCTGTTTGTGGTTGACTCCAGGGAAGAAAGGAGGGGAACAGTCTTAGGAAGGGAAACAAATGGAACTTTTACTGTATCTATTCTATTTCAAAGACAAATCAATAAAAGGAACAGGACCAAATATAACAAAACAACATTTGTTAATTCTGGATGGTTGATCCATGCACGTTCACTCGGGTAATGAGCATGTTTTTATTTTTCTGTATGGAATAGGTAGAGATTGCATTCAGTGGTGTCTAATGGAAAACTCAACTAAACAGTGTCTTAAAAAATTGTGGTTTTATTTTTTTATCCGACCATAAGTTGAGTGGTTTCACCTATATGTCATCATGGACCCAGGTCATCTGTCTGTAAACTCAGACATGTTTTTGTTGGCTTTTGTTCTCAAGCTTTTGGTCTCATGGTTACAAAATGGTTACTGTATTCCTACCATCAGACTCTAACAAGGCAGGTGGAAGAGGAAAGTAAAAGGGCAAATCCAGGTGAAACCTCCTCTCTTTAAAGATTTTTCCCCAAATTGCCACCTAGCAACTTCTACATATGTCTCACTGGCCAGAATTGGACCAACTGCTTCTCCTAGCTGCAAGGGAAGCTGAGAAATGTAGAATTGTAAGTGCTTATGTCATTACTTTAAATAATACTGGTGAGAGAGTGACTATTGGGCAGGCAGCTCTCAGTCATGCTGTACATTTAACAATTTTTACATTAAAACGAATTGCAGAACACTATGATGAGTCCAGTAACTATTGCGTGGATAACTTTTCTGGGGATGAAAGAAACCTTCCTAGGGGAGGTGAACCCTAAACTGTGTTTTTAGAAATTACTGAGAGTTTGGGCCGGGCGCAGTGGCTCACGTCTGTAATCCCAGCACTTTGGGAGGCTGAGGCGGGTGGATCATGAGGTCAGGAGTTCAAGACCAGCCTGGCCAACATGATGAAACCTGTCTCTACTAAAAATACAAAAGTTAGCTGGGTGTGGTGGCAGGTGTCTGTAATCCCAGCTACTCAGAAGGCTGAGACAGGAGAATTTGAACCCAGGAGTCGGAGGTTGCTGTGAGCTGAGACTGTGCCATTGCACTCCAGCCTGGGCAACAGAGCGAGACTCCATCTAAAAAATAAAAAGAAAAAAAGAAAAAAAGAAATTTCTGAGAGTTTGAATGTTGCCTCCTGTAGCTGAGAGTGAGATATTGACCAAGCCACTTTGAGTCCATGTTTACTTATCTGTAAAACAAGGAATGAGACTCAAACCCAGTGCTCACATGGCCAAGCAGGTACTGTAAGCAGGTGAAACAGGTCTGTGGAATGTAGGGGTGGAATGGAGCCTGTGTTATTCTGGAAAATCCATACCACTCCCCTCCAGAAGTCCCAATGCCAAAGAGCACTGTGTGGGTGCCATGTTGCTTGGCCTTATGGTTTTTCAAGAAAAGTCAGAAATAGGATTTTTGTGTGATAATTTTAACTTTGAAAAAAAATTCAATCATAAAACACTGGATTTGTTAAAAAAAGAAACACACACACATCTACAGAATGACTTTAGTCTGAAGATTACTCATTTGTAAAATTGAAACTGGATGATCTACAGATCTCTTCTGGATTGGAGTTAGAGGTCTGTCTCTGTTTTTCTCTGTCTCTGTTGTAACTGAAGAGACCTTAGAGAACATTGTATTCTGTCTCTTGTACAGACGCACAGATTTAGAAAATTTAATTGATTTTTCCAAGGAGGCCTAATTAGTTAAGAGTCAGGGTAGAAGCTGAACTCATTTCTAATCCTAAGTAGTCCTGACATTGGTCTTCATGAGAATTGCTGTTTTTCCAACTGGTGGCTTTTGAGTTCTGGTGAGCAAAGGCAGTTGTTAAAGTACAGAATCATAAGTCCTACTCTCCTGGAGTCTTATTTAGTAGATTTGGGACAAGACCTAGGAATGTGCATTTTGACAAGCACTTCCCCTCCCTCCAAGCCTCACAGGTGATTCTGACAGAAAGTCTTTGGCTTATGCTTTAAGAAACATTGGTATGCACTGTATTCATAGATGTCATAACATAGTCCATGCCTTTGGAAAAGCTAACCACAAAAAACCCGTCTTGAAGATAGTCACTAGCAACTGAAAGCTGGTGGAATGTGTGATGACTTACCTGATTCCTTCCTCACCCTAAGCCCAGGAACAAGATTTAAGGCAGGTATCAGAATTTTTCATGTTTCCTCCTCCCACCCCTTAAATGTGGCCATGGTGCCTTAATGAAGAGCTGGAAGCTGGGGACAATATGCTTTGGTACATTTGGAAAGGCTTTGTAGTCAGGAAGTCATAAAACCCTCAGAAAAGTCGTGATCACTTAAGTTCCTACTCGTGTTTGCAGCAGAATAAGCAGTTGAAAAGAGAGTGCTGCCAAATCAGTGAAGACCGTAGGTACAGCTGAGACATCCTATAAAGACTGAGGCGATGTCATCAGTTGGAGAATTTCAGAGTTGCTGAGGCTCTTTCAGTGAGATCTAAGTCTTTTTCTCAAATTTTTCCTGGAAGCTGCTGATATTCAAGAAGGACTCTCTATGGTGTTGTGATCACAAATAGGTTTCATACTGAGGGTCATTGGTGGTGTGTTGGTGTTGCTGCCTGGAGCACTGTGCTGAGGCTCATGTGGGCTCATTGAGAAAGTATGCCACGATCAGATAGTAATGTCTGTCATGGTCAGAAAAGGATGAGGGTGGCAACTGTTAGGAGTATCTGACCTGCCAGGTTGAGGGAGTCATGAATCCAGAGGTGTGCCATCAAATGGAGTCCAGATAACATTTAGCCTCCTTCCTTTCCTTTTTCCTTTGTTTTTCCATTGTATTACTATGTCTAATATTTTGATTATTGGTTATCTTTGCAATTTTTGAATTCTATACTTACTGATGAGCAGAAGAGGATATTGAGGCCAGGGAGACAAACAAGGCCATTTGGTTGATGAGGGGTTGGAGGAGAAATGGAAGACCACAGTGTCTGAGTTCAAAACCACTGCCCTGTCTACTCTAATGAGCTGCTACCTCAGCAACCCTTGACTGGCTATCAGTGGTATTCACCAATTCATTCTTCAAATATTGATTCAATGACCATTCTGTGCCAGGCACTGTGCTTCTCTGATTCTCTGATGTGGGAGTAGGATATTTATCCTTCACCGGCATGGTATGGAGACTGCTTTGCCATCTTGGGAGTTACTTCTTTCCAAGCCTCTGTCTCTTTTTCTATAAAATGGGGTGGAGGGTGTAGTGAAAGTAAAATTCAAACCTATCAAACTCATAGTGAAACACTTAATGAATATTAGTTATTAGTGCTGAGAAGTGACGGTTAAATTTTCAGGGAACTTTCTACATTATATGAACTTTCCTATTCAAAAGTGTTCTTGACTAGCTATAAATTGAGAAAACTGACTGTAAACCACTTTGTATGGGGGAGTGAAGGTTTCCTTGAACAGACAATTTCCACTCTACATCATAGTTTTTGTGAAAACTGCTCTTTGTGGAACACACTCACCCCTAACTCAGAGAAACAGCTTCTCATCGTTTTCCAGAGAGGTCTTCCCTGATATCCCTCACCTCCACCACCTCCTCCCAATGTATACCAGGTCTCCCTGGAAAGCACTGTCATTATACCTTAGGACCTATTGTTTTCCTTCAAATGTTTATTACAATTTATATTTAGATATTTATTTTTGTGCTAATTCATTTAATGCGTGCTTTCTACTAGTCTATGAATTTGGTGAGAGTGAAATCTGTGCTGCTTTGTTTGTCATTGTATTACTCCCACAACCTGCACTTGTACCTGGTTGGCCCCTTCGCGGTGTTCAGGAAGAGGCTGTTGGGTAATAAATGCAGAGGGAGAAGACTGACTCTGGTTGATCAGTGCCCAGTATATCTTTGATCTCCTACTTGTGTAAATTTCATAACCTCTTTAAGATCTGACTTCCTCCTCTTTAAAACTGGATAAAGATGCTTTCTTCAGGTAGTAAAATAATGAGTGGTTGCCAGGATTTTGACGGAGTGGAGAGTGGGGAACAGAGGATTTTTTGGGGCAGTGAGCCTCTTCCGTATAGTGGATACATGTGACTATACAGCATGTATTTGTCAAAATCCACAGAATGTGTACCAGGAGTGAATCCTCGTATAATCTATGGATTTTACTTAATAGTAATGTAACAACATGGACTCATCAATTGTAACAAATGTACCATACTAATGTAAGATATTAATAATAGGGGAAATGGAGGTGGGAGTAGGGGTAATATGGGAACTCTCTGTACCTTTACTCAATTTTTCTATAAACCTGAAACTGCTAGAGAAAAAAGTCTATTAATAGAAAAAAGTGCTTCCTTAGAGGACAGCTGTGAGGATCGAATGCTTAGGTTAGTACCTAGAACATGAAATTATACTATAAGTAAGAGCTCCTTTTCTATAAGGAGAATCTTTGTTGTATCTAGGTAATATACAGTTACTGAGTTTTTATAGTCAGCCCTAGAATGTCCAAATTCTCTAAACTCACATGTCTAAGAGGAGCAGTGGAAAAAAGATTTTAGATTTATTTTGAAACTAGCTGCAGGAAATCTGACATCCACTGAAGCTCTCAGCAGAAGCATTTATTTTTCATTTGTTGCCAAGCAACTCCCATGCCAAGGGACCCTCTCAGAGCATGAGCAGCAGCCTGGCTCTGCATCTATGTGTGGTGCAGCTCTTGGCACAGCGGCTATGAAGCCAGCTACCAACAGGAGACGGGCCAGAGCAGTCTTGGGGCCGATTTGTGGGTGTTTCTGAACCCTGGTTTCCTCTGAGAAGTTCTGTAATTGCCCTGAATGTTTTACTAGGAAGTGGGCTGAGGGCTTGAGTTTGCTTAGATTCTCACCATCTATGTTACCCTAGGACAGATTTTTCTTATCCCCTTTTTCACCACTGACTTGCAGACCTTCCTCTGGGACTGGCTTTTGTTTGTTTGTTTGTTTTTTTAAGCTATAGGAAGACAGATTGACCATAAGGAAAGAAAAAGAAGCTACAAAAGAAATAATAAAGGGACTAAATAAAACCTAGACAGTCTGAGTTTCTCTGTGGTCATGAACTTTGATTTCTAACCTTCCTCAACTTGATTTTGGGTTAAAATCATAGACTCCTAGAGCTGGAGGATCACCTTGCTCAATTCCCTCTGTTTTCAGAGCACAGTCTCAAAGCCCACCGAGTTGGCACAAGCCCTATGGGGCAACTCAGCTGGAAGAGAAGCAGGTTTCCTGCCTTTTATCTTTTGAACTACCTGTTTCACAGTTAATCTTTCTCTGAAAAGAGCCTTTTCCTCTAATTATACACTACTTCTTTCCATAGACCTCAGGGGGAAACAAGAAAAGATTATTTGCCAACAGTCTATTAACCCCAGATGTATTTCTTTGGACTTATCCTTTAAATCCTCCCTCTTTTTCCTCGGATTCATGGTGGTAACAGTTGCTTTTTTGTTATAGCAAAGGGGCCTCCCTTTCGTATATTTTAAGTACAGTTTCTGCTGGGGACATTGGAGAATTGTGAATAAATTTAAAGTGGGAAGCGAGGAGTAGGCTGGTGATATTAATATGACCTTTAGATGAGAAATCGTTCCAGAGACCTTGAACGGCAAGGTCAAGGTAACATGCACTGATCTCTAAGTGCAAACCAAGGACTCAGGCTGAAGACTCTTTAACTTAGTGAAGTCTAAGTTCAGAGGTAGAAGGCAGGTGCTGGTAGGTTTTTCAGATATCTGGGCAATAGAAACTGCAATAGAGGTTGCACCATGAAGACAGTGTCCATTGGACAGATTAATAGATGAGGTTGGGCTGCCTCGTTGACTCCTCGTTTGGTCTCCTGGTGTCTCTGACGCATTCTAATACTAATCTTGCTCTCTCGGAACCACACATCCCACCTTCTCTTTTCTCAGTGACCTGATACAACACTAGCTTTCTTGTCACTCCCAGACATTCTACTGGATGGAGGACTCTGTTCTTCTCTTGCGATAGCTAATACTGGCCCTGTATGCCCCTGATGTCTGTGTCCTTTTGGCTTCCACGGAGGCACAGGATGCAACAGTGTGAGGTGAGTAGAGCTTCCTAGGGCCATGCCTAGAAAGAGGAGCAGAGATGCTGCCACTCATAGTGTTCTGGGGTTACTGAGACAAAAACAGGGGTCTCCAGTCCTCTGACCTCTGCATACAGCAGGTACTCAGGTACCCCATGTGACCTCAGAGGAGGTGGGATATCTGAATGGGGGTGAGGAAAGAACAGGTCTGGGATTTAGGAGGCTCCTACGTGACCTGAAGCAGCCCAATTCCGTAAGGTAGACAATGATTTTCTCATCTGTAATGAGAGGGATGATGAAATACCCTGTTAGATTTCTTGCAGTTCAGTAATTCAGGGTTACTCTATTCAGATCTTCTTACCAGGCCCTGCTTTTGTGCTGATATAATGATTCCCTTCATCTGATTTGTTCCTAAGGACAGGCCAAACCCCAACAGATTCAGCCTCTCCATCTAATTCATCTCTACAAAAAAGTCAGGTGGAAGGATGCTTGCTGGCTGTGTCCTTATGAAGATGTGACACTCTTCAGAACCCTTTCCCACACAGCTAGCAGGAGGCCCATTAGGAAGTTCAGAGTTGTCCTCATCCTGCCCCTTTTCAAAACCTTCCAATGACACTTCAGTGTTTATAATCTAACATCCAAGCTTCTCCACATGACATACAAAGTCATCCTTCATAAAATGCCTGACTGCTTCTCCAACATTATCTCCTTCCATCTCAGCCTTGAAACTAATGCCTTATAACTGAACTTTACTTTCTCACATGTGCCTTGAGGTTTCTCACCATGTGACTTTGCTTACACTGTGTCTCTGCCTGTAATGCTCTCCCTTCTCTGATCTTCCCTTTCTTTCTCCAGGAAAATACCCATTCACCCTTCAGGATACAAGCCAGACATGAACTCCTGATATGGTTTTGCTCTGTGTTCCCACCCAAGTCTCATGTTGGATTGCAATTCCTAATGTTGGGAGAGGGACCTGGTAGGAGGTGATTGGATCTTGGGGCTGGATTTCTCCCTTGCTGTTCTCATGATAGTGAGTGAGTTCTCACAAGATCTGGTTGTGTAAAAGTGTGTAGCACTTTTCCCTTCACTCTCTCTCCTGTTGGCCATGTGAAGATGTGCTTGCTTTGCCTTCACCTTCCACCATGATTGTAAGTTTCCTGTAAGTTTCCCAGTCATGCTTCCTGTTCAGCCTGTGGAACTGTGAGCCAATTAAACCTCTTTTATTGATCAATTGCCCAGTCTCAGATTGTCCTTTATAGCAATGTGAGAACAGACTAATACAACTCTGTCATAAGTTAATAAATAAGAGAATGGACAGAGCCAAGCATTCAATGTGGCATGGGATTACTGTGATGCTTCACTTAAATATTTTAGAATCCATGAATTTGGAGTGAGAAGGAGATGTGAAGGGAGGGTCCCAACTTGAGGTAATTCTGATACCTGGATTCAGAATCTTGACTTAAGAGGTTCTGATCTCTGGGCTGCTGTTTGTTTGCTAGAGATCACTGAGATCATGAGCCAGATTTTGTTTGATTTTTTATTTAACAGGGATAATAAGAACTATATTAAAGGAAAATTATAATGATCAGTTTGATTCTGGGTATAAAAATGCTATGCAAATATATGTTGATCTCAGCCTTTTGTGTGGTCAGCACAATGATACTTTATCATATGGTGCATGGTAATTATGTGATTAGTTAATATTATAGAAATGAGTAAATGAATGAATGAAGCATGCCAAAACACTTTAGAAAAATGCATGACAGAGCACCACCCCGCTCATGCTACCACTACACTGACTAAAAATATTAGCTTACATTTCTTGATTACTTCTTGTGAGCCAGACAGTGTGTTGGGCACATAAATATATTATTTAATATTTAAAAGAACCCATGATGTAGGTAGCAATTATTCCTACTTTATAGATAAAACAACTAAGAGATTATGTAGCTAGTCTATGGTAGATCATGTTATCCTTTCCATTTCTTTAGCCTTCCTGTAATGCACACTTTTTCCTATGTAACTTTGCAGCTCCTCACACTAATGGGGTGGGGAATATTTTGAAGGTCTTTGACTTCGGGTTTGACTCTGAGACTGACTTTGGCTGATTGAGTATGGCAGAAGTGATGATGTGCCTATGCCAAGCCCAGGTTGTGGAAGCCTGGAATGTTTTTGCTCACCTACTTGTACTGTTGCCATTGCCATGAAAACATGCCCAGGGGCTGGGACATATAGTTTGCTGATCCCAGGAGTAGGATGGGAGAAAGCCACCTCAGGCAAGCTTTCCTGGTTAACCTGAAGATGTGTGAGCAGGGGCAACAGGGATCAGAAGAGCCACCTGGTTGAGCCTGGCCTAGAGTAGCCAACTCTTGGTTGACCCACGGTCAATCAGGCTAAATCAGTGCTTATTGTTGCATGCCACTGAGATTTTCTGGTCATTTCTCATGTGGCAAAATCTAACTGATGCATTGTCTTTAAGTCACCGAGCTAAGAGTTGACTACACCAGGATTTCAACCACTGGACCATGCTTGAAGGCTTGTGAGAGAGACGTGACCTGAGCAGTCCCTACAGGAGAGTAATTAACAGTCACTGCTTTTTTTATTTTTATTTTTTATTTATTAATTTTTTTGAGACAGGGTCTTACTCTCTTGCCCTACCTGATGTGCAGTGATAAGATAATGGCTCACTGCAACCTCAACCTCCTGGGCTCAAGTGTTCCTACCACTCCAGCCTCCTGGGTGGCTGGGAGTACAGGCACACAGCACCACACCCAGATAATTTTGTGTATTTTTTTTTTTGTAGAGACTGAGTCTTGCCATGTTGTCCAGGCTGGTCTCGAATTCCTGGGCTCAAGCAATCTGCCCACCTAGGCCCTCCAAAGTGCTGGGATTATAGGCATGAGTCACCATGCCCAGCCACTACTTTTTATGGAACACTAGTGATGCTATATTATTGAATCATTATAGCAAGCCAACATAGTAGGCATTAATATCCCCATTTTATAGATGAAACTTGGAGAGGTTAAGCAATTTTCCCAGTATTCACAGGAACATGAAGGGGTGGAGACAAACTTAATGCTCATGTTTCTCTATCTTCTAAGCCAATGAACTCTCTGCTCCTGCTGCATTTAGGTAGGCTCCCTGGCTTGCCAGAGTTCATCCTCCAAGACTGACTTCATTTGAGTTCATTTGTTAACAGGCCAAAAACCTATGGGGTATGTAAGATGTGCATGTATGTGTATGTATTTTGTGTGTGTGTGTGATATGTGTGATGTTGTGTGTATGTTGTGTATGTGTATATGTTGTGTGTGTACATTGTGTGTATGTTGTGTGTGTGATGCGATGTGTGTGTATGTTTGTGTATGGGTGTGCATATGTTGTGTGTGGTGTGTATATGTTGTGTGTGGTGTGTGTGTGATGTGTTTCTGTGTGTATGTTTTGTGTGTGATATGTGTGTATGATATGTATGTGATGTGCGTGTGATATGTGTGTATGTGAGGTGTATGTGTATGTTGTGATGTGTGTAATGTGTGTTCACGTGTGTTGTGTGTGATGTGTGTGTGATATGTGTGATGTGTATGTTGTGTGTGGTGTGTGTATGTTGTGTGTGTATGTGTATGTTGTGTGTATGTGTATTTTCTGTGTGTGTATGTGTATGTTGTGTGTATGTATGTGTTTGGAGGAGCTATTGGGAGCTTCCTCATTGTGCATTGTCTTTTCCTTGTCGGACTGTTTTGACCACAAGGTGAGGATCCAGTTACTAAGTGTTCTGAAATTTCTACCAAGGGAGAAGGAAGTGTTATTTTTTTCTTTCCTTTAAAAAAAAAAAAAGACATTCATGGTTTTATCAATGGATATCATTGTTCAAGTTTTCAAAAGTCCTATCATTTTTCCTGTGTGACATTTTCTCCCTTTTCTTAACAAATTTGTAAGTGGAAAAGCATGCTGCATCTTTTACAAGGATTTTTTAGGAAGCATCACCAACACTGCCCTCCCAGCAGGCTGCTCATGTTGAAGCCATTGTCGAAATATGGCAACCTGCCACTGCTCAGAATGGGACTTGTCATTTATTCCAAAGGCCATTGTGGAAATTTGTCTTGTAGCTGTGTCTCAAACCAGCAAGATTTATTTTCCTTTCTTTACCACACAGTCACAGCTCTTACTTCTTTTTCGTTGTTTAGATTGTGAAGAACGGCTTTTAGAGATTAGGACAGTGTAGATGCATGACGACGAAAAGTGCAAGACGGTGGAAGACTTCCATGGGAATGTGTCTCCCGGGGGATCTGTCATCTAAAGGCATTTATGGCCCAAGTGGAAACAAGCATGTCTGAAAATCTTTGTCCACAATAGGGTTCAGGAGAACAAGACACTCCAGGGTATCATGGGGTATTGTGGAGAGTGCACAGACTTTGGAGGTAAAATCAGAATAAAATTGCAGCTCTGCCACTTAGTGTACATGCGAACTTTTTTCAAGTTAACAGATTTCGTGGCACCTCAGGTTCCTTATTTATAATAAGAAGTGTTCATTGGGAATCTTTTAGCTTTGATTGATAACAGGCAATATAAACTAGGTTAAGGAAAATGGTATCTGTCAGCTCACAATCTAGCTTCAGTCTTGGCTGGCTGTGGGTTTCTCTGGCTTCAGCAGTCAATAGTACTTCTTCATAGTTCTGTCTTTCTCCCTTGCTCAGTTTTTCTTGTCTACCTTTGCTTGTTCTTGTTGTCAGATAGGATTTTTTTTCATGTTGTGGCAAGATGCCTCTAGGATTTCCAAATTCCTCAGAGCTCATGGACTCATAAAAATTGCAAGTGGCTTTCCCAATATGTCTACGACCTATCTATATGCGGGAGTGAGTGTGATAGACATCTTTTTATTTCCTTTCAAATCCATGCTCCAGAGGACACTTCACTTTGCTTTCTGCCTTGGGAGGCTATTTGTTCTGCATGGACCACACTAGTGTCTTCCTTGCCCTCTGTGGTTTCTAACTGGGTTTGGCCAATGTGGGACCCTGATAAGATATTGAAGGGAGGATAGAGAGTGGGATTAGGGTATTTGTTCTCTCTGCTGTCTCTCCGAGATGTTTCCATGGGTTGGCTGCTTTCCTCAATGGAAGGTACAGCGACTGCCTAGCAACCGTCTCCATAGGGCACTCTGTCTCCAGATTCTGGTCCATGCTCCTTCCCTGTGCCACCTCAGGACCAGCAGTGGTGATAACAGTCCTCACAGTTACTAGCCCTGGGATACTGCTCTTTCTCATGTAGTTTCTCCACATGCTACATCTCGAAAATAGTCCTTTTAATCAACTGTCATCAAATTCATTTGAACGTGCTGTTTTCTGCTAGGATCCTGATGGATGTAGCAAGCTATCAGAAGTGTGGAAGCCACTCACATGAGTTAGGCATCGGGGCTTAGGTGCTTCTTCCCTTCACAGCTTCCCCAGCTCGCTGGTTCCCCCGCCTCCTGCTTTACCTCACTTATTTTCACTTCTGTGCAGAGTTGTCTGTTGCTGTTACAAGCTCCTGCTCTTACCTGGAGGCAATAGCTGCAGTGATTTCAATCTTTTACTTTTGTAAAATGTTTTGAGATGAAAGAACGACTTTCCCATATAACCTTACAAAAACTTGTTGACAGAGTTGTTACAACCCTTGTATTAGATATACGGAAAGTGCCATTCAGTAAGTTAAATGGATGACACAGGTCAAAGCTAACAGGGACTGAGTTGGACTTCAATCCTGGGGCTGTCTAATGTGCAGTGAATGAAGGGATATATAATTAACTCATGGATTTAAGTGTCAAGGGGGAGGGATACTTGAGATGGATAAAAGAATAAAAACACATTATGACTGTCTTCTCTTATGTGCAGTCAAAATCATGACCCTGATATCATCTCTAGTACCACACATGGGGTAGAGTATTGAGTGCTGAGAGTAGGGGAATCTGGGATAGAGCTAAATGGCTCTTTCTAAGAAAAGTGCGCATTTCAGAAACCATGAGATGGAAGGAGACTGAAGGCTGTCTCTGGGGAAGGTTGGGGCTGGGGTGGGGTAGAGAAGAGAGACAGAGGTATGTAGATAAGGAGATAGAGACAGAGAGACAAACAGAGAGAGACAAAGGGACAGAAATTGAGATAGAGAGACAGGGCTTGAGAAGGACAAAGAGAGATACAGAACAGGCAGAATGAGACACAGAGACTCAGACAGACAGGGAGGGAAATGGGTAAGTCAGTATGGTGGTGGAGCATCCTGGAGAGATTTTGTGAAAAGAAACATGCCTCACAGGAATTTTTCTAAAGTGAAACACTGTTAGTTAAACTCTGCTCTCTCTACAAAAGTCTTTTTAAAAATCTTTTTAAATTTTCTTTTCTAAAAAATTTTAAGTTCGGGGGCATATGTGCGGGTTTGTTACAAAGGCAAACTCGTGACATGGGGTTTGTTGTACAGATTATTTCATCACCCAGGTATTAAGCCTGGTACACGTTAGTTACTTTTCCTGATCCTCTCCCTCCTCACATTCTCCATCCTCTGTTAGGCCCCATCCTCTGTTGTTCCCCCTCTATGTGTCCATCTATTCTCATCATTTAGTTCCCACTTATAAGTGAGAACATGTGGTGTTTGGTTTTCAGTTCCTGCTTTAGTTTGCTGAGGATAATAGCCTCCAACTCCATCCATGTTCCAGCAAAAGATATTACCTAATTCTTTTGTATGGCTGCATAGTATTTCATGGTGTACATGTACCACATTTTCTTTATCCAGTGTACCATTGATGAGCATTTAGGTTGATTCCATGACTTTGCTATTGTGAATAGTACTGTAATGAACATATGCATGTATGTGTTTTTATGGTAGACTGATTTATATTCCTTTGCGTATATATACCCAGTAATGGGATTGTCAGGTCAAATGGTAGTTCTATATTTTTAGCTCTTTGAGGAATTGTCACACATTTTCCACAATGGTTGTACTAATTTATTTCGAACCAACAGTGTATAAGTCTTTAATTAAATATACATTTCTCACTAATGCCTCATGGAATGCCTTTTCTTTTAGGGACTAAACAGAGTATTGTCCACGTTCAACGGTTGAAATGGATGAGAGAGAAGTTGCCATCAGGAGATCTCTCGGCTCCATTGCAGGTGCAAACAGAAATTACAGCCTTTGTCCTTCAAGTCTCAGGTTTGCTTTATTTTTTTATTTTTTATTTTTTTTGAGATGGAGTCTTGCTCTGCCACCCAGGCTGGAGTGCAGTGGCGTGATCTCAGCTCACTGCAAGTTCCGCCTCATGGGTTCATGCTGTTCTCCTGCCTCAGCCTCCCGAGTAGCTGGGACTACAGGCGCCCACCACCATGCCCGGCTAATTTTTTGTATTTTTAGTAGAGACGGAGTTTCACCATGTTAGCCAGATGATCTTGATCTCCTGACCTTGTGATCTGACCACCTCGGCCTCCCAGAGTGCTAGGATTACAGGCATGAGCCACCGTGCCCGGCCTCAGGTTTGCTTTAAACTGCAGAACACTCCTGTATGAAAGGAACACCGGAACTGGCCATTCATGAATAAACAGCCCAGATCAGAGCAGCCACATGCTGGTGAGGGTGAAGGTTCCGGTGAGGTGCCACCAGGCTGTGCTCACAGCTCTTCTTGTGGCTATGACACTGATGAGGTAGGTCTGTACTGAAGAGGAGGCTGTGTCAGGGGAGGTTTGCCCCCAAGCTCCTCTGTAAAACTGTTTCCTGAAGAACACTTTCAGCACCTAAGGCCACCTTCTGGTGGTGTGAAAGCTGTTTAGAGAACCCAAGGGTTTAAGAAAAGATTTACAACCCCTTTTCAATGGAGGTATATTAAATGATAAACAAGGAAACAAATACAAATGATAGCAGAGCTGCTGAACTGGAAATGGGGGAATTCAGAGCTTACTTGCCTTGTAACCAGGGTAGGGTAGGAGTCTCTCCAAAGTCTCTCTGTGAAGGCTTCTAGGCCTACCCAGAGCACACCTCTTAAAAACTGATGCCTTTTTTCTTAGTTTTTGCCTCTCCAGGAGATTCCTAGAATAAATTATCATATTAACAGTGCTGAGGTGTTCTGCTGAAAGAAAACATTTTACAATTTGTTTAACTAGTATTTCTCCAGTTTTATTTACTTGACCACAGAACACATTATTTGCTTATCTTTCCAACGTATTTATTAACATATCAAGGCCAGTATTTTGAGATAGCTCTGTATGAGAAATACTGCTTTATAGGCCAAAGATCTGCGCTGTACCATATGGTAGCCACTAGCCACTGATGGCTACTGAGCACCTGAAATACCATTAATCTAAACGGAGATGTGCTGTTAAGTGTAAAATGGACACTAGATTTTGAGGATTTTGTATGAAAAAGGTAAAATTTCTCATTAATAATTTCATATTGATTACATGTTGAAATAATATTTTTCGTATATTATATTAAGCAAAATCTATTACTAAACTTGTTTATACCTAGTTCTATTTACTTTTTAAAATGTAGCTATATATAAAAAGAATAAAATACCTAGGAATACAGCTAACCAGAGAGGCAAAAGATCTCTACAATGAGAATTACAAAACACTGCTCAAAGAAATTAGCAAAGACACAAAGAAATGGAAAAACATTCTAAGCTCATGGATTAGGAGAATTAATATCATTAAAATGGCTATACTGCCCAAAGCAATTTATAGATTCAATGCTATTCCTATCAAACTACCAATTACGTTCTTCACAGAGCTAAAAAAAACTATTTTAAAATGTGTTTGGAACCAAAAAAGAGCCTGAATAGCCAAGACAATCCTAAGCAAAAAGAACAAAACTGGAGGCATCATGTTACCCAACTTCAAACTATCTTGCAAGGCTACAGTGACTAAAACTGCATGGTACTGGTACAAAAACAGGCACATAGACCAATGGAACAGAATAGAGAACCCAGGAATAAGGTCACACATCTATGACCATCTGATCTCTGACAAAGCTGACAAAAACAAGGAATGAAGAAAAGACTCCTTATTCGATAAATGGCCAGCCATATTCGGAAGATTGAAGCAGAACCAATTCCTTACACCATACACAAAAATCAACTCAAGATGGATTAAAGACTTAAATGTAAAACACAAAACTATAAAACCTGTGGAAGACAACCTAGGCAATACCATCCTGGACATAGAAACTGGCAACAATTTCATGACAAAGACACCAAAAGCAATTGCAACAAAAGGAAAAATTGACAAGTGAGCTCTAATTAAACTTGAGCTTCTGCACAGCAAAAGAAACTATCAACTGAGTAAACAGACAATCTACAGAAAAGGAGAAAATATTTGCAAACTATGCATCTGAAAAAGGTCTAATATCCAGCATCTTTAAGGAACTTAAACAAATTTACAAGAAAAAAACAACCCCTTTGAAAAATGGGCAAAGGACACGAATAGACACTCCTCAAATACAAACATGTGGCAAACAAGCACATGAAAAAAAGCTCAATATCACTGATCATTAGAGAAATGCAAATCAAAATCACAATTAGATATCATCTCGTGCCAGTAAGAATAGCTATTATTAAAAAATCAAAAATAACAGATGCTGGTGAGGTTGTGGAGAAAAGGGAACACATATACACTGTTGGTGGGAGTGTAAATTATTTCAAGCATAGTGGAAAGCAGTATGGTGACCTCAAAGAGCTCAAAGCAGAGCTACCATTTGACCCAGCAATCCTATTACTTGGTATATACCTAGAGGAATATAAGTTATCCTACCATAAAGACACATGCATGTGAATGTTTACTGTAGCACTATTCACAATGCAAAGACATGGAATCAGTCTAAAAGCCCATTCAATGACAAACTGGATGAAGAAAATGTGGTACATATACACCATGGAATTACTATGCAGCCATAAAAAAGAATGAGTTCGTGTCTTTTGTGGGAATATGGATGGAGCTGGAGGCTATTATCCTTAGCAAACTAATGCAGGAACAGAAAATTGAATACCACATGTTCTCACTTATAAGTGGGAGCTAAATGATAAGAACTTATGAACACAAAGAAGGAAACAACAGATACTGGGGTCTACTTGATGGGGGAGGGTGGGAGGAGGGAGAGGAGCAGAAAAGATAACTATTTGGTACTGGTCTTAATAACATGGGTGATGAAATAATCTGTACTACAGACCTCCATGACATGTCTTTACCTATGTAACAAACCTTCACATGTACCCCAAACCTAAAATAAAAGACAAAATAAAATGTAGCTGTAAGAACATTTAAATGACATATGGGATTTGTATAAGTGACTCACATTGCATTTCTATCAAAGAGTGGCAACATAGAACATAGCTGGAACATCTTCACCCACCTACAACAGAACCTCATTTCCAGCCCCCGGTGCCTCCATCTCCTTTCCCAGCACTCTCCCCCTTGCTAACTCTGCTGCAGCCACAGCATTCCTCAAATATGCCTGGAATGGCCTTCCTAGGTGTTATGGAACGAATGCTGGTGTCCCCCACATTCATATTTGAATTCCTAACTCCCTAAGGTGATGGTATTAGAGCTGGTACAATTAGGGAGATAATAAGGTCACGGGGAACCCTTGGGAAGAGAGTTCTCTTGCTCTCCTGCCTTGTGAGTATACAAGAAGTTAAGTATCTGCAACCTGAAAGAGGGCCCTTACCAGCACCTGATCATGCTGGGACCATGATCTCTGACTTCCAGCCTCCAAAACTGTGAGAAATAAATGTTTGTTGTTTAACCACCCAGGCTATGGTAATTTATTATAGCAGCCTGAGCAGACTGAGGTACTAGGGCTTCTGCCTTTACCGTTCCCTCTGGAATATTCTTCCCTGCCTTACCCACACAGCCAGTTTTCTTTCTTCATTCATGCATCTGTTCATATGTTACCTTATTAGAAAGGCCTCTGTGTTAGTCTGTTCCTCATGCTGTAACAAAGTTCTTTAGACTGGGTAATTTATATATAGCATTTATTTTTACTATTCTGGAGGCTGGGAAGTCTAAGCTCAAGGTGTGGGCAGATTCAGTGTCTGGTAAGGGCTTATTCCTCATAGGCCGTGTCTTCTTGCATGTCCTCACATAGTGGAAGGGCTCAAGCCTTTTCTTATTAGGGCACTAATAAGCCTTTTTTATTAGGGCACTCATCCTATTCATGAGGATACCACCCTCATCATTCAGTCACCTCCACAAGCCACACCTCCTAATATCCCCACATTGAAGATGAGATTTTAAGACATGAATTTTGGAGGAACACAAACGTTCACACCATAGCAGTCTCCTAACACTACTCACTTATTCATTTTATTTTCTTTCTTAGCACTAAGTTTTACCTAACACATCACACGTTTATTTACTTATTTATTGTCTGTTTCCCTCACTAGAGTGTGAACTCCTTGAAAAAGGATAAACTTTTACTACTTTATCCCAGGTGCCTGAAAGAGTGGGACAACAGAGGTGCTTGATAAATACTTTTTCAAACAAAGGAGGAATGAATGGATGAATGAATGACTCAGTTAAAAAACTTTTTCCTGCTGGTCCCAGATGCTGCTTTAGAAGCCTTTTCATTGTGTACCCTGGGCAGCCATACCCTATTACTAGAGTTGGCATTCTAGACAAGGCCCTTCACCATGCTGCAGAGATAGCCTTCTCCCCACAGCCTCTGCAGGGTATTTGCTGCCTGAGGGAATCTGGGGCATATCCACTGTGATTTTCTCCAAAGATAACTGCCACCAAGTTCCCACCTCCCTCGGTGCACAGGTTGCCCCACCAGCTTAGAAATGGGAGTCTATTTCTTCTCCTTGAATCTGGGCTGGCCTGTGGTTTACTTTAACTAATGGAATGTGGCAGAAATGATACTGTGTGAGCTCCAGGACTAGCCCTTAAGAGGCCTGGAAGCTTCTGCTTTTGTTTGCTCAGAGTCAGCCACCATGATGTAAGGAAGTCCAAGCTATCCTCTTGAGGAGAGAGGACATACGGAGAGACACTGAGAGGTAAAATGCCACACAGTACTAAGGGCCACATGGAAAAGAACTGAAGCCCCTCAGCCAACAGCCAGCACCAAGGCCCAAACTCTTCAGAGAGGTCTCTAAACCTCCAAAATATACCAGCCTTCAGCAGGATGCACTTGCATAAGTGACCCCTGTGTGATACCAAGTGGGGCAGAACCACCAGCACAATCACAGATCATGAGAAATAATAAATTTTACTCTCTTACTCCAGTAAGTTTCTAAGTAGATTGTCATATAGCAAAAGATAATTGACAAACCCACGTTGTCTTTTTTTTTTGGTTAAGACGGAGTCTCGCTCTGTCGCCCAGGCTAGAGTGCAGTGACGTGATCTTGGCTCACTGCAACCTCCGCTTTCCACGTTCAAGCAGTTCTCTGCCTCAGCCTCCCGAGTAGCTGGCATTACAGGTGCCTGCCACTGCGCCCGGCTAATTTTTGTATTTTTAGTAGAGACGGGGTTTCACCATCTTGGCCAGGCTGGTCTTGAACTCCTGACCTCGTGGTCGACTCACCTCAGCCTCCCCAATCTTGTCTTATTTTCTCATCCTCTGCTGATTATCACCTTGTCCACCTGGCTCAAGGAGTTGGCCTGCATTGTTGTGATGCTACCGTGATAATATGTCTTCCTCTCCAGGGCAGCAACTTGGTCTGCTGTGCAGCCCACTTCAACCCCTGGAGGCCATGGTTGAAGATTTGTATCTATCGGGCCTTACCTCTGGCCCTCTGCACAGTTCTGGGAAAGGTGGGTGGGGACTGTAGGATGGGGCTTTGGAGTCAGGTCAACCTGCGTTCCAATCACTGCTCTGTTTCCCAGCTGCTGAGGGGCCACAGAGTTATTTACATCTCTGAGCCTCAGTTTCCTTTTCTGCAAACAAGGACAGTGATACTTATCTCACTGGGCTCTTGTGAAGATTAGAGGTGATGCGTGTGTGTGTGTCTGTGTGTGTGTGTGTGTGTGTGAAGTGTCTGGCACATCATGAAAACAACCAGTCAAAACAAAACTCACCCTCCAGATTTCCTTGGATAATATTCTGTCTCACTTTCTGAAGAGCTTGGCATTTCTAGTCAAACACAAGGAGCAGAACTGAGACCTGATTTCAGGCTTGTGTGGACTTTGAACATTGGCCCCCCAGAAAGTTCTCTCTAAGGCTTTGTTGTAGCAACCACAAACAACCAGCAGCCCACTCACAGGAAGCCCTGCCCTGTGGGCCCTGCGGCAGGGCTCTGCACAATAGGGATCTGTCTACTGATTACCCTGACCATGACATGGCTTTGAAAAGCACATCTCATCGCTGCCTGGTGACTCCTTTCAGAGCCTCCCCCAGGGCAGGTTGTTTTGCAACCAGACAATGAAATTCAAATTTACTAGGTACTTTATTTTGGAGGTTGAGAGGGAAACAAAAGTTCTTCAATTAATCATTCATCCTAAACCATGTTATGCCTCTAAACATTGCTTTCACCTTAATAAAACTCATACTCCAGGGCAGTAGCTATGGGGATAATGACAAGCTAAAAGTGAGTGCTAGCTGGAGTGAAGGTTAAGAAACAGGGTCTGTCAAGTTGCCCTCCTGTGGGGACACTGATCCAGCCCAGGAGGCAAGGTTGGGCTGGTGTAGATAGGCCTGACTTTGCAAAACATGGATAAAGACATGGATATTAGGAGGTGTCCAGAGTTAGTGGGTGCAGGGATGAGGCCAAGTTGCTCTGCTTTCAGCTTTCCTAGGGGCAGGGAAGATATGCAGCAGGTAGGGGCTGGAATGGCACCCTGGAGAATGTCTGTTCTAATTGGTTAGGATCCCATGCTGATTGGCTAGTTGGGCAGTGCTACAAACACAATCTTTACCGAAGAACATATCTGAATGGAGATCAGGATGTAGTCAAATTCCTTCTACTTGGCTTTAGGACTAGAAATTTGATGTATCATTCGCTTGCACCCATTGAGGTAGTTTCCTTGAAAGCTTCCTTGGAGGGAAGTGGTAAAAGCTGTCAGAGGAGTGAAAGCTTTGGGAACAATCAGAAGAGTATTTTCATTTGGTTGAGTTGTAAATTCCAAGTTCGAAAAGAAAAAAAAAAAGAGGGGTAAGGAAGGGGTCCAGTTTCAGTTTTCTGCACATGGCTAGCCAGTTTTCCCAACACCATTTGTTAAATAGGGAATCCTTTCCCTGTTGCTTGTTTTTGTCAGGTTTGTCAAAGATCAGATGGTTGCAGATGTGTGGTGTTATTTCTGAGTCCTCTGTTCTCTTCCATTGGTCTATATATCTGTTTTGGTACCAGTACCATGCTGTTTTGGTTACTGTACCACTGTAACATACTTTGAAGTCAGGTAGCATGATGCCTCCCCCTTTGTTCTTTTTGCTTAGGATTGTCTTGGCTATGTGGGCTCTTTTTTGGTTTCATATGAAATTTAAAGTAGTTTTTTCTAATTCTGTGAAGAAGGTCAATGGTATCTTGATGCGGATAGCATTGAATCTATAAATTACTTTGGGCAGCATGGCCATTTTCATGATATTGATTCTTCCTATCCATGAGCATGGAATGTTTTTCCATTTGTTTGTGTCCTCTTTTATTTCACTGAGCAGTGGTTTGTAGTTCTCCTTGAAGAGGTCCTTCACATCCTTTGTAAGTTGTATTCCTGGGTATTTTATTCTCTTTGCAGCAATTGTGAATGGGAGTTCACTCATGATTTGGCTCTGTTTGTCTATCATTGGTGTATAGGAATGCTTGTGGTTTTTGCACGTGAATTTTGTATCCTGAGACTTTGCTGAAGTTGCTTATCAGTTTAAGGAGATTTTGGGCTGAGACGATGGGGTTTGCTAAGTATACAATCATATCATCTGAAAACACAGACAATTTGACTTCCTTTCTTCCTATTTGAATACACTTTATTTCTTCCTATTGCCTGATTGCCCTGGACAGAACTTTCAATACTATGTTGAATAGTAGTGGTGAGAGAGGGCATCCTTGTCTTGTGCCGGTTTTCAAAGGAAATGCTTCCAGCTTTCGCTCATTCAGTCTAATATTGGCTGTGGGTTTGTCATAAATAGCTCTTATTATTTTGAGATACGTTCCGTCAATACCTAGGATATGAACAGACGCTTCTCAAAAGAAGACATTTATGCAGCCAACAAACCTATAAAAAAAGCTAATCATTACTGGTCATTAGAGAAATGCAGATCAAAACCACAATGAGATACCATCTCATGCCAGTTAGAATGGTGATCATTAAAAAGTCAGGAAACAACAGATGCTGGAGAGGATGTGGAGAAATAGGAACAGTTTTACACTGTTGGTGGGATTGTAAACTAGTTCAACCATTGTGGAAGACAGGGTGGCGATTCCTCAAGGACCTAGAACTGGAATTACCATTTGACCCAGCAATCCCATTACTGGGTATATACCCAAAGGGTTATAAATCATTCTACTATAAAGACACATGCACATGTATGTTTATTGCAGCACTATTCACAATAGCAAAGACTTGGAACCACCCCAAATGCTCATCAATGATAGACTGGATAAAGAAAATGTGGCACATATACACCATGGAATACTATGCAGCCATAAAAAAGGATAAGTTCATGTCCTTTGCAGGGACATGGATGAAGCTGGAGACCATCATTCTCAGCAAACTAACACAAGGACAGAAAACCAGACACCGCATGTTCTCACTGATAAGTGGGAGTTGAACAATGAGAACTCATGGACCCAGGGAGGGGAACATCACACACTGGGGCCTGTTGCAGGGTGCGGGGCTGGGGGGTGGATAGCATTAGGAGAAATACCTAATGTAGATGATGGGCTGATGGGTGTAGCAAACCACCATGGCACGTGTATACCTATGTAACAAATCTGCACATTCTGCACATGTACCCTAGAACTTAAAGTATAATAAAAAAGGGTGGCAGAGATTGATTTTTTCCAATATTTATTTTATCCATATTTTTTCTCAATAATAACATCTCTATTTTGGCTTGTGACCACTTCAGAATAAAAACCTCCTTGCTGCCGGATAGTATCAGCTGAGGTGTCAGTAAGAAATGCATGGCGTGCTTAAACTGGATAATCGACCAGAGTTTAATAAAAAGGCTGTTTACAAAGGGTTTTTAGAAACTCAGTGGAGCATATGCAGAGAGCTGTTACCATCCCTAGTCCTGAGAAGCCAGGGGAAGAAGTGGTCACCAAACCTCCAGAGTCACTGAGTAGGAAGGGGTGATTGACAGGAACTGCCTTGGGAGAGGTGGTGGCTGCCCTGGGGAAGGGGTGGAGATGGAAATGGTCTGTTCCTGGCAAGAAGAGTGTTTTATTATTGACCTTGTTTAGAATTGTCTGTGGATGGTGATAATAAAAAGTTGGTAGACTTTTATTTGGCTTTATTATTGCTTTTAAATTATCTACAAGCAATGTAGCCTTTAGTGTGTGCAACCTGAAGTAGACCATTCTTGCTCATGCACTAGAGAGAGAGAGAGTGCCAACCCATATAGACTTAGAAGAGAGCCAGCTGGAAGGCCAGTCTTACCCTCCTTCACCTCCTCCTTTCCTGAGTGTGTCTCCCACTGGCTGTACTCAACAGAAGCCAGACAGCCAGAGGGCCCACTGATGTCATCAATTCAGGTAAATCCTTGACAGCACAAGACAGTGTAGAAAAGGGTGGAGTTGGATGTGGTAAAGGGACAAACAGAAAATATCCAGCACCAAGGGAAAGCCTGGAGATTCAGTTCTGATCAATGGGGTGGAGCTTTGGTCAGTGGATTTGCAACTGAATGAAGTGTCCTTAATATAAATGGTGTGTCCACTCCTTTCTTCTCTTTCCCACTGGTTAAAATTCAGATGTGATGGAGAGAACTGGAGCAGAAATATTACAGCACATGGTGAAAACACACATTAAGGATAGTGGGGCAATGAGAGAGAAGGAGGTTTGAAGGGTCAGGAAGGCTCTACACTCGTCTATATTCACATGAGAAGAAAACATATTTCCATTTTGTTTAATCCACTGTTATTTCTTTTGCCATTTGCTGCCAAACCTAATCCTACCTATTGTAATCAGTTTCTTCTATGTGAGAATGTATGGAATGTTTCTGTTTATCCATCAAATAGTTACTTAACAACTTCTGTATGCTAGGTCTGGATAAAACAGCATGAAGAGACTGCTTGCCCCCAGTTTTGGTCTCTGATGTTAATATTTACAAGACAAAACTGTCTTACCTGTATTTTCCCAAAAGGAAAGAGAAAAGATTTGAAGCCACTAACCTTTGGATTAGGAAGCCAGAGTCTTACCTGATGGGATCCTGGACCATAGCATAGAAAGAACACCTAATGAGTCTCTTATCTTCATTCTTTTCTTTCAGGGATTTCAAGACGCATTTAATATCTTAAAGAGCTGATAGCTGCCATGTATAGGGGAAATACATGAGAGGAATATGCCTGCATAATGGGGATGCAGCTAGCCTTGGGTAGTGATTCATTCAGTATTCTTTTGGCTACAAGTAACAGAATATCCATATAAAATTGGTGCTATGAAAAAAAAAAGTGGTGCTATGAACTGAATGTTTATGTGTCCCCAAATCCATATGCTGAAATCCTAATCCATAATGGGCTGGTATTTGGAGATGGGGCCTTTGGGAGGTAATTAAGTCATGACAGTAGAGAATGATGGGATTGGTTCCTTTATAAGAAAAGACAAAGAAGAGCTTGCTTCCTCTCTGATCTCCACCAGGTGAGGACACAATAGGATGACCATCAGCAAACCAGGAATAATGCCCTCAACAGACATCCAATCTGCTGATACCTTGATCTTGGACTTCTAATTCTCCAGAACTGTGAGAGTAAATACCTGTTTTCTAAAACCACCCAGTTCGTGATATTCTGTTATAACAGCCCAAACTAAGACAAGTGGTTAATGCAGAGGGCTTTATTATCTCATGCAAGGAGAAATCTGGGGGAGTGCACTGGAGGGAGGCTAATTCAGAAGCTCAATGATGTCAGGGCTTTGGGTCAGCTTCCTTCTGATTCTCTTAACTTCCTCCTCTTGGTAAAAAGATGGCTGACTAAACTTCAAACACCACATTTTCAAATAACAACATCAAAGTCAGGGAGGAAGGAAAGAAAGAAGAAAGGAAGAGAACATTTTTCTTTGTTGTATCTTTTTCTTAAGAAGAAAAATCTCTCCTAACATCCAGCTTCCCCTGCCCCTCTTCAGATTTCCCTTCATTTATCATAGCCTAGATCTTGCACACATGGCTATCACCTTAAACCATCACTGGGTGAGAGAGGTGATTGCAGTGACTGGAGAAGGTCAATCATGATTTATCCCTGGGGCTGGTCCCATTTCCCTGTGTATACCAGTGCCTCATAGTAGCATGAAACCAAGACACTGTTAATAAGGGGGAAGGGCTGGTTTGGGCAGTAACAGGAACAAGGAAATATAAAGGCCATTCTTAAAAGAAGGAAAAGGAAATTAAACACAATTTAACTGCAAACAAATTAAGCGTTTTAAGCTAAAGTTGACTGAACAAATGCTTAGCGTCTGGGCCATGGTTAGGGACAGAAAGCTGACTACCATGATGGAAAGGAACAATTTAGGGAATTTTCCAAGGAGAGGGAATTATAAATAGAAAAAGGCAGAGATTAATCATTGATTTTCTGCTTCTGTGTCTTTGTCATGGCTAGCTGGAATGCTACTTTGATCTAATTATGTAGTTTATGGATATATGTGTCAAGGCCCCTGTAGGAAAATAATGGCTCACTCAGATTGGGTAATTACAGAGAATTTAATAAGAGACTGTTTGTAAAGGTGTAGGCAGAGTTTAAGGAAATCAACAAGGCATACTGCGGTATCATAGTGCACCAAGAATGTGGAGCCATTATCATCCCCAGGACAGAAGAAGCAAGGAGAGGGAACAATTACTGTAACCTGGAAAGAGATGCATTAAAAGAATACTGTGATAGGAGCTGTGGCTTTTGGTAAAGGGACATAGCTAACCCATAGTAGCCTGGCAGAGCAGGAGCCTGGACACCCCACCCTCATTCCTTGTCATCTCTGATATCCACTCCCCAACTTCGGTTGAACAAAACTGAAAACTAGAGGGCAAGGGAACATGTTGACACAAATTATAGAAGATTTTCTGGGGCACAGAGTAGAATGGTGGAATGTGGATCTTGAGGTGCAAATGGGAAATGAAGAATATACTCTCATAAATGTAGTAAGCAAATTAATGTGTCTCTTTTAGTGCGGATAACAGAAACATGCATAATAAAAATCGATGGTAATAATAAAAGTACATTTTAATGATAAATTCCATAAGCTAAAGCCTGAGGCTTGGAGAGCTTAAATTACCCAACTTAACACAGCCTGGGATTCACACCCACATCTGTCCATTTCCATCACGGGCTGGATGGTGACTGTGGCATGGCTGTCCTGGCATTATGAATCAGCGTCAGTTGCCTTTAGACAGTAAGGAGGCAGGAAGAGCAAATGATCATAAGAAACCCCTTTCCTGTTTTTAGATCCTTACTTTGGGGAACATGACTAGGACTCTGAAGACCTTGGGGGAACCTCACCCTTCCTCTTAAGGTCTGTTGTGACAGAAGGGATCTGTGCTTGTGTAAATCTCATACTATGAGGCCATCCTTTTATAGTCAGCACTGATAGCCATCCTGGTGACCTTTTCAAAGGGAAACATTCATCTTTGAGTCTAGAATCTACCTGGAGGGACCTGTCTGCTTTGCATTATCGTGCTTACTCTCTCAGACCTGCTGCTTCCCCACATTCTCTACAGCAGTGACTTCAGGATGGAGGGAATCGCTGGGCAGCCGCAGAAGCAAGGGAGCAGGGCTCTAGGGGAGGAGGTGGTGGTTCATGGTGGTGGCTTCGTGGACTTGAAGACCTATTTTTGTTCTGTCCCTGACTCTGCTCCCTACAGAAAATACATATTTCTATGTGATGTGAATTTTGGTATTCTGAGAGGACCCCCTAAGCTTCATCACAAATCTGGTGCCTAAAATCCTGCAGTCCACAGTACATTTCTTTAAAGCAGCTTGATGTATTACAATTGTATCTTAGCTACTTTTTAAGGTACTATATTGTATGCATAGTTTAATTGAATAACTACAAGAAATTATGATACTGAGGCTCCTAGGGGGTTCACAGTCACACAATTGGTGGCTGATGGAACCGGAATTTGAAACAGACTCCTCTGATTCCAAATCTAGGATTCTTAACTAGTATATTTTACTCAGCATGGCTTGAAGTAGGGTGTTCATGGATTTGCTCATCAACTGATGTATGTATGAGATCTCCAGAAAGTTATTATTCCTAAGTCTGAATTTTTTCGTCTAAAGAATAGGAGCTGGAGGAATGGCAAAATAATATAGAATAGACAGGCTGGTGTCATTAATGTCAAACTCGATCTTCTTTAGAACTTTTTCAAAGCCAGTGGTGGCAGGTGGGGGTGGTTCTAGTCTTCCCCAGGTAAATAGCATCATGAGCAGATTATTTCATGTCAAGGGGAGAGGTGCAGAATATTGGCATTGGAGAAGAAGTACTGGATATAACAAGAATGGAGTTTTTACTCTTCCACTTGCTAACTGAGTAAACCTGTGCAAGACTCTTAATCACTGTGACATACCTAGAGACTGTATCTTTATCTGTACAACATACACTTACTTTATGTAACTACACAACATCATTGAGAGTCTTAATTGATCAACTGAGAAAATACTATGTTGTAAATTATTATATGCAAGGTCATGTAATTTGTTATATAATCATTTTTCTTGTTTTTTTGCCATGAAGAAACCAAATCTTTACCAACAAAATTAATTTGTGTCTAGGGAAGTTTGTTTCTCTCTTCTTTGCCTAGTGGTTACATTACTTTCCAGCTACAAAGGGGTGTTTGACATTGGCATATTACAATTTGACCATCTTATTTGCTTTAAATATTTTTAAAGATACGATCTATTGAAGAGGTAGCTATCATAGAGTATTTAAACAATATAGTTTATAAAAATAATTTTTATTAATTTATGTGGAACATAGGCTTATAAAAGTTACTGATAAATATGTGGTGAATTGCTTTAATCTGTTATATATACATTATATGAGGCTGATTAAATTCTCCTTCTCTGATCTCAGAGGCCAGCTTGATGATTTTTCCCCTTTCCAGTGTAACACAGCGTGTGGCTCACTGGGGTGGTTTGATGATTGATATGTGGTATAGGGGAAGGCGGGCATAGGGAAGAGGCTATAGGATCCATGGCTCCAACCCACAGTAAAGGGTCTTGGGGGAGTTTCTTTATCCTCCTCTGGCCATCATTAAGGTTCCATTTCATAGATAAGGAAAATGATGCATAAACACATCATCTGAGTTCTATAATGTTACTTAGAATCGAAAGCACCAAGATCCCACCTGTGTATTTCCCACTAGATAAATCAGACTGCTGCACATCCTAGAAAAAGTCAGGTGTGTATGTGCCACGTGAACATAGCCTAAAAATGTGACTTATTAAGAGAAATTATAGGCTTTAGAGGTGATTTTCCAAACTATCGTGTTCATTTCTTGCCCTAAATGTACCTTTTGGTGTCACTATCGGATAGAATACAGGCCTGAAATTGGGCAATCATTTCTCTTCTTATATTTTAGAATTGTATTTTGAGAAACTACTATCAGAAAATAAAGAGCCACTTTCCTCAAGTTGGAATCTGTGCATTTTTAGATAAAAAACAAGAATGATCTTACATTTTTTGTGGTTAGAATCATTTATAAGGATGGGACAGACTAGAATAAGCTGAATTTTTTCATCTAAAAAATGGGAGCTGAAGGAATAGCAAAACAATATAGAATAGACAGGCTGGAGCCATTAACGTCAAACTCGATCTTCTTTAGAACTTTTTCAAAGCCAGTGGTGGCAGGTGGGGGTGGTTCTAGTCTTCCCCGGGTGAATAGCATCAGAGCAGATTATCTCATAACGAGGGGAGAGGTGCAGAATATTGGCATTGGAGAAGAAGTACTGGATATAACAAGATTGTAATGATACGATCCATTGAAGAGGTAGCTATCATACAGCATTTAAATAATACAGTTTATAAAAACAATTTTTATTAATTTATGTGGAACAGGCTTATAAAAGTTACTGATAAATACGTGGTGAATTGCTTTAATCTGTTATATATATTATTTCATGACGAGGGGAGAGGCCTAGCAGATTTGCAACCAACCCAGCATATTTGGGAGTTATTTACAAAATATCCTTGAAGATATTTTGCTTCTGTAATGGATCCATATCTTAAGGCAAGAGTAGGCAATCTATCTGATTAAGCTTTATTCTCATTCATGGTTTTAATGATTAAGAAGAAACAGAGGGAAAACCTAATTATAGGCCTTTGGAGTTTGCTGACCCAGGCTGAAAAATACCCAAATCTCCTCCAATTTTTTAATTTAAATTGCATATTCTCCTTACATTACAAAATTTGATGTAAAACTTTTTAAAATAAGAGAGGAGCCCATACAAAGTTCAAACGAAGTTCATGTAAGTGATAACCCTCTACTGCTGTGCTATGAAATCCCCGCAGGTGAGATCTGAGATTTGTCCCAAGTTCAAAAAAGGAGCTACAGAGATCAATCCTGTCCATATTCCCACCTCCTAGAAAAATAGAAAGTAGTCACTGGTAGATGCAGGCTTTCTTTTTTTCTTTCTTGATCTTGTCCATATTCCCACATCCTAGAAAAATAGAAAGTAGTGACTGGTGGATGCGGCCGGCCTTCCTTCCTTCCTTCCTTCTTTCCTTCCTTCCTTCCTTCCTTCCTTCCTTCCTTCCTTCCTTCTTTCCTTCCTTCCTTCCTTCCTTCCTTCCTTCCTTCCTTCCTTCCTTCCTTCCTTCCTTCCTTCCTTCCTTCTTTCTTTTCCCTTCCTTCCTTTCCTTCCTTCCTTCCTTCCTTCTTCCTTCCTTCCTTCCTTCCTTCCTTCCTTCCTTTCTTTCTTTCTTTCTTTCTTTCTTTCTTTCTTTCTTTCTTTCTTTCTTTCTTTCTTTCTTTCTTTCTTTCTTTCTTTTCTTTCTTTCTTTCTTGATTTTGTTTTAGAATTGATTGAATTCAGGTTGGTCTTAGCCAAATCTAAGCTGTGCTTTCTTCTTTCAAAAGCTCTAACACAATTCCAGAACACAAAGAGAGTTTGGGAATGGTGGGGTTCTACAAGAAATTGGATGGTGGATGGGTTTGCTCACTCATTCTTTCTCTCATTCATTCATTATTCTTATTTCATATTCTTAAGCAAACTATGAAGTAGATATACGATATTTATCATATTCTCACCACTAAGGAAATGAAGCCTCAAATGTTTTTCTTAGTCTAAATGAGAACTTATATTTAGCAAAGGAGTTTGAGATTTGGATGGACTATTAAAAAGTTTATGCTTTTAACCACTACACCATGGGGCTTGAGAACCTCCTATTAGCCTGACACTGATCTAGGTACTGGCATACAAACGTACTTGCTGCTCAAGCCTTACTGTCTAGGTTTGTAGACAGACAATTATGGTAAGTGCGTGGTAAGTGCTGTGACAGACATTAGGTAGAGAGAAAGTCTTTCTAATTCACCTAAGGTTGGGGGCAGTGTTCAGTGAGAATGCCTTTCTTCTCATGGAGGAAGAGGGGTCTGTAAGCTCTATTCAGGGTGGTGCAAGGGCACCATGCAGTGCAACAGTTCACTAAAATGTGTTCCTCCAGTCTAACTGAAACTGTGTACCCTTTCACTAACATCTCCCCTTTCCCCATCTTCCCTTCTCCCTCTAGCCTCTGGTAATCACTTTTCTACTTTCCGTTTCTATGAGATTGCCTTTTTAAAGATTCTCCAATAGCTTTTTAATGTTCTTACCACACACACACAAAATAATAAATTGATAAGGTGATATATATATTAATTAGCTTGATGGAATCTTCCTGTAATGTATACATAGATCAAAACATCACATATTACCCCATAAATATACACAATTATAATTTGTCCATTAAAAAAAAGAAAAAGAAGAAGAAAAAAAAAACAACAAAAAGAAGAGTCCATAGGATTGGGGATAGAGACATATTGTGGCTTAAGACAAGGGAGTCCTTCCCAGCAGAGCTGCTGGAAGGGAGAGTAGGAAGCCATGGGAAGCAATGGCCCTCTAGTGAGAGGAGTTATCAAGCAAAACCTGGAAGATCAATTTGCAGAGATATTTAAGAGGGGCTTCAAGCACTGAATAAGTCATTGATTGGATGACTCTTAAGATTCTTTAAAATGCGGAGAATCTGAGATCATAAGGGAGTGGAAGTGCTTAGGTGCACTTCCTGGGGGTGGCCAAATCAGAATGCAGG
Organism: Macaca thibetana thibetana; assembly: GCF_024542745.1. Classification (NCBI taxonomy): domain Eukaryota; kingdom Metazoa; phylum Chordata; class Mammalia; order Primates; family Cercopithecidae; genus Macaca; species Macaca thibetana. The sequence continues at coordinate 22,629,514 of NC_065585.1, forward strand.
ATGGTCAGTCTGGGCAATTTAGCTGTCTGGTTTATCAATAATGACCAGGATGGTGACATGTTCATACTGCAATATAATTAGTTACTTTTAATTTATTTTATTTCAAAAAATAACAGTATTCATGAACGAGTATTCATTATTGAAAATTCAAGTATTACCAAAGCATATGGAGTCTTGTGTCCACCCTTCCCCTTACTCCTCTCTCGGCCTCACGCCTCACTTCATACCACTATTCACCTATTTCCCTCCCCAGACATAATGACTTTATCTTTTATTACCTATCCATCCATACCTATTTTTTATTAATTTCCGTGCCTACATATGTACATGTACACACCCTTGTTCAGCCCTTCAGAAAACATAAATGGGATCATACTATGACTATTATTCATTAACTTTTTTCATTCAGCACTAAATCATGGAGAGATTTCCATGACAATGCCATACTCAGTTCCTCAATATTCAATTCCTCAGTATTCAGTTCCTCCTTTTAAAAGTCCCTTTCTTTTAAAGGCTGCATTGTGTTACCTAGTGTGACTATGAAATGACTTGATGGAGATTTCTATTGTTTCCATCTTTTGCTATTACAAACAATACTACAATGAACATCTTTGTGTCCAAGTGCAATTATTTTGGTAGGAGAGATTTCACAGATGAATCAAAGTTGAATTACTCATCTAAGTGGATGTACCTTGTAAATTCTAATGGATGTCAAATCCCCTTCCAGAATATTGAATTAGTTTATACTTTTACTAACAATGAAAGTAAGTGACCATTTCTTTACAACATTTACTAACATATTAACAATCCTTAAATTTTTTGTCTATCTACTAGGTAAAATTGGTTTCTAATTATTTTATTTGAAATTTCTATGATTACCAATAAAGCTGATCATATTTTAATATATAAGCTGGCTTTTGGTATGTCTGTGAATTACCTCAATATAACTTTAGCCAATATTTGCATGGGAAACACTTTATTATGGAAATTAACCTTTTTATGTATATGCATATGTCCTGGGCACTCAATATGTGCTCAAAGGTTTTCTGCTGAGCTCAGTATGAACTGGTCACGTTGGCATGTGGTCTTTCATCAGAAAATAGATATGATGCAGTTCTTTATTTTTCTCCTTCTCCCCAAATATCAGTTGTTATTAAATTTAAAGAAAAAATTATGGTCGATTATAGTAATCAGCTAACTTCATTGTCATTGACGATCCGCCACAAGCTTAGATTGTGCATTGTGAAGGTTGATGATGCTGACAGAGTCAACCACCACTCCCACTTCGTGCAACAAAAACCTGCCTATTGAGCAAGTCTTTGAAAGGGCGTGGGAGGTTGTTATTATTTTGCTGGGCTTCAAGAAAAATTAGTTTGCCCAGAGGTGTTTTCTTTGATGACAGGACTGTATGACTCTGGCTACAGGAATTCAACAGTGAGTGGGGTATACATGTTAAAGTGTGTTGGTGTTGAAAGACATCTCTGTGCTGGGTTGGTTGAGGGTGACTTGTACTCTCTCTCATGCAAATCAGAATTTCTTGTATGTGTTTCGTCCTAGACATGAATTTTGGATTCTACCTAGCAGTTTTTAAGAGGCAAGCTTTGGCTTGAGTCGGGGGAAAATTTACCTGGGCTTATTTGAATAACTAAGATATGAGTCTCCCTGAACCCCTGTTACTTGAGGATCTGATGAGACACATAAGGAAGAATGAGGGAAATTATTCTAGGGGACCAGTTTACCTTCCTTCTCAGAATGGATGCAAAATTCATCGTCTGTTGTAGTATTTTTCACTGACATTAGTTTTCCAAAGTAGGTCCCCATAAATACAGATGGTCCCTGACTTACCATGGTTTGACTTAGGATTTTTGGACTTTAGGATGGTGTGAAAGTGATATGCATTCAGCAGAAGGTGTATTTGAATATTCAGTGAATTACTTGAAGTATTCAACACTTTATAGGCTTGGTGTTAGATGATTTTGCCCCACTGTAGGCTAATGTAAGTGTTCTGAGCATGTTTAGGCTAAGCTACTGTGTTCAATAGATTGGATGTATTAAATGCATTTCTGACTTAGGACATTTTCATCTTATGATGGATTTATTAGGACATAATCCCATTGTAATTTGGGGAGCATCTGTGTATGATTGAGTCCTACTGAAATGGAGAGGGAGATGCAGTTAGCAGTGTAAGTTAGAGCAAAAGAGACATTCTGTCATTTTAAAATGCTGCAAGTCACCGAATGGCTCTGCTTTGGCTTCTCAGAAAAAAATGAGCCACGTATTCCCACAGCACTGTGAGGCTTGCTCTCCCGAGGGCTCCTGTGCATCTATGGCAGGGTCTGGGCATGCCTGGTACATCCAGATGTTCTCATTATAGGTTGACACAGCCCAAAGGATGGGGATGGCATGCCGACATGGTGATACCCACTGTGATGGGACAAAGAGGGAAATAAGACACCACAGGGAAGCCTTATCTCCATAGCTATCTGTCTATCTATCTATCTATCTATCTATCTATCTATCTATCTATCTGTCATCTATCTGTATGTCATCTATTTGTCTATCATCTATTATACTCCTGAGTACATGTGAGATACCTGTTAGGAAAATCCAAAAATACTTGTTGAGACTTTTAAGGGAACTGTTACCACATGAACTGTTGGAGTGAAGTTAGAGAAAGAGAGACCTTAGTTTTTTAGTCCCATATTTAGTCAGTGGCTGATACTAAAATTAAGATGGGCTGGGCATGGTGGCTCATGCCTATAATCCCAATACTTTGGAAGGCCAAGTAGGGAGGATTGCTTGAGCCCAGGAGTTCGAGACCTGCCTGGGCAAGATGGTGAAACCCTGTCTCTGCAAAAAGTACCAAAAACACCAAAAAACCCCAAAACAAAACAAAACAAAAAACTAGCCAGGTGTAGTGGCACAGGCCTGTAGTCTCAGCTACTTCAGAGGTTGAGGTAGGAGGATCACTTGAGCCTGAGAGGTCAAGGCTGAAGTGAGCCATGATTGAGTCAATGTACTCTAGTCTGGGTGACAGAGAGAGACCCTGTATCAAAAATTAAAATAAAAAAGGTAGAGCTGTGAAAATAATTAATTGGGAGGTCATTGGGCTGAGCTGACTTCAATGCCTTGAGTTCCTATGTAAGCAAACTGAAACTCAACTCACTGTAAAAGGTAAAACAAAGCAAGGTTAACCAATCAGAAACAACTAAGTAATCTTCAGGGACTTTCTGCTTTAACCAATCAAATATTTTCTTTGTTTTGCTTCTTCCAGCACCTTATAAAAGTTTTACCCTCTCATTTTCTTGGTGGAGTCCAAACTGCTTGTGGTTTGGCACTGACCGATTCATGCATCCCTGTTTGCTCAAATAAACCTTTAAAATGTTAATATACCTAAGTTTATTTTTTAACAGAGCCTAATGCAATGAAGTGGTAAGCCCTAGAAAAAGATGACTAAATTGGAAAGAGAGACAGAGGGAGAACAAGAATTGTCAAAAATATGCATTGTGACTTAGAAGTCCAGAAGAAGAAAAAAATAAATTCATTAACATAAAGTTATTTTTAAGATAAGTTTAAAAGATTCAAGAACACTAGTGAAGACCTTAATCAAGAATTGTTGGTAATGCAGAGAGAGAGAGAGAGAGAGAGAGAGAGAGAATAGACTGAGAAATTTGAGTTAGACCACCTGGTTGTGTGTGTCTTTGCATAATATCTTAACCTTCCCGTGTTTCAGTTTCAGTATCCTTGTGGAGATCCCTGTGTACTTTACAGGATTGTTGTGAGAACTCAGTATGCCATACTGAAACATCTAGCTGAGTATCTCATATGAATTATGTGCTCTGCATTTGTTTTTTAATATTTATTAAAATCCAGAAGGAAGGATGGCCATGGAATGAAAACAATAATTTCTTAATTATCATCAAAACATTTGTTTTGAACATTTACTATTTTTTAGTGGTGACACTTTTTAGTGAGGTGAGGGTTGTTACTGTCTTTCTTTTGTTAAACTTTTATTTTAGGTTCAGGGTTACATGTGCAGGTTTATTATATAGGTAAACTCTTATCACAGGGATTTGTTGTACAGATTATTTTGTCCTCCAGGTATTAAGCCTAGTACTCATTAGTTAATTTTCCTGATCTCCCTCCTTCCACCCTGCACCTTCCAGTAGGCCTTGGTATCTGTTGTTCTCCTTTATGTGTCCATGTGTTCCCATTATTTAGCTCCTACTTATAAGTGAGAACATGTGGTATTTGGTTTCCTGTTTCCGCATTAGGTTGCTAGGGATAATGGCCTGTACCTCTATACATGTTCCTGCAAATGACATGATCTCATTCTTTTTTATGGTTGCATAGTATGCCATGGTGTATATGTACCACATTTCCTTTATCCAGTCCAGCATTGATGGGCATTTAGGTTGATTTCATGTCTTTGCTATTGTGAATAGTGCTGCAATGAACCTATGCATGCATGAGTCTTTATGGTAGAACAATTTATATTCCTTTGGGTATATACCCAATAATAGGACTGCTAGGTTGAATGGTAGTTCTGGTTTGAGTTCTCTGAGAAATCACCAAACTCTTTTTCCACAGCAGCTGAACTAATTTTTACACTCTCACCAACAGTGTATAAGTGTTTCTTTTTCTCTGCAACCACACCAGCATCTGTTATTTTTGACTTTTTAATAGTAGCCATTCTGACTAGTGTGAGATGGTATCTCATTGTGGTTTTGATTTGTATTTCTCTAATGATTAGTGATATTGAGCTTTTTTTCATATGTTTGTTGGCTGCATGTATGTCTTTTTTTTTTGAAAAGTACTAATACCATATCTGTTCATGTTCTTTCCCCACTGTTTAGCGGAGTTGTTTTTTGTTTTACCTTTCTTTCTTTTTTTTTTTTTTCGTAAATTTGTTTGAGTTCCTAGTAGATGCTGGATACTAAAACTTTGTCAGATGCATAGTTTGCAAAAATTTTTCCTGTTCTGTTGGTTGTCTATTTACTCTAATGATAATTTCTTTTGCTGTGCAGAAGCTCATTAGCTTAATTAGATCAAATTTGTCAATTTTTGCTTTTGTTGCAATTGTTTTTGGTGTCTTTGTCATGAAATCTTTGTGGATTCCTATGTCCAGAATGGTATTGCCTAGGTTGTCTTTCAGGGATTTTGTAGTTTGGGGTTTTATATTTAATTCTTTAATCCATCTTGGGTTAGTTTTTGCATTTGGTGTCAGGAAGGGGTCCAGTTTCAATATTCTGCAAATAGCTAGTCACCCCAGTACCATTTATTGAATAGAGAGTCCTTTCCCCATTGCTTATTTTTGTCAGCTTTGTCCAAGATCAGATAGCGTAGGTATGCAGCCTTACTTCTGAGCTCTCTATTCTGTTCCATTGGTCTATGTGTCTGTTTTTGAACCAATACCATGCTGTTTTGGTTATTGTAATCTTGTAGTATAGTTTGAAATTGGGTAGCATGATGCCTCCAGCTTTGCTCTTTTTGCTTAGGATTACCTTGGCTATTTGGGTTCTTTTTTAGTTCCATATGACTTTTTTTTTTTTTTTTTTTTTTTTTGAGATGGAGTCTCACTCTGTCGCCCAGGCTGGAGTGCAGTGGCCGGATCTCAGCTCACTGCAAGCTCCGCCTCCCAGGTTTACGTCATTCTCCTGCCTCAGCCTCCCGAGTAGCTGGGACTACAGGCGCCCGCCACCTCGCCCGGCTAGTTTTTTTTTGTATTTTTTAGTAGAGACGGGGTTTCACCGGATTAGCCAGGATGGTCTCGATCTCCTGACCTTGTGATCCGCCCGTCTCAGCCTCCCAAAGTGCTGGGATTACAGGCTTGAGCCACCGCGCCTGGCCCCATATGACTTTTTAAATAGATTTTTCTAGTTCTTTAAAGAGTGTCATTGGTAGTTTAATAGGAATAGAATTGAATATATACATTTCTTTGGGCAGTATAACCATTTTAACAATATTGATTCTTCCTATCCATGAGCATGGAAGTTTTTAAAAATTTGTTTGTGTCATTTCTGATTTATTTGAGCAGTGTTTTGTAGTTCTCCTTATGGAGATTTTTCACCTCCCTGGTTAGCTGTATTCCTAGGTATTTTATTCTTTTTGTGGCAGTAATGAATGGATTGTGTTCTTCATTTGGCTCTTGGCTTTGATGTTGTTGGTCTACAGAAATGCTACAGATTTTTGGCCCGGAGCAAGATGGCTGAATAGGAGCAGCTCCAGCCTCCAGCTCCCAGTGCAAGTGACACAGAGGATGGGTGATTTCTGTATTTTCAACTGAGGTACCAGGTTCATCTCACTGGGGAGTGCCGGACAATCGGTGCTGGTCAGCTGGTGCAGCCCGACCACCGAGAGCTGAAACAGGGCGAGCCATCGCCTCCCCTGGGAAGTGCAAGGGGGAAGGGAATCCTTTTTCCTAGCCAAGGGAAACTGAGACACACAACACCTGGAAAATCGGGTAACTCCCACCCTAATACTGCACTTTACCAAGGGTCTTAGCAAACGGCACATCAGGAGATTATATCCCACACCTGGACGGGAGGGTCCCACACACCACGGAGCCTCCCTCGTTGCTAGCACAGCAGTCAGAGATCTAACTGCAAGGCAGCAGCAATAGATGCAGAAAAGGCCTTTGACAAAATTCAACAGCCCTTCATGCTAAAAACGCTCAATAAATTCGATATTGATGGAACGTATCTCAAAATAATAAGAGCTGTTTATGACAAACCCACAGCCATTATCATACTGAATGGGCAAAAACTGGAAGCATTCCCTTTGAAAACTGGCACAAGACAGGGATGCCCTCTCTCACCACTCCTATTCAACGTAATGTTTGAAGTTCTGGCTAGGGCAATCAGGCAAGAGAAAGAAATCAAGGGTATTCAGTTAGGAAAAGAAGAAGTCAAATTGTCCCTGTTTGCAGATGACATGATTGTATATTTAGAAAACCCCATCTTCTCAGCCCCAAATCTCCTTAAGCTGATAAGTAACTTCAGCAAAGTCTCAGGATACAAAATTAATGTGCAAAAATCACAAGCATTCTTATACACCAGTAACAGACAAACAGAGAGCCAAATCATGAATGAACTTCCATTCACAATTGCTAGAAAGAGAAAAAAATACCTAGGAATCCAACTTACAAGGGATGTAAAGGACCTCTTCAAGGAGAACTACAAACCACTGCTCAGTGAAATCAAAGAGGACACAAACAAATGGAAGAACATACCATGCTCATGGATAGAAAGAATCAATATCGTGAAAATGGCCATACTGCTCAAGATAATTTATAGATTCAATGCCATCCCCATTAAGCTACCAATGACTTTCTTCACAGAATTGGAAAAAACTGCTTTAAAGTTCATATGAAACCAAAAAAGAGCCCGCATTACCAAGATAATCCTAAGTCAAAAGAACAAAGCTGGAGGCATCACGCTACCTGACTTCAAACTATACTACAAGGCTACAGTAACCAAAACAGCATGGTACTGGTACCAAAACAGAGATATAGACCAATGGAACAGAACAGAGTCCTCAGAAATAATACCACACATCTACAGCCATCTGATCTTTGACAAACCTGAGAGAAACAAGAAATGGGGAAAGGATTCCCTATTTAATAAATGGTGCTGGGAAAATTGGCTAGCCATAAGTAGAAAGCTGAAACTGGATCCTTTCCTTACTCCTTATACGAAAATTAATTCAAGATGGATTAGAGACTTAAATGTTAGACCTAATACCATAAAAACCCTAGAAGAAAACCTAGGTAATACCATTCAGGACATAGGCATGGGCAAGGACTTCATGTCTAAAACACCAAAAGCAACGGCAGCAAAAGCCAAAATTGACAAATGGGATCTAATTAAACTAAAGAGCTTCTGCACAGCAAAAGAAACTACCATCAGAGTGAACAGGCAACCTACAGAATGGGAGAAAATTTTTGCAATCTACTTATCTGACAAAGGGCTAATATCCAGAACCTACAAAGAACTCAAACAAATTTACAAGAAAAAAAACAAACAACCCCATTAAAAAGTGGGCAAAGGATATGAACAGACATTTCTGAAAAGAAGACATTCATACAGCCAACAGACACATGAAAAAATGCTCATCATCACTTGCCGTCAGAGAAATGCACATCAAAACCACAGTGAGATACCATCTCACACCAGTTAGAACGGCAATCATTAAAAAGTCAGGAAACAACAGGTGCTGGAGAGGATGTGGAAAAATAGGAACACTTTTACACTGTTGGTGGGATTGTAAACTAGTTCAACCACCGTGGAAAACAGTATGGCGATTCCTGAAGGATCTAGAACTAGAGATACCATATGACCCAGCCATCGCATTACTGGGTATATATTCAAAGGATTATAAATTATGCTGCTATAAAGACACATGCACACATATGTTTATTGCGACGCTATTCACAATAGCAAAGACTTGGAATCAACCCAAATGTCCATCAGTGACAGACTGGATTAAGAGAATGTGGCACATATCCACCATGGAATACTATACAGCCATAAAAAAGGATGAGTTCGTGTCATTTGTAGGGACATGGGTGCAGCTGGAAACCATCATTCTCAGCAAACTTTCACAAGAACAGAAAACCAAACACCGTATATTCTCACTCATAGGTGGGAATTGAACAATGAGATCACTTGGACATGGGAAGGGGAACATCACACACCAGGGCCCATTATGGGGAGGGGAGAGGGGGGAGGGATGGCATTGGGAGTTATAACTGATGTTAATGACCAGTTGATGGGTGCTGATGAGTTTATGGGTGCAGCACACCAACAATGCACATGTATACACATGTAACAAATCTGCACGTTGTGCACATGTACCCTTGAACTTAAAGTATAAAAAAAAAAAAAAGAAATCCTATAGATTTTTGTTCATTGATTTGTATCCTGAGACTTTGCTGAAGTTGTTTATCAGCTTAAGGAGTTTTGGGGTCAATACTATGGGGTTTTCTGGATATAGTGTCATGTCTACAAACAGGGTTAGTCTGACTTTCTGTCTTCCTATTCACATGCTCTTTATTTCTTTCTCTTGTCTAATTGCTCTGAAAAGGATTTCCGATACTATGTTGAATAGAAGTGGTGGGAAAGAACATCCTTGTCTTGTTCCAGTTTGAAGGAGAATGCTTCCTGCTTTTGTTCACTCAGTATGGTGTTGGATGTGGGTTTGTCATAGATGGCTCTTATTATTTTGAGGTATGTCCTTCAACACCTAGTTTATTGAGAGTTTTTAATATGAAAGGATGTTGAATTTTATTGAAAGCCTTTTCTGTATGTATGGAGATAATTATGTGGTTTTTGTTTTTAGTTATGTTTATGTGATGAGTCACATTTTTAAATTTGTGTATGTTGAACCAAACTTGCATCTCAGGGATAAAGCCTAGTTTGTCATGGTGGATGAGCTTTTTGATGCACTGCTGGATTCAGTTTGCTAGTATTTTGTTGAGGACTTTTGCGTCAATGTTCATCAACGATATTGGCCTGGAGTTTTCTTTTTTTGTTGTGTCTCTGCCAGATTTGGGTATCAGGATGATGTTGACCACATAGAATGAGTTAGGGAAGGATCTCTCCTTTTCAGTTCTTTGGAATATATTTTCTTTAGCAATGGTACCAGCTCTTTGTAAATCTGGTAGAATTTGGCTGTTACTTTGTCTAGTCTTGGGTTTGTTTTGGTCAGTCGCCTATGTTTTACTGACTCAATTATGAAGCTCACTATTGGTCTTTTCAGAGATTTAATTTCTTCCCAGCTCAGTCTTGGGAGGGTGTGTGTGTCTAGGAATTTATCAGTTTCTTCTAGATTTTCTAGTTTATGTGTATAGAGGTATTCATGATATTCTCTAATGATTACTTGTATTTCTGTGGGGTCAGTGGTAATATCCCCTTTGTTGTTTCTAATTGTGTTTATTTGAATCTTCTCTCTTTTCTTCTTTATTAGCCTAGCTAGCAGTCTACCTATTCGACCATTAAAAAAAAATCAATCGTTAGATTTATTAATCTTTTGAATAGTTTTAAATGTCTCAGTGTCCTTCAGTTCAGCTCTGATTTTGGTTATTTCTTGTTGTGTGCCAGTTTTGGGATATGTTTGCTTTTGATTCTCTAATTCTTTGAGAGAATTAGGTTAGGTTGTCAAACTGAGATCTTTCTAACTTTTTGATATGGTCATTTAATGCTGTAAATTTTCTGCTTAACACTGCCTTAGCTGCGTCTATGAGATTCTGGTATGTTGTGTCTTTGTTCTCATTAGTTTTAAAGAATTTCTCATTATTTACCCAAAAGTATTTAGGAGCACATTATTCTCCTCTGCCAGGATTCCAGAAACCAGCGGCAAGAGCGAATTACTCCTTGCCAGTTCAACTCACCCATTCCCTTGGGGTCACTGGGGGCCAGTAACGAGTTTCCCGTTGTACAGTAGTCCTGTGCAGGGTTCCCAGCTTCCTCCCGCTTCAGCCTAGCTTATGTGTGTTCCTTCCATCCACTCTCAGTGCCTTCCCTCTGAAGATCTGTTAGGAGTGCACCAGTTGTCTCAGTCTCTCGGTGGCAGCTGTTCTACCTGGCTGTGTCTAGTCAGCCACTTTCCCTTCTCAATCTCTTCATTTTGCATATTCGATATTAATATCAGATGTCATGTTACATTCTACACAATTATCATCTCATTTAATTTTCAACAAACACCAAAACAGCTGGGTCTGTTTTTATTTTCATTCTACATATGTGTAAGCTGAGCTCAGAGAGGTAAATGATTTTCCCAAGTCATTTAGCAAATTTGGGTGGCCGTGCTAGGTCTGAAACTCATGGATTTTGAATCACACATGAGCTGTGTTCTGTTCACATAGCATGACTCACGTCAGTCAATCAGAATACAGAAGGTTCCAGAGTATGGTTTTGGACTGTGGCATTGTTTTATTGTTTGCAGGGCTGATTTTTGCTTTTGGGACTCGTTGCAGAAAGAGTAAAATAAGTCAATCCATCCATGATCACTGTGAGGTTTGCCTGACAACATCGCTTACTTCTTGATAATTAAAGTTGCAGCCATTTGATGAGGCAGAGGCTTTCCCTTCACACTGCCTTTCTTTTCTCTAAGGTTTGTTCTAAGAAAATGCCCATGTGGTCTCAATCAGCATTCTCCTTTGCACCTTTGGTTTAATAGGCTTCTGGCATTTGGGTGTGCCTAAAACATTGCAGTTTTTTTAACATTAAAAAACATGTATGTAAAATATAAAATGAAATAAAGACAGATAATTAATATCCATTTTTGGAACACAGTGACTAATTATAATGACACAGGCCTGTGGGGGGTTGAATGTAGCTAATCGTTAGCAGGTGTGTTTGCTGCCAGACGACGTCTTTCTTAGAAAGTGGAGTCCAGAAAGCTTCAGAACATCAGGAAGAAACCCAAGTGATGGGAGGTGTCACACAAGAAAGAAATCCTAGACCTTCACTGTGCAAGATAGAAGCCACTAGCCACATGTTACTGTTTGAATTCAAATGGTGAAAATTAAATAAGATAAAAAAATTCACTTTCTCAGTCTCTGTAGTCATATTTCCAGCACTCCATAGTCACATATGCACCAGAGGATAGCACAGAAATTGAACTGTCCCTGGGACGTTCTACTGGACAGCATGGACCAGATTGAAATAGGTACGGGATGTTGGGATGATAAGAAAGAATTGAGTTAGAATTCTAGCTCTACCATTTTTTTGCTGTGTGACCATGGCAAATGATTAATCTCACTCTCCTTCAGCATATTTTTCCATAAAATGAACAATATACTGCATAGTGCTTAGGGTTTCAATGATCCATATACTCGTTGCACTTAGCATGGTGTTTCCTCTTCTGAGAGGCCTCCCTTACCACCCTATCAAATGTGGCCACCACATCTGTTACTCTTGTTGGTACCACTCTATCATTTTTATCACAGCATTTATCATTTTGTAAAAGGACAGAGTCGTATCTATCTGTTAGTTGCTTGTCTCTGGCCACCACCCCCAATATACACATTGTGTAGTTTTTTTCCAAACACTAACCAATTCTCTAATTCTCTGACAGCAACAGAGTGGGCAACAATTCAATTCAATTCACTTCTGACATTAACTACCCAGGGTTTAAGGACTCAGTCTTGCAAGAATGCTCCCGCTTCCAATGCAAACACAAACAAGGTGTCCAGTCTACCCACACTTCTGTCTGAGCTGGCTACAAATATGGAGGTTCCCATATGGTTTATTATAAAGGACACAACTCAGAAACACCCAAGTGAAAGAGATGGATAAGGCAAGGTTTGGGGATAGATGTGTGTGTGTGTGCGCACGCGCGCGCATGCACATGCACACACAGTGGAGGGGGAGGGAGTGGGAAGTGGGGTGGCGGGTGGAGCACAGAACTTTCGGTGTGCCACCCTCCCTCATGATGACGAGTTCTCCAACCCAGAAGTTTCCTTAGACTCCTTGTTTCAGATTTTTAATGAAAGCTTCATTATGTAGGCAACATGATTGATTAAATTATTGGCCATTGGTGATTGAACTCAATTTCTAGCCCCTTTCCTCTCTCTGAAGGCTGGGGACTGAAAATTCTAACCCTCTAATCATGTGGTTGGTTTTTCTGGTGTGACCAGCCCTCATCCTGAAGCTATCTAGCTCCTTCCTTGTTCCCCTCTCACTCTCACCATGAGTCATCTGCTTAGCATAAGCTCAGGTATGGTCAAAAAGAACTCATTATGAATAACAAAAGATACTTTTTTTTTTTTTTTTTGGACACAGGGTTTACTCTGTCACCCAGGAGTGCAGTTGTGCAATCTCTGCTCACTGCAACCTCCGCCTCTTGTGTTAAGTGATTCTTCTGCTTCAGCCTCCCGAGTAGCTGGGATTACTGGTGTAAGCTGCCACGCCCAGCTAATTTTTTCTATTTTTTAGTAGAGACGGGGTTTCACCATGTTGGCCAGGTTGGTCTCGAACTCCTGACCTCAGGTCATCCACCTGCCTTGGTCTCCCAAAGTGCTGGAATTACAGGCATGAGCTACTGCTCCCAGCGTGAATAATAAAAGATACTTTTATCATTCAAGAAACTGTGTTTTAGGATCTCTATGCTAGGAACCAGATTAGGGACAAAGACCAAATATGTATATTATATTATAACACACACACATACACACACACACACAGAAGAGTATAAACCTCATTAGAGAAGAGAACTTGTCTGCATCATGGATAGTCCCTAACACAGAGTAGGTGGTCAATCAATATTTGGTAAATTAAAAAATAGTGAACCCACAATTATTTGATTGAGAGGCAATGTAATAAAAAAATTAATGAGGCCAGGTACAGTGGCTCATGCCTGTAATCCCAGCACTTTGGGAGGCCGAGGAGGATGGTTCATTTGAGGTCAGGAGTTCGAGACCAGCCTGACCAACATGGTGAAACCCCGTCTCTACTATAAATATAAAAATTAGCCGGGCATGGTGGTGGGCATCTGTAATCCCAGCTACTCTGGAGGCTGAGGCAGGAGAATTGCTTGAACTTAGGAGGCAGAGGTTGCAGTGAGCCAAGATCATGCCATTGCACTCCAGCCTGGGCAACAAGAGTGAGACCCCATCTCAAAAAAAAAAAGAAAAAAAAAAGTAATGAACATGATGCTAATGAAAATAATAATAGTTATAATAATGGTCACTTTTATTGAGGATTTTCTGTGTGCCAAGTACTTGTTAAATACTGAACTACATTACCACATTTAGTCTTCATGGCAATTTTATAAGGCGGTCAATACTATTATCTTAATCAACAAGGAGGAAATTGAGCCTCAGAGAAGTCTAAAAACTTGCATAAATCTCATACCTTGTAAGTAGTAGAGCCAAGATTCTAACCAATTTTAATTAATTTTTCTTATTGGTATATACTATTAAAAGGGAATGTATTTTTTCTACAGAGTCAGGACATTTTTTTTTTCCTTAGGTGGATGTGGAGCCTACAGTAGAGTTTAGAAAACATTCCTCACCTTGGATTCAGGTCCCTCTAACCCCCTCATAGTTAAGACTGATGTACTGACTTGCAATTAGGCTCCTGGGATTAAAAACTAGGTTTCTGTTTATATGTCTTGTTTTTGTCAATGGATTAAGACATAATCACCCTGTAAATTATGGGATTCCCCAAACTGTCATTAGCTTTGTACTCTGAAAATCTTCCAAGTCTCTTCATTTGTGGTGAAATGAAGCTAGAGAGTCCTGTTAAATCAAATGACTATCCCTGCACCATCTGTGCAGTGTCCTAGGAGATACTAAGGGACCAATCCGCAACATGGGAGATGTCAGGTCCTGTGGTACCGATAGGCTGCATCTCCTGTAAACTCCTTGGAGCCATCCCCAACAAAGAACCCCAGGCAAAATTGCAGACCATATGCCGTGGCATCAGAGTTGACTCAGGAGGCTCTGGAGCAGCACAGAACCAGGAGTTGTGAACTCAGCAGGTTGGCAAAGGCCACTGCTAATTACCTAAGTTGTGGCTTCAGAGTCCAGCTGGGGCCAGAGCAGGTCTGATGATTTCTGGGAGACAGGTTTTGGCAGAGACAGCTTGTTCTTTCTCAATCCCCTTGGGCTGTGTCGTCTCTGCCTGGAGAAGCACTGGGGTCTGGTGGAAAGGACATTCCCTGCACATTTCTGTGGATGGGTGGAGTTAGGGAGCTAGAGAGGAGAAAAACATCTATGGTAATGGTGAAAACCTTTTCATTATGGAAGCAAGGCTATTTGAACACATATTGGCTGACTTCTGTTCAAAAGCAAAGTTAAAAGTTACTTTTCTTCAAAGGAAATTTTTACAGTTCAATTTTTTTCTTAGAAATAATAAAATAAACCTTATTTAGGGATTGTTATGTGCCAGGTATTATTGAACATGCTTTAAATATATTAACTCAATGAAATCTTAATAGATCTATGAAATAATTACTATTATACCCACTTACAGATGAAGGAATTGTCACAAAGAGGTTAAGTGACAATTAACATTACTTTAAATCATTAGCCATGTTTCAACAGAACATTTTATTTCCTGGTTTGTTCATATGTAACTAAGAGAGATAAAAGTCTCTTGTTCTTTCTGTCTTTATTAAACATTGTCTTCTAAGTCAATCTGATTGACTTCTTCATAGAGGTGATATTAGCATCTCGGTCCAGGCCATTTTTCATCGCATGGACTGTCCACTCATTGTAGGGCATTTAACCTCCTTGGCTCTCACCCCCTACAGGGCAGTAGCAAATTCCTCCTGGTTATTATGACAACCAGCCCCCTCCTACTTACTCAGGAGCCCCCCAGTGGGGTTATTTCACCTCTGATAGAGAATCACCAAGGTATCGTCTGTGCATTTGCTTTTGAGACATGTTCTTTAGTTGTTTTTAAACATGGTATATTTTTAGCCAAAAATCTTACATCAAGAGATGACATGCTCCATCTCCCTTTTGTGGCAGGTGTAGATAATACTCCACATTATGTCTTATCTCCATAACCCTTTCCCCTTGAGTTTAGATCCTAGAGTCTGTTTTCAGCCTCAGCTTCAGGAATTGGGTTCCACCAAGAACTGAAAAAGTGTTTACAACCAGGGCCAATTTACTAGAATGATGCATGAGATGCCTAGGGCCCAGCAACATGTTTTATCATTATTTTTAAATCAGAAGAAGACATATGACTGCATATATCTGTATGTAGTCTTAATGTGTATATATATATGTGTGTGTGTGTGTGTGTGTGTGTGTATAGAGAAAGGAGTCACAAATGAAAGAATGTGACTCTATTTACAAACACACCCTGGCTTTATGAGCTACTGGGAAATAATCACTAGATAGGACACAGTATCATGAATATTACTGAAATATTCAGCTTTGTTGGAACCTGCCAAGATATTCCAAATTCAATGTGTTGTTTCAGAATTCAATGCACCATGAGATTTTTCTATAGCTTTTAAAAGTACCCTGCTATTAAAAAAGTCATGCATATTTAAAAAAGCATTTTTATGACCCCATTTTCAGGTTTTTAAGCCAAGTCCATCCTTACAACCAACACATCTCAACTAATCATTAAAACAAACTGCAAAATCCAGATGGTGTCTGAGATCATCTCTCAAATCAGGCTCCCACCACCCATTTTACCCACTCTCTTCCCACCATTTATATTCTAAATTATGACATTTCTTCCTTTGTTTCAAATTTTGACTCAATACCCAACTTTAATGTCCATTTCTAGTCTTCTATAGATTTTTCATTCTTCCTGATTGTATTCGATAATTAGACATTGGAGTCCAGGTGTGGTTTCTGGCTTTATTCATCTCTGCCCTTGCAATGACCATGTCACAAATGAGTTCTTCCTGCTTTAAGATCCTTGTTCTGTGTACAGCACCCCGACCTTGGGGATCTCCTCTATTTCTCTTTCTACAAAAGGCCCCTGCGTGCCTCAAGCCTTTATTTAAAGAGAACCACTGCAGACTTTTGGGTGCTTTTGTGCGTAGCCTGATGAATTGCCTTTGTTAAAGAAGAGAGAGCCTGGAGGCTCATGTCAGCATCCCGCCAGGAAT
Organism: Macaca thibetana thibetana; assembly: GCF_024542745.1. Classification (NCBI taxonomy): domain Eukaryota; kingdom Metazoa; phylum Chordata; class Mammalia; order Primates; family Cercopithecidae; genus Macaca; species Macaca thibetana. The sequence goes on from NC_065585.1 coordinate 22,646,092, forward strand.
TTTTTTAGACAAACATTTTGACCAGAGTTTTATAAATTGTAGATAAAAGGATATTATAATGGTACGTTTGCACATTAGTTTCCCGAAAATAGAATGTTTTGAATTTTGTCATCCTTCTAGAAAATGTGCATTTAAATTGACATTTATGGTGAAAGTCTTGAGATGCAGCCAAACTACGAGTCTAGATTTGGAGTAGCGATCATGAGGCTACAAAGATGGGTGATCATAGTGGGGGAATAAATCAGACATTGATACTGTGGTTGGTTGACTTGTGCTAAATGAATAAAGAAAGTAATGAGTTGTACATTGTTTTTCCTAAGGCTGATGTAAACCCCCTTTTCTCTCTTCTTATATTGGATTCTTTTGGCTCCCAGCCCAACATAAACTGTTGTCAAGGACTCTCTGAGCTGGTGATTCCTAGCTTTGCATGCCACTCCTCATCTTCAGGGCATACTTATGCTTAAACTCCAAGGGTTGTAGTATCATAGAAGTGACTTGCAGAATAACTGGGGAATTTTCCTAAGAGGGCAAGCAGGGATTCTTACCTACGTTTTATAAATTCTTTTAGGGGACACCACGGAGGATTGTCTTTGGAGAGTCTACAAAACTCCTAAGATTCTTTGTAAAACTCATATATATGTGTACTTTTGTCCTGTAGAGAAAGCCCACAACTTTCATGAGATTCTCAAAGCGGATTGTTCCAGTTTTTGGAACAATCGGAACAGCATATGGAAGCATGCAGTGGTAGCTTAGAATTTTGAAGCTGAAGGCTGAAGTCATGTGGCCTCTCTGCCAGGCATCACGGTCTGTAAAAAGGGCAGGGGCTTTCTTACTTATTTTTGTCACCCTCCACTTTCTAGCACAGTGGCTAGACCTAGGACATCGTCACTTTATGATATATCAGCAAATTAATAGACATCTTTGCAGAAGAAAAAAGCCATTATGTATATTAAATGCGCTTTGATTGCTGAAATGTGAAAAAAGGTTGGTCTCAGAATTGAGAAAATACATTAGTATAAGCTTAATTATTCTTTGTTGAATGAGTGAATAAATACTTGGTAACCACCATGAATAATCATAACCATATCTACCATTCCAACGTAGTTATTATGTGCCAGGAATCTCACTAAATCTGTTACATGTATTATCTTAATTTTTGGGGTTTTGGTATTGTGTGGCAAGTACTATTATCTCAGCTTGACAAGTGAGCCAAATTGAAGCTTAAGAGAATAAAAATTTTTAAAAGATTATAGTACTCATAAGGACAGAATTTGAACTGAGGTTTGTTTGAATACAAATCTCAGTCTCTAAAGTTTGGAAGGTAAAGCCACATGAAACAGGTTTATCAACCTATCTCCAGTTTTCCCCCTATCCTCAATGAAAAAAAAAATAAAATAAAATTCTTGATG